>NC_083736.1:8791253-9406587 GCF_028564815.1 Eubalaena glacialis
TGTTGAATAATACTTTGGCAGGACTTTGTGAGCTATGACCTCCCTGGAAGGAGGAAGCACGGAGTGACAGATATGCTGAGCTGACACTCCTAATGATGGACATCTTCTTCAGATGGACACCACCAGCAATACCCCCTCCTCGCATCATCACCACCAAGCTGCCATCTCTGTCCTAGTTCTACATTTAGGTTTAAACTCTAGGATTTTCCATGTCTACTGTGTGTTTTGCTAGTCTTTAGGGTAGAATTCCCTCAGGGAATGGTGGTCTATCATGTTCTAAAGACCCAATCTGCTACGCATTCCGTCCTACTGGTCTACCTAAAATTGTGTAGCCTGTGTTTGTCCTTTCAGTCTCTTGTCTTAATTGGATGTGGGGAGGAGGGAAGCAACAACTCTTCCTTATGGAAGAATTCCAATTAATAAAAGTAGAAAAAATGATGGAAATCAAAAATAGAATTTCTAAATAAAACAGTTGTAAATGAATTTGAAAACCACAGTGATAAGTGAAGATCCACCAATGGATGCTTCAATGAGTGGGTAATAGTCTAAGAAGAAACAGGATATTTGCTTCAATAGTATCTCTCCCAACATATTTAGTAATTACAAAGGGAAAAAATAGTAAGTTATAGTGGAGAATCCTGGCAGACACCACCTTAGCCAGGTGATCAAAGTTAACGTCACCAGTAATACCTGTGGACACCATGCACCCCCAGATATGGTACCCTGAGAAGTGCTCCTCACTTCAATAGTATTCTTGCCCCTAATGCATAACCTCAGTCTGATCCTGAGAAAACATCAGACAAACCCAAATTGAGGGGCATTCTAACAAAACAAGCAACCACTACTCTTCAAAAGTGTCAAGATCTGGAAAGAAAGAGACACTCTCACAGATCAGAAGAGACTAAGGAGAAGTGACAGTTGAATGCAATGTGGAATCCTGGGTGGGATCCGGGAACAAAAAAAGGATGTTAGTGGGAAAACTGGTGAAATCTGAATAAGTTCTGTACTTTTGCTGGTAGTTTTATGCTGAAGTTAATTTCTTAGGTGTTAAGAATAGGGGGAGCTGGGTGAAGGGTATATGGGAACTCTCTGTACTGTCTTTGAAACTTTTCTGTAAGTCTGCAATTATCTCCAAAAGAAAAGATTAAGTGTTAAAAAGAAATTACATCTTAGGTTCTAAGGGGTATCTTGTAGCAATCATGTTTAAAAAACATGGAGTTCCCTTTTAATCCTTTTTTACTTCCCAATACCTCTACCCTTTTTGCTACTTCTCCAAATAAAAGATTCTCAAGGTTGACAGAATGATTAATTAGCTCCATAACCTGCAATGAGATGGCTTCTCCTCTCTAGTGTGAAGTGTCCAGTGCCCAGTAGTCAGTCATGAGTCTTCTCCTTTTTAGCAAGATTCGCACATTTTCCACTCCGAAAGATGGCCCTTGTAGAGAGTTCATTCTAAACAGACTCAGGCTCCAGGGGGTGGGGGACCAAACAGAAATAGAAATATATTGGGCAACCACATCACCAGTCAGAAAACTACTTGGTGAAGTTTGGGAAGATATTTCATGTCTTGGACAGAAAACCTAAGGAGCTATTTTACACTGCAGAAAATACTAGAAGGTGAAGTAGAATGATCGCATCTTCTAGAGAAGAGCCTCTTGATTTAAACCCTGTTGGGGCTTTTAGGACAAATTTCCTGCTCTCACCTCTGACTATTTTCAAAGAAAGTTATTTGTTTAGTTTTAGATATTACTGTTAACGTTCCTTCCGTCCTCATTCAGTGGGTATTTGGGCTTCTCCCATGTACAGGGTGGATGCTGGTCAGAACCCTGTGGCCAGTATTAAGTGATCCCATGGAAGAAGCCTGGGACTTCACGTTGAAGGAGCTGCCTTGCAGCTCCATCTCTGGCTCTGTTGGTAGATGAACCTGAGGTGTAGAGCTGCAGTTCCCCTTAGAGAGCTGGCTCTCCAAATTTCTTAGATGTTTAAAAAATACAGTTACCCAGCCCACCTTTGGATATTCAGATTCAGTAGGGTTTTTGTTAGGATTCTGGTGTTTTCCAAAAAACAAGAAGATTTGTAATGTGCAGCCAAGTTTGAATTTCCCAAAGATGCTTGATCATAAGCCTCACCAGGGAAACATTTCAAAACACATGGGCTGGTAGAACCCAAGGATCACCATTTAGTCCAAGTTCCATGGGTGATTATTATCCTAAAGTTTGTGAAATACTGATCAAGAGACAGAATTGGAATGTAGGCTTAAATAGCTGGAAAGTATGATACACATGTAGATTTTGTTATCTTTCATTGTATCCACGGATGACGTGTTTAGCGTGACACAATTCCAGAACAAGTGATGACCTTGACTGAAAACAGTATTATATACATTTGGATCTTCTGAGCTTATAGAGGCAGGAGGAGCCTTCCCAACCAGCAAAATTATCACGATCAACCCTAGGGATTAGAGCACTGACATTTGACAGCTACCATTGCTTTCTATGCAGACCATCTGAGTAGAAAAGTAATTGTGTTCTCATGAGCTTATGACCCCACTTTACAGGGTAAAATCAGCAGATTTCAGGTATTCCCTCTAAGATAGGGTGTCCCAAAGTACCTATCGTAGAGCATTAGTTCTGTCTAGGGATCATAGTTCTGTGCAAGAGGTAATTCCGTGAAAAAGGAGTTGTATGCACAAGTGGTTGGGGGAAATGTGGTATTTTAGATTCATCTCTTAGAGATTCATAGCACACATTAGCATATTTAAGGCTCTGATAAATCCTACATGCCTGATTAACATTGTTTAGTCCAACATTTTAAATTAATTTTAATATAGAATTCTTTTTTTTTTTTTTAATAGGGGTACCTAGTCACATCTGGCGAATCTGCTCCTTGAAGAAACCTTGAGGAACATTGTTCTAAGGTACTAATATTGTGCCGACACCTAGGAGAATTATTTATGGGATTTAATACTGATGACAAGGAACAGACATTTTCTCTGCTCTCAGAAGATGCAATTAAACAAAGAATTAGGTACAAATGAAAAAATGCATTTGTTTAATAATGATGGAAATAACCACATAGAAAAAAGAAATGTTCTTTTTTATATGTCTGTTTATATTGTGATATTTAGGGAATCAAACAAATTATGGGTTACCTAAGTTCAAAATCAAATAACAGGCATGTATTAAATACTACTGGTTACTCTTTGCTCTGTTAGTTGCTGTGGACACTACAAAGTGATATGAGACACAGATTTATAATCTCTATTTATAGATTTATAATAGATTTGTCATATTAATAGTAAATGTTTATTGAGTCTCTAATATGTGCTGGGGTCCAGTCTAGTGCTTTACATATATTATCTCACTTAGTCCCCACGATTGCCATATAAGGTAAGTACTGATATTATGCCCATGTTTTTTGAGGTCTGGATCTTTTCTAAGTCATACTGATATTTAGTAGCGAACCTGGTGTCTAAGGCTTGAAGGTTTCACTCTAGAAACTCCAAGCTTGACCAGTACACGGCCTCCAAACCACGTGCGTGGGTCCTTGCTAGCTAAGCATGTGGAAGAAAGGATTCCTGGGCTTGGAGGCTCATCTTAAAATTCCCCACTTGCTGTGGCCTTACTTTAAAATCTTAGCTTTGTTTGATTTAAAATATGTTTTATAATTTACATTTATCTTTTAATTTATTTTAAAACATATAAGTATATTATACATATATAAATATAAATATATATATAAATAAATAAATATATATATATATATATATATGTATGTATGCAGTGTGTATTATCAGGTTGAATCAACATACAGTACACACAATCAATATACATCCGGTGTATCCCAAACATTTGCTTTAACGTTCAAGAAAGCTCCTATCCCTTGCTTTTGTAGGAACTAGTGTTTTGAAAAAAAGCTTGACCAAGTTCATTTTTACCATCCTACTTCAGTGGCAGGCCACATGTGAAATTTCAGCCTTGTTTGGGCTCTGAGCAGGGGCAGATTTCATAGTCTGTCATTATTTCCCAGCGACATGGAATTAAAGGCCTTTCCTTGTGTCTGTTGGCAACTTTTGGTTCCTCGATCATACTGAGGTACTATAAGCATGAATAACCCTGCTGGGTTACCAGGAGTTTTAGTCTAGCGTACCAGATATGATTTCAGGTCAGCCCTACTTGTTCCTTTTCTCTTGGTTGAATTTGGTCTTCTCCTATCCCTTTGGGCTTCTATCTTTGGATATTTATTTATGCTTCCGTTGTTTTAGAATGCGGCTTTCTTGTTCCATGGGATCCTTTCAAAATATTAAGTCGACCACGAAGGTGACAAAACACTCTCATTGCATTATCTTTTCTTGTGTCGCCTTATTCCCTGCAGTTTCTTGGTGGGAGGCTAGGGCAAGACTTGCTACTGACTGGGTGCCAAGCTGTTCACCGTGTCACGTCTTTTGAACGTGCACATGGCGACAGCTCATGCGCAGGGCCAGAGGCGTCCTTGGATGAGCCCCTTCCCTTCCAAATCCCTTCTAGTATGATTTTCCCATTTCCTGTCCTGCTGATTGCACCCTTGGAAGGGATTTGAAGTCTGGAGTGTCTTTGATGTTTTCTTCTGTCCATGCCAAAGCCTCCCCAGGAGACGACAGGCACTCTCAAGCCTGTGTAAATGGGTTTTTAAGTCAGTGTGTCTGCCAAGCTGTTGTGTTTCTTTGCTGTCTCTTTGATGTCTATCTAGCATGGTGCCGCGTATGCCTCACCCAGTGCCTGGCATGTAACAAGTCCTCATTACCATTGGCTTGGTGTGGAAACTTGCATGGAAAATATTTCTGGAACTCCCCCTTACCCATTCCCAAGTGTATTTCCTTCTTCCCGTTCCATCTCCTTCCCTCTCCTCTCTACCATACAGACGTTTGCCAGATGTGAAGAATTTTCAATACATTAAAGTAAAAAAACCAAAACAAACAAATAAGAAAACCCAAGAAGAGATAAGAATGTGTTCCTTTAAATAACAGACTGCAGGATTGGAATAAATTTGTGTCACTTGACTCGTACACTGAGAACCTACGGTTTCAAGGCTTCAGATCTTCTGACAAGGCTTTGGATTCATCCAGTTAGCCCAGTTTAAATATATTCCTTTCTTGGTCTTTCTGAGGTGTGAGAAGGGTATTTATGGAGCGGCTGATCCAAAAATGAGGTGTTAACAAATCAGACAATCACTTTCACCACCTATTGACACATACATGAAAGTCTACTGACAACTTTCACCATGTTCATTTTATTTTATGCTTACTAGTTGCTTTCCAAATGAAATTTTTTACCCTGAAGAAACTAGTGAAATAAAACACAAGGGGGTACAACTTTAAAGGATGCTATGTTAAATTTAGAAGTTGGATAAGCCACTGACATCATTAAAAAATATATATATGAGTATATTTCAGTTCCTAGACTTTCAGTCATCCGAATGTTCCAGTGTAACTCCCTGGGAGGGAGTACAAAGGAGGACATTGAGACATGGCGAGGTTAAGGGACTTGAGTCCAAGGTCATTCATTGAGTCATGTTTTCTCTCAAGACTTTCTTGAAGCATTCTCTTCTCTTTCCTCCTGACTGATTATTCCAGCTCTGCTCCTTCTGGGAATGTCCGACATTTTTCTTCCTTTTCCACTTGAATTGTTCTACCTGGTACATATCATTCTTTTGTATTTGGTGTTTCCGTCCAACAATTCCAGCAGATGCTGCCCCTCTTTCTTTTCCACTTCTCTGAGCTTCTGACAAGCGTGCATATCTCTCCTTCAGTCTCTGCTGCCTTGCTCATCTTGGTTAATATCTGAAATGAATGACTTGCCAATTGTAGATTATTAAGACTAGTCTAGTGTTGGCAGACTTCAGCCCTAGGAGTATTTCCCAGGGGACTGGTCAGGCCAGATAGAGCCATAAGCTTGGCAGCATTGTGTTGCTTCGAATGATAATAAATAATGCAAGGAAAGGGGCAGTGTTTAGGTGAATAAGGGCAGAAATATTACTTCTGTTGGCTCTTTATTAACTATGGAATGCAGAGGAACAGAGGCACAGATAATCCAGATACCTAAACATGATATTTTTATGTGGCTTCATAGCGCTCCTTTTGCAGTGAAACTTGAATATGAGCTTTTTGACCTTCCAAACATTCACAGTTTAAACACCAGGGGTGTTTAACCACTGGACTGAGGCACTGGGCAATTGGTCCAGATTACTTCTCCTGAAATCCTCCCTCCAAACCTCATTTGCTGAAGATGGGCTGCTTCCCATTCTCTGTTGCTTCTTGTAGACCAAACTGTTCTGGTTGAAGATACGTGTTTGCACAGTTCAATTTGCCTTCCAAATGCAGGAACAAAAGACTTTCTGGGGTTCAGAGAGTATAGGCAGAAAAGGTTAAACAGTTTGATGGCAATTGGATGCTTGGTCAAAACACAAGCCATTACCAAGAGAGTTCAGACCAAAGGTGGCAGGGCCAGTGAAGAAATTCTAGAAAGAACATAGGCCAAGATCTCATGAAGATTAGGACTGGGAACTGTGGAATCTGGGTGAAAGCAAGGAAGCCAGGCAAATGTGATATAATGGGAAAATAGAAAAGATGAGCTGGTATCGTCAGAATTGTTCTCTGCAAAGGGCCAGAGAATAAATATTTTGGGCTTGTAGGCTACAGGCTCTGTCCCACAACTCAGTTCTGCAGCAGCTGCAGTGTGGATGCAGCCACAGACAGTATGTAAAGGAATGGGAATGGCAGGATTTGTCTTGCTGTGAGTCAGTTTGGCCTGTGGATCATAGTTTGCCAATCATGAGGCAAATAGAGCCAATAGCACACTTGGAGCCAAAATATCCTTTGGGTTCTATACACAGTACCTCCTGGTTGGTCCTGTCTGCACTTAAAAACCTCCCCAAGGGGCAGAGGACTAAACAGATGACTACAGTCACTTCAAACAAGGCAGAAAAATTTGGAGGATTCTTGATAACGAGGGGTCAGAGTTCCTCTAGTTATTGCTCTATATCTAGATAGAGGGGTGAGCATTACCTTGGAATTTAACCAAATTACTTAGGTTTATAATACATTCCCCCCAATTACATACATTATATACTTTTATTTGGAAGTTAAATTTTAGAATTGCTTTATGTTGAGGTTTCTTGAGATATTTTGAACCAAAAGTGAATATAAGCCACTATTATTATTATTAAATGGCCTCTTAACTTGAAATTTTAGGATATGAGTAATTTGAACCAAGTTCTTGCCTTAAATTATTTCAGCAAGTTGAAATAAAGGAAGCACTAACGTTCTCTCCATCCTTTGATTCATCTCTGGCCTAGTGTTTTGTTTAATGTTCTCCTTAAACATTATACCTTTGAAATACAAGCTTTTAGAACATAATGGTGGCTAAATAGAGGAGGATGAACCAGAGGAGAATTTCAAATCATCTTGCTCTAGGAGAGTTAGAATATACAGAAAACATTAAACTAACCCTTTGAGGAGTAAGATATCAATTCTATTTTCCTTGTACCCTCTGGGCTTTTCTTGAATCTTTGAAATCCCTTCTCTATAACTGGAATCCCTGTGAAGATATTTCTGTATATTTATTCTCAAGTAGCCTTAAAAACACTTTAGAATTCTTTGCTAACTTAATTTTATGATATTTTATAATTGTATCAGCCTTGTAAGTTATCTGGATGCAAACATAATGCAAGATAGGCAAAATGCATAGCTGCTCATCTGCGGGATGAATAAAGAGAGAAAAATACCTTTCAATATTTTCAGTTTCCATAATGTCTTATTAGTTCTCTGGAAATTTAATTTCGAGCCTGTATCATACTTTGCAGATTTGATTTGAAGTAAGAGAGCCAATTTCAATAAAATATCAGGAAGATGTTTTCCCGTTTTAAATTTCATTAGACTGAATACTGGTGTAAGACACACTTGGATCCATGTCTCAATCTACTACTTTGCAACATGGGAGTTGAAATATTAAGCAAATTGTTTTTCATGTAAGAAACTTGTCAGCAATTTGCTTTTACCTTGTGAAAAAAAATAATAGTCTCACATCCAAAACCAGTAAATAGACTATAGAATCATTTGAGTCTTAGGGCTGTGAATATTCTGATTATTAAATCCATGCATTCCTTTGGGCATAAATTAAGTAGGCCACAGGGCAGTTGGAGGGTGACCACAGCTTGACAAACCTTATGGTTCAGCAGATGTGGTTGTAAGATATGGCTTCACTGAAAAATATTCACCACTAAGCAATTTTAGAACTACACTCTGAGGTTTTGATTTAAAAACCTGGAATTTCCAATAGAAAAGGAGTGGGTTTATATCATATTGGTCGTGGGATACAAAAATACTTAGTTGCCTCAAGTAAGCAGTAATGTGAACCAACAGAGTATTTCAAATTGCAATATTTCTACAAATCTGTTAAGTCACGAGCTGAGAAAGGCTTTCAGCACGAGCAATGACCCTATTTCAGTTTCTTTTTGTTGACTTCCAGATACCCAGGGGCTTGTCGTGGTATATATATTAGAAGCCTTCATGTGGATCGTTTGCTTTAAAAGATCAGCTCAGTATTTGAGTAAATTATTTGAACAGTGTATTCTCTGATTTGGAAAATAATATGTGTATTCTCACGTAGGTGTAGAATTATTGAAATGTTCCAAGATTTTAGAGGAAATATCACAGCCACAACCATTTCCTTGGCTGTGGAGCTGAACACTATCATTTATAATATACATTGAGAAATTCCATAAAATCATGAAATGCACAGGAATCGAGTAAGTACCTAGACATGCGGGAGAATAGGAACGAAGGAACTTCAGAAACAACCTAATGTCAACCTCATGCTTCCAAGGTTTGGGTTAATAAGAATTGAGTCAGACCAGCAGTACTACTTTGATCTAGATCAAAACTTCCCACTCTAACTCCCTGGCTATGAGAGGAAAGTGGATTTCCAGATTTCTCTTTGTAAAGGAAAAAAATAAACGTGAAAGATGCTGACATACTTCTTCAATGGTTTTAAAACTTGTGGTTAAATTTATGAAACTCAGTAAGTTACAATCCAACATTTACATAAAACAGGAGGGGGGGCTGATGAAATTAACGTGTCCAAAAGTTACAAAGGAAACCTCTAAGATAAGGCGGGATTGCTGTAAAATTTCCTTAACAGGTGCTGGTTCCCCACCTGGGGGATAATTCCTACTAGGTGAAATACTTAGTGCACAGAACCTCTTGATTTGTTCCAGTTCCTCGCTTACCTTCCCATGGAATATTCAGAGTATTTACTCGTTTTATTAGTCAGGACTCTTTGCTCTCCCGATCCTAACAATATTTATTTTAAAATATTCCTGTTTATTTGTAGTGTCCTTGAAAATGACCATATAAAACTTCGCTGCACTAACTCATACAGATGAATGAAGACCAAGAAAAAGAAAAGTCGTGTTCTCATTGCCTAAGAAGTTGACAGTGCTTTCTCACTAGACTGTAAGTTCTGTGAGGGTAGGGATATTAAGTAGTTGTCTTTCATGTGCTAGTTATGTGGTTTGTGCATAATATAGCAATTCAATCAATATTTCAGTTTGATTGATTACACCTGGTGTTATCAGCCCCTGTGCAAAGTGTTTCCTCTACTTATTACCAATTACACTTCACAACGACTTTTCTAGTTAGGCAATATTATCCTCATTTTATAAAGTCCCAAGATCACATAGCAGGAAAGCAAAAAGAATTGGGATTAGATCCTAAGTTTCTTATTCCAAGTTTATTACTTCCACATCAGCTGCCTAAAACAGTATTCGGTGGACAGAAGCAGTTGCAAAATCTTTCCTCATCCTAGCAAATAAAGGATAATATTTGATTCTTCTCATTTTTATCTGAATATCTGATATAGGTATCCTTAACCACAGAAAAGGAAGCGTTTTGAAGTTCGTTATTTCTTTCAATTGTGAAGGAACCAAAAAGTCATCAGTTAACTAACTATTCAGAGACAAACCTTCCCCATTCCAGTATTTTCCTAATCACGTTCCTGGTTGGAACACAGGCACTGAATTTGGAACCTGAAGCCCATTTCCTGTCTAAAATGGTTTTCGTTCATTGAATGTGAACGCTTGTTTTTTATTGCAAAGTTGTTTACAAAGCTGAGTTGCTGGAATTCATTTCTTTAATGAACAAAAGAGTGATGGAATATGGAGCTGGAAGGAATTCACAGAGGGCTGCATGCAACTGGCAGCGTTTTAAGGAAAAGTTTTCAGTTCTAATGGAGGCTCCTCAGTCCAGATTGGAGGAACAGTCAGGTAAAATTCTTTTAATGAAAGAAATGAATAACTGAGAAAAAGGAAGTTGGTAACCTCTTCAAACTAAACAGAGCTTGTTCTCATCCTAAAGAATCATTCATTCAGTAAATATTAATGAACATAAAATCCTTGCTACATGCCAGGCATCAGGATACAAAGTTCACTAAGACTGATCTGTACTCATAAAATGTAACCAGTAATTTTATGTTTTTATGAAAAGTGGCAAATGACTGCTATTCTTAAAGGCAATTCGTTGAACTGAGAGCAAATTATATTCAGAACCCTAACAGGTAGAACAATAAAATCAACACATAAGGCTGAGATCAGCTGGAAATACAAGTCCCCTTCAATACCAAAACTCGATAGATAGTTGACTTATAGAATATATGCATCAAAAGAAAGCATTCTTTTGTTTTTTAATTTTTAAAAAAAAAAGTAATCAAAGCAAAATTAACAATTCCTTAATGTTCTCTAATTTAAATTGAGATACAATTCACATACCATAAAATTCACCATTTCAAAGTGAACAATTCAGTAATTTTTAGTATATTCACAGAGTTGTGCAATCATCACCACTACCTAATTCCAGAACATTTTCATCACCGCATTGAGAAAACTCTGTACCCTTTAAGCAGTCACTCAGTCTTCCCTCCTTTTCCCGGCCCTGACAACCACTAATTTACTTTCTGTATCTATGGATTTGCCTATTCTAGACATTTCATGTAAACGGAATCATACAATATGTGGTCTTTTGTGATTAACTCCTTTCACTTAGCATTATGTTTTTGAGATTCATCCACATTGTAGCATGAATCGCTTCATTCTTCTTTATAGTTGAATAATATCCCATGGTATGAACAGACCACATTTTGTCCATCTATTCATCAGTTGATGGGCATTTGGGTTGTTCTCACCTTTAGGCTATTATGCATAATTCTGTGATGAACATTCATGTACATGTTTTTGTGTGACCATGTTCCTTTCATGGTCAACTTAGAAACAAAGAAAAGCAAGAGTCAGAAAGGTACCCAGCACTGTGCCAATGACAGAAAATGTATCAGTAGTCTGTTCCTTTTGTTGCTGAATAGTATTCCATTGTATGAAGATATGACTATTTATTCATTTACCAGGTGTTAGGATGCTTGGGTTGTTTCTAGTTTTGGGTAATTATGAATAAGGCCAGTATAACACAGGTTTTTGTGTGAATATAAATTTTAATTTCTCTTGGGTAAGGATCTAGGAGTGGATTACTGCATCATATAATTCTACACTTAACTTTATAAGAAACTGCTAAAATCTTTTCAAGGGAACCCAACCATTTTTCATTTCTACCGACAATGTATCAGTTCCAGTTGCTCCATATCCTTGCCAACATTTGATATTGTCAGATTTTTGTTTGTTTCATTTATTTTTAACCATTCTAATAAGTGTACAGTAGTATCTCATTAATAGTTTTGATGCTCTAAATCATCCTAGGTGGGTTTTTTAATACTGTTTTTTATTTGGCAAGAATTGGGTTGGCCACAAAGTTCGTTCGGGTTTTTCTGTAAGATATTATGGAAAAACCCGAACAAACTTTTTGGCTGACCCAATAACTTGTTTTGTTGTTACTGTTGTTGTTGTTTTTCTCCCTAGCGTTTAAAAAAACTTGCACAGATGTAGAGAGAATAGTATAATAAATCTGCATAAACTGATTACCCAAGTGTCAATGATTATCAACATTTTGCCCATTAGTTTCATCAAGCACTACTACCATTTTCTGTTTTTTTCTGTAGTTCTTTAAAGCAAATCTCATACTTTATTTCATGTCACTATTAAATATTTCAATATGAATCCCCTGAATGACTTTAAAAATAAAACAAAATGTAATCAAAACAAAATTAACAATTCCTTAATGTTCTCTAATATATAGTCTATGTTCAAATATCCCCAATTGCCTCAGAAGTGTCTTTTTAAAGATTATTTTGTTTAAATTTAATTTCCTTATGACATAAAGTGGAAGCTAAAAAATCCGAGGTCCTACTCTCTCCAAATGATTGAGGTTCCACTGAATTTTCAGAAATAGTTTGAAGTTAGTTCAGATTTTACCAAAGTTATAGTTTAGCTATTCCAAATTATATTTTTATTGCACAGAAGTAGTTGGGGATTATAAGGCAGATATTAAGAATACAGAATTGGTGTATCATTTAACTCACAGATCAAAATACTTAAAAAATGACTGCTACTATTAAACAGTGCAGCCAATTGATTCTGTTGGCAGTGAAAACATGGGTTGGCATTACCAGCCCAGGGTAGGGCAGAAAAGACAAATACAGAGGTGGGGACACAGGAAGGGGTTCTTTATTTGGCCACCAGACAGGAAGACTTGCTTCTCTCACCTGGCATTGTTCCATACAAGGCTTGTTCATAGTAGGCCCTCAAAACAACTGGAGAATTAATTAAACATCCTATCAAGAGGTGTATCAGGGGCTTCAGCCAAATAAAATTTTGGTTTTGTTTTGGAATAAAACCCAAATAAGAAAATTTTAAGTCATGTCAGTTTTAACTTTCACTTCATGTAATAAGCAGACAATATTTTATTTTGAATTAGTTCCACTTTAGTTCACAGTTGAGTCATACAAAAATCCAGAAATCACTATGTAGATTTGAAGATAAGCAACTTGTTCTGTTCTAATTTTTAAATTAATATCTCAGTTTAAATTCCTGGTGGTAACAAGACTTTTCTTCAATGCAAACTGTCGTGCTGTGTTATATGGCTCCCTACATCCCCTCAGCTCTTTTTCAGAGTTTGCACAAATGTATTTGCTAGCTCTATTACCGTTTGGTCCAGATAACAAGGCTCAAGTAAATGTAGCCTGCACAATAAGAATATAATCGCTGTTTAAAATCAAACTTCAGAGCGGGTCAACATGGCATAATCTGTCTAAGTGATCTGTAATTCGCCTCTCTAGATAGTCATCACGGCCCTGGAGCAGTTTAAAAGGTAGTAGCTGCCAAAAATTGTTAACCATTAAACAAAGGTTTGCTTTTCTTTTATGTGGCAGGAACAAAGGTGCACTTCTAAATCTGTGTCTGAAAAATGTGGTTTCGAAGACTCCTATCCACTCTATAACTCTTGATTTTGGTATCCAAAACAAACCTTTTAAAGTGTTCTGGGGGTTTGGGTTTGTTTTTTGTTTTTTGTTTTGCCTTGGTTGGGTGATCTGAGCCAAGGTATGTGGGTTTTACTTCTGGGGGCAAAGTTGACATAAAGAAAACTTGGAAAACCCAAAAGAGTCCTGAAAGGAGGGTGTATTACACTGAAATGTATTCCAACAATTGCCAGAATATTTAATAACACTGAGTCATCATGATGGGGAATGCCCCCTTCATAAGGACAAAGATGAGTTTTCATCATGGAGAATATACACCTCTCTTACTGAACCATGGTGCAATTTAGCAGTCCATATACTTGCCTTTCATGGTAGCTAAAAAGTAAACATTAGCATTTTTGTTCACTGTTCAATTTCATAAAGTTAACCCACTGCATTGCTTCCAGCTTCAAAAAAGTCTAGTTTCATTTTCAAGGCAACTCTAGAAGACATGACATTTTAAGCACTAGGGGACTTGACACTCATACATACATAGCCTCTCATGGATTCAATTAGTCACCATTAGAACCTGAAGATCTAAGTTTCTAAGTTTCTGCTTAAGGCAGGTCTCCCCCAGGGCATTGTGCTCTGTCACAATTACATTTGGTTTCTGCCAAGTTCTCTTTTTGGAACTTAGATTGTCTTTTTAGACCTTCACCAGTGGAAGGACAATGCCAGGCTTTTCATTAGTGTAATGGACTCATTCGCCCAAGCTAATGGAATATGATGTTACTGATCAAATTCCTTAGAGTAAACATGTTGGCAAAGTCATTGCTTGATTCTACCTATTAGAATTGTGGTTTTCTTCCTTTCTTTCTTTCTTTTGTTTGTTTGTTTTTTTTTTTACTACCAGATGAAAGAGAAAAAGATAGTAATGTTTTATAACCAGAGTTTTTCAACCTCCTTGGCACTATGAAGATTTGGGGCTGGATCATTCTTTGTTGTGGGAGCCGTCCTGTGCATCGTAGGATGTTTAGCAGCATCCCTGGCCTCTACCCACTACATGTCAGTACCCACCCCCACCCCAGTCGTGACAATCACAGATATCTCCAGAAACTGCAAAATGTCCCTTGGGGGACAAAATCATCCCCTGTTGAGAACCACCATTTTATAACCAGCAAGACAAGTATCTATCTTCTGTCTTTTGAATTACTTATTCATTGATACATTCCACAGTCAACTACTCTATAAAGAGTGGTGCTAGACACTAGGTGGTACTAGACATGATCTTTGCATGATGCTTATCTTCACAGAGTTTATGGATTAGCCTAGGAAGCCCACAGTCTAACCTTGCTCCTAACATCCCCCTAGCAAGAGCCCTGAACCACAGTCAACATAGGCTAGGACCCATTCTGTGAACTCACATCTAGCCTCGGCTCATGACCTCCCTATTTGCCCCCAAATCCCCAAACCAGAGCACCTGTGTGGCCTCAGTGACCATTCCAAAGGATGATCCCACTCTCTTTTGAGCTGTTTCACGGTACTGGGTTTGTACCATTCATTACCTACTGCCTGGTTTTTAGGTGCTATGTACAACTCATCATTTTCTTATAGCACCCCCCTTAGATGGTTGGTTGGTTGCCTGGATGGATGGTTGGGTCAATTACTGTGGAGCACCTTGGTAGCCAAACTAAAGAGTTTGGAGACAAATTTTTTTTTGAGTATGAGAATGACATGACCAAAACAATTACTTAGAAATATCATCATGTGACACTGTGCTAGAAAGATTGGAGAAGAGAAAACCTGAAGGCATGGAGATAGTAACAAAATTATTTTATATTCTTCCTATGGATCAATAAAGTACATCAGCAGAATAATGGCAATGTGAATGAGGAACAAAGGAACAAAAAGGAGGACTATTTTAAATAAAAAAAAATAAGATTTTGAAAGAAGAAGTGATCATTACAAAGGAAATGGAAGCCGAAGGACTCCGAAGTTTGGAGCGTGGGGATCTAAAAATATGGTTTCTTCATTAAATACAGATAGAAGTATTGAGATGAGCCAGGGATGTTCTGATAGACTGAGGTCATCATTCTTCATGTAACTTCCCTCCTTTGAAAGTAATATTCTTATGAATGTCCTACTCTTAAAGTCAGCAGTAATGTAAGAGCAACCAAATTAGGGAGTCAGATGATTCACTCTGTGAACATCACATGGAAAACATTGATGAGTAAAGCAACACAATATGGATAAAAGAGGACTTACAGGATCCCTCCACTGCTATGAAGAGAACAGACTATGGTGGGTCTAGGGTAGAAGCAGGGATATCAGTTAGAAATCTATTACATTAGACTCCGGTGGCAGGGATGGGGACTGAGAAGCGGTCAGATTAGAGATACATCGTGAAGACTGAGCCAACAGAACTGTAGATGAATTCAGTGTAAGAAGTAACTTAGGGACTTCCCTGGTGGTGCAGTGGTTAAGAATCCGCCTGCCAATGCAGGGGACATGGGTTCGAGCCCTGGTCTGGGAAGATCCCACATGCTGCGGAGCAACTAAGCCCGTGCGCCACAACTACTGAGCCTGCGCTCTAGAGCCCGCGAGCCACAACTACTGAGCCCGCAAGCCACAACTACTGAAGCCCACGCGCCTAGAGCCCGTGCTCCGCAACAAGAGAAGCCACCGCAATGAGAAGCCCGCGCACTGCAATGAAGAATAGCCCCCGCTCGCCACAACTAGAGAAAGCCTGCGTGCAGCAACGAAGACCCAACGCAGCCAAAAATAAAATTAAAAAAAAAGAAGTAACTTAAAAAAAAAAACAACCCAAGTTTTATGGCATGAATTACTGAGTTGAGGAATTTAGGGAAGTAGCCAGTTTGGGGAGATATCAAAAATTCATTTTTTGACATGGTAACATTAAGGAACTTGTTAGATATCCAAGCACAGATGTAAAGTAGCCATTTGGAAATTATGAATCTAAAGTTAGGTGCTTGGCTGGAAATAAAAACATGGGAGTGGTATTGCACAGAGTTCTTAATTGCAGACAACAGAATCCACTCTTGCCAGTTTAAATAGAAAAGGGATGTTACATAGCTCCACGAATTTTGGGGTGAGATAAAACAACACTTGGATGTTATGCAGCCAGAAACAATGCAGCCAGGGCAAATGTCTAACCACACCAGGGGAGAGTTCTAATGGAAACACCACTGTTGCTACTACCCATTGTGATGTTAGGAACTGGACATTGGAAATCTATCTGACTTGCCTCAGACAAAGCAGACACCTCAGCCATCATGAAAGGTGACCCTGTCTCTCCTAGGCATGACTGCACCCGAATCTTGCACTTCTGTGCATTTGAGTCACAGAAATTCGGTCACACGTCTCCATTCTAGCTACAAGAAAAACGTACAATTTTAGCTTTACAAGCCCTCCATTACTGGAAGGCAAGCTAGAGGAGTTTGGAATGAGTGTTGAATAAGTCAATTTGCTATATCTGCTTTAGGGAGTCATTGGTGTATAGGCGGTATTTACAGTTTTGGAATTGGGCGAGGCCACCAGGGGAGAGAAGAGGAACAATGCCTGGGACGAGTCCTTCGGCACCCCAATACTTAGATGTCCAGGAAGGAGATTGAGGAGGGTCAGGTAGTGAGGAAAAGAAGAACTAGGAAAGTGTGGTATCCTAGAAGCTCAAGGAATAAGTGATCAACTGAAGTGAATGGTGCTTTGAGATAAATTAAGGACAGAGAGCTGCCTACTGGATTTGAAAACACTGACATCATTTGTGACTTTGACAAGAGGCATTTAAATAAATTGATTAGAATGGGTGCAGAAGAGCTCTGGAGAGGCTGAAGTGAAGACAATGTGTATAAAGGGGCAAAGACGTGTTGCTGGGAGTTAGAGGTGAAAATGGGACCAAGTGAAGGTCTTCTTCAAGTGGGAGATGTTTAAAAATTTAACATGAGAGTGGACAACCTTGTCTTGTTCCTGATCTTAGAGGAAATGGTTTCAGTTTTTCACCGTTGAGAACGATGTTGGTTGTGGCTTTGTCATATATGGCCTTTATTATGTTGAGGTAAGTTCCCTCTATGCCCACTTTCTGGAGGGTTTTTATCATAAATGGGTGTTGAACTTTGTCAAAAGCTTTTTCTGCATCTATTGAGATGATCATATGGTTTTTCTCCTTCAATTTGTTAATATGGTGTATCACATTGATTGATTTGCATATATTGAAGAATCCTTGCATTCCTGGGATAAACCCCACTTGATCATGGTGTATGATCCTTTTAATGTGCTGTTGGATTCTGTTTGCTAGTATTTTGTTGAGGATTTTTGCATCTATGTTCATCAGTGATATTGGCCCGTAGTTTTCTTTCTTTGTGACATCTTTGTCTGGTTTTGGTATCAGGGTGGTGGTGGTCTCGTAGAATGAGTTTGGGAGTGTTGTGATGAGTATCAATAGTTTGTTCCTTTTTATTGCTGAGCAGTATTCTATTTTATGGATGTACTACCACTTCTTTATCCATTCACCAATGATGAACATTTGAGTTGTTTCCAATTGTAAGTGATTATGAATAGAAATGCTAAATACTTTGTTTTTTTGTGTCGACAGATCAAGAGATGTCTTCATTTTTACTGGGTAAGTATGGAGTGGGGCTGCTGAATTATAAAATAAGTGTATGGTTATCTTTTATCTACACTGGTGTGGTAACCATTTTATATTCCAACCAGCAATTTATCTCATATCCTGAGAACTACCTAAACTCACTTATTAGTTCTAAGAGATTTTTTGTAGATTCTTTGAGATTTTCCACAATCATGTTGCTGAAAAAGACGGTTTCACTTATTCCTTTCTAATATGTCCCTTTTTAAAAAACTGCCTTATTTCACTGGCTAGGAATTGATATTGACTAGAAGTAGTGAGAATAAACATCCTTGCCTTATTCCTGAATCTTGGGGAGAAAATATTCAGTCTTTAACAGTAAAGTATGATGGATGTTTTTGTTGATGCCCTTTATCAGAATGAGGAAGTACTTTTTTTTTTTCCATGATGAATAGACGCTGAATTTTGTCGAATGATTTTTCTGCATTTATTGAGATGAGCATGATGAATTTCATTGACGTTTGAATGTTGAACCAATCTTGCATTCCTAAGGTAAGTCCTACTTGGTCATAACTTATTTTTTTTTCACGCATTTTATTTGCTAATATTTTGTTAAGAATTTTTATGTTTATGCTCATGAGGGATATTGGTCTGTTATTTTCTCTCCTTTAAATGTCTTGGTCTGGTCTTGGTTTCAGGGTAATACTCGCCTCATAATTTGAGTAGGAATGTGTTTCATCTTCCTCTATTTTCAGGATGAGTTTATATAAGATTGTGCTATTTCTTCTTTCGATGTTCATAAATTTTGCTGGTGAAGTCATCAGAGCCCAGAGTTTTCTTTGTTGGAAGGTGTTTAAATACAAATTTAATTTCATTATTTAGTATAGGATTATTCACATTACCCATTTCTTCATGAGCGAGCTTGAGTGTTATGTTTATGACCTTTGAGCAGTATTTTTCATTGCATTTACGTTATCAAATTTATTAGTATAAAGTTGTTCATAATAGTCCCTTTATTTCCCTTTTGGTGTCCTTAGGATCTTTAATGATGCCTCCTCTTTTATCTGGGATACTGTTAATTTGTGAGTTCTCCCTCTTTTCTTGAACAGTTTGGCTAAAATTTTATCAATTTGATTGGTAGTTTTCAAAGAAACATTCTGGGGCAGAATGGAGGTTTCGTGAAGTCAAAGGTAGGAATGCATAACATGCTTTGAAGAGAGACAAAGGCCAAGCCAGTGCTGCAGGCAGTCATGACTAGAATTCTTAAGCCCTGTGAGAAATCAAGCTGTGCATAATTCTGTTCTAGCACTGGCTTCTCTTGGTTGCATTAAGTGACCACTTAGAGTGAAAGCAAAGTTCAGCTCCCCATGCTGAGCTGTACACCTGAATGCTCTGGAAACTTGTCCTTATTTTATTCTCCTTCAAAACCCTACAGCCTGCTGACCAGGTGAAAGAATAGAACATATGGTCTCTATTTAATTCCTTCGTGCTTAGCGCCAAGACAAGAGGAGGTTGAAGAGTGAAGATCTCTTGGCTGTCTCCAATGCTTTCCTTTAATCTTACTTTATTTACTAAGAGCTAATAAAAAATCTGAAGTGCTTAACTCTCCAGTGTTGTTTTTCTTCTGGGCATTGGTATTTGATTTGTTGCTTGGCCTGAACCCCCCTACTTTTTTTTTTTACTGCTGAATGTGCCATTGTGAACCTCCTTTTTAAGGCTCTTTTCATTCTCCTTTCTTTGATATATTTTTCAGCTTCTCAAAGTTTGTCTTTTCCCACTCATTCAAATTATTCTAAGTTATTTTAAAATATAGTAATATTGGGCTTATAAAAGTAACAATTTAATCATAAAAGTAATAGTTACATGAACAATTTTGGTAGAGAGGAGAAAATCATTTATAATCTTACTGTCCAATTGCAGCTCTTTATTCTTTTAATATACGTATTGCATTCTGCAAACTGACAGTCAGAGAGTGTACAGAATTCTTCCCCAAATGTCTTTCATTCCATATTATCCTATCAACACGGTTCTCTGTTTGCTAACTCTCCTTTGTAATTGCTAGGTTGGATATTCAAGTGACATTGCCTCAATTTACTTAGCCATCCTGCTATCAATGGGACATTTAGAATGATAATATCTGTTTTTAAGGCCATGTTAACACTGACAGGAGCTTTGTAAAGCAATCAAACCTGCACAAAATTAACATGTAAGGGCCAATAATGTGTGAGATTTTAGATATGAAAATGACAAGTTATAAAAACTTGGTGACAAATAATTCAACAAGAACAATAATTCTTGTTGAATAATAATAATTATTATTATTGTGACAAATAATTCTTCGGTTATTTTCAAGACATATAGCTGTAGATGGGGGATGTGAGCATAGACATGACTGGAGTATCAGCATCCTTTTTAGAAAAGGGGAGGATGGTTATTAATGTAATCATCCATCTCCACAGAGTCAATTTCCTGCCATATCATTTCTGAAATTTATCCTTGAAAATGTGATCCTTGACACTATATCCAACTCCCAGGTCAAACTAATTTTTACCTTTAATATTTGTACAAGATAAATATTTATTTCTTTATCAATTATGTAGTAAGTAGCTTTTTAATTATCTTCCCGATTCTAAGAGTCACACCTTCTAATATTTTATTTGGAGCCTTTAAAAAACTGACTTGTTCTTCTCAGGGGTTCATATTTCTCTATAGACAATAAAAACTGAGAATAAGAGCTTAAGAAACCTGAATGCATCGTTACTATTAAGCCTGATCACCTTGTTTTTTGAAAACCAGGAAATTGTAAAATAGACAGAAACATGCTCTTACCCTTTGTAAATTACTCACTGTACTACCTCCTTTTAAATATTGTGCTTCTTAGTATATCAGTTTCTTTTCTTTTTAAAATTATTTTAACTTGTTAATAAAATACTTAGGATAGGGTATTAAGAGGTATAAACTATTATGTATAAAATAAGCTACAAGGACATATTGTACAACACAGGGAGTATAGCCAATATTTTATAAAAACTATAAGTGGAGTATAACCTTTAAAAATTGGGAATCATTCTGCTGTACACCTGTAAAAAATTTAAAAAATAAAATACTTAAAATGTACAGAAATCCTTGAGATACTTGATATGATCAACTCCTAGTCAAATACATTTTACCAATACTAAAACCCTTTAATACTCTTACTAGATTACTTTTTCCTTACTCATTCCATTTTTAATACCTTTTCCCTTTTTAATACATTTTTCTTTAATTCTATTTTATAATACATTAGTATGCCTGTTTTTGTGTTTGTGTGCACACGTATGTGAGATTTGATGTTTCCCTGAATATCCTTTTTTTAATCCCTTTAAGATATTTTGTATCACTTTGTTTCATGTTTCTCTTGTGAGCAGCATATATTTTATTATTTATCCAATCTGATAATCTTCATGTTTAATAAATATATTAATCTTTTTGCATTTATTCTTACTGACAAGTTAAAATTTATGTAACCTTTTACTTTTTTCTTTATTCTCTGCTACTATTTTTGTTTTCCTTTTTTGACTTCTGTTGGATTAATAACTTTTTCTGTTCTTCTTTTAAAAAGATATCGTTTGCATTTATATTACTTCAGTGGCTCTTCATGTTAACATACATTGCAATTCTACAATCTTCTAACAACTTTAAGGTTATTTCATGGTCCCACTCTCTTCCAGGACAAAGCAAGTACTTTAATGCCTTAAATTCCATAGAAAATTCCACACCCTCTCTTTTTATTATTGTTCGTAAGTTTACTTTGTTCTCTTTCAAAAAATAAACTTATTTCTTGTCAGAGTTATGTCCATTTACATATTTTATTAATTTTATGCTCCCCTTTTTTTCTTGTATCCCACATTTCCTCCTGGGTTTACATTTCTTCGTGCAGAAGCCCCTCACTCCTTGGTACTTTAGTGAGGGTCTCTTGGGGGTAAATTCACTTAGTCTTTGTGAAACTGAAAACGTCTTTATTTTGCTTTTGTTCTTGAGTGACAGTTAACTGAGTATAAAACCCTAGGTTGACATTTACCATCAGCACTTTGAGGCTATTAATCTTACATTATCTTCGGGCATCTATTTCCAATTATGAAGAAATGTCCTGGGAGTCTACCGGACAACAGTCCATTCTCTGTCTTTCTCTCTCTGGCAGCTCTTAAGACCTTTTGTATACTACCCTTCATGTTCTGTAGTTTCATTACTATGTGCCTAGGTGTAGATTTGTTTTCATTTAACCTCCTTAGTATGGGGGGCATTCTTTTAAATTGAGGACTCGTCTTTCTCCAATTTAGATATATTTAAGCTATTGTAACAGTCATTTCCTCTAATCTGACACCACTTCGACCAGTTAGGGGGTTGAGGTACCTCGTCCCAGTCTCGAGAGGGTGGAAGTCTAAGCTCTGCACCTGGTGTTTGCTGGCAAGGGTGGTCATGCGCCTCCAGTCTTCTCTGTGGTGATTGACTAGAGTGGTTAGTATCTAAAAGTTCTTTATGTTGCTAGTCTGTCCTTTTCCTGGTCCTTTAGCTAGAGAGAGATGGCTTTTCTCAGGTGTTGGGGTTTTTTTGTTTGTTTGGTTTTTTTTGTCTGTGCCTGTTAGCATTTCCAGGTATCCAGTCTGGGGCATATGATATACAAAGGAAACCTCAGGTTCCAAGATCCCTAGTGGGTCTGCCTTCTTTTCTACACCTTTCTAAGCATTATGTTTGTTTTATGTATTGTGTTCAGAGTTTTTAGTTCTACCTACTTGGAGAAATAGGGAAACGTATGTCTACTGCATCTTCTTGGAAACAAAACCTATGTATTTTAAAGTCTTTGTCAGTCTCTTCTATAAATTAATTTTAAGTGGGAAGAACAAATAATTATTTAATTATCAATATTTCTGGCTACGTTTCTTGCATTAGATTTCTTCACTTGTTTTTGCATTTTGGTTTGTAAGCTCATTTGAAGAGGAAAGTCTTGCTTTATTTCTCTTTCTCTCTCTCTTTCAATTATCACCCATCTCTTTCTAGTAATTTTGTTGTTTCTTTCTCCAGACCCTAGACACCAATTCTAGAACCAGGTTTAAAATGTAATTCAG
The DNA here is from genome assembly GCF_028564815.1 of Eubalaena glacialis. Classification (NCBI taxonomy): domain Eukaryota; kingdom Metazoa; phylum Chordata; class Mammalia; order Artiodactyla; family Balaenidae; genus Eubalaena; species Eubalaena glacialis. Next base: position 8,814,329 of record NC_083736.1, read on the forward strand.
GGTCTCTGCTCTTTGCACTAAGCAAGAGTTATCACAGACCTGGGTCCCAAGCCATTTGGTGATTCGGGTAAGCTCCTAATTAACCAACTACGCCTGAGGTTTCCCACAGGCTTGGCCCATAGGTAACTAACTGTGAGCATGGTCCTGGGCAGTGAGTGGCAGCAGGTTTCTCAGCCTCCTTTCATTCGTGAGGTAAAAGGAAGTCCCATCTCAGCCCCAGCTTTAAGTAATGAGCCCATCCTAGTGCATCTCGAGTGGAGATGGAGAATCAGAGAGTACTTTAGTTGCTCTTACTTTGCAGAAGTCCAACTACCTGCTATCAGACTCAGATTCCAAGAGGTCGCTTGCTTCACCTCTGCCTGCCATTTTGCTCTTCTGTTATATTTCTGGACCACAGAACTGTTTAATTACATGCTCTCTAAAAAAATCTTTTTGATATCTCATTGTCATGTGCTGGGAGCAGAAACTGTACACCAAAGCGTGAACTTACTGGGTCATCTAGATGGAAAATCTAAACTTCTCTTAAATATGTTTTGGAAACACTTGGAGGAGATAGTTTATATAAGATAACAAGCTCCGAAATCCAAAAATATCTTTAAGTTTGTTTCATAACAGAACCAGTTTTTTTAAAGAGGGACATCGTCTATTTATTAGTCATTTTGATATGTAATTACGCAGTTCTCTTACATCCCCTTCACCTCAACCTACTATCCAAATATGGGGAGATGGTAACTTTCTGCTACATTGTTATTGAACATTATTGGGTAAATACAAGCCAATTGTTTACCATGATTAAATTAACTTTCTTGTAAACTTTATTTTCTGGTACTAATAATTGTCTCATTTTCCTTTGCTTCATTGTCTTTTTACTTATGGTTAATTCTTCCAATACTGTAAAATATTATGGCAATGCAGATTTCTATGTGATCAAATCTCTCAGTCCCTATACGCTTTTCTTTTTTTCCATGGAATATTTTAGGATCTTATTTACATTCTGCAATTGCATAACTGATGTACCGTGATGTGGGGTTTTGAAATTCTTTGAATTATGCTCTTGGTGGGTCTTTTCAATATGGTTATTTATGTACTTGAGTCCTAGAAATTTTTCTTGAGTTATGTGGCAGAGACACCTAAACTCCCATTGGAATGTTGTTTTTCCCCTTTGCTATGGTCTGAATGTTTGCGTCCCCTCAAAATTCATGGGTTGAAATCCTCACCCCAAGGTGATCATATGAGGAGGTAGGTGCTTCGGGATGTGATTAGGTCATGAGGGTGGAGTCTTCGTGAATGGAATTAGTGCCTGTATAAAAAAGAGGCTCCAGAGCACTTGCTAGCCCCTTCCACCATGGAAGGACAAAGCAAAAAGTTGGTAGTCTGCAACCCGGAAGAGGGCCTTCAACAGAACTTGACCATACCGGTAACCCTGACCTTGGACTTCTAGCCTCCAGAACCGTGAGCAATGTATTTCTGCTGTTGATAAATCACCCAGTCTATGGTATTTTTGTTATAGCAACCTGAATGGACTAAGATAGAAAACAGAGTTTTGTTTTTCCCTCTCCAGAGTCCAGCCCCCTCCTTGCATCCAGGTAGGCCAGATGATAAGTTCTCCCCAGTGAAGTGGGAGAAGAAGTGACATGTGTTACTCTGGGCCAGTGTAATGAGGAAGTTGGCAGATTGCTCTATTCTCTTTTCCTCCACTTGCCAGTGAGTATGAAGGCGCAGATATCAAGGTGCTGGGATGGCAGAGCACAGGATAGAAGGATCATGGGTCCCTTAGTCATCACGGGGAAGAAGCAGTTGGTAACCAGTAACCAGGAATGTTTACCTGTTGTGTGAGCGAGAAATGTCACTTTAGTTTTATTAAGCCACTGATGTTTAGAGCTTATTTGTCAGTGCTCCCTGACTGATACATTTCTCTGAAATATTCTCCCAACTGCATTCTCTGCTCTCAATTTCTGGAATGTCGATCAGTAAGATATTAGACTTCCCAGATTAATCTTCTAATTTTTAATCTTTTTTTCACTTTGTATCTCTGACTTTTTTCTTTTCCACTTCTAGCGGTATTTATTTGAAAATTTCTTCCAACGGTTCTATTAAAAACATTGGAGGGGAGAGGGAGAGGGAGGGAGCTATCATATTTTTAATTTCCAAGAGTACTTTCCTTTGATTCTTCTTCTTTTATAGTCTATAGTTCGTGTTTGATTCAATATTTTCCTTATCTCTGAGGATAAGAATTATAGCTTTTAAAATTATTTTCCTGCTTTTTATGTCATTTATTTCCTTTTTGTATGTGTGTATTGAAAGCTATTCCTCAATGTCTGATGATCCAGGGTTGCCCTGTTTCTTTAGATTGAAGCACTAGAAATCTGATTGAAAGTTCTATGTGTGGCAGGGGGGAACGGTGATGGTCTTGGCGACTAGTGGGCTTCCTGTAGGGCAACTGGGTGGCCAATAGCTTCTTCATTGGACCTCCAGTTCTGTGCCTTGGGTTCTCAACTTGGCCCTGATATTCTGAGAGCCATACAGGGGCAGGAGGCCAGGTGGGGGCGTGGAATGAAGTTTCCATAACTTTTTATGCACACTTGCATTTCACCCTCACCTCCACCTTAAGATGTGCCACGTGTTCCCCCACCCCGCCCATCCTCCCGCAGTCTGAAGCCTCTCTAGTTCAATGTCTCCATGGAATAAGACTCCTGGTCTTATTACAAGGATTAAGGAGAAATAATTACCAGATAAGAAAGCTAAGGCTGGATTGTGGAAGCAGGGCAGGATTGCCCAATTGGGATAATCCAGAGTTTTACAGGTCAAGTAATGTATTAATGATTATTTTGGCCAGGATATGGGCAACACAGGAGAGACAGTAAGTGGTGTATGGTTTGGGATCCTATCTGATTGGCCTTCCTGTAGGATAGAAGGATCCCAGCAATGATAACCTGTATCATCAGGATATCTCACTGTGGAGTTTTCCTAAAAACAGAGCCTGAGATGATGACTTGAGCGAATTTGGCACGTGATATTTGAAATAGAACTGAGGGAACAAGGAGAGTGAGACAGGAAGGGAGAAAAAGCCACAAAAGACTGAGTTACTGATTTAATAGAGTGTGGGAAACTGGGGCTCAAGCCCAATCGAAACCATCTGAAGAGCCAGTAAAACAGACCTCAGAAATGTCACATCAAATGAAATGGAAATAAAGTTATTTGTCTATTGACTCTCACTGCCCCTCTTATCAGGGTCACCCCTGGGAGCATTAACATCCCCCTCACACTTCAGAGCAGTGGTTGTTTAACACCTAAAGAGTCTCCCCCTGCTTTGGAGAGAGCTCCTAGCAGCCAAACAAAGAGATGCTGAGATGGAGATGCTGCAAGCTGGCAGAATGCACTGAATGTTCATCCCGGCTGCACGGAGATCAGTTAGACTAAGAGCACATGGTGAAAGACACCATGAGGGTCTGCTACACACGGGTGGTGGAAGATGATGCAAGTGACCAAACAAAAGAGAGAAGCACCTGCCTAGCTCAAAGGAATCAAGGTCAGAGGGTTCAAGTAGAGATCCTCCAAGGAGCCCTCAAAAAGGCCCACATGAAAAACAAAAAAAACCCAGCTTGAAACAACTGTCAATCACGGCAAAAGCAAAGCCAGCTCAGAAGGGACCAACACCATTCGTTCCCTCTTCCCTTTCCGACTCCTCCCTGTGTGCAGACGCTTGAGGCAGCCGGTCAACGGGCTGGAGGACTGGAGAAGAGAAGACATCCAAGTCCAAGCCTCCTTTCTCCACCGGAGGCTTCAAGCCTGGGGAAGTGATGAAGTGCTGGCTTTAAATCAAGTTCAGAGTTTTCATTACTATCCTGGATTGGACACTGATTTGTGAACCAAGACTGTTTGCAACTCTCTATAACCGTGAGAGCTACATGTTACCTAAGAAAGAGCAGAAAAGTTTCCATCCCGGGGCAGGGGACATTCAACCCTTCCAAACAAAGTTCTATGGGGGATGTGGGAGATCAATAAGATTGCATTTTGATCACAGCATCGGTTGTCCTTATATGATCTAAAGGTATCAGACCATTTTTATAAAATAAAATTCATCTTTGCTTTTCTTTTACTTCTGAGTGACCATATTTCCCGAAATGAAAAAGGTGATGAAGGATGTGACAGACAGGAAGTTTGGCTTGAGGCTGTAAGAATCCAAATCCCTTCCCATTGCTGATAAGGTCTGGTGTGGCCCTGAGCCTGCTTATCCCTCCTACTCATGGAATACCCTCTTTCTCAAATTCTGTGCTCCAGCCACACTGAAATTCTTTCACTTCCTACAGAACATCACCATGTAGTTCTTCCCCAGTCCTCCATACTGTCATTCTCTCTCCTTTCCTCCCACCTCATCTTTTACACCCACCTAATTACTTATCATTCACTAGATCTCAACTTAAATCCTGCCTCCCCCAGGAAGACCCCCACCAAGCGTCCAAGTTTACATCATGTATCCTTCAGGTGGCGAAATAACTCATGGTGCCCCATCCCTCCCAGCACCTTATCACTACTGTATCTACCTGTTTACAGGGCACTCTCTGCCCTCACCCACTACCACAGTCTCTGTAGGAGGTCGTCTGTCTGGTTCACATCTGTAGCCCCAGAAATTTGCATAGTGTCTGGCATATAGTGGAAAGGCTTGTCAAATGAACTAATTTCTATGTGCGTGTTCATAAAACATCTGACAAATGTACACAAATTAAGCCACAGGTTTTTAAAAAATCAGCTTTGCAGGAAAGAAGAAAGTGACAATATATTGGAACCATCCTGGAAAACTCAGGATTTAGGGTGGCTGTGTATTATATATCCCTTAAGAGAGAGTTTCTCAAAGTGTGGTCCCTGGACCAGCAGCATCCCTGGGGAACTTGTTAGAAATGCAAATTCTCGGCACCTCCCCCTAATCAGAAACTCTGGGGGAGGGGTCCAACATGTGTGTCTAACAAGTCCTCCAGGGTACACTCAAGTTTGAGAACCACTGCCCTAAATGCCCCTCCCCCAAAAAGCGCTTAAGTCATATTTGGAAGGAGGAGATGGTGTCTATTAAACATCCCTGAAAATCGAGACCCATGTGATCTCCTCCTTCTTGATGCCATTCAAGTTACCCAACTAAACTAAAGACCTCCCCACACAGTCCATTAGCAGAGGGCTCAGCTGGAAAGGATTACACGTGAGCAGCACTGTCCACATCTACAAACGGGGTCCAGGTGCGCGCATCTGGTACTCCTGGCTAGGAAACCACTGGATTACTTGCTTCATTTAGTTCTACATTTTAACGGTCTGACATTTTAAACTGCATGGCTGGGTTTTTAATCAGATGGGCCCATATCTGTACCTATCTTGGCACGATGACTCACTTTGTGGGAGAGTTGAATTAGCAAGGGCGTTAAGCCTCAGGTTTGGCCAAAGGGAGAGGAAGTGACACTTGAAATGTTTGGCTGATCCATATGTGACCTCGAGATGTGAGATCAAAGCCTCCAGGTGGAGAAGAACAGTGAAGAGCCACATAGAAACCATCCAGACCCTGCGGTGAGTATAATATGCTGATTCCTTTACCCAAGGAGGTTGTATATTCTTAAAATCCTATCAAGTTCAGGGAGGGGGGAATTCTTGTACCTTGGATCACATTCTGTTTTATCCATGAGGGCCACCAACAAGACCAATGGGACAGACCTAAGACATAGGAAGGAAAGTAAGTTTTTAAATGGGGTAAAAAAAATACATTTTTAAAAACCAAAACACAAACAAAAAACAAAACTAGGAGAGTGAAGGGAAGGAAGGAAAAAGAGTGAAAAATTTTCAGTTCAGGTTAACAGAAAACAAAGAAGAAATAAATAATGTGCCAGACACTGTGTAGAGGAGGAAAAAAAGAGAGAAGAATAAAAATGCTCATCATCTTAGTGCCAAAGGCTATCTACTTATCCTCTAGAGCGTCTCTGTCCATAAGGAAACTGGTAGCCACATGAAGCTATTTAAATTAAAATCAATTAAAATGAAAGAAAATTTAAAATTCAGTGCCTTAGCCACACAAGCCACATTTCCACTGCTAGTTAGTCATATGTGGCTATCATATTGAACAGCACAGATTAGAACACTCCCGTCACCCTAGACGGTTCTATTGGGCAATGCTGCTCTAGAACTTACTCTAAGGTCCAACTTCCAAGGATACCCAAATTCATAGAATATGTAAAATCAAAGGTAAATGGCCAAGGATGTAAGTAATTTTGCTTTGTTGATGAGTTAGAATTCTCCCTGAAATTCAGTGCAAACATGGTCTGATTTGTTTAGCTACACATCTCTCAAGCATATACACATCTCTCAAGCATATGCACATCTCTCAAGCATATACACAATTTAACACAACGAACGTTAACTTGAATGCCTGCTCTGGGCAAGGCACTGCCTTGGGTACCACCTGAAGAGTCAAGATGCATAGAATGTAGTTCATGATCTCCAGGGTCATATTTGACAGAAAATGTAAGACCAGGACACAGTTATAAGAAAAATAGGTACATTGGGAGAGGTATAAATTAAGGTGTGGGTCTCCAGCGTTGCTATGCATATAATAATAGCCTTGTTAAAAATACAAATGCTCCAGCCCCATCTGAAGAGAGAGGCTTCCAGCATCAGGAATATACCTCCTTCACAGAAGCAGACACCTGCAGGATGGCTGTTGGGTATAAAGAGAGAGGGCAGTGTAGGAGAATGGGCATTCTCCTATAGGCCAAGAGAAGGAGGATTTATAAGCTAGCTTTGGCACAAACATTTGTGTGTTTTTGGCCAAACCTCTTTAGCAACTTAACGAGTGACTATTGTCAAAACATCCCATCATGATTTGTTTTTGAATCTTCAAAGCCAAAAAGGACAATTTGAATCCTTGAGTAGGAAAATGATCTCAGGAGTTAGTGAGATCTGAATGGAATTAACAGGGAAACAAAGTCCTGAAGTCACCAGAGCTATTCAAAGGCCTTAAGCCAACCTAGAAGACAATATAGCCTATCCTTTGGGGACAGATGAGTCATCTGTTATACTTAACAAGCTATTAATTAATCTAGGGGGATCAGCAATCCTTAAGGGAAGCAAACCTTTTTTAAAGATAGAATAACTTTGGATTATAGGAAAGCATCCCTGGGGATTGCAATATGTAAAGATGAAAGCAGCTGGCAAATACTATGCCCCAAGATGCTGGGCTTATCAGATGACAAAAACTCTGAGGTTCTTAGCCAAGGAGTAACTTTGTGAGCCTACGTTATCAATAGCTATCTTCTGGCCCATCCCTCGGCAGTAATGGCTTTAACGTCAATGGCTGACTGACTCGGGCCAGTGAGATGTACAGCTGCCCTGTGTTTGAGCGAAACCAGAGAAATCAGCATTATGTTTGTAGTTGACTTTGATAGCATCATAGCCTAAAATCATGTATTAAAATTTTAACTTTTCCATTCTCATCCTGGTTTCATTTTTGTTCTTCTATTCTGGGATATTGCAAAAACTCATCCCTTCTTTTTTCTCTTTCTTTTCCTTCCTTCCTTCTTGCTCCTTCCCATCTTTCTTTCTTCCCTTTTTATTTTTTAAAGATTGGAGATGAAGGGGATTGCTCTTTCTTAACAGGATAAAGCAGGTAAAGAGCAAGAATGTTGATTCACTCAAGGCTGTCTTAACTTTCTTTGTCTGAACATATCCTGTCACCACCACCAGAATGCCTTCTTTAATGACAATTTCCTGTTGTACCAGATTCCAAGACTTTAATCCTTGTGAAGGGCCATGCAAATGTTAGATTTGTAAGTCATGTGCAGTTGTTCCAAGGAATTTTTATTGAGTTACATTGGACATGCAGGTTAAAAATGCAATTTCTGGCTTTTATTAAACACTAAGAGTCTCTGTTTCAACTAACTCAACAAAGAAAACTTTGGGAGCGATACATAGCACATGGAAGACCATCATGTAAGGCTGTACTGGTTGTACACTGCTCAACTCCAGGGACAGCCATTCAGTCTTTGAAGTGAACAGTGTCCCTGGGAGTTGTACAGTGTACAACCTGCTCAACTGTTCATAACAGCCTTAACAGGAAGCTTTCTAAATAATTATCATAGATTATTTGTTCACTCAATTAAGTATTTATTGGGTGTTTATCATATGTAGGCTCTGTACTAGATCCTGGTGAGCAAGACTGATTAAGTCTCTCCCTTCATGGAGCTAACACTATACAGGCAGACCTCATTTTATTACGCTTTGCTTTCCTGCGCTTCACAGATACCGCGTTTTTTATAAATTGAAGGTCTGTGACAACCCTGCATCACGCAAGTCTATAGGCACCATTTTTTCAACGGTATTTGCTCGCTTCATGTCTCTGTCACATGTGGTAATTCTTGCAATATTTCAAGCTTTTAAATTATTATATTTGTTATGGTGATCTGTGAGTAGTGATGATCTTTGATGTTACTACTACAGAAAGATTACTGCTTACTGAAGGCTCAGATGATGGTTAGCATTTTTAAGCAATAAGGTATTTTTAAATTAAGGTATGTACATTGTTTTTTAGACATAATGCTATTACACACTTAATAGATTATAGTTTAGTGTAGGCACAACTTTCATATGCACAGGGAAAACAAAAAATTCATGATTTGTTTTATTACAATATTCACTTTATTGTGGTGATCTGAAACTGAACCTCCAATATCTCCAAGATACACCTGTATTAGGAGAGTCAAATAATTAAGCAAGCACTCATGATTAAAGCTGGGATACAAGACGAAATACATGGTGCTATGGAGCACGGAGGATGGAGTCCCTTTGGGAAGGGGCCAAGAGAGGTTCTTAAAGGAACTGATGGTGATTTCAAAATACTAGGAATGAATAGAAATTAGGCCAAATGAGTGGATATGGTTGTCTTGGGGAAGTAGCAGGGGATGCTGAGAAGAGAATGTTCCAGGAAGAACATTATGTATGAAAAGGACAGAATGATGTGTGGCACACTGACTCATCAGCTACTTCCTGCTGCCACTTTTGTTGGAGCCAAGTGTACTTGTACTCTCACCGCCCAGGGCAGAACCGAGCCATGGGTCCTGCTTGGGGAAGTCGTCATCTCTACGCAATCACCTGGACAGCTGTATTTTGCCCCTACTTAATGACACTTGGCTCTAATCTTATGCTTTGTTTCAAAGTAATCAGAGTATTTTACTCCCCACTTGACTGGGGGAGCCCACTGAGAACAGGGTATATTAGCTCTCAATGTCCTGTTATTCTATCTTTGCATGTGGTAAGTATCCAATAAATATTGGGAGAAAATAATTGAACCATCATCTAACTTATGGTAAATCAATGTGAGATAAGGACTTGGAAACTTTATTTTTCCTTTTCCCAAATTTTCAATTAAGTTAAACCAACACAGACATCTACCTCAGGCAGTCTCTGAGCCTGGTTTTTCTGATTTCAACTGTGCCATTAGTCAACACATAAAGTGCAGTTTCCTGATATTGTAATATGACAGAAAAGGACATTTAAACAAGTAATGATATTTGCAGCAAAAGACTCATGATCTCATGTTTTGATTCCAATCTTATAAACACTTGAAAGTAGCTTTATAGGTGTCTTGGGCTAATTCTGAGAGAGCGTATAGTTCTTGTGCAGTCATTGGAAAGAAAACACAGTATCCTGTTCCAATAAAAGTTTCAGACATGGCAGTAAATCAGGCTCTCCTTTCAGAATACAACATTAGGCCATTGGTTTGGGCATAACATTTGGTAATATCATCGAGACACTGAAGGCAGTCATCACAGCCCACATATATCCCCAGTTCCAAGGGCAGCTTTATACTGAAGCCAGAACATGACGTTGGCATGTGGTTTTTACCTGGTACGGAGAAGACCATAGAGACAGCCTGAAATCCATTAACAAGATTAATCTTTGCCTTGACACCAGGGGAGTAGCTTTTCTGAAAGCTCATTAAATATTTTTGTGTCTTCGCTAATAAGTGTGCAATAACAGTGGGAGAAAGTCTAATTCATTTCATTCAGCTTAGCACTTTTTAAAACATGTTAGATTGCAAATATGTGCACTGACCTAACTCAATTGCACCGTTCCTTTCTCTTGCTAGTGACAATGTACAGTCACAGTGAAGATAAGTGATCTAAAAAAGTGGGTTTTCATAATGTGGCTTATATTTTCAGCTTGCATTTAAATTAGGAGATTTTACATCTAATTTTCTCCTGGTGTTCGGACTACTTTAATTTCTCACAAGATCTGATCCCAGAAGAGCCATGCCAAATTTGATCAGCCATGACAGTGGTAAAAGTTAGAGAAATATTGACCTCCAGGTTTCTTTGGATAACAAATTCAGATTTAATGATGCCAATACCCCATATTTCTTGGGAGAAAGATGCTAGAATCTTTGATTTCACCTACAGGGATAATCAATAAAAATGAATAAAGTTACTCATTTAAAAGCCTCCCATTGGGCTTCCCTGGTGGCGCAGTGGTTGAGAATCTGCCTGCCAATGCAGGGGACACGGGTTCGAGCCCTGGTCTGGGAAGATCCCACATGCCGCGGAGCAACTAGGCCCGTGAGCCACAACTACTGAGCCTGCGTGTCTGGAGCCTGTGCTCCACAACAAGAGAGGCCGCGATAGTGAGAGGCCCGCGCACCGCGATGAAGAGTGGCCCCCACTTGCCCCAACTAGAGAAAGCCCTCGCACAGAAACGAAGACCCAACACAGCCAAAAAAATTTAAAAATAAATAAATAAATAAAATAAAATGTTAGCACAATACCTGAATCCATGTTTAAAAAAAAAAAAAAAGCCTTCCATCTACTATATGTTCTCATTACTTTAAATTCTGATGATCTTGGATTACACTGGGCTATTTCAGCACTTAATTTTTCATGGTTTCTTGAGACTTTCAAACAAAGCAAATACACTCTTCAGGTGCAAATAATTGATATGTTACAGCACAGATATAAACAGCTTTACAACTGAGCATCTTTCCATATTTGCTTTGTACATAGTTGTCCGGTGATTTTTTAAATAAAAGAATGAATAATTCTCTCAATATTTCTCCATATCAATCAGCCAAAATATGTTAAGGCCAGACTGTGACTTGGATAATTTTCGAACAATATACTTCCAATTGCAAAATACAGTGCAAACCGCTCAGCATATTCAGTGCACTATTGCTCTGGTCCCTAGGTCTATGTTCTCTCACAGGCCAGCCCAGCTCCCAGGAATAGCCAGTAAAGTGACGGTGCCAGAGTCACCTCAGTGGGCGGCCCCATTCTCCAGGCCACATGAATGTTTACCTTGCTCTGTGGGACCCTCAGTAGCTCCATTCTCTCCCAGAGCTGAGCCCTCAGGCTTCCTACAAAAAATCCTTCTCATAACTGAAGGTTCAATCCTGTGCTAGTTTCTGGAACCAATCTTTAACTTCGTTGGAAGGATTTCAGGAGCTCTTTTTAATATCTAGAACACCCTTTCATACTCTCTTGGTGTTCTTGTAACTGGATGTCTTCTTCGTCCCCAGGATAGCTGCCTCACCTGTGGCCTCCCAGCTCACCTCTTGGGTTCAATCTGTATCTCAGTAATTGGAATGAGCTCAGCATCCTTAGGCATGTACTGTCTTCATCCCTTCTAGGTACCTTGCAGTGGCGGAGGACTGCCTTCTCTTGCTCCGCATCAGCTCAGGGAAGAACACTCCTGCAGTCTGCTGCCTGCCTGCTGCTGAGATTGCTCAACAGCTCCTCTGGCTCCTGAATTTCCTGCCAACGTGTTACTCCCACTTGTCAGACACTCCACAAGATCTTCTAACCCCTGTTTACTGTAGGCATGATGGCTGGCTACTGTGATCCACTTGTGTGTTAGCCCACACCCTCTGAGAAGCAAGTGCTGAGAGAGGACGAAGTGCTCAAGGATTTCATTAGGGGGCAAGCCTGTGTGAAAGGAACTAGGCTGGGGAATGGAGAAGGACGGAAGAGCAATCAGACTGTGACACACAGTGACTTCCAGTGAAGGAGAGAAGGGGAGAAGGTAGAAGCTCCTAGTCGGCCCATCAGCCTGAGGAAGGTTCGGAAGAGCTGTCAGGGCATCTCAAGCAAAGTCACCCATCAAAGGGGTACTGTGTCTTCCGGGGACGGGCTTGCCTTGAAGCCATTGGCAGGGAGCAGCCTGTGGGAGGGGGGGCTTTGGCACACACACCTCACGATGGATTGCACGGGGCAGCAGCTGGGGCCCTTGGTCGGTTCCCTGTCCCATGGTCACAGGCCTGCCAGGTGCACGCTCAGGGCCTTCACAACCTGCCAGGCTGGACTTTCTTCCAGCACCTGAAGCTGGGTCTATACCCTAGGAGCTAGCCCCACCCTGGCAAGCATGCTGTCTTATCTCCAGGACCCAGCCTCTCCCAGCCTGCTCACAGCTTATCACAGGTAGCACTTTCATGTGTGAATTCCCTCCTGGCATTTCTCAGGGAATTTATGTGTGTTTCTAAAATCCAAATTCCAAAAAAAAAAAAAAAATTAGTTGAGACATCGCGGAAATAAGAAAAGGTGTTATAATCATTCTCCTCCAAGAATTAAGACTGAACAATCAACATAGAGACATAACTGGTTTGACGAAAGTCACTGACACCAAGTCAAAAGAGCAGGAAACTCTTGATGCACAGAGTCAAAGAACAACGTCGGCATTTCCGGAACTGGGACAGGAGCCCAGAAAAGAAGTCATGAGCTAGTCAGTCAGCCTTGTTTGCCCCTGTTGCTATGTTATACATGTGTGTTCATGCAAATAAGATAAATATTAATAAGTTTATATGCATAGTATACTTTATACAAATCATATCATTGGTGTTCAAAAAAAGGCAAGTTTTTGAAGCAAGATAAGTTCTTCAATTGGCAATTTCCATGTGTAACTCTGGGTAGCTTTGTTAATCTCATAAGGACACCTGAATGTAAGATTATTCGGATACCACCCAGTAACACTTGCCAGCATTTTCCAGTCTTTGAATATTTGTTATAGGTCACAATTCTTTGTAGATAAGGCTAAACCGAAAATTCCTTATTCAACAATTTTTGATATCCATAATTCCTAAAGAGCATGAAGAATGTTGGAAGTATTTTAACAATAATGCATAATAGCGAATAACTTATGAAATTCCCCAGAATTCTCATTTCTTGTTCTGAGTCCTGAAGATTGGAAACACTGAGAGAGAAGACTTGGGAATTCTCCAGGAATGAGGAGAGAAACGACGATGACTAAAATGAGCCTTTGCCAATCAGAATTCAACGCTCTTAGCCAAGCAGAACTTTAACCTCACTGCTCTGTGAACCTAATTTAACCGCTCCTTCACAATAAGGAAAATAATCATATCATACATGCTTCAATTGTGAATCTTTCCATTTTAGAAAAAGATAAGAGTTTTCTTGTAAATTATTCGTCCTCTATAGGGCTTGGCAACCACATAGCGAAAAAGGAAAGAGATACTCCAAACTAAGAAAAAGAAAAGCACAGCCTTTCATTTATGATATTGCTGCAGAAGGTTTCATACACTGGATCCTTGGTGCACAGCTCTAAAGAGCTATTCCTGATTCTACTCCAGCATCCTGGTTTGCTTGGAATGCCATGACAAAATACCATAGACTGGGGGTAGGGGTGGGGTTCAACAACAGACATCTATTTCTCACAATTTTGGAGGCTGGCAATTCCAACATCCAGGTGTTGGCCAGTTTGGTTCCTGGGGAAGGCTCTCTTTCTGGATTGCATTTTGCCGGGTCCTCACATGGCAGAGAGACACAGAGAGACAGCAAGCTCTCTGGTGTCTCTTGTTTCGAGAGCACTTTTCCCATCATGAGGACTCACCCCCATGACCTCATCTAACCCTAAATTACCTCGCATCTCAAATACCATGACACTGGGGCTTAGGACTGGAACATATAAATTTGCCCAGGGGTTGGGGGGGAAAGCATTCAATCCATAACATCCAACATGGCTTCCTGGCACCAGCACCAGATCGTACACAAAGGGGTCCAATCCTGGAAGGGTGACTGGGCAGTTCTCAGCCCATTTCCTTGGTGCTCCTTACTCCCCTGCAGGAACCAGTCCCTTAGCATCCTCCTCGGGTCCCTCTCTGGGATCTGGGCAGGGACTGAAGGGGGCACTGCGCTCCCATATATTGAGGGCAGACCATGTGCAGGGGCTCCACAAACATCATCAACTCCCGGCCTTCCAACATCCCTAGTGGGAGCCCTCCTCCGTTTTACAGACGAGACACATTTGGGGTTCAAACAGTTTCAGTAATTCACATGTCCATGCCACACAAACAGTAAGGACTAGACCTAGTTTTTTAAAGATATACCATACACCATAAAATTCACCCTTTTAAACTGTACAGTTCAGTGTTTTCTAGTACATTCACAAGGTAGTACCACCATCGCTACTATGAAATTCCAGAACATTTCGTCATCCCCTCAGAAAACCCCATACCCGTTAGCAGTCATTCCTAATTCCTCCCTTCCCCCAGCCCCTAGAAACTGCTAATCTGCTTTGTCTGTATGCAATTGCCTACTTTGGACATTTCATATAAATGGAATCATATATGATGTGGTCTTTTGTGCCTGGCTTCTTTCACTCAGCATAATATTTTCAAGGTTCATCCATGTTGAAGCATGAATCATTACCTCACTCTTCTTTATGGCTGAATAATATTCCATTGTATGGACTGCACACATTTTGTTTATCCATTCATCAGTTGATGGACATTTGGGTTGTTTCTACTTTTTTGGCTATTATGAATAATGTTGCTAATAACATTCATGTACAAGTTTTTGTGTCAACATATGTTTTCACTTGTCTTAGGCATATACCTAGGAGTTGAACTGCTGGGTCATACGGTAATGCTATCTTTAACTGTTTGAGGAACTGCCAATAGACCTAGTTTGGAACTGTCTAGTTTTGATCTGTCTGGGTTCCTCCCACCACATCAAGCAATTATCACAGCTCCTCTTAATCTCTGCTACACATTCCAAGCACCTGGGGACCTTTAAAATATACTGAAGCCCAGGTATCTTCCTGCAAGAGAGCCTGACTTAATTGGTCTAGGGTGGGGCTTGGACACTGGCGTTTGTTTAAAGCTCTGAGTGGATTCTACTAGGAAGCCAGGGTTGGGAACAATCACATTATGCTTTACATATTCAGGTCTGTAGACCTTTCAGCTGAGGTTGGCCTCCCTACCGTTGATAAAGAGAAATAACTGGCTAAAGCAGCCTGTGGAATTGTTGCTTGTCTCTTGACCACATCATGCTTTAAGAGAGTAAAGATGCACAGGTCCCTGACAGAAGATCAGACGTGTCTTGGAAGCACGGTGAGACCAAAGCGGCCAGCAGGCCTGTTGGGGCCCAATGTACATCCATGGAAGTCAGGGCACATCCCCTTTCTTGAGCTCCGGGATGACATGGTTGTCTATTAACCTCACAACAGCCCTCTGAGGTGGTAATGGCCGTGATGCCCATTTTATAGATCAAAACTCTGAAGCTTGGAGAGTCAGCAAACATCACCCAAGGTCCCCAGGGGGTAGAGCTGAGATTTGAACTGAGGGCATCCGGCTCCAGAGCCCTCGGTCTTAACTGCTTTGCGATATTGACTCTGACTCTGTTCTAATAAACAACTTCATCGGTGATGAGAAATATTTCTGTACCTTAATTACTGCAAAAATATCACCAAACACAGTACACTCTATGACCAAAACCAAAACACTCTGGTGAGAAATGAACCAAAGGGTTTGACGTTTGGCCAAAGGCACTAAGAAAATTAATACTGATATCAGAAAACTTCAGATACTCTGGCTTCCAAACTTGTGCACCTGACCCTAGGGCACAAGACATTTTTTCTCTGTACCCATGATGGAAATATTTAACGTTTCTTTTCTGCTCTGAGGATGCTCTGATAATGCACCATGCCTGATAACATTGCCCTGAATCTGGGAGGAGTTTTGAAACGTTGAAAAGTTTGCTAAGCATTTATCAGCACAGTGCAGCCTGGGCTGCTCTCTCCTTCTACCAACCAAACCATATCAATTTCCAAACTGTCTCTCTCAGTAGCCTCTGGTTTTATTTAATTTACTGCACTTGGAATTTGATAAGTTCCTGGCTAGCTTTCGCATTCTTTCGCATCCTCTCGCATCCTCGTAATTCGCATATTATCTTTCAGTTTTCAGTTTTTCGAATCTTCTAGTTACTCCTGGAGAGAAGCTGCTGTACCGTTTTATCTGGTTAATGCCTCAAAAACGTAGTCAAACACAGGGATATACCGTTACCCAGAAATGTCGCTGTTGTCCAGACACTCCTCAGTGTCTGACATTTTGGGAGGTCCAATTTTGTTCACGGGCCCCATTAGGGTTCTACCGATGAAAAAGAATGCCCCCATTCTACAGGAGCTCACACTTTTGTGGGAAGGACAGACAACAGCCAGTTACAAAATAATATAAGCATTCTGACCGGTATGTCCGTGGTGCTGCCCATGCCCGTGATTGCAGCAGCCTGCACAGACTGTGGAAGCCAAGGAAGTTTTAAAATTGGAGGCTGTAGTACACGATAAGTAAAGAAGTTCCAGGAGGCTATGAGAGTGCATGTGATTCAAGCACAGATTTGGGGGCAGGGAGCGAAAAGACATAAAAATGGTTAATCCTCATACAGTTTTAATACACACCATGCGTAGTTCTTCCAGCTTAATAACTCCTAGTAACCCTCACAGCAGTTGAGAGGTAGCTATTACTATTTGCCCATTTTTGAGATGAGGATACTAAGGCAGAGAGCGGTCACAGTGTCCAGTAAGGGATGAAACTATGATTCGAACCCAGGTAACCTGGCGTCAGAGTCCGCAGTTTAATTCTAACAGGCTGGTGTGGAGAGCGTGTGTCAAATCCCGAATGACTTGGCCAGTTCGTCCCATTCATTTGTTCATTTGTTCATTCATTCGCTCAACACATATTCCCAGAATGCTGCTATATGCCAGGCATGACAATAGGCTTGAGGACAAAAGAGACAAAGTCCTTGAATTCTACCCTTAAGGCAGTAGTGTAGGCAGGGCAATGGGCAGGCTGCCATTTAATTAAGATGGAATAGAATAATAATACGACACGGCCTCTCTGGGTGCCAGAGTCCAACAGGAGGAAATGCTATAAAACAGGAAATACTCCAGCAAATAACCTCAGTCAAAATCATGAAAAGAAAATTTAGGCTCAGCAGTAGACCTAATAAAGGTAAACCTTATCATGTATAAGTGGGAAAAGACTAGTAAAGAAAATACTGTTTCACGCAGAAGAGAAGGAATACTGTCCAGAGACAGCTGATGCCAATGGAAAGGGAAGACAATTTGGTATAAGGGGGTTACATGGAACAGATGGCAGGGCAGGCTTGCTGGGCTGGTAAGTGGCACCTGAGGCACCATGAACAATGCGTGGGTCTCTATCCAGATCCATCATGGCTTCTCCCGGAACATCCAAGGATGTTGCCAGCACATATTAGCATCTGGAGGCGAGCCTTAATCATCTCTCTGGCTGGCCAAGAGGAACACTCACCTAAAGGAATAGAGTTCTGAATTCTTCCGGAAACACACTCAATTAGAAGACTCTGCTCTCAAGCGATAACGACTTCAGCAGACGGGGCACAAAACATAGGCTCTCGCCAACTCCCCACTGCCTGACTTGCTCCAAAGTGAGCCTCCCTCACCTCCCCTGCCTCCTCCAGAACTTGAAAGTGACAAGAGGGGGCAAACTACTGGGCTTAGAAAGTTTTCCTCTAAAACTCCTTCTTGAACTGAAGCAGGGACAACACTTTGGGAAGCTCTTTCCAAAGCAGATTTTTCTGCTTGACCAAAGATATAATTTTTCCTACAGGAAGTTAAGGCACCTCATGCTGGTGTAATTGAGTTTCCCTGGGAAGAAGCTGCTGCCCCCTGGGTGGTCACTGCAGCTGAAAAATTAAACGCAGATGTTTGGCGGGTCGCCTCCCCATGCATCCTGCTCTTGTGTTTTTCCTCTTACAGAGATGGGAGTGGGTTCAGGATGTCCCTAATGCTGGCCCTACGTACTCATCAACAATATGTCCATGCAGTTGGCTGTTATACAAACCTCTGAAATTAATCAATCATCCAGTGACTCCAGTCACCTCCCATATTGTTTATCCCTTCTCCCAGCCACTGTCCTAGCAATGGACACAGCAGTTGTATCCCTTTTATTTGAGGAATGATTGTGGGAAAACTCATAAATTTGCGAACTTTGGATTTTTAAAGCTGTGTTCTTATTTTAGAAACAACTGTCGATTTTAACCTTTCCAATGAAGGTAAAAAGGGTAATGGTTGCTTTCCTAACATGGCGCTATTAGGCAAGGGTGATGGATATTGATTTGCTAGTGCATTCACCTATTAATAGTAATTTTTGAGAAATTATGAGTTGGGGAAAAGAAGAGGTTAAACTTTTAAAACTTGCCTTTACAAATATCCTACTATTTCTTCTATTACAA
Source organism: Eubalaena glacialis (assembly GCF_028564815.1). NCBI lineage: Eukaryota > Metazoa > Chordata > Mammalia > Artiodactyla > Balaenidae > Eubalaena > Eubalaena glacialis. The sequence goes on from NC_083736.1 coordinate 8,832,847, forward strand.
AAAACATATTTACTCCAATCCCCCTCCAGTTACTCTGCTCTTTATTTCCTATCATTTATAACACAACTCCTATAAAGAATTGTCTGTACTCCAAGCCTGATGTCTCTTTTCCTACATGTTCCATGTTACTTCAATTTCTTCATCTCACAACAAAACCCATTCACTTGAAAACCTTCCAGATACAAAACAAGTCAGCTCTGCTTTGAGGCTGAAACTCATTTTCTTTCCAATCCTCTACTCTCTCATTTTAGGACCATGTTCTAATTAGGCTTGTGCATCAGTTCAAGGAGGGCTTCTTTTTAGCTGACGGCTCTGCTCTCCTGTGGTGGGTCCTTAAACAGGTCAATAAAATCATAGTGAAAACTCTCTCTAGGACTTCATTCTACAGCACACATATTACTCTATTGTCAGCTATATTTGCAGGCAGCAGTATTTTCTAGTATCAACAAGCCTGTCCAAATCTGATACAATGCCCCAAAAAGCATTATGATATACAGTGAAAATACTGTGTTTCCACTCTTTTTAGTCAGGGTCATTAAATAGTGTGTGTGTTCACGTGTGTGCTATGTACCCTAGAAGTACACAAATGCCACTCAGTCATCTTGCACTTCTATAACTGTGCTCATCGAATGTGTTTCTTCCCAAAGTGATAATAGTAGACTAGAGTAATGGATTGGTTTGCAAGTACATTCACCCTCTAATGGTAAACCCTGCCAGCAACTTTTGAGTAATTATCGGGTGGAAAAAGGAGTAAGTCAAAGTTTTCAAAACATGCTGTCATTTCTTCCATCACTCAATCCTTCTCCAGATACTGCCCATTTCCCGATTTCCTTTTACAACAGAAGTCCTTCAAAGTGTTGTCTCTACTTCCGGTTTCCAATTTCCTGGTCGCATGAATTTCCATCTTGTGAACTTCCTCTGATCAAACTTTTGCAGTCACCACTCACCAACGCTGTTCTACTGAAAGATCGCTAGTTACTTCCACATTACTAACCCAACCTCAATTCTCAGTCCTTCTCACGTGGGGCTCATTAGCAGCATTTTCCAAACTCACCATGTTTGGACATACAACATGTCCAAATCGGAACTTTTAATATTCTCCCTCACCTGCCATTTGCTGCCAATCCTGCTCCTGGTTTTTCAGTCTCAGTTAATAACAACTCTATCTATCTTTATGCTTTGGCCAAAGAGCTTAGAGACACCCTTGACTCCCCCCATACTCACATTTGATTCTCCAGCAAATCCTATCACCTGCGCTCATCACCTCTACTCTGACCACCGAGGTCCAAATTACCTGGTCTAATGTCTTCTAGATTATTAAAATGGTCCCCTGGCTGCTGGTCTCTCAGCTTCTGGCAAGACTGGGTTTTATATATATATATATATATATATATATATATTTATATTTATATATATATATTTATATTTATATATATATTTATATTTATATATATATATATATTTATATTTATATATATATGTACATACATACATACACACACATATATATGCATATATATAAAATACATTTATAAATGTATATTTTATATATATATTATATATAAGAACATCAACTCCTTAGGACTCTCTCTTTTTCGATGTTTTCACAAACTGTTAGTCTGAATCTGATTATAAAAAATTTTGGGGAAAAAAAAGAACGAATACAGCAGTCTGTATACAATAGTCACTCAAAAAACAAGTTTTGTGGTGGGGGACAAAAGCATTATGACCTTCCAGGAGAAGTTTAAGTCTATCCATTATCATCTGGTGAGAACATTCTCGACTGAAATGAGGACGGAAGAAATGACTTTGATTTATTCATTTTTAAAAGTTCTTGTATTCTGGTTTTATTTTCCTTGCTTCCAACTCTTAAGGAAAAAAAACATCCACATAAATTAAGTTTTTAGATCTACTCCAAGGGAAAGGAACAAGTTCTTCTTTGTGCAATTTTGAGAGTAATCTCCCTCCATCTATTTTAATATATGGACTAACTCCCGATTCCCGGCCCAGCTCCTATTCCATGTATATGAATTAGCTCCATGTTGCCTAAGAATTTAAAAGGGCAGTAAATTAACTCTACTGAATCCCATTCACAAATAGAGGATAGCAAAGTAGCACTGAAAGCTTAAAGCAGGGTTCAGTTAGCATCAAACTATTCTACTTGTCCAATGGATAATCATGCCACTATTATTTAAGAAAATAAAATTTGTGATGTAATATCACTGTCAATTTATCTCGCTATAAAGCTGTGGTTTTCAGCTGGGGGCAATTCCTGCCCCCCTCCCTGGGACATTTGGCAATGCGTGGAAACATTGTTGGTTGTCTCAACGAGGAAAGGGGGGTAGCTACTGGAGTCTAGTGTGTAGAGCCCAGGGATGCTTCTAAACATCCTGCAATGCACAAGACAGCGCCCCCCTCCCCAACGAAGAATTACCTGGCCCAAATGTCAAGAGTGCCAACTCTGAAACACTCTCATTTAAAGTTAAAACATTTGTCACTCTGTCTGACCATGGGGTATAAATCCAATTAAAATAGATTTAAATTTTATGAGCAGATTTTTGGTTTTCAGACTTTTGGTGCCTTTCATTGAAGGCACAGCATTTACAGTTTTATGTAAGTCACCCAGGTGGCACCAAAGCAACTTCTGGAAATACTCTGAGAAGAACTCAGTGGCAACTAATTTCCTGAAGCACTGACCTGGCACCAAACTGACACTCCAGAGATGAATACAAAAGCATGAAGCAAAGTGCATTGCACATAGTAGGTGTTGACAGTGTCTAGTGATTTACTGACTCTCATTCAGAATGTGTTTGCAATTCAAGTTTCTGGATGGTTTGTTAGTATCTACATTTATCAACCTGATATGGTATTCAAATACTTTGGGGCCCAGTAGGGTCCCACAATTTCTATCAACGAAGGTGATGTGAGATGATTTAGGAAGATTTTATTCTAAAATGCTCAAATCAACCTCTATTTCAAGTATAGGCATATGTGTAGGTTTTGATATACCTCTGTAACCACTGGGGACATCTTAAATTGGAAATCCCGCATGTACCGTATTCTCTACTTTTAGAGACTAACTGAAACATTATTAGCTTCCAGAATGTGGATACCTGAAGGACTAATAAATATCTAGTGCAACCACACCTCTCTCGTTACAAATGAAGAAAGAGAAGCTCCCAGAGGTTAGAAGACTTTTCCAAGGCCACAGAGCTGGTTAGTGGCCAGTTGTGGACAAAAGTTCTGCTCTTCTGTTGGAGTATTCTGGGATTTTCCCAATAGACTAATCTTTCTTTGCTTGACTTGTTTGGAATCAAACTTTCTAAAATGGCTGTGTAAATTTGCATTGTCTAGTTTATTTTGAGTCTATAAACTTGACATAAGTCCCTGAATAAGTTATTTATCATTTTATCTAAAGTTAAAGTCTTTCCACTAAGTACACAGCACAATTCTTCTTTAAAGTGAGCTGAAAATTATTATTATACAGACCCAATAAATGCAATATATAATACATAATACTTAATACACAGTAACTGTCATTAATAATTGTTTTGCCATAACGGCTTTTGAAGAGTTGTATCACTTTGGGGACAATTCCTTTTTTCCCAGAACATCAACTTTTTAACCCCAAAACACACTAAATAAACTATAAGAAGTGATATGTCAACGTATTAATGTAGGCAATGACATACCAATTTACCTGACACAACAATTTTTAGTCAGAAAATTCAATAGTATGGAACAAATCTCAGGTATACCATGTCTGAATAAACCCAAAGAATTTTGTTTGGTCCTTACACCAAGCAAGCGGGATGAACAGGTTGATGGCTGTTGGCCACATGTGCCATTTCTACATTTTTAAGCACAATCATATTTAACCTTAATGTTTCTCCAAAAGGAACTTTCTGTGCTACAACTTCATTTGTAAGTTTGAGTATAATGTAACCATAAGCCTTAAAAGGTTAAAAAACTGGTAAGGAAAATGGGTCAGAAAAAGAAATGACAACAAACCTTCAAAACATTATATTTTACATATAAAATCTATTTATGTATTTACCTATTTAATTTATGTAGTATCTAATTAACAAAAGCTTTTTTTTTTTCATTTAATCGTTTTCAGGAATAAATTAAAGTTAAGCAAAGATAGAGTTGAAAGTGATTTGGGATTTTTATCATAAATCTGAGTAGTCAAGCACCATCCACACTTAAAATTCTACAGGTCACCTCTCCCTGTTCCCCAGTAGAACAAATTATTAGAATATTTCATTCTAGATCTTCTCTTCACCTATCTTCTCTTTACATCTTTTCCTGCCAGCTAAATACTGAAGCGTTGTAACAGACACTTCAAAAATGCCTGGAGTCAGGCATGTGACTTTAATAGGAGGCTCTGGCTGGAGCTTTTTGCAATGAAAACCAATTAATTCTGCATTCAAATGGAAATGGAAATATTTCATCCCGAATTATCTTTACAAGGTGATTCCAGCTTTTACATATGAGAATAACAGTTCAGATTTTTATCTGTGAATTTCTCAGGAGCTCCATTTTCAAACTATGTGGTCTATTTTAAACACACCATATGGATTATGTACTCTAAGAACTACTCTGGGCTAAAAAAAAAAAAACAAAAAAAAAAACTGTGCAAACACAAACCGCCCAGTTCTAAAGTCCCAGCTGGCACTTCTGTTACCCATAAGTGCTCTTTTCTGTTTATGTCTCTTACACCCACATGTATATATGTTTACAGTTGGAATCCTTCACCCCTGTCTCTTGAAAATTCCTTGAGCAAAAATGCAGCTCAGAATGGGACTTCACTCCATTTCTGCAGGTCACTATTCCCCCCAGCAGTGTGGACAATGCTCAGCCTGCAGGCGGAAGGCTGCCGGGAGAATGCAGGGTCCAGAATCTCCTCCTCCCCCTCTTCCATTCTAATTTGCTTGTCTGCTGTTCCATTCACTTGAGGCTTAAATATCTGCTTTTGCAGATGCCACCCAATCTGATGCACCAGCGCTTCCCAAAGTATGAGCCTTACCGGCTGTTGACAGGAGCCCCACGGAAAGAAGCATCCCACAGCAAAAGTGTGGGGAGTGAAAACTTCTCAAAACCTTTTATGCCCAGAGCTTTCCATGTTAACGTTCATTGTAAATATTCATTGCGATGAGTCAGCGGAGTACAGGCTATCTTATAGTCTGTTTAAATATGGAACTCTTCCCTTTCTCCTGAGTGTCCTACAGGAAGAATATTCCACAGAACTCATTTTGGGAACTACTACCAATGTTACCAGCTAAAGGGAACTTCTGAAGCTCTAATACTATATCCCAGGGCATGAGTCTCAAATAGGACATGCAGGCCTCCTAGATGGCTGCTGGGAAGCTATTTTTAAATAAGTGGCACTATTGGCACATGTCAGGACCCACCACACAAGTGGTTGACTATTTCAGCCCTGATAATGTACTCCCCTGTGACACAGTCACGTTGTCACACATCTAGGAGTGATAGCAATGATTTCAGGGATGATGAGACACGTGAGACAAAGCAGAAAATAGAGAGAAATTGAACTGTGTCATTTAGGGTTTATGAATTACAAGTAGCAGCAATCCCTTTCGTCCTTTTGTCCCCCACTACGTGATGATTACCTCGAGAGCAGGGCCAGGCTGTCCTCAGCTGTTGTCCTGGCACATTTGTGCACTCAGTGAATATCTGCAGCGTGACTCAGTGATCACCAAATTTGGGCATTCTGCTTGGTTTTCACGTTTCTCCCCTCCTCTCTGCAATTTCAATACCCGTTTTCACAGATGATCATGGGGACCAGTAGACAGAGGGATCAGAGAGGACCTCCAGGCAGTTGTTTGTCCCCAGTCCAAAGTGACCTACATTGGGTGAACGATCAGCTCTCTCGTGTTTAAAAACTCCAGTAAAAGAGGCTTCAAGGCATCCTTAGTACTCTGCTCCAGAGTTGCATGACACTCACGGCTAAGAAAATCATCCTCAGTCACACCTTCTGTCTTGTGTAACTGTCTAAAAGGCACTTGAGGGATGGTGGCCATTTCCCTGGAGGTGTCAAGTTCAACCACACTGTTTCCCTCAACACTTTCGCAAAACTACCAAAGAACAAGATTTGTCTTGCTGCATGATTAGATGAAGAACAGTCTCTGGAATCTTTTCCATTCTCACCTTAAAATATTCACACACACACACACACACACACACACACACAGAGAGACACAAATATATCTGTATGTATGTGTGCATTCACAGATGTGTGTTTGCATGTACTAATATCATCTGCCTAATCATATATGTTCAAGACTTTAGCCATTTTCATGTCCTCCTCCTCCTGTGAACTTTGTTCATTTAATTAGCCACTGAATTTGATCCATACTGTTCCTGAAAGGACACTCACATTCATTGGATCTTCTCCAAATTTCTACCATTAGTTCTGGACTTCCTTCCCTTTCACTTACACTGTGCAGTAGGCTCCAAACTAGTAGAGAGATATTTTCAAACTCCCATCCAGTATTGCATTTTTATGGCCCTTTATAACTGCTAAAATGTCTTCCAATATATTATTTAATGCTTGTGACAGCCTATGTGTGCAGATGAGGTCACTGTGGATGGTAAACAATTAGCTCAGCATCCCACAGCTAGTAATTTATTTGTCAACAAATCACACTTCCCCCAACCTTGCTTTCTCCTCATGGACCTTTGACAGTTTTAAAAACACAATTAAAAAAAATGTTTTAAAGACTGCTAAATAGGAACTTATTAAGCAGGAAAAGACAGAATTTGTCTTTATGTATCATTAATAAAGTTATTAGCCTTTAAAATCATAAAATAAATAACTACGGATCAAAATTAAATATATTCTACTTAAAACTAGTTAATTTACACTATGAAAAAATGACGAGATACTTTTTTTGGTTAATACCTAAGGGCATGTGAAAAGTGGTATGTTACCATGAAAGGGCTCTGATATTCCCTAATTAATTGTTGGGATTTGTGGATCTTGCCAAGTAGAACGTACAGCGTATGGTGGGTGCGTACAGTGTGTTTGTCTATGCTTTTCTCCCAGCATAGGCTGCCTCTTCCCAGTATCCCCAACCTGCCAAACCCTGCCCAGCCTTCGAGCTCCCGCTCACAGGCCACCCTTCCCTCCACTCTGCAAGTCTTCTCTGCTACCCTGGGTTGATGCTTTTAACTCCCGTAAGGTAGTCATCAGATCCTAGCCTATACCCTGGTTATCTAGGTACATATCCTCCACCCTTAGAGAATAATTCATTCACTTACTGATTCAACAAATAACCCTTCAGCGCTGCTACCATGCCAAGCACTATTCTGGGCTCTGAAAACAGAGAGTCTTAAGAAATAAATTCTGCCTCAGAGTGCAATCTTGTGCAAGCACCTGCCATCTTTGTTATGTCACATATATTGATGAATAGCGCTGCTGTGGCTGGTTCAGCATGTCTGATCGCAGACTCCAGTTTACAGAGAACTGTTTACTCTTCCCCTCTCTGGTGTAGCCTGAGACTGTAAATCCAACAGAAAGACATCTTCCATTTCAGCCTTGCATTTAGCATCTAATAGCTGACTGCACTTCAAACAGAACGGTGCTTCTATTGAGAAAGAAGTATCCCTTACATGAGCCCGGCATTCCATTAACCAATCAAAGAAAGTGTTGTTTAAACATGCCATTTCCCACTGAATTCTTCTCTTAATTATGTAGCTCAGAGCAGTAACAGTAGTGCAGAAATCTGTCCCAGCCAGGGTTCTTTTCCACTAAGGAACTAATTAGAACTTCTTTTTTATATTTATATTTATATATAAGAGGGAGTTAATTTTGCAAAGTGTACTGAGTTCAACAGTGATGAGAAGGGTCCATGGCCTCCCTGAATAATTAAGAACAATTGTTTCAGTGCTTTGGTGCTAATTATAATTGTCAGTTCATCACCTATATAATAAACTCTTCTAAGGGCCTCTTTCCACAGCCAGTGTAAACGAATACACTAAGGAAAACAAAGAGAAACTAAGGGAACAAGGGGAAAACAACTTTCAGAAGTTTCGGTAGACCCTAGAAATTACAGACTCCATCATTACTTTATATCTTGGTGAATTCTTTCAAAGCAGAATTTGAGACAGTTCTTAAGTAAGTACATAAATTCCGAATAAAAATAGGAAGCTGAGGTCATGAAAGGATGTAGAAAGATGTACACTCATACATTTGATGAAAATAACAGGTGTAACTCTGAGCTTCCTGTTGGCCAAGGCAAAAAGAGAATAATGACCAGTAACTAGGTTCTCCTTAGCAGAATGGACCACATATATGTATTTTCTCTTTGGCTGAACACCGCAATTGAGATTGGATGGTAGCTTATTCATCTTTGCCTCCCAGTTTGTTAAACTGGATCTCCCATCCCAAGTGGAGGTCTGGGCTCTATTAAATTTGACTAAGTTTCCTCTGTAATTGAAGATAGTATTGTATTAAGAGCTTATAACTAGGATGCCTGCCTTCCCTCCTGAGTCCCTGTAATCCATTCTTCAGAGAAAAGTTAGAGTGATCCCTCAGGAACGTAAATCAAAGCATGTCTCTCGCATGCTTGCCATCCTCCCAAGGGCTTCCGTTGCATTTAGCATAAAGTCTAGACTCCTGTACTCTGACACCTATGGCTCTATAAGATCTCAGCTCGTACCTCCCTTCCTTTCCCTCAACTCAGCTTGAAGCACTGGGGGGGGGGTGGTGTCTAAGCTCCTGCTGTTCCCTCTGCCTGGCAAGCTCTTTCCCCTGATTTTCACATACTTGCCTCTTCATTCATTCAGCTTTCATGCTAAATTCTCAGGAAGCACTCTCCCGACCACTGCAGAACCAGTCTGCACATGACTTTTGAACACATTACTAGGTCTTACTTCCTTCACCTTGCTTACCGTCTGAAGGGATCTTAGTGCCTATCTTTGTTTCTTGTTTGTCAGTGTCCTCACAACAGCACATAAACTCCTAAGAGAAGAGGCCTGTGTATCTTGCTTCCCTCTCCATCCCAGGAGTTCAGAGCCACGCATGACACATGGTGGTGATAAACCAAGCAATCCATGAAAGACAATATACTCTAAACTGATTTTATTATAAAATGTACAAAATGAAAGAGGTATGTAACTATATCATGGTTAACTCCCTTCCCAAACTATGGGGGTAAAAGTCCAAATCAGTGTATTCATTTAATGCAGGGATCAGCAAACTTTTCTGTAAAGGGCAAATATTTTAGGCTTTGTGGGATATACCGCCTCTGCCTCAACTACTCAACTCTGTCATTGCAGCACGAAAGCCACCACACACAACACGTAAACAAAGAGGTGTGGCTGTGCATCAATAAAACTTTATATGCAAAAATAGGCATCTGTTGGATTTGGCCTGTAGTTTACTAACTACTGATATAATGTGTAGATCACAATTAGTATCAGGAAAATAATAGTTAAAAGTAGAAAACAAACAGAAAAAAAAATCAATGTTAAAAAACATCCAGAAATAGTAGAGTGAAAATTTGTATGTCTAGAAAAATAATGAAACCAAGTAATAATAAATGAATCCATGATAAGAATAATAAAAGAAAGACCAAATAGTAGCAATGCCAATGGCCACATCATTGTTTAGGCCACACTCACAGGCTTCACTCTGTGATTGTGAAGAGATAACCCTCCCTCTCGAGAAGATGCTGATGAGATCACACTTGGAAAAATGGAGACAGGTCCAGGCACTTCATTAAAGAGAAAATGGAAAAAAATGTCCAAAAAATTGGAAAGCTTTAACAGTCACTGGCATGCATTCAGAGGCACACAGCCAGAAAGAAGGCTCAGGAAGCTAATGGTTGGAGAATGATTAAAAACACCCCAAGATCTGTAACAAGGTGGGATAAATGAAGACGACAGAGGACACACCGAAGTGCTCACGTAAGAACACTGCAAATACTGTAGAAAGAAGAGGTATATGCTGTTCATCTATCTGGAGACTTGAAAACATGAAATAGAATGAAATTCAGATAATACATATTTAAGCCAAATTTTCCTACCAGAGTTCAGAATAAAAAATCTTAATATCCAGATTTTTAAAGTCTCTTCCAGTGATCCCAGAAAATGTTTCCAAGAATATGAGTATTTACATTTATTTAACACTTCACAGTTGTCCAGATACATTTGGATACTCCATTCCAATTTGATCATTAAGGCAGGCCAGAAAAAATCTATTATCCTCATTTTGTAGATGAAGAGACAGAGGCTCAGAGAAGTTACTCATTAGCTAGTAAGTAGTGGTAAAAAGCCCAAGTTCTGAAGATCTGAATTCAAATTATTCAAAGTCTGATTTGCCCATTTACCAGTTTAAGAAAGAACTCACTCTAAACATGTACGTCTTCATGGACTCAAAGAATGTTACACTTGGAGAATTTCTGGCTATACATTAGATTTAATGGAATGATTATTTTTAAGTGTAGCAATGACTGGGGCCCATCCCAGAGCAATTAAATAAAAATTTCTGGGAGTGGGATTCAGACATGAGTTATTTTTAAATGTTCTAAGGCATCGCTGAAGTTGAGGATCACTGATCAAGTACAGAGGTCGGCAAACGTTTTGTGTCAAGGGCCAGACAGGAAATATTTGAGGCTTTGCTGGCCATATGGTATCTGTCACAGCTACTCTGCTGTTGCATGGTGAAAGCAGCCATAGATAATATGTAAACAAGTGGGCATGGCTGTGTTCCAATAAAACTTTATTTACAAAAACAAGTGATAGGCCAGATTTGGACCAAGGGCCATGGTTTGCTAACCCTTGATCTAGCAGAACCTTTCTGTGGAAGAGAGGCCTAGAGATGTTAACTATTTTACCCAAGGTCTCATCATTCATCAATAACAAACGCAGGGCTGGGATTCTGCTCTTCTCTCACTGGCCTACTACGGTTCCACTACTAGCTTGCTCTTGGTCTCTCAAACCACAACTTTGGATATGCTATGCTTCATTTTCCACAAGCTTAAAACATCTCTCTCAGAATAACATATCATTTATTGGGAAGAGGGCTGCCTTTGGACATATGAGAGCTGTGGTTCTGAGTCACAGCTCTTCCACTTACTAGCAGGGGAACCTCTGGCAGTTCCCTCAAATCATCTGGAGTGTCTGCGTTATAACCCAGGGACGAGATTCCCAAAGGAAAATGTCTATATGGATTAAATGATTACTGAATGACCTGGTACCCTGTGTGGCACATAGTAAGTGTTCAATAAATATTTTTTACACAACCTGAGGACTTTTACTATTTTAAGATTCATTTTTTTGTTACTTCATGTGGAAAAAAATTGGAAAAACCTAGAATATTAGGAAAATAGAAACATTTCACCAAAATTTACTCTCACCATCGGAGAGAGGAACAGGGACGTATGAAAAAAGGGATGGGAAGAAAGGTAAAGGAGATATGCAAAGAAGCTCCCCCAAGAGATTCTGATGGCCATGGTCCTGGCCAACCTCACGACCAACTGAGAATCAGTACCCTAAATTTTGACTAATTTTCAATCATCCTAGAAGTTGAGAGGAGATGAAGAGAGTGTGAAGATTCCATGTTTTCATACAGAGATATAAGATTTGGGGTGGGGGTTTGTTCACTCCATCCTCCTAAACGTGGCTAGCTGAATATGAATGTAAATCTCCCAATCCATTATTTGCCACTGAATATGAGAGACAGGGTTAGTCAAATTATGAATTCAGGATTTACTTGACATGATATGATTGATTTAAACTTGATACCATTAGTGAATTTACTTTTCAAAATATCCTGGGGTGACCATCAAGCTACCTATTTTTCCACTGAGATTTATAAGATTTCTATGTCATATATTCTAAAATATTAGGATGGTCTATAAGCAGGAACTGTTGGTTGACTGTACAACATACATTTCCTTACCTCCTTGCTAAGGGATTCCTATTTCATTCAAACATACCTTATTTGAGTGCAATCATATGTTTCATCCTAGGGAGTCTGATCCTATTTTCAGCTCCACTCGTGGATCTGATTGATCTAGGGGTAATAAAGGAGGCTTCCCACCAGTGATTGGACAGAGAATGGGTATGTCACCTTATTCTGGCCAATGAGAGATGAGAAGTCAGGGAAGGGCTTCTGAGAAAGGTTTACCTAATTCTCCTGAGAGGGCAAGAGGAGAGAATCTCTCTCCTCTTTCCCTAGAAAGTACTGTGTCCATAGGCAATGACTGGAACCTGAGCTGTCATCTTATCTGTAGTTAAACTAATCATAAAGATGACCCAGGCAAGTGGTGTCCAGAACCTGGATCCTTGTTGATATCATTAAGTCACAGAATCAACCACCCTGAACATGCTCCATCTATGGATGTTTGTTTATGTGAGCTAATACATCTCCTTATGGTTTAAGTCAGCTTGATTAAGAATATCTTGATTCTGAATGCATGCTACTGAAACCTTTTATCTGATGCTATTTTGTGGATGTGTTTCTCTCCCATCTCTTCTAAAACCGCTTTTCAACTTACATTTTCAAAATACAAAAAAGCAGAGAGTGAGGATTGGTTCAAGATGGTCGAGTAGAAGGACGTGCTCTCATTCCCTCTTGTGAGAACACCAGAATCACAACTAACTGCTGAACAATCGTTGACAGGAAGACACTGGAACTCACCAAAAAAGGTACCCCCACATGCAAAGACAAAGGAGAAGCTGCAATGAGACGATAGGAGGGGTGCAATCACAATAAAATCAAATCCCATAACTGCTGGGTGGGTGACTCACAAACTGGAGAAGAAGTATACCACAGAAGTCCACCCACTGGAGTGAAGGTCCTGAGCCCCACGTCAGGCTTCCCAACCTGGGGGTCTAGCAATGGGAAGAGGAATTTCCAGAGAATCAGACTTTGAAGGCTAGTGGGATTTGATTGCAGGACTTCAACAGGACTGGGGGAAACAGAGACTCCATTCTTGGAGGGCACACACAAAGTAGTGTGTGCATCAGGACTCAGGGGGAGGGAGCAGTGACCCTGTAGGAGACTGAACCAGACCTACCTGCTAGTCTTGGAGGGTCTCCTGCAGAGGTGGGGTGTGGATGCGTCTCACCACGGGGACAAGGACATGGGCAGCAGAAGTTCTGGGAAGTACTCCTTGGCATGAGCCCTCCCGGAGTCCGCCATTAGCCCTGTCAAAGAGCCTGTAGGCTCCAGTGCTGGGTTGCCTCAGGCCAAAGAACCAACAGAGAGGGAACTCAGCCCCACCCATCAGAAGACAAGCGGATTAAAGTTTTACTGAGCTCTGCCCACCACAGCAACACCCCGCTCTACCCACCACCAGTCCCTCCCATCAGGAAGCTTGCACAAGCCTCTTAAATAGCCTCATCCACCACAAGACAGATAGCAGAAGCAAGAAGAACTACAATCCTGCAGCCTGTGGAACGAAACCCACATTCACAGAAAGACAGACAAAATGAAAAGGCAGAGGACTATGTACCAGATGAAGGAACAAGATAAAACCACAGAAAAACAACCAAACAAAGTGGAGATAGGCAACCTTCCAGAAAAAGAATTCAGAATAATGATAGTGAAGATGATCCAGGACCTTGGAAAAAGAATGGAGGCAAAGATCAAGAAGATGCAAAAAATGTTTAACAAAGACCTAGAAGAATTAAAGAACAAACACCTAGAAGAATTAAAGAACAAACAAACAGAGATGAACAATACAGTAACTGAAATGAAAAATACACTAGAAGGAATCAATAGCAGAATAACTGAGGTAGAAAAACGGATAAGTGACCTGGAAGACAGAATGGTGGAGTTCACTGCCACGGAATAGAATAAAGAAAAAAGAATGAAAAGAAATGAAGACAGCCTAAGAGACCACTGGGACAACATTAAATGCACCAACATTCACATTATAGGGGTTCCAGAAGGAGAAGAGAGAGAGAAAGGACCTGAGAAAACATTGAAGAGATTATAGTCGAAAACTTCCCTAACATGAGAAAGGAAATAGCCACCCAAGTCCAGGAAGTGCAGAGAGTCCCAGGCAGGATAAACCCAAGGAGAAACATGCCGAGACACACAGTAATCAAATTGACATGAATTAAAGACAAAGAAAAATTATTAAAAGCAACAAGGGAAAGACGACAAATAACATACAAGGGAACTCCCATAAGGTTAACAGCTGATTTCTCAGCAGTAACTCTACGAGCCAGAAGGGAGTGGCACAATATGTTTAAAGTAAAAAGGGAAGAACCTACAACCAAGATTACTCTACCCGGCAAGGATCTCATTCAGATTCGATGGAGAAATCAAAAGTTTTACAGACAAGCAAAAGCTAAGAGAATTCAGCTCCACCAAACCAGCTCTATAACAAATGCTAAAGGAACTTCTCTAAGTGGGAAACACAAGAGAAGAAAAGGACCTCCAAACACAAAGACAAAACAATTAAGAAAATGGTAATAGGAACATACATATTGATAATTAACTTAAATGTGAATGGATTAAATGCTCCAACCAAAAGACACAGGATCACTGAATGGATACAAAAACAAGACCCATATATATGCTGTCTACAAGAGACCCACTTCAGACCTAGGGACACATACAGACTGAAAGTGAGGGGATGGAAAAAGATATTCCATGCAAATGGAAATCACAAGAAAGCTGGAGTAGCAATTCTCATATCAGATAAAGTAGACTTTAAAATAAAGAATGTCACAAGAGACAAGGAAAGACACTACATAATGATCAAGGGATCAATCCAAGAAGAAGATACAACAATTATAAATATATATGCACCCAACATAGGAGCACCTCAATACATAAGGCAAATGCTAACAGCTATAAAAGAGGAAATCAACAGTAACACAGTAATAGTGGGGGACCTTAACACCTCACACCAATGGACAGATAATCCAGACAGAAAATTAATAAGGAAACATAAGCTTTAAATTACACAATAGACCAGACAGATATGATATTTATAGGTCATTCCATCCGAAAACAGCAGATTACACTTTATTCTCAAGTGCACATGGAACATTCTCCAGGATAGATCACATCTTAGGTCACAAATCAAGCCTCAGTAAATTTAAGAAAACTGAAATCATATCAAGCATCTTTTCCAACCACAACGCTATGAGATTAGAATCACAGGGAAAAAACATAAAAAACACAAACACATGGAAGCTAAACAATACATTACTAAATAACCAAGAGATCACTGAAGAAATCAAAGAGGAAATCAAAAAATACCTAGAGGCAAATGACAACGAAAACACGATGATCCAAAACCTACAGGATGCAGCAAAAGCAGTTCTAAGAGGGAAGTTTATAGCAATACAATCCTACCTCAAGAAACAAGAAACATCTCAAATAAACAATCTAAACTTACACTTAACGGAACTAGAGAAAGAAGGACAAAACCCAAAGTTAGTAGAAGGGAAGAAATCAAAGATCAGAGGAGAAATAAATGAAATAGAAACAAAGAAAACAATAGCAAAGATCAATAAATCTAAAAGCTGGTTCTTTGAGGAGATAAACAAAATTGATAAACCTTTAGCCAGACCCATCAAGAAAAAGAGGGAGAGGACTCAAATCAATAAAATTAGTAACGAAAAAGGAGAAGTTACAATGGACACCACAGAAATACAAAGCATCATAAGGGACTACTACAAGCAAGTCTATGCCAATAAAATGGACAACCTGGAAGAAATGGACAAATTCTTAGAAAGGTATAACCTTCCAAGACTGAACCAGAAAGAAACAGAAAATATGAACAGACTGATCACAAGCACTGAAATTGAAACTGTGATTAAAAATCTTCCAACAAACAAAAGTCCAGGAACAGATGGCTTCACAGGTGAATTCTATCAAACTTCTAGGGAAGAGCTAAAACCATCCTTCTCAAACTCTTCCAAAAAATTGCAGAGGAAGGAACACTCCCACACACATTCTACGAGGCCACCATCACCGTGATACCAAAACCAGACAAAGATACTACAAAAAAAGAATATTACAGACCAATCTCACTGATGAACACAGATGCAAAAATCCTCAACAAATTACTAGCAAACAGAATCCAACAACACATTAAAAGGATCATACACCATGATCAAGTGGGATTTATCCCAGGGATGCAAGGATTCTTCAATATACGCAAATGAATCAATGTGATACACCATATTAACAAATTGAAGGATAAAAACCATATGATTGGGCTTCCTTGGTGGCGCAGTGGTTGAGAATCTGCCTGCTAATGCAGGGGACACGGGTTCGAGCCCTGGTCTGGGAAGATCCCACATGCCGCGGAGCAACTAGGCCCCTGAGCCACAACTACTGAGCCTGCGTGTCTGGAGCCTGTGCTCTGCAACAAAAGAGGCTGCGACAGTGAGAGGCCTGCGCATCGTGATGAAGAGTGGTCCCCACTCGCCGCAACTAGAGAAAGCCCTCGCACAGAAACGAAGACCCAACACAGCCAAAAATAAAAATTAATTAATTAATTAATTAAAAAAAAAACAAAAAACAAAACCATATGATCATCTCAATAGATGCAGAAAAAGCTTTTGAAAAAATTCAACACCCATTTATGATAAAAACTCTCCAGAAAGTAGGGATAGAGGGAACTTACCTCAACATAGTAAAGGCCATATATGACAAACCCACAGCCAACATCGTTCTCAATGGTGAAAAACTGAAACCATTTCCACTAAGATCAGGAACAAGACAAGGGTGCCCACTCTCACCACTATTATTCAACATAGTTATGGAAGTTTTAGCCACAGCAATCAGAGACGAAAAAGAAATAAAAGGAATCCAAATTGGGAAAGAAGAAGTAAAACTGTCACTGTTTGCAGATGATATGAATTTGGTAAAGTAGCAGGACACAAAATTAATGCACAGAAATCTCTTGCATTCCGATACACTAATTATGCAAAATCTGAAAGAGAAATTAGGAAACACTCCCATTTACCATGGCAAAAAAAGAATAAAATACCTAGGCATAAACCTGCCTAAGGAGACAAAAGACCTGTATGCAGAAAACTATAAGACACTGATGAAAGAAATTAAAGATGATACAAACAGATAGAGAGATATACCATGTTCTTGGATTGGAAGACTCAACATTGTGAAAATGATTATACTACCCAAAGCAATCTACAGATTCAATTCAATCCCTATCAAACTACCAATGGCATTTTTCACAGAACTAGAACAAAAAATTTCACAATTTGTATGGAAACACAAAAGACCCCGAATAGCCAAAGCAATCTTGAGAAAGAAAAACGGAGCTGGAGGAATCAGGCTCCCTGACTTCAGACTCTACTACAAAGCTACCGTAATCAAGACAGTATGGTACTGGCACAGAAACAGAAATAGAGATCAATGGAACAGGATAGAAAGCCCAGAGATAAACCCATGCACATATGGTCACCTTATCTTTGATAAAGGAGGCAAGAATATACAATGGAGGTGCTTACTTACAGGTGCTTACTGCATTTGGTCTCCTTTGGAGGTACATCCTCTAAGTCTGACACAGGAAAAAGTTAAAACTGTTCTGAAGGAGTAATCCCCCTACCCCACCATCTTTTAACTCTGATTTATTCCTAAGCTGAAAGTATTTGGCACTAGTTGAGCTAAAATAAACTAACTCTTACGACATATCAGTAAATTACTGGCCGAAATAAAATCTAAAATTCCTCCAGAGTACTTCACATAAACATCAGCAGAACAATTGAGTTGAGGTAAAATATTTTGTTGAAAGGCCCCCCCCAAAAAAAAATTCAGCTGACGGAATTTGTTTCCCTAATCTCTGACAATGTTTAATTTTCTTTTCACGATAATTACAGAAAAAAAATCTCACTTGTATGTAAAATCCCCTCTTCTCTCAATTCTTCTTTGCCTCCCTTCCTTTTCCATATCTTTCCCAGAAAATGGAAATAAGAACATTAGGAAAATGTTTAAACTCTTAGCTAAATGATAGCCTCTCAAGATCTGGCTAAAAGAAATCATGCATTTACTCAGTATTCACAGCTTCTAGGTTAAAATTCTAGAAAGACAGAGTGTTATATTTCCAGTCTATCTATCTGATTTTCCTTTTAGTTGGCCCAAGAACAGGCTCAATTACTCCAAAGACTTCGTAACCAGGGCACATTTGGGAGAATAGTGATTTCTCATCCTCCAATTAAATAGCCTTGAGGAACACACACACACACACACACAAACAAACACACGCCACTCGTCACTGCACTTTTGCCCATTCAAGAACTTGTAAGAATGACTTCAGCTCCATATTGCTTGGGAGTTTGTCCTGCCTTTCTGTCACTTGAAATTCCAAAATGATACAGTCATTTTAGAAGCCAGAACTACAGTGTCCACACCACATGGAAAATCTTTAGGCCAACTTTTTCCAGGTTCACCACGAAATGAACAAGTCAACAAAATGTTGGGTGGCTCACAAGGCAATAAATTTTTCCTCTAAGATGTTGTGCTGTCATTTTCATATTTACTTCTTTTTTTAAAAATAGATATTCATTGGAGTATAATTGCTTCACAGTACTGTGTTAGTTTCTGTTGCACAACAAAGCGAATCAGCCATATGCATACACATGTCCCCATATCCCCTCCCTCTCGAGCCTCCCTCCTAGCCTCCCTATCTCACCTCTCTAGGTCATCATAAAGCACCAAGCCGATCTCCCTGTGCTATGCTGCTGAATTTTTTTAAGGGAAAAATATCTCTTAACTGCCTCTTCCTTTTGTTGAGAAGCAATTTTCAAATTATCTGGTGGTTTGATAAATTTCCCTTATTTTTCTCAACCTTCCTTCAATTGTGCCAGTATTTTTCAGGCCACTCTCCTTTCTAGATGCAGGAGAAAAAGAAAGATTGCACTTGGATTAGGAAAATCAGGATCAACCCCAACTCTGCATTTATTAGCCACGTGGACCGTGGCTGGTCCTGGAGTCCCTCTGAGCCCAGTGGGCTTATCTGTAAAACAATGACATAAATAACTATAGCATGAGTAGAGGATTCAAAGAAATGGGGGTTTGTGAAGAAGCTTTCTAAGTGCCAAGATGCTGCACATAGGTATTTGTTTATTCAGACACATCTGTGTGATGAGGAATATTTGGCAAAAGAATGCACTGGCCTTCTTCCTCTAGGAAGAAAGGGTGCTGTCTCATTTATCAGCACTCCGTGCTATAAGGACAAATGTCTTCCCACTCTGATCTCCAGAAAACTCTCCTTCTCAACATTCAGAACCATCCTAGTCCAGTTCCCAGAAGATAACGCCACTCTTACCATTTTTGGAGCTCCGTCTACTGGTAACATCTCCCTACCACTTCATTTTCTTTCATCTCTCTGCCCCTTGTCTTGTTCTCCTCTGCTTCTTATCATTAAGGCTCCATCTCCTTTCCTGACCAAAGGAGGATAGGCTGCTCCTTGTCACACCTCCCATGATTTGGGGGTAGGGGTAGAATGACTAGGAGGTGATGAAATACTCTCTACTCTCCTCTGCAGCTTCTAGGTTCCTGCCCCACCAATATGCAATTATACTCTTAGTTTTTAAGTCTTTTTCCATATGCTTATGCATCTCTCCTTTGCCATTCATTGTTGTTACATCTTGGGACACTTTCCCAGGACCTTTAAGACACTGAGCATCCAACCCAATCTTCCCTTTCAGTGGCTATCATCCTTTAAGGCTCTAACAACCCTATCGAAACCCTTTCTGACACCACACCTCCCAGATCCTTGTCCTTTAGGGCACTAAGAACTCATTTCTTTGGTACTTCCCCTCTAAGGAGGCATCACAATACACTTAACCATTGATTGCTACCAAAATCTCAAACTGTGAGAGTCCTCGAAGAGGTCACATCCTCCTGACCTTTCAACTCTTCCAAATCGTAACTCCTCCTACAGCTCTTTTCTCATCATGGCACCCACTTCTTGACCCCACCCTGCTTTCCCAGTGGATCACCATCTGTGGTCAAACAATAGGCCCTGAAAGGTGTCCATGGCCTAATCCCTGGAACCTGTGAATATGCTACATTATATGGCAAAAGGGGTTTGCAGATGCAATTAAATTAAGGATACTGGGATAGAGAGAGAATCCTGGATTATCCTGGAAGGCCCAATGTAATCATGAAGGTCCTTATAAGAAGTAGATAGGAGGAGCAAGGCCAGACAAGGTGATATGAGGGTGGAAGCAGAGATTGGAGTGATGCAGCCACAAGTCAAGTAATGTCAGCGCCCTCTAGAAGCTAGAAGAGGCAAGAAACAGATTCTCCCTTGGAGCCGCCGAAGGAACCAGCCCTGACACCATAATTTCAGCCCAGTGAAACTCATTTTGGACTTCTCACCTCCAGAACTGTAAGATAATACATTTTCAATTTAACCCCCTAAACTTATGGTAATTTGCTACAGCAGTGATAGGAAACTAATACACCACTCACGCAGCTGAATGTCCTCCTAACCCAGTTCTGAGTGTGCCAATAGTCAATAACTTCACTTTTGCCCTTATCTTCACCCTAGAATTCCTCTTGTTTGGGGTCTTCCTGGATTCCTGCCTTGCCATTCTCCAACTCTGATTGACTTCTATCCTAATGATGGACTTTTTCATTCCTGCTCATCAGTTTCTAAATGATGTTGGAACAGATCCCAAACTAGTTAATTGGAGCCATTTATAAATCACTGGATTTTAGATTTTTTTCTTCCTTTAAGATTTCTCACTAGTGGCTTAGTAGCAGAAGGTACAAGTATTTCTCCTCTGCCTGGGATCCCAAATCCATCTCCTCCCACTTCACTGTTAGATGAACTCACCTTTTCTGAGGTTAAGATCATCTACAGCCTTTCAACTTTGCTTCTATCTTTACTCCTTTTTCTTCCCTCTTGTCTCAAAATCAGTACCTTTTCTCCTTCCCCAATCCACATCCTCTCCATGCCACCGGGATCTCATGCCATCCCACATATTCCTCAACTTCACTCCACCCATTAGCTTCTGTCATTGGAACACATACGGAGGGGTCATTAGCTCCACTCCTGTGTGCAGGGAAGCAACATCTAAGCCATGCAGGATAAATCATTCTCTAGCTTTTTCCTAAAGATCTCCAGAGCTAAAAATCCATATCTTCTTTTACTTCCCCTTCTATTGTTTGCTTGCCTTAAAAATCAAGAAGTTCTCAAGTGGGAAAGAATATTCAGTTGTTCAGCCTTTCAGAGACACACAGGAAAAATGGTAAACATAATGACATTAATAGGAATTCTCTGAGATCATGCAGATTGAAAATTTCTATACCAATGTCTTCATAAACATAAAACGATTCTTTGTTTTGTTTTGGAAAATAGAGGCCCTCTTTCCATGAGTCCTAAAGAACTTTGTGTTTTATGTAATAAGCACTAGCTGTTTATTGAATTAAATGGTCAAAGCAGCTCATTGAAATGGAAATTTTCCATGAGCTGATCATCACGGGCCATAGAACTCTTAGCCCAAATAGCTGGATCTGCCTTCAGGTAAGAATTTCTCCATCTCTGTCTCGGTAAGTTGGTTACAGAATATCATTTTCATCAATGTATAACCTTTATCATATGGCTTCCCATTGTTGAAAACAGAATTATGTGCTTTCTACTGCTGACACTATTATATTCTTGTTATAGGTTTCAAAAACCTCACGTAATAGTTCAAACAATTTTTTGCTGGCAATTGAAGCCCATGGATGAAGAGAAAGAAGCATACAAGGGAAAAGTTATTTTAGAAAAACAACTGACTTTATGTAGACGTTAAAGATGTCAACATTTTTGGGGAAAAAAATCTTGCTTATTTTAAAATGTCTAACATTATTCTAGCCAAATAAATACAGAACTAAGCTCTTGTAGAAATATAATCCTTGTGGAAAAGATATAGATTTTTTTCATATAGCTATTTACTTTTTCCTTAAATTAATTGCATGTGTATATAAAGTCCACAGACCTATATTTTAAAAACATATTAAATATATTAACCTTCTCAAAAATTATATTTTCAATGAATTTACATTTATGTGAAATATGTAAGCCATTTCAATGACAGTGTAAGAATACGTTAAAAACCCAATTTATGAAAATAGCTTTAAAAAATTATGAAGTGTAAAAAAGAGAAGCAGTATGGAGTAGCAAAAAGAAAGTACATGTATAAGTCAAGCTGATCTGGATTTGAATCTTTATCACTCACTATATAACATTTAACAAGCTCAATCCCATTAATACCCAAAATTGGGTATAATAAATTCATAAAATATGAATGATAGACATCATTCAGTACAGTTAATATATATAACAGGTTGATATTAAGAAACCTTCCAAATGTATCTCACCCTGGTTATAAATCAAAAAGATAATTGTTCAGGAGATGTACAATTGTCTGGAAAGTAAAGCCCTAATAAAACCCTAACATAACAGGAAAAGGAATTGACATGGATAGGTCAATAGTGCTATAGATATAAAATACAGATTATTGATGTGTTTGCCTTAAAATAATTTGGGCTAAAAACGAAGCTGTTTTCATAAAGTGAAGCTTAGGTATATTTTAACATTTTACCCTGTCATCATTATCATATGGTATTTGAAGAGAGAAAAATAGGTATATAATTTTGAAATAAGGAAATGAAAAAATTTTTTAAATGGGGAAAATAATAATGTACTTCTCATCTTCCAAGGCTATTATGGCGCTTACATGAGTCATAGCTTCTCCGAAAACCTGGGTTTCCCCTCTTCCTTCTGTTAGACAGGAATAATTCTTTCTTCCTCAAGAGTGCCCAACACAATGCTTTGAACAAAGCAGACATTCAATAAATGTTTGCTAAGTAAATCAATGCCTTGAAAATCATTTGACAATATATAATATCTGCTTTCCTCCACACTGAGAAAGAAACCCCCCGAAATCAATCAAGTCAATAATTTCCCTTCACATAAGAACTGCATCTCAATTTATTTTGGAGAACCTTACATTTTGAGTTTCTAAGGTTTTCATTCAAATTATTTATCTTACTTGGGACTTGGGAACCATGTGACTAAAAAAAAAGAGATATCAAACTTTAAGGAAAAGAAAAGCACATCATCTTATCCATGCTGCTTCTGCAGAAGATTTCATACACTTGGCCTTTGATAAACATGTCTCTCCAAAGAGCTATTCCTGATTCTACTCTAGCATGGCTTTCCCAAGACCAGAACCAGCTCATGAAACAGTCCAATCCTGGAAGGGTGACTGGGCAGTTCTCAGCCCTTCTCCTTGGTGCTCCTTACTCCCCTGCAGGAACCAGTCCCTTAGCGTCCTCCTCGGGCCCCTCTCTGGGATCTAGGCAGGGACTGAAGGGGGCATTTCCCTCCCATGTACTGAGGGCAGACCATGTGCAGGGGCTCCACAAATAACATCAACTTCCATCCTTCCAACATCCCTAGTGGGAGCCCTCCTCCGTTTTACAGATGAGACACATTTGGGGTTCAAACAGTTTCAGTAATTCACATGTCCATGCCACACAAACAGTAAGGATGACAACTGCTTTTTTTTCCCCCAAAGATATAGTTTATATACCATAAAATTCACCCTTTTAAAGTACAGTTCAGTGGTTTTCAGTGTATTTACAGTGATGTGCAACCATCACCACTATCTAATTCGAGAACATTTTCATCCCTCTAAAGAGAAACCCCATACCCAATAGTAGTCACTTCTCACCTCTCCCTCCAGCCCTAGGCAACCACTATTGTACTGTTTGTAGCTTTTCTGTACCTTTCATATAAATGGAAACATACAACATATGGTCTTTTGTGACTGGCTTCCTTCACTTAGGATAACGTTTTCAAGATTCAATGTGGTAGCATGCATTTGAACTTTGTTCCTTTTTCTGGCTGAATAATATTCCATGACAGAAAAAAATGTATTTTTAAGCATTACACTGTTAGACAAAAACTCTTTGTGGTCATAAAGTTCAAACACCATGAGGCAGAAAGATATAAAAAAGGAAACACCATTTTTCAACTATCGGATTGGCCAAAAGCTAAAAGTTTTATAATACTCTGTGCTGCCGAGGCTGTAGGAAACCAGCATTCAAGTGTTTCTAGGGCAAGGATGATAAAGTGGTTCATTCTTTATGGAGGGCAATTTGGTAATATCTATTAGAATTACAAATTCCCCTTCTGGAAATTCATTCTATAGATACATCAGCACATATTTGATACAATGCATTTGTTTCAACATCATTTGTTGTAGCAAAAGACAGGAAGCCACCTTACAGTACACTACTACTGAACTGGTTGAATAAATGATGGTACGTCCATACAGTGCAATACTCTAAAGAATGAGAAAGTTCCTTACATACCAATATGGAAAGTTCTCTAAGATACTGTCATACCTGAAAGAAGAAGGTGAAGAACACTACATATAGAAGGTTATTTTTTTTAATAAAGAAAGGGAGTAAAGTAGAATGCATATATTTATACTTTATATGCATGAAGAAACTCCGAAAGGATAACAAGAAGCTACTCATTGTGCTTACCTGTTTCGTGGAAGAGGTTAGAACATTATGACTGGGGAATAAGTTGGGAAAGACTTTTGGCTGCGCATATGCATGCCGTGGTAGGCAAAATTCTAAAAATGCCCCAAAGCTTCCTGTCTCCTGACTACTTACTCAAACACTCACCTAGGTACTGCTGTGCAAGGACTGTGCAGATGGAATTAAGGTTGTGAGTCAGTTGATCCTAAAGTAGGAAGATTTTCCTGGAATATCTGAGTGGACCCAATGGAATCACATGAGCCCTTAAAGGCAGAGAGGAAAGCAGAGGAGTCAGTTAGAGAGACGAGGAAAGGGGGTAAGAGAGACTTGACCCACTGTTTCTGGAGGGGGCCACTAAGAAAGCAAGAGGAAGGATGCAAGCAACTGCTAGTAGCAGAGAGTACTCCAACTGACAGCCAGCAAGGAAACAGGGACCTCAGTACTACAACCACAAGGAATCAAACTGGCCAACAACCTGAATGAGCTTGGAAGCAGATTTTTCCTCACAGCCTCTTTAGGAGAGCCCAGGTAGCTGACAGCTTGCTTTCAATCTTGTGAGCCCCAGCGCAGAGAAACCAGCCAAGCCAACTTGGACTTCTAACCCACAGAGCTCTGAGATTTTGCGGTGTTTTAGGTTGCAGTGTTTGTGGTAATACGTTACAGCAGCAATAGGAAACTAATACATATATGGCTGTACTGCTTATCTTTTTATGATAAATAAAGATTTAAAGTTAAAGAAAATCCAAATAGACCTCACTAAGATAGCTGAAAATAAGGTTATCTTTCCAGAAGCATAACTATCAAGTCAAAAGTTCATGGTACTTTTTTTTGTTTTGTGTGCCTACTACACTTAAATAATTTCAGTCTGAAATCACAATTTTGATAAAAATCCCCTGGGCAGCAAGTCTGTCTTATAAAACCTGAATGGTAGGCTTGTTTTCCCAAGGCCCTCTGTCTCCTAAATCTAATGTCTTCTCTAAAAACTAAAATGCCAGGATATAAACACAGTTTATTTAATTCTTAGTTAGTTAGAACTGATAAAATTAAATTAATAGACTCTAAAGAGACAGACACTTGGCTTAAAGGAGAATGTTTGCCTTCTCTAATTGAAATGTCTAAAGGTTAAGCCTGCACTTTGTCTAACATTTAACTACACGTTTCTTCCCTTTGGTATTGGGTATGTTCCAGAGTTTTGTTAAAGGAGTTTATTGTTCCTCCATGGAAAAAAAAAATGGTCAAATAAGTGATCTTTAATACAGAATTAAGATGAAAGCTCCAAGGACACCAGTTCTCTTTATTATCATTTAGCTCTTTACAGCTAAAAACTTTGTATGAAAACAAAAACCTTCCAAAATTAACTACCTTCTGTGAGAAAAAGCAAAAATCGATTTCCTTTCTAATTTGTTAGAAGTTAAATTAATCTCACTGTTGAGAAAAACCTACCAATTAATGTCATTGTTAGGGAAAATCTACTTATTTTCAAAACTGTCTCTCCTCTTCTAAGACCTGCGTCTACTTCTTGCTACCCACTGTTGGTCAACATCTATCACAGTGGTTCTCAACGAGGGGCAATTCTGCTCCATGGGGCACCTTTGGCAATGTCTGGAGATATTTTTGGTTGTCACAACCGGGGGGTGCTACTGGAATCCAATAGGTAGAGGCCAGGGGTGCTCTTCAACATCCTATAGTACACAAGACAGCCCCACAACAGAGAATTGTTTGGCTTCCAAATGTCAATAGTGCTGACGTTGAGAAATCCTGGTCTAGATGAATCTAGAAGGATGGGTTGGTAATGAATAAAGATGTGAGGTTCTCCATTTAGGAGAAACAGGGAAAGCCATGTTAGTACAGGATGGTCATAAAAGGGAGAAAGAAAGAAAGAAGGGAAGGAAGGAAGTTCTTTCCTTCTAAGTTTCCCAAAAACTGAATTGAGTATCGTTATTAAATTTAAATTTATTAAAAAGAAAGTAAAATTTAAAGTTCAGTGCCTCAATCACACGAGCCACACTGCAAGCCACATATGACAAGGGACTACCAGGTTGGGAGCATGAATTCAGACAATATTCCTGGGACATAGATAACATTTAATACATAGGAAGAGAGGAGGGAGCGGAGGGAGGAAGGAAGGGGGGAAGAGAGAGAGGTGGCGAATGATCACGATAAGGAAAGGGAAAGATGAGGCAAAAACCAAGTGATCAGAGAGATGAGAAGATAAGGAGGACAGAGGTCACAAAGACGAGGAGACAGTTCTGAGGAAGGCTTAATCAGCAAGGTTGACTGCTATGAAACAAGACTGCTGAGTGATCACTAAGGAAAAGGACATGACTTTCTTACTAGTGTATCATGGGTGACCTCTGAGATACAAGCTTTCAGTGAACAGATGAACTTTAAGGAAGATTTCAAGGAAGATTGTTTTGAAGGAGTAGGAACAAAGGTTCATTTTTATTTACTTATGTTTATTTCATTTGTTTGTTTTCTTGCCTTTTTAGGACAAGGAAAAATGGATGGTTATACTAATAAAATGTGGTCATACTAATAAAATGACCACCAAGCAGTCTCAAGTCTCATTGTGCAAAAACTTCTCCTCTGAAATAATTAGAATTTCAAATAATTTCAGAAAATTTTCACAACTCAAGCAATCACATAGGAAGGGGCATTTATCACGTATGACCTTTAAAGTGAGGTATAAACTGTTTCGTGAAAAAAGAAATGATCTAGCACAAAAAAGATATGCTTCTCTCCTTGTTCCTCTTATACCCAGTTGTAAAGCCCAGTTCATGAAATATATAAAAAACAAAAGGTGATTAAATCTAAATAATCAGCCAACTGGGGTGAGGGGAATGCAGAAAGGAGAGTGTTTTGGTTACACTGGTGTCTGGCATGAAGAGAATCAACTGGTAAACTGATTTGCTTTTGTTTTTTCACTTTTCAGCAGCTTTTTCTGAATGGTATAGAGAGCTTAAGTCTGATTTCCCCATTTGAAACCAAAATGGATTGGCATCACAACTATTTCTTTGAGTAAACCATAAAAAAATAATCTATTCAACTGCTTGCTTCCTCCATCCTGGACAGTTGGTTGCCATCCTGAACTGTAAACTGTCATTCTGGACCTGAGAAGCCCTTCCTTCATGTGGAACCCAGGCTGCTCCTGTGACGCCACATGGTCCTTGAGGGACATGCTCTGTGGCTCCTTGGAAGGGATATGAGAGCTGGAAGGTCGCTACGGAGCAGCAGACATGAGTCACTCCCTTTTGGAAAGCTCAACTGCTGTAAACAACCATAGACTGCAGATTTCTGGGAGGGAGTCTGCTCATCCAGTCTCTAAAAAGGGAACACTTTTGCCCAGACCCTTGAGAGCATTTGGTTCTAGCATTCTCTTGGCTTTGGGTTAGAGAATCTAGCTGAGTAAGACCTAATCAATATCATCATGCATTCACTCTCTTTAAAGTCACTGACATGCCAGCCTGGGGGCGAGAATTGAAGCCCAAAATGCCACATGCGCTTCCGCCTCTGTAGGTTGGTTAGCTTTGCCTTATGTCACACTGTCGCATCCTAAATAGGTCTACAGAGTCATGTGCATAGATCCGCATGTTCTATGTAACTACTGGAAAATAAATAAAACACCATCTTCCCGATGTGAGACCTACAGCATCTGCCATGTAAAGGGAGAGCATTCTATTATTTTTGGTGATAAAAGTAGATATTACATAGAAGATATTCACATAAACAATTCTACTTCCAATTCATTAGTAGCTGAATTCTCCCACCATGCTATGCTCTCCCGCTGATTTTGCAAGTCAACAGCCCTCAGTCTGTCTCTCCAGTCCCCGCCTGCCCGCCCCACTTCAAGACTTTGACTCGACACAGACTTCTGTCTCTCTAATCCCTGCCCATCCACCACCTTGTCCAACATTTCAGAAGGACACCACAGGATCTTGGCATTGAGCTTGTGAAAAGTTGCCAGGCCTAACTGTATCAATGCCCCTACTGAATGCTCATACGATGAAATTATAGTTTAGTATGAAAAACCCCATCCCTTTCATAAATGCTGCGATAACACTCATTACACCAGTACAGAGCAAGAGAAAGGTGCTCAGACTTAATCCGTTTTAATCTTAGTTATTTCCTAATATAAAAGACTGTGGGACTTTTCACATTCTTTTGGAAGGATTAGTGAAGGCAAACATGAATAACAAATTGACATTTCTGAGTTCTGGAAGAGCCAAAAGCAATACAAAAGGAAGGCAGACAGATCAAATTTCTGAGCAGAATTATTTTTCTAAGCAGAGTTTAACAGTTAACATTAGGAACAAATGTTAAACAGCTCTGCACAGTCATTTTTCTGTACCTGGAACACATTTTGCCAAACAGTTAAAATGACAAGTTTGAAAGACACATCTTGATGTCATAGAGACAAAGGAAATTCGTCTATGTGACAGGCATGAGAGAATTTTTTTAAAAGAAGAGTTTCTTGGATAACAATTTTTATATTCCTTCAGTCACTTAGTTGTCTGAGATATTCCAAAGCTAATGGTGTCTATTATTTTTCTAGTGAAGAATATGTTGATTCCTTTCAAATCATTGAATGCTGGCATTAAGAGATTTTGAAATAATCTACTTTGGCCTCTTCATTTCATCGATGAGGAAAGCAAGATCTACAAAGAGTCTCCAAGCCATCCAATGTCACAAAATCAGAGATCCATGACAGTTTAGGACTAGTACGCCGTTTTTTGATGATGCATTCCATGATCTTCTCTCATTGTCCCTTTCCTCGAGAACATTCTTTATTGTTGTGTAGTATTAACTTCCTCCTCCATTATAACCCCATTCCAATTTGCTTCAATGTATCTTGAATCAAAATAGCAAGAACAAACTGGTTCTTGTGGTTTTGCTTGTCTTAATGCCCCCACTGAGGGCACTGAGAAATGCTGTGAGGATGGGTTCCACCCAAGCCCTTTGAAAGCAATTCATGTCTAACTAATAGAATTGGAAAATGAAAAGATCCCTAAGGGACTAGTTCCAAGATGGGATTCTGGGTCTTAACACACTCCACCATCACTCTTAATCCTAGACGTGGGGTTCAGTCTAAAGCCGGGTTTCTCAACTCTAGCCCTATTGACTTTGGGGGCTGGATGAGTCACTGATCTTGAGTGTTGTCCTGTGCGTTGCTTAGGAGGCTTAGCAGCATCCCTGGCTTCTATCCATTGGATGCTAGTAGCACCCTACCATTAAGTGGTGATAACCAAAAATGTCTTCAGACATTCCAGATGTCCCCTTGGGGTGGGGGGTAAAATCACCTCAGATTAAGAAACACTGGTCTAAATCCTTCAGCCCCTATATAAACCTTGACACAAAATAGGAACAAAAGCCAAGATGAAAAGTGGGATAAAAAGGAACTCACTGGCACCTTTGGCTATGAACCTTCTTTATCTCTAAAGCCACTTAAATGTTTTGGTGGAAAAAAAAAGGAAACTTGTTTTAATCAACCCTATGCCTTTCCTCACTCCCCCTACACTTCTGCCTTCAAAGTGTATTTTTGTTGCCATGAAAACAGAGCCTGCCTGTTTGTAATTATAATATTACTCTGTAGCAAATTTCAGAAAGAGCCAATTGGTGCACTTCCAACGTTAAAGTCACTCTCTCCTCTTCTCCATTCCTTAGCGGGGAGTTTGGAGAGAGGAGAGGAATGAGAGAAGAATGCTCCGTACGCTCAGCTCTGGCCTCGTTCTGATGCCTACACTCAGTACCAACCTCTCAGGTCTCCAGGACCTGCCCACCAAACTTCAAGCATCACCTTGGCTCTGCCCCAACTTCATGCCACGACAAGGTTCTCATCTGCTCAGAATTTTCACCCAAGACCACAGAACTTTGGTGAGAGATGGTCAGGACTCAACCATAGTGATGTGATGAAGGAAGGGAGGGAAGAGGTAGATAACCCATTCTTAATCAAAATGAGTTAGGATATTTTATTCATAGCTTGGGTTACTTCTTAGAATATACCAATGATAGCCATGCTGCAGAAATTTAATAGACATGTTTAATAGATGTGGTGCTTACATAATTTCTTCTCTGGCTTTTCATAGATTGAGATATAAATAATAAAACTCTCAAATCTGAAGTGTAAAGCTCCATGACTTTTTACATACGTATACATTCATGTCACCACTTCCCAGATCAAGACCGCGTTACCCTAGGTTTCCCTGCCTCCAGTTAAAACCCACCTGTCACCTCCCAAGGCAAGCAATATTCTGATTTCTATCAATGAAAGTTAGCTCTGCTTTTTTTTAGAATTAAGTTGCACAATATGTACTCTTTGTAGCTTTTTTCCCACGTAATGTTTCTAAAGTTCATGCATATAGTTTTATGTGTCAGTGGTTTGTTCTTTTTTGTTGCTATGTAGTATTCCATCATGGAAATATACCACAGACCCTGTTAATGGATATCTGTGGGGTTTAAAAAAATATTTTGGGACCATTCGTAAAGAAAATATATGCAAGGCTTCGTTTGGATATATGCATGTGGTTCCCTTGGGTGTATAACTAGGAGTGAAACTCTAATATTAACGAATAGAAAATATCAATCATTAAACTGAAGTTTTTATATCAGTATAAAGACTTAAAGGACACAACGATCATCACTCATTTATTTTGCATAAAGGAAAAATAGATGAACTTTTAAATTATGTATCAAGAAAAATATATACTAACATAGCTACAGTAGGGTGAACACAGAATGTGTCTTGAAACTGGGAAACTTTTCAGAGTACAAAGGGCACTGTTAATATTTGCACTGGGGCCACTTAACCCGGAGTTGCCTGAGAAAACTAAACCTTATGGTCATTCAAGCTAATTCTGACTGAGAAGATGAAAGCTAGGGCCAGGTATCTAATGCCAACTTCATAATCAGGTTCCTTTTTTGACCTTGGCCAACTTGTTTAAACCCTTGTCCTACTTGTTTAAACCCTTGTCCTTTAATCATGACATTGGTCAGAATCTTTTCCACTGAAATTTTATAAATACTTCATTAAGTGGCAAGTCATAAATCATAAATCTCAAAGCCAATAGAGCTGTCTAGGAAGGACTGAGGGCTGGAATGCAGACTTCCAGGGTTGAGGTATATGCTTTCAAGAGCTTGGCTATACCCGCATCTAAAGTGCCACTCAATTAATTTATGAGGTTCTCGCTTCTCTTTCATTTTCTCTTTCAGTTCTGAAGACATTCTGACTTAAAAATAAGTTTAGTCTAGCCACATATGCTCTATGTTATTTCACTGAAAAGAAGTGAACTGCAAATTACATCAGCGGTTGCTACGCGTTTGGCAATATCTTTCTTCTTCATGCTTCAGTCACTGGACTTACTGTGTGATGAGAATCCCAGAAGCCCAGTGCGACGGTGCCTGAAATCTTGACTAAATCAAATACCATGAAATTGTTTCATCAAGCTGATTCTCAACGTTGGATGGGAGGGGGTGAGAGTCACCCCATTGAAGCTGATGTTTTAGGCTCACATGACAAAACAATGCTTTATTTCTACAGTGTTTAAAAGTGTGAAAGCTACACAAGACAATAACCATAAATTAGCAACGCCTTTTGAATGTGAAGGACTGCCAGGTTTTACAGGCATTTAAAACTACATTTGTTGAAAGACGGAGACAGAAAACTGAAAACTAAAATGGCACCCCTTGAAAGGAAAACAATGTATACTGGCCACATTTAGAATGTCCTCAGATTTGCTGTACCAAAATGATTAGTTGCATAGAAAGAGTAAATTTAAGTGGAATAATGATGATCTGATACTAAGGAAACTGTGCTTCCTACTGCAGAAAAGCAGCCACTCCAAGTGAATTCACGGGGAGTTGGAGCCTGTTACAAATTTACAGGTTAGAACAAGGAATAGGAACACAGTACAAGATTAGAAAACTGAAATAATACTTGTAACATGAATTCCTTGTGGAACAAACCTTATTTTATAAAATCATCGTTATCTTAATGTTAAGTTCATCTTTTCTAACATTTTTGGCTGAGTCTGTACCTTCTAAAAATTAACCAATGTGGTCACATTTTTGCATTTAAAAAAATCCCTATCTACACTAATATACAACCCAGTAATCATACTCTATCTCAGAGAAATGAAAATTTATGTCCACATAGAAACCTATACACAAATATTCACAGCAGCTTTTCTGGTATTAGTCAAAAAGGGGAAGCAACCCAAACATCCATCAACTGATGAACAGATAAACAAACTGGTATGTCCATACCATGGAATACCACTTAGCAATAAAAAGGAACAAAATCTTGATACATGCAACAATTTGGATGAGTCTCCAGATAATTATTCTAAGAGGGGGGGAAAAAGCTAATCTCAAAAGGCCACATACTGCATAATTCCATTTATATAAAATTATCAAAATAGAAAAATTATAGAGCTGGAGAAGAATTTAGTGGTTGCCAAAGGTTCGAGATGGTAAGCAGGAGTGGGTGTGACTATAAGGAGGTAGAGCATGAAGGAGCCTTGTGGTCATGGAACAGTTGTGTATCTTGACAGTGGTAGTGGCTACACGAATTTACATTATGTGATAGAATGGAATAGGACGATACCCACACATTGCACCAATGTCAATTTCATGACTTTGACACTGTAGTATATAGTGTCAAATATCTATATACATAAGATATAACCACTGGAGGAAACGGGGTATATGGTACATTGGATCTCTGTATTATTTTTGCAGCTGCCTGTAAATTGAATTATTTCAAAGTAAAAACTTTTGAAAAAGGTACAGCCACATTTATGTCTGAACACACACACACAGGTCTTGCCCCTTACCTTTTGAGTCATTATCTCCTAGAAAAAAATCCTTCCTAAGGTCAATTTTCATAAGTAAGAAATAAAATCACCATTAATAGCAAAGAGGAAAGTTTTCATGCATTTCTGACACCCAAAAATCAACCGATTTATGCTAAGGCAACACCAAATCACATTAAATGAACCCAATCATGTCAGTATTGTACACAAGTTGTTATAACGTAACAAGGAAACGGTCTTTTAATTCCTCACTAACAGAGTTGTCTATCTGTACGTATTTCACTCTTTCCCAGCAGTTATGTACTGTGCATGGAAGTCTGTAAGCATAATGCCTGCACTTGACACTGACTGTTAAGCAATTGTGCATTTAGTTAAAAAAATAAAAAGAAGAGCAATGACAAAACCATCAGTGATAACAATACAGATGGTGCCTGAGATCATCATTATTTGAAACAAGAAAGCCAGGCATTTTCTTGGAGGAAGAGGTGCAAGATGCCATGTGCCTGTTCCCTTTCTACGGCACACAGCTGCCCGGAAGGCAGGGTGAATCTAGCCCATAAATATAAGTAGGAATATTAGACCAAACTCCCCTGAAAAGTCCAATTCTTATAACCTGAATGGCATAAATTGAAAAGAAGAAAGGCTGAAATGGTATATGACTAAATCTTCAAGGCAACTTGCAACTGGATGTTAAAATTATGAGGAAGTTTGTTTCTCATATTTTTTTTTACACTTTCCACATTCATATTTTACTTATAAAATCAATTTTTGAAATATACGTAACTACTGTATAGCACAGGGAACTATATTCAATATCTTGTAAGCTATAAGCTATAATGCTATAAGCTATAAGCTATAAGCTATAAGCTTGTAAGCTATAATGGAAAAGAATCTGAAAAATAATATTTTCTCTATATATACACATATACATGTGTAACGGAACCACTTTGCTGACACCTGAAACTAACACAACACTGTAAATTAACTATACTTCAATTAAAAAATGGTTTAAAAATGTACATATCCACATACACATTTGTATGTATATGTGTACACATATCTGTGCGTACACACCTATAAATGGCAGTGCTCACCAAGGGTCCTTGATCTGAGATGGAATGGTGGTAGACACTTGCCCCCTCCAGATCCCCTGAAGTCCTTTTCACTCCTTCTGGGCCACCTCCCCTGGTTTTGGTACATTTTGGCCTCCAGCCACTGCACGTGGCACTGCCCTTGGACTAGGGGAGCAACTTCGGCTACACCACATCCTGACATACCTGGTAGTTGACCCTTAGCTCATGACTAACAAGAGAGGAGCATGTAAACAAACACAGCTCCAGGCACCAGAGGAGGCGGCAGCCTCTGAGGTGTAAGTTGCTCTTGGAGCTGCGCTGTGGCCCAGCAGGAGGAAGATGAGACTTTGCTTGCCATTGCATCCCTGCTTGGCTTCAGCCCTTGCTGCCTGCTCACCCAATCCCGTCAGCTGCATCACCTGCAAGCGTTTTCTTTATCACTTACATATAAATCCTCATTTCAGAGTTTCTGGGGACCAAACTGAAAACAAGACTACTTTTCACATTAAAAATTTTCTGAAGCCAAGGCGTATCTTACAACTGAAATGAACATTTAATGCAGCTTTTGTTCTTGAAAAATCTATTATTAAATTGATGTTGCATCCTATAATTGATGACATCTAAGATTATAAGCTGTGTGAGGGCAAGGTGGGTCGATTTTATTCTCCACTGTGCATCCAATGCCCCAAACATTGCCTCAAACATATTTTACTCATTAAATTTTTGTTGAATTAATGGATCAAAAAAATATAGTTTTATAATCTGTCTTGTATTATTATTCAAGTGATGAATTTTCTTGATGGTAGGGCATGAATCATGTCTGTATTTATGCTTTCCATAATACTTAATGCAAAGTCTTGTCCAAATTCAGCACCAACAAATGTTGACTACAATTGGAACGCAGATGCAAAAAAATTTTACAGAGGGAAAAATACGTATAAACTAGGAAAAAGCAGGAGAGAGAAAAAAAGGAAAGGGAAAGAAGAGTTGGGGACAATAGGAATAAAGAAAGACTAGAGGGGTGAAATCACAAGAAATGACAAGCGGCAGGTCAACTTTCAAGTGACAACGAAGAAGAGATTACAAAAACCATAATGGCTGGGAATAAGATGTGAACAGGAGGCATCTGGTCTACATCGAATTTAAGCAGGAAGAGTACACGCTTTTTGTTTTCAAGACCAGAAAATTAAAATCTGGAATAGATCTCCCAGAGTATGCAAAATTCCCCATCCAGCAACTATGGACAGGAAGTAAGAAGACGCCCTAACACAGCGGCATAACACAACGGTTTGTAGAGCTCACCACAACGCCAGGGACTTCTAGACACAACCATAATATGAGAAGACTCTGAAAGCCAAGCTGGCAACACTGGGCGTCCATATTCTCTGGGCCAACCAATGAGCACTCAAATGCCCTTTCGTCTGTCCTTCACCAAGGCCAATCTTCAGGACTGAGTCATCCTTCTCTAGTATTCTTTAAAGACAGCCAAGCAGACATGGGGGTGCTATTTGCAGTTTGGTGAGGACCTGATCAAAGGTAAGGTGACTTTTGAAGCTGTCCTGCATTAAGAGGTGTCTAGATAAGACAATAGTGTAGAGGAACAAAAATACACTATTTCAGTGGGAGCAAAAGTACCGTTATCTGTGTTTGTGTTAAAGCACACATGTGTCCATGTGTGCTGTGATGTGTCTAATCACAGTTGGCAAGTACTGCTGTGGAATTTGCTGAGTTAAGGGAGTTGGTATCATTGGGAGGGAATGAAGTCAACGTAAAGGATGTAATGCTTCCTTTGATACACAAAGTTCAATTCATTCTGATGAGTCTCCCCTTTGACCTGGCATGCCCAAACTCTCCAAGAAGGGGCGGAAAGCAGCGTAAAGGTGAAGGAGGCAGGAAACACAGGGCAGGGGAGACCCAGCAATCTGAGGCAAAAATTCAAAATCTATTCAGGATGGGAATGGGAGAGGTGCAGGTGTGGGCAAGGCCTCAGCTGCACCTCCACTCCCACTTTCTTGCCCCCTCAAGGAGGGAGGAAACAAGAAGAAGAGCACTGGAGCATCAGCCTGTCCTCCCCAGAGGCTCCCCCATCCATCCCCACCTGGCTCATCTCTCATCTCTCAGGGCCATCGCTTTCACCCAGGCTCTGTCTGGACCACGGGTGGTTGGCTCAGCCCAACCTCCTTTACACACAGGTTGCTATATCCTCGCCTGAACAGGGCCACCCATTGGCACGGCAAATGTGGCTAGAGCGAGTCATGAGGAAGTGTTAAGAGAGGTGAGCAGAGAAGTGGAGTCACCTAGTAAGAGATGTCCCTCCCCCCCACCAGAGAGCACTGGGCAATGTCTGGAGATACTTTCTGTTGTCATAACTTGGGGTCGGGATGCTGCTGGTTTCTAGCGAGTAGCCTCCAACAGCCAAGAATTATGTGATCCCCAAATGTCACTAATGCCATGGTTGAGAAACCCTGGCCTAAAAGAAGCCAATCCCAAAGGTCAGCTTGGTGATGGAGAAGCAGCCGGGTTACACGGCCAAGGACAGAGTTGGATAGAGCCAGGCAGGGGCTCCAGTCACAATCCAGAGCCTGCCTCTTCACAGCTGCATGAGCTCAGGCAATTACTACACATGTCTCAGTCTCAGTTTCTTCACCTACAAGACCTGGGTCCTCACAACTGCACAGGTATTTGCAAGGGTTAAAGAACATGTTGGCCATAAAGCACTTCTCGGCAGGCACTCAACAAAGAGCACTTCCCTTCCCTTTTCTGGCTCCAGATAATTTCTGGAATGAGTACCACAGAGGTAGAGGGAGGAAGGGGACAGTCCGATTCTCTTCCCACAGCCCGACGTTTTCAGGGTTCCTGGATCCTCCTTCACTTCTCTTCTGTTTTCTTTCTCCTCTACCTCCTTTTGAGAATTGAGATTTCCCATCCATCAGTAATCACAGACTCAGGCAGGGGCTTGAGCTACCACTGTTTTCACCTTGTGACTCAGGAAGATCCAGCCGAGTGAACTTGCCAGGGATCTAGACACAAAAGAAACCAAGAGGCCTCTCGGAAAACTCCTCATCCTAAGAGAGCAAAGGGTCAACAGCAAAAGTGTGTTTCAAAGACAACAGGTGAGCTTTGAAAGAAAGGGGTCATCCTGAGCACAGCACAAGTCCTATAACAGAATTGTCTCCTCGTTCAGTCATTGTGGAGTCACCCTGAGTCTCTGGACAAAGAAACTCTAATAAATATCTACTAGAAACCAAAATTGTTTCTGCAAAATTTCCGAGGGCTACTGAAAGTGCAAAGGAACAGAAAATCTTTGATCGTGGAGGAGGAGTTGGCACTGGAGGAGGCACTGATGGCAGTGGCTGCTTCATTCTGATAACCATACTGGTGACATGGTGGCCACCAGGCACACTCTTGACAGAGGGCATCGGTTGCAACTGCAGCAGCAATGCCCTCGAGAGACATCGGCAGCGGAAGTAGTTTCTTTGGGGTCATTAAAAGCAATCAAATCCCTCCCCAGTGGACTTCTCTGGTGGCTCAGTGGTTAAGAATCCACCCGCCAATGCAGGGGACACGGGTTCGAGCCCTGGTCCGGGAAGATCCCACATGCCGCGGAGCAACTAAGCCCGTGCGCCACAACTACTGAGCCTGCGCTCTACAGCCTGCGAGCCACAACTACTGAGCCCGCGTGCCACAACTACTGAAGCCCGTGCGCCTAGAGCCTGTGCTCTGCAACAAGAGAAGCCACTGCAATGAGAAGCCCACGCACCGCAACGAAGAGTAGCCCCCGTTCGCGGCAACTAGAGAAAGCCCGCGCGCAGCAACGAAGACCCAACGCAGCCAATAAATAAACAGATGGATAGATAAATAAATAAATTTATTTTTAAAAAATCCCTCCCCACAGAGACCCAGAGGAGGGGAGGGGAGAGATGGCAGGCACTTCCCACAGCATCGGGAAGGAAGTCACCTTGTGAGTATGGGGGCGCATCCCCTGGAAAGCCCCAGCGCTCCGGAGGGACCACTCAAGCAGTGGAGGCAGACCAGCCAGATAAACACCGGTGGTTGTCACTGGCATCTTCTTCTTTTCTTTGTGTCAGAGGAATAAATATACTTTAATAATTTACTGATTACAAAAAGTAACACTCATTTTAGAAAGGCTGGAAACTTTAACAACAAAAAAGAAACATGGCAATTATCAATCATGCCACTGCTCAGAGATGACCTCTTGCTGAGGTTGCAGTGCATTTGCTTTGGTCCTTTTCTTTGCTGCGGGTATTTTTACATAGTTGGGAACATGCTGGATGTCCATTTCCATGGCCATCTTTTTTTTTTTCCAGCTCACATGGAGATGGTCTAAGAGGTCGAAGCTGTGGGAAGACTTACCACGGCCCCTACCCACCCAGCTCCATGAGGGGTGGGGAAAGTGGAGTTACTATTCTTATCACTTACCTGATCTCCCAGCAATGCTTATAGGTCACTGTACCCTCACTTCCCCATTTCAATTAAGAAAATATATTAAGTTCAAATCTTTCCCCTTAGGGTGAGGGAAAGGGAAGTCAAGGTAGCTTGACCTGCCTGGCATCGCGTTAGGAGACAAAGGAATACCCAGGAGCCCTCCCTCACCCAGACAATCACGGCACAGTCTCCCCTGAAATCAGACAGCCTGGAACACATACAGTATAAATAAAGACCTAAGGAGGAAATAAAAGCCTGGCTCTCTATGACATATTAGAGGAATGCAAAATATTAGACCTAAGTCATTCACATTCAATCTCTTACATTCCATTATTTGTATCCGAAGCTCCTTTTCTTGTTCTTTGTGTCATTTTTTTGACAGGATGTTAATCCTCAATCAAGATTGTAAAACTAAACCATTTAAAATATATGCATGCTTAGCAAAAGGATCCCAGGGTTTAAGAATCATTTTTAAAATTAGATTTTTCAATTCCATTCAATAAACATGTATTGAATGTAAGCCCCAGAGTCTCCAACTCCATTCATTTGTAGGCACTAAAGGCCCCCAAGAGGCGAGCCCACTCTAGCCCAACCCCAATTAATCTGTCCTCCAACCAGTAATACTTTCATCGAGAGCTTCCTATGTGCTGAGGTACTGGGCAAAGAGGTGTTTGAGTTCTGTATCTAATATGACTACAATCAACACACATTTCTGTCTTTACTGTAGACAAGAAATATTTCACTTTCCTCTTAACTCTCCTATATGTATATATGTATAAATGTATATAACTCTCCTATACAGTAAGTCCCCTACATACGAACCTTCAAGTTGCGAACTTTCAAAGATGCGAACGTGCCCCTGTACACTAGCTGGCCAGCTGTTGTACTGTACTACTGTACTTTGCAAGGTACTGTACTGTAAGATTTAAAGTGTTTTATTTTTTATGTTTGTTTTTTATGTATTATTTGTGTGAAAAGTATTAAACCTATTACAGTACAGTACTATATAGCCGATTGTGTTGGTTGGGTACGTAGGCTAACTTTGTTGGATTTAGGAACAAACTGGACTTA
The DNA here is from genome assembly GCF_028564815.1 of Eubalaena glacialis. NCBI lineage: Eukaryota > Metazoa > Chordata > Mammalia > Artiodactyla > Balaenidae > Eubalaena > Eubalaena glacialis. The sequence goes on from NC_083736.1 coordinate 8,872,758, forward strand.
AGAATACACTCTCAGAACGGAACTCGTTTGTACGTAGGGGACTTACTGTATATACATTTTACATATACATTGATAATAAATGGCACCAAAGTATGGCTTCAATGTTGGGAGGCGACCGATCCTAGCTGATTGATGCCTGTGGGTTTGTGGGGTCAATGTCAAGTTTTTCAAGAAAACCCCAATATCTCAGTTTTTAAATTAAATCTCCCTTTTCTAAAAATTCAGGTTTTTTATATGCTGTGTAGGCCCAACAGAAAATGACTAAGATGAGGAATGTACTCTCATACATTATGAGAGTGTGCATAAATTGGTTCAACCTCTATGGAAGGCAGTTTGGAAATATCTGACAAAATTAAAGTGCACATTCTTTCTGCATCAGATATCCCAGTCCTAAATATTTATCCTGCAGAGATACTCTCACATTTGTGAATCACATACATGCCCACCAATGTAAAGCTAATTAAGTAGATACAGGACACCCATACAATAGAATTCTATGTCGCTATTTAAAAATTGAAGTAGCTTTGTATAGAATGATTTCACAGATAGAATGCCAAGTTAAAAAAAAAAACCCACAAAGTGCAGAACACTATATACATACGCTAACATTTGTGTAAAAAAAAAAGATGTATACATATAAAACTATCTATGCTTCAAGATGGCCAAGGGCCATTGAATCTCCCTCACACTTGCATGAGAGAAAAAATAAAAATCTGTATGACTCTGGATTCACAGCTTTTGGCCACTCCTCCACGGCTTTGAGGAAGTTGTTAGGAGCACCACACTTATCCTCTTCCATAATCCCCAGTCCCTGTTTCCAGATGGGCACTCCAATTTCTCAGTGCAGCTGGAGCCCTGCCCTAAACAGCTAACAGAAGCTGTGATCATCAGACTTCACCATTTCTCTTTCCCTGGGTGGGACACTGCCTCTGGCCTTCCCTGGCCACTCCTTCCCTTGCTGCTAAACAGTACCTGGGATATGGGCAGCCCCCCAGAATGAGCCCTCCCTTTGCCATGCCTCTATGGGCATCAAGGAATGGACTACTGTCTCTCTCTTCTGAACCGAGTCCTTCTATGGCCTGGGTAGAGCACCAAGTCCAGGTGTATTGCATGGAGCACAAGAATCTCATTACTTATATGGTCAAATAAACCTTACAAATGCTGCATACACTTGCATATTCATAAGCACACTAACATGATAATGACTCTGAAGACTGCAGTGTAGAAAAACAGTTGCCCGTTGCCACCCGACAGTTATCCAAGATTATGTGATTAATGACTCTTCCCTCTTTTTGTTGAATGCCTGTGAATATCATGCAAAACTAGTGTTTCCCAAGCATAACACACTTGGGAAAATCTATTCTAATCCAAGTCCAGCTCCCATTCTTTTCTCCAGCTTGTCCTTTATAAAAGAGACTCCAGTGACCTTCCCAAACAAAGCCACAAGGGTTACGGTCAACTACAAAGAAAAGAGACTAAACGGGAGAGGGAAAGAAACCCAATAAGGAGCAAAATTTCAAAATTAAATGTCTAATTCTATGATTTCATGGTTACGTTCATTTCAGACAGAAAATGAACCAGATCATGGAAAGTAAATAAATCAGAAGGCAAGCAGGCGGGAGAACAGACAGGAATGTTGAAGGTCACAGCAGGCAATGGGTCATAAATCAGGAGCTAAGAGAACACAAATGCCTAAGAGGAGGTCAAGGTCAGTGGTTCCACTCTGGGCAGCCCATCAGAAACCATTAAAAAGCTACCAGAGTGAAATGGGTTATGGACTCTTCCCCAACAGAAGGTTCAAAGATGACTACTTTAGGTTTGATTGATCTGAATAGTTAGAGGACAACATGATTCCTCACGTTGCATACCTAAAGGAAACCATTAAGATGGCAAACACAGTAGATTTGTATATTTATTGCCATAATTTTATGGCAGACTCCTTCTAGCAAAATTTTTATGTTATGACAATCTAGAAATAGATTACATTTCTCCTTCATGCGAAAGTGCCATATGAGCTGCAGCAGCCCTTCCCCAGAGGTCTACTCAGTCCAAAGAAGGCCATGGGGCACATGGCAGGATGCCAACTCTTCAAGTCAAGTGACTTGCATCCTACACCTGGCTCCACTGGACAGTTTTCTTCATCCCTCTAGGTCTGAATGTCCTCATCAGCTAAATGAAATTTGGTACTAGATGATCTTTCAGTTATTTGAATACACTACGCACTTTCCCACCTCTGATTTTTCACACATCCTGTTGCTTCTACTTGAAATGCTTGTCCTTCACTCATTACCAGGCTGACCCTCCAAATCCTTCAGGTGTTAGCATAAATACCAAATATCCTGGAAGACCTTCACTTCTACCATGGTTAGGTCCCCTACTGAAAGCTTCTTCTATCATCCACCAACATAATTCACATCAGATTTTACCGTAATTATTTATTTTGGTGTTCGTCTTTCCCACTAGACTTTAAACACTGCCAGGAAGGAAAACATCTCTTTTGTTCAGGGTTATCTCTTCACTACCAAGCACACAGTTAGACGAAGACATGAATGATCTCAAAATGGAAACCACCAAGTCTCATTTTTAAGGATTTTTTTCTAGATCTAGTATAAGCTCTTCATTTAAATTTAGCAAAATAAGTCAAATTCACTAGTCTCCTGCTTTAGAAAGTCAATTCTTGAATCCTGATTTCTTATCTAGACGTTTTCTTCTAAAAATAAAAGTGCTATACAGGTTCAAATACATTCCTGTAAAGTTGTATATGTTTTGAGCATGTGAAAATTGGTTTCTATTTTAATTATACTCAGCAGCTTAGAAAAGGCTTAGAAAAATGCCTACCATGCAATATATGTTGGAGATGACTTTTATTATCTTTAGCTCTCTATTCACGGGGGGATACTGGGAGGAAGCTACTGCTGTAAGGCACAGAGTACATCCGGGTTCTCCAGCGCAGTCCGAGGCAATTGACAAAAATTGAAGTGGCAACATTTCTTTGGGTCGGGGAGCCCAAAAGAGCCGAGGTCATTTAGAAGTCCCACGAGAACCGCTTGGGATCCTCCAAATTCTCTCACTTCGGTGTGGGCAGTGGCAGCACGGGAGAAGACAGAAGGCAGGATGGAAACACCGGTTAACACAGGGAGGGTGACAGGATGAGAAAACACCAGTACTCAAGAAGCAGAGATTGGAAATGCCAGGAGACAAAGATCATTAACGTCCCTGGTCAAATGTTTGCCAGGCTTTCCTTTTTAGGTGTCTTCAGAAGGACAGGATAGCAAGTGCCTCATGGTAGGAGGCATCCCGAGCCTAAAACCTTTACAATTGTCCTCCAGTTCTTTAACTTAACATGGAAAATCTCATTGGACAACACAGAAGCGCTGAGCTGAGAGAAAAAAAAATTAAGTTTCTCCATCAATAAATAATTTGTTAGCCTATTGTTCTCATGTTATAGTTTTGTACCATTTCCTGCCATGAAATACCAGACACTAATTTTCACCTAAAACTGTATAAAGCTTTACATCCGGGCATTTAGAGACTACTGATTCATCACTAAGTTGTCACAAGCGATGTATATATATTAGCCTCTCTCAAGAGGTCACTTACGAGAGGAAGACACTATCATTAACTTCACTTCCAACAGTTGGCCTATTATAATCTGGTTGTTCCTTTCACAAAGCATCTGTGACATTGCTGGAACTTGTCATTAAGTCCCTTGGCAGCAGGCTCTGCCTCTCGTCTTTGCCGGGCACTGGCACATGCTGTAACTGAGGACTGTGGCTGGGCTTGCATGTGTAATTAGAGTTGGGCCTCTTTGCCAGGTGGTTTCTCCCTTTTCTACTAATTAGTCCAGTTTTCCCTTTAAGGCATGTAGGAACTATCAGTTGAGTCAAATGAAAACAATAGGCTGGGTGATGTCAGTTTTTAAAACTGTGGATTATTTTCCATATTATATCATATGGTCATGAGGATTACGCTGCACTTATGGGTAAACTATTCAGCCACTCATTAGCTCAGTCCAGACACATCGAGGCTTGTCCTGGTTAACTAACCTTTTCAGCCATGTGACACGGGAAAAACAAACCCTTCTCCAACGGGTGTTAAACTGAATATCGTACTAAGACCTTCCTTTCCTGGTGGCTTTTCTAGTAATTTTTCTCACAACACAACAATTCCGAAGACAAGGATTTGGAACAAAAAGCAATAAAAGAATGGTATCTTGAATCTCTCTTAAGAATCTAGAGTCGTATATTTTGCAAATGTATCATGGGTCCATTTTTCCAACAGGGTGACAACAGAATGAGAAACTTCCTGGCAGTAGCATAGGTTGTTCCAACGCTTCCAACACATCGATTCCGCAGGTTACCCTAGCACGAGGACTAGCTTCCAGATGTTAACTATGGGGCACGTGTTATACACTCTTACTTCCCTCTCCGGGAGTTCTCAAAACCTGGTCCAGGACTGGCAACATCAGCATTACCCTGGGAATTTGTTAGATGGGCAACTTCTTGGGACTCACCCAAGACACAGTGAGTCAGAAACTCCGGGCGTAGAAGACAGCAATCCAAGTCTTAAGGAACTCTCTGGGTGATTCTGGTGCATCTCCCTCACATGGAGCTCCACTGCCAATCATATGGCCAAGCAGATACGGGCAAAGCCAGTCTGTACAGATTTTGGTGGAATCCTTAAAGCTCATCCTGTTACTATGCATCTTAGATCACAGAAAACAGTGTTAGGATCATTGTTGGTGGAATCCTTAAAGCTCATCCTGTTACTATGCATCTTAGATCACAGAAAACAGAGTGTTAGGATCACTGTTAGCCCTACGAAGAAAAGGAAGAAGGAAAAAATGCACCAATTTCCTGGTAAATTTCCCCAATGGTTTTAACAATCTTTACCATATGCAAAGCATAATGTTCTCAAAGATTAAATACCACTCTTGGGACTTAAAGAAAAGAGGAATAGAAGACCATACTTGGGAAAAGAAATTTCTCTCTTTCCTGCTATGAAGAAATATAACACTTATTAGGTCATTCCACAATCTACTGCACTGGTTTCTAAGACAAAGAAAACTTTTAAGACAGAATGGCCAAGACGAATCAGAATACCTTCTGTAGTCACTTTTCCAATGCTGCTGACACACAACTTCTCCGAAGAACTTTTTCCTAAAGAGAGTAACCTAATTACTCAAGTTCTCTTTACTGCAGTGACAAAGGAAGGGGGAGGGGAGTTCAGGTGAGATTGCCTTGAAATCAGAGCCCCAGACTTGCGCACATTCTTCACATTTGTGGCATTCTTGAGGCCACTGGACCACCCCTAATGACAGAGAAAAGACGACTAACTGGAGGCAGCACAAACAGCAATTACTAAAGCCATTTCTAAGTGGGTAACTCATGAAAACACATTTCTTTATAGCCATTAAGTGGCAGTAAGGATAAGGGAGGGCGTGCCAGCTAATGTAAGAGTGTGAACTGAGCAAGAGCCTTCCTGAACTTATCAGCAGGAGAAGGCTTTGAGGGGATGGAGATGCCTGGGCGCTGAGGTCATCTCAGCTCTAGCAGCTACCCCACCACTTCCCAGTGCTGTCAAAATCCAATTGTTCATTTGGATTAGCTCTGCCAATTTACAATAGATGCTTCAAGGAAATCAAAATAATTTATTGTGCTAAGTGAAATTTTAGGACCAGGACTAGCCAGGTAATTTAACCTGGAGGCGGAGCCACTTTGTTCACTAGCACTGACCTTGGTCAATTTATTAAATCCCTCATTGTTCCAGCGACCCCATGAGTCTAGTGGGAATATTATTGTCATCTCGTTACTGGATGACTCCTGAGAGAAATGGATGAAAAGAGCTGGGCATTCTACAATTTTCTAGGTATTCTGATTTTTATTTTGAAGAACCAATTAGAAGTGGCCCATATTCCAAGTCTCTGTCACTGAAATTGAATGGGAAATTACTGAGCCAGTGGCAGTCATCCTATTGTGCATGACGTTGACCATTAAAAGGAGATCAAATGTTTCTTTTAACAGCAGAGCTTTTCTTCATTCAGAGTGAGTGTGTGTGTGTCTGTGTGTACACGTGCACGCATGTATATTCTTTTGGAATAAATATTCTAGAGGTATCTGGCAATCCAAGCCTTCAAATGAGGAAGTCGCTACACCAGCAGGGGAGATGCCATAGTTTCGGCCTTCAAGGTGGCCCTACATTCACTATCTGCCTACTAATGGCATTTCTTTGAGCTACCTCTGAACCCCTCCCTAGGTAGGCACCAGTCCTTCAGGCTCAGCCAGCTGGGGTTGCTGTGCCATGGCCCAAGGGCAGGACAATTAAAATTCATTATGTCAGATCAAGGGAAGAATTCCAAACGCTGGGCCCTCCACCAAGAATGCAGCATCCTGACCCTCCTACTTCAAGCCCTGAGAAGTTTTCAGTAAAAATAACCCTAGCTAATCATAACTCCTGGGGAAGATAAAGATAATCTCGGTGAGGTCACAAGGAGCTAAAAAAAAAAAAAAAGTCTTTAGAGATCAAAGAGTTACACTAAGAAAGGGTCAGAAAATTCAGGATATAATGATTCATCTTATATCCTCCTGCTCTTTCTGAGCCTCAGATGGGGCTGGGATGCTGGGATACTGGGATGAGGCTATCTGTTCCACAGGTAAAGCCTTATGTTGAATCAACTATTACTTCCACGCTGAAAAGAAACCTCATTTTACCTTTTCAAATAAATGAGTAGTATGCAGCTAAATAACGTTCAAAACAGAGAAAGTCATCATTGTGACAGACTTGTAAAAGGCACTTGCAGGAAATTGCACAAAATAAGCAGAATAAATATTACTGAAGTGAACTGGATGCTTCGTGTAACAACCGCCTGAAACGCCAACTTTCTTTCAAATTTCACTTTTCCTCCTTTCTCTTTTTTGCCAGATGAATGTACTTCCAGCTGGACCAAGGAGAAGCAACGGTGTCAAACAACGACTTGTTAAGAAATACACACCTGTCATAAATGCAAGATTCTCTCAGGGGATATATTGAATTGCGTTCCCTGCTTCCTATGAAAAGGTGCAATGAAAAAATGAATTAACTATCAACTACCAGATGTTTCTAGCATCTCTATTAGTTTGAGAAAGAGGAAACAATTGCTGCATTGTACAGATGTATAACTCACATAAACATAAGTATTTAGGATGTGGGAAGAAGGCTCAACTAAATGCGTCTTGAGAGTAATTGATCTTTTCTTTTTGGCAATGCTTCATAATAACAGGAAGAAATCTCTTCTCCTTGAATTGACACATCTTCTACCAACACAAAGAATAAATGGGCATTTTTCTAAGGGCATAATCATACAGATATGCATTTTTAGTTTGACTTTGCTTCACTGCATCAATTATAATTAACTTGAATTTGCTGGTGATTCTCATACATGTATATTTCATGATTTGAAAGCTGTCTAGTTACAGAAAGTTCTAAGTACTGTAAATCCCATTCTAAATAACAAGAATGGATTCTAGTGAGGAGAGACATTGTGATCAATGGTGTGGGAAGCACAGGGCTGCCTGCTCTGTAAAAATATTAAAGGAGAATATATACAAAATGTTTGAGTTCCTTTCGACTTCACCACCATCAGTTCAATGTTCAAGTATGTGGCACAGCCAATGTGTCATTCAAGGGAAGGGACAGAAGTATATCATGACAACAGCCTCAATGTTTGCCTCTGGCTCCACATTACTGGGTCTCCCAAGTGACTGGGCTTTGAATTCAGTCCTCTGCCATCTCAGTTCCAAAGGAGAACCACAAAATGGCAAGCAGAAGGGGAACACCATTTTGTGTCACATAGTACATGACTCACAAACAGGAGTCACTCACATTCGGCTCACATGCCAAAGCTGATGGATTTTCCCTAGTGGCTGCATAGGCCCTTTCTGAAGGTTCTGAGATCACATCTGGGCAGAAAGAGGGTTGGAGTCTCTTAGCAACATCTGACAGTACTCCAGAAAGACAGGGTGTCAGCTCTCGGGCAGGAATTTTCCAGCTTGGAGCCTGGTAGCAGTTAAGGCAGTGGGCTTTCTGATCAACCAGACCTTGGTTCAAAACCACAGCTCCACTACTTACAAGCTCAGACATTCTAGGAAATTTACTTCACCTCCCTTAGATTATTATCCCTACTTGAGAAAACAGGAAACAATGAAAATTACCCAAAAAGGCCACTGTAAAGATTAAATGAGATAATGTATGTAAAGCTTCACCCATTTCATGCCATAGAGTAAGAGCTACAAGAATGACAACTGTGGCTATGACAGTAATGGCTGCCCTAACAGCAGTAATAGCAGCAGTAACAGTCTAGTAGTAACGGTAAGAGTAGGAGCAGCAGTAACATTACTTAGTAGTTTAAAGACTCAAATGTGAAACATTTCCGGTATGGATCAGAGATGAAAACTAATATCAAAGGGGAGAGAGGGAATGGGAGGGAAGGAGGGAGGGAGGGGGAAGGGGAGAGAAAGAGAGAGAAAGATTGAGAGAGAGACACTGAGAGACTGAGATTGAAAAAGAGGTGTTCTGACTAGCCAAGTAAACTGGAACCTGAAATCATCTCTGGAGATCATACCGACGGTCATCATCCTTCTATTGAAGTGACCCCCTCAGCCCCAGTGAGGTTTACCCTTCTCTCTTGGGTGTTCTCATAGTGTGACATGTGCCATATCTATTGGACTAAAACTGTGTCAGTACCTCTGAGGTGAAGGTTATGGTTTGAACTCTCTGAGTAAAGCGAGTAGCAACCAAGAAAGAAGTGAGGCAATGACCGGTGGTCAGGTGCTACTGAAAATCTTGAAAACATAGAGAAAACAGAAATGGAGGGAAAAGCCACCATCCCTTGAACTAATCCTTCATCCCACTGGTGCCAGTTCTTAGGACTCTGCTTTCTGAGTGGCACCCAAAGGTGAGTTATCAGGTGGCCTGGAGAGTTGAGAGCATCTGTGGATGAGTAAGAAAGAAGGAAACTGGTGAGTAGTTGAATGCTGAGAACACAGGTGGTGAGTATGTTCCCTCTGGATACTGGAGCTACTAACTGTAGCAGGGTGGGTTTGAGAGGATCAAAGACTATCGGTGTTTTACAAAGGCAGCATGTTCCAGTAAATTTGTTAGAGAAATAATGGCCACCCTCCAGACAAATAGTGAAAAAAGGAAAATTCAGAGGGAAGAGTTTAAAAGAATTTTAAAGAGCAGTGTTGGTAGAATAATAAAGAAATAGTAGCTATAGATCATAGACTTTTATTCCTGGAATAAGCCTTTGAGATCATTTAATCTAATCCCATTACTTATAAATGAAGAAATATATACCTTATGAATAACAGACCTGTGTTAATAACCTATTAAAACCATGAGTTAGGGACCTGGTGGGGATCCCTGACACCCAAGGAGACGGGAAGAACCCCCAAGTGAACCGGATCTTGGTTCATGAGCCGGGGTCGGGCCAAAGCTCCTGCGGTGGGAGCTCTGAGTCCAAACCACTGGACTAACAGAGAACCTCAGACCCCAGGGAATATTCATCACAGTGAGGTCTCCCGGAGGTCCTCATCTCAGCACCAAGACCCAGCTCTACCCAATAGCCTACAAACTCCAGTGTTGGAAGCCTCAGGCCAAACAACCAGTAAAACAGGAACACAATCCCACTCGTAAAAAAAGGAAAAAAAAAATGAAATGGTAAAAAAATATGTCACAGATGAAGGAGCAAGGTAAAAACCTACAAGACCAAATAAATGAAGAGGAAATAGGCAATCTACCTGAAAAAGAATTCAGAGTAATAATAGTAAAGATGATGCAGAACCTTGGGAATAGAATGGAGGCACGGATTGAGAAAATACAAGAAATGTTTAACAAAGATCTAGAAGAACTAAAAAGCAAACAAACAGAGATGAACAACACAATAACTGAAATGAAAAATACACTAGAAGGAATCAATAACAGAATAACTGAGGCAGAAGAACGAATAAGTGAGGTGGAAGACAAAATGGTGGAAATAACTACTGAGGAGCAGAATAAAGAAAAAAGAATGAAAAGAATTGAAGACAATCTCAGAGACCTCTGGGACAACACTAAATGCACCAACATTCGAATTATAGGGGTCCCAGAAGAAGAAGAGAAAAAGAAAGGGACTGAGAAAATATTTGAAGAGATTATAGTGGAAAACTTCCCTAACATGGGAAAGGAAATAGTCACCCAAGTCCAGGAAGCACAGAGAGTCCCACACAGGATGAACCCTAGGAGAAGCACACCAAGACACATATTAATCAAACTAACAAAAATTAAATTCAAAGAAAAAATATTAAAAGCAGCAAGGGAAAAACAAAAACTAACATACAAAGGAATCCCCATAAGGTTATCAGCTGATTTTTCAGCAGAAACTCTACAGGCCAGAGGGAGTGGCAGGATATACTTAAAGTGATGAAAGAGAAAAACCTACAACCAAGATTACTCTACCCAACAAGGACCTCATTCAGATTCGAAGGAGAAATCAAAAGTTTTTCAGACAAGCAAAAGCTAAGAGAATTCAGCACCACCAAAGAAACTTCTCTAGGTGGGAAACACAAGAGAAGAAAAAGACCCACAAAAACAAACCCAAAACAATTAAGAAAATGGTAATAGGGACATACATATCGATAATAACCTTGAATGTAAATGGATTAAATGTCCCAACCAAAAGACACAGACTGGCTGAATGGATACAAAAACAAGACCCATATATATGCTGTCTACAAGAGACCCACTTCAGACCTAGGGACACATACAGACTGAAAGTGAGGGGATGGAAAAAGACATTCCCTGCAAATGGAAATCACAAGAAAGCTGGAGTAGCAATTCTCATATCAGATAAAGTAGACTTTAAAATAAAGAATGTTACAAGAGACAAGGAAAGACACTACATAATGATCAAGGGATCAATCCAAGAAGAAGATATAACAATTATAAATGTTTATGCACCCCAAGTAGGAGTACCTCAATACATAAGGCAAATGCTAACAACCATGAAAGGGGAAATCGACAGTAACACAATAATAGTAGGGGACTTTAACACCCCACTTACATCAATGGACAGATCATCATCATCCAAACAGGAAATAAGGAAACACAAGCTTTAAATGACACAATAGACCAGATAGATTTAATTGATATTTACAGAACATTCCACCCAAAAGCGGCAGAATACAGTTTCTTCTCAAGTGCACATGGAACATTCTCCAGGATAGATCACATCTTGGGTCACAAATCAAGCCTCGGAAGATTTAAGAAAACTTTTCTTAAATCTTAAGCATCTTTTCTGCCCACAACGCTATGAGACTGGAAATCAATTACAGAAAAAAAAGAAACAGTAAAAAACACAAATACATAGAGGCTAAACAGTGCACTACTAAATAACCAAGAGATCACTGAAGAAATCAAAGAAGAAAACAAAAAATGCATGGAAACAAATGACAACGAAAACACAATGACCCAAAACCTATGGGACGCAGCAAAAGCAGTTCTAAGAGGGAAGTTTATAGCAATTCAATCTCAGCTCAAGAAACAAGAAAAATCTCCAATAAACAATCTAACCCTACACCTAAAGCAACTAGAGAAAGAACAAAGAAAACCCAAAGTCAGTAGAGGAAAGAAATCATAAAGATCAGATCAGAAACAAATGAAATAGAAATGAAGAAAACAATAGCAAAGATCAATAAAACCAAAAGCTGGTTCTTTGAGAAGATGAACAAAATTGATAAACCTTTAGCCAGACTCATCAAGAAAAAGAGGGAGAGGACTCAAATCAATAAAATTAGAAATGAAAAAGAAGAAGTTACAACAGACACTGCAGAAATACAAAGGATTATAAGAGACTACTACAAACAACTCTCTGGCAGTAAAATGGACAACCACGAAGAAATGGACGAATTCTTGGAAAGGTACAATTTTCCAAGACTGAACCAGGAAGAATTAGAAAATATAAAGAGACCAATCACAAGTAATGAAATTGAAACTGTGATTAAAAATCTTCCAACAAACAAAAGTCCAGGATCAGATGGCTTCACAGGTGAATTCTATCAAATATTTAGAGAAGAGCTAACACTGATCCTTCTCAAACTCTCCCAAAAAATTGCAGAGGAAGGAACACTCTCAAATTCATTCTACGAAGCCACCATCACCCTGATACCAAAACCAGAAAAAGATACTACAAAAAGAAAATTATAGACCGATATCACTGATGAATATAGATGCAAAAATCCTCAACAAAATACTAAGAAAACAGAATCCAACAACATATTAAAAGGATCATACACCATGATCAAGTGGGATTTATCCCAGGGATGCAAGGATTCTTCAATTACGCAAATCAATCAATGTGATACACCATATTAACAAATTAAGGAATAAAAACCATATGATCATCTCAATAGATGCAGAAAAAGCTTTTGACAAAATTCAACACCCATTTATGATGAAAACTCTCCAGAAAATGGGCATAGAGGGACGCTACCTCAACATAATAAAGGCCATATATGACAAATCCACAGCAAACATCGTTCTCAGTGGAGAAAATTGAAAGCACTTCCACTAAGATCAGGAACAAGACAAGGATGCCCATTCTTGCCACTATTATTCAACATAGCTTTGGAAGTCCTAGCCATGGCAATCAGAGAAGAAAAATAAAAGGAATATAAATTAGAAAAGAAGAAGTAAAACTGTCACTGTTTGCAGATGACATGACACTATACATAGAAAATACTAAAGATGCCACCAAAAACTACTAGAACTAATCAATGAATTTGGTAAGGTTGCAGGATATAAAATTAATGCACAGAAATCTCTGGCATTCCTATACAACAACAATGAAAAATCAGAAAGAGAATTTAAGGAAACAATCCCACTTACCATTGCAACAAAAAGAATAAAATACCTAGGAATAAACCTGCCTAAGGAGGCAAAAGACTTGTACTTTGAAAACTATAAAACACTGATGAAAGAAATCAAAGATAACATAAACAGATGGAGAAATATACCATATTCTTGGATTGGAAGAATCAATATTCTGAAACTGACTATACTACCCAAAGCAATCTACAGATTCAACGCAATACCTATCAAAGTACCAATGGCATTCTTCACAGAATTAGAACAAAAAATTTTACAATTCGTATGGAAACACAAAAGACCCCGAATAGCCAAAGCAATCTTGAGAAAGAAAAACGGAGCTGGAGGAATCAGGATCCCTGACTTCAAACTATACTACAAAGCTACAGTAATCAAGACAGTATGGTACTGGCACAAAAACAGAAATATAGAACAATGGTACAAGATAGAATGCCCAGAGATAAACCCATGCATGTATGGTCACCTTATTTTTGATTAAGGAGGCAAGAACATACAATGGAGAAAAGGCAGCCTCTTCAATAAATGCTGCTGGGAAAACTGGACAGCTACATGTAAAAGAATGAAATTAGAACATTCCCTAACACCATACACAAAAATAAACTCCAAATGGATTAAAGACCTAAATCTAAGACCAGAAACTATAAAACTCTTAGAGGAAAACATAGGAAAAACACTCTTTGACATAAACCACAGCAAGATCTTTTTTGACCCACCTCCTAGAGTAATGGGAATAAAAACAAAAATAAACAAATGGGACTTAATTAAACTTCAAAGCTTTTGCACAGCAAAGGAAACCATAAACAAGACGAAAAGACAACCCTCAGGATAGGAGAAAATATTTGCAAATGAAACAACAGACAAAGGATTAATCGCCAAAATACATGAACAGCTCATGGAGCTCAGCATCAATAAAACAAACAATTCAATTAAAAAATGGGTGGAAGACCTAAATAGACATTTCACCAAAGAAGACATACAGATGGCCAAGAGGCACATGAAAAGCTGCTCAACATCACTAATCATTAGAGAAATGCAAATCAAAACTACAATGAGGTATCACCTCACACTGGTCAGAATGGCCATTATCAAAAAATCTGGAAACAATAAATGCTGGAAAGGGTGTGGTGAAAAAGGAACCCTCCTGCACTGGTGGTGGGAATGTAAATTGATACAGCCACTATGGAAAACAGTATGGATATTCCTTAAAAAACTAAAAATAGAACTACCATACGACCCAGCAATCCCACTACTGGGCATATACCCTGAGAAAACCATCATTCAAAAAGAGACATGTAACACAATGTTCATTGCAGCTCTATTTACAAAAGCCAGGACATGGAAGCAACCTAAGTGGCCACTGACAGATGAATGGATAAAGAAGATATGGCACATCTATACAATGGAGTATTACTCAGCCAAAAAAGAAATGAAATTGAGTTATTTGTAGTGAGGTGGATGGACCCAGAGTCTGTCAGAGTGAAGAAAGTCAGAAAGAGAAAAGCGAATACCGTATGCTAACACATATATATGGAATCTAAAAAAAATTAAAAAAAGGTACTGATGAACCTAGTGGCAGGACAGGAATAAAGATGTAGACATAGAGAGTGGACTTGAGGACATGCGGTGGGGAGGGGGAAGCTGGGGCAAAGTGAGAGTAGCATCAACATATATACAGTACTGAATGTAAAACAAATAGCTAGTGGGAAGCAGCATCATAGCACAGGGAGATCAGCTCGGTGCTTTGCTATGACCTAGAGAGGTGGGATGGGGAGGGTGGGAGGGACACTCAGTGGGGAGGGGATGTGGAGATGTGTGCATGTGGCTGATTCACTTTGTTGTACAACAGAGACTAACACAGTACTGTGAAGCAATTATACTCCAATAAAGATCTATTAAAAAAACCAAGAGTTATTGTACTAGAAAGAGGAAAAGAGTACAGAAATGGAGATGCAGACTTAGGAGTCATCTAGGTGCATGCAGTAATTGAAATCATGTATGATGATACAGTTCACCCTAGCAGAGGGAAGAGATGCATTTCAGCTTCCAAGCAAAGCACGTAGAGAGTGACACACCCATACTGAAATAGCCAAATGGGAAACACCCAAACAAAGAAAACTATGGTCCAAACCATGTGACTCAGAGGGAGCTGGACAGTTATAGTTCATATTTTTTTGGCATATCAGTTGAACTTTATTTTTTACTCTTGGGATGATTCTGCTTCTCAAAGATTGTTAAGGAAATAAAGGCAGATTCAAACTTTACACAGTGTGATACTGTTTGGCTAACAACTGTAAATATGTAAAGGAAAAAGAATATGAGAGACCTTCTGTCTGTTGGTAAGCACTGAAAATATTTAGATCCAAGGTGAGTCAAATACATATGATTATAGTACAGAATGCAAAATAATTCATCATTCTTGAAAGCAAATGTATGAGTTAAAATAGTTTCAATATTAAATAATATGGCTCTACAATCTCAGACAATTCCAACAAAATTCATGAACTGCAATATACACAGGGGAGGGGAAAATAAAAGCAACTAATAACCTCATCTTACATGGCATACAAATAATTATATTTCCTTTGTGAAACTGACTAATAGAGATATACAGGCTGTATTTTTTTAATTTAATGGTAACCATTATAATGAAAATACATTGTGTTTCCAGAGGAAAACAGCCCAGGAGTTAACTAATAATAGTTATATACTCTTTACTATATACCAGGTACATTCAAGGTATTTATTTATATGGCCCTCAGAATAACCCTGTGAAATGGGTACTATTTTTATCCCCACTTTACAAATTTTACAAATGAGGACATTTAGGTACAAAGAATTTAAGAGCTACTGATTCTTGAAAAGTTGAAATGAGATCCATGCTCAGGAACGCATATGCTTGAGCTAATGGTCTTAACTCATATGCTACACATGCATCAAAAGATGGAAACCAATAGGGACAACAGAAAAATATTTTAAAATGTAAACCAAGATGTTAGAAGATCAAATACATTAGCATAAATATAAACACAAACTTGTTAAACTATTTTTTTAAATGTTTAAGTAATAGAAGTATATATTATGTACAAAAGATTTAATACATAGAACAAAATGAGGTAGAAACATTACACATGAAAGGATGGGAAAATATGTATCAAGCAACTAAAAGACAAAAATAGAAAGCATTACACAGATTGTAATAAATAATAAATACAGCAATACTACACTGACCAAAAGTATAATCCACAATAAAATATAATAGTCTAGATCAGTGCTGTATAATAGAACTTTCAATGACAATGGAAATGGTCTATACTTGTGCTGTCCGGTATGGTAGCTAGTAGCCGTATGTGGCTACTGAGTATGTGAAATACAGCTAGAGTGATACATGAACTGCACTTTTAATTATAATTCAAATTAAAATTTAAGAAGCCACATGTGATGAGTGACTACAATATTGGACCGTGCACATGTAGGTCTTAGTAAATATGTAGTAAATGTTGCTGTAATTAAAAGTAGAGTTTAAAGGAGCACGTTTTAGCCATAAAAAGAATGAAATAATGCCATTTGCAGCAACATGGATGGACCTAGAGATTATCATAAGTCAAGTAAGTCAGACAGAAAAAGAGAAACATCATATGATATTGCTTATATGTGGAATCTAAAAAAAAAAATGATACAAACGAACTTATTTACAAAACGGAAATAGAGTCAAATAGATGTAGAAAACACACTTATGGTTACCAGGGGGGAAGGGGAGGATAAATTGGGAGTTTGGGATCAACATATACACACTACTATATATAAAATAGATAACTAATGAGGACCTACTGTATAGCACAGGGAACTACTCAATACTCTGTAATGACCTATATGGGAAAAGAATCTATAAAGAGTGGATATATGTATGTGTATAACTGATTCACTTTGCTGTACAGCAGAAACTAACAACATTGTAAATCAACTATACTCCAATAAAAATTAAAAAAAAATAAAGGAGCATGTTTTAGTGTTAGATTATAAAACAATATTGAAATATTAAATAGACCCAAAACAAATAATAAAATCTGAATAAGTACTAAAATTACTTAATATTTACATATAGAACTGTGCCCTCTACAAAGAATGTGTACCCACATTCATAAATGTTTACAAATGGCAATACATAGACATACAGACACACACAAACCTATTTTTCGATTTCCCCAAAGCAAAAATTTTACTGGCTTCAATGCAACAAACTAGAAATTCATAACAAAATTTTAGTTAAATACACATAAAAATCAACAAGTTGGAAATTTTAAAGCATAAATCTAAATTTGTATCAGTTTATAATGGAAATAAGCTCTATAAATAAAGCTAATTATAACATATCAAGATATAAGGCTGGGTCAAAATTATACTAAAGGTAACTTCACCACCTTAAAGTTTATTGATATTGATAAGAAAAAGAGAAATGGAAATAAATGAGCTAATGCAATCAAGAAGAGAACAAGAAAATAACATAAGAAAATTCAGAGAACAGAAACTATAAAGGTAAAAGGTGAAATTAACGAATTAGAAAATAGAATAAAGTAGTAATTACAAAATCAAATATCTGAGAATTGAAAAATAAAATAATACAGGGAAAACCCTCAGTCAAGTTTTAGTGAAAAATCTTGAAAAGTATCAAACACAAAATGTGGAAATGAGAAAGGGAATACACAACAGTCACAGACATGATTTTTTAAATATTAAAATATTATAATTATATGCTAACACTTTTATTTTTTTAATATCTTTATTGGAGTATAACTGCTTTACAATGTTGTGTTAGTTTCTGCTGTACAACAAAGTGAATCACCTATATGCATACGTAGATCCCCATATCCCCTCCCTCTTGCATCTCCCTCCTACCCTCCTTATTCCACCCCTCTAGGTGGTCAAAGCACCGAGCTTATCTCCCTGTGCTATGCAGCTGCTTCCCACTAGCTATCTATTTTACATTTGGTAGTGTATATATGTCAATGTTACTCTCTCACTTCGTCCCAGCTTACCCTTCCCCCTCCCCGTGTCCTCAAGTCCATTCTCTACGTCTGTGTCTTTATTCCTGTCCTGCCCCTAGGTTCATCAGAAGCACCTTTTTTTTTTAGATTCCATACATATGTGTTAGCATACAGTATTTGTTTTTCTCTTTCTGACTTACTTCACTCTGTATGACAGACTCTAGGTCCATCCACCTCACTACAAATAACTCAATTTTGCTAACACATTTTTAAATCTTAATAAATGGGTTATTTCTAGCAAAGTATAAATCACCAAGCTGACATGAGAAAAAATAGAAAACTTCTGGTTCTAACAATAATTTGTAAAATGTCTTCTATGGTTCTCAAAAATTATCTCCCAAAAAAATCCACCATGTCTAAATAGTTCTACAGATGAGTTCTGTCAAATCTTCAAGGGACAGAATACTAGATGCCCCAGAAACATTTCAGACCATAAATATGTAAACATAAGGCTGATTAAAAACCTGACAAAGAAAGATTAAAGAGAAAATTATAGCCTAAATCATTCTTAAATCCATAAGCAAAAATCAACATTGAATAGAAGCAAATCAAGACAGTGAATTAAAACAACTGCTGTGTATTATTAGAATGACACACCTTAGAAACATGGGACTTATCTAAGATTTACTGCTAGGAATTTTATTATTTTGATTGAACACTTAAATATGTCAGAGGAGAAAAATGTTATTTCAAGTACATCTCAGAGGGGTATTTTGTTAAATACAATACTTGTTGCCAACTTCTTAAAATTCTAGAATCCAGAAATATGACTATTTCCATATCATAATAATTAACATCTCTGTTAGGAAAACAGTATCACAGTTGAATGTCAGCACAAATGCATTCTCACGGAAATCAAGAGCAACTCAGGATGCCCAATATCACCACATTTCCTGAAATTGTCCTAGAAGTTGTAGCCAACGTACTAAGACATGAAAGAAAACATTTATAGCTAATTCCCATAGAAAGGGAAAACTCTTACTTTGTGACTGATTTTATCTATGTAGAAAATTTAAATAACAAAACAAAGCTAGTATTGGTACAAATAACAGTAAAGTACCTCAAGATAAAAATATAGAAATATAAAATATTCTTCTATATACCTCTAGTAATAATATAATGACATAAATATTATAGTCACAATATGAGGAAAAAACCCTAGATTTAATCTAGGATTAATAGGGAATGTAAAGAAATTGTTAAATCTATTGTGAGACTTAAGATTCAAAAACTTGAAAAGGCATTCCATTTTCCTGGATGGAAAGACTAATGAGTAAGACGTCAACAATTCTTCGCAAACAGTAAGATTAACCTAATTCCAACTACAATTCCATCAGCACATTTGAAGAGTCTTTAAAAAGTTATTCAAAATTATATCAAGATTAAAGGGATATCATGTAAAAATAAAATTTTGAAAGAGAAAAAGAAAGTGCAAGAAAGTATGATCTACCAAATATTAAATTATATGCATGCAAATTTGATACATATGAGCATTTATTATATATTATATAATTACATTTATTGTATATTATAGCTTATTAATGATAAAAGGAAGGCAAATTCATTAAACAGTACTGTGACAAAAGCACAGATTTTATCTTCATGACTATATATATTTCAAAGTAAATTTCAGAAGAATTAAAGATTTAAATATAGGAAACTTCCAGCTACAGTAGCATTGACGTGGTGTTACTACAAATGCATATAAATGCTGGATACAATAAAAAATTTTAGTATACAGCCGACCTTGAAAGAAGGAAAGGAAAGAAGGCAGAGAGGGAGGGAGGAAAGCAGAGAGGGAGGGAGGAAGGAAGGAAGGGGAAAAGAGAATAGAGAGAAGAAAATCCTCTCAAAAAAATAAATAAATAAAAAGGGAAAAAGAAGGACTCTCAAGCCAGAGTAGTAAATGAGTAAACTGACACCAAAGTATCCCAAGAGGACATGGACCTTATTAAGACTGGGGTCTGTTCTGCTTTGGCATGGGGGTGGTCTGGGAATGAATTTATAGGAGCCTGTATTATGGAAATACCAGTCCAACAAATTATATGAGCCCCCCTATTGAAAGTCACACAGTAAGTCCTAAGGAGGAGAAAAATAAATCCATAGACATAGGGAAAGCACACAACACGAAAGACTACTAGAAAATTTTTAAAGCAGCCAGGGAGAAAAGACAGATTCCATATAAAAACAAACAAACAAACAAACACAATTAGACTTCTAGCAGACTTCTGAACAGAAGTGGAAGATAATGGCTTAATATCATCAATGTGCTGAGGATAACTGTCAACCTAAAATTCCATACGCAGAAAAAATATCATTCAGAGTGGTGGGAAAATAAAGGTAGTTTTCAAACAAGATTGAGAGACTTTCCCATTCTCAGACCTTTAATAAAAGGATTGCCAAAGCTTAGTTATAACTCAGGAAAGAAAACTGACATGAGAGGCAAGAGTGAACAAATGGAAAAACGAGATAATAAATGTAAACAATCACTGCTTGTAACTGATAACAATGAATATTACAATAATGCTGACTAATGGGTATAGTAACAGTAAGTTGGAACTAAAAATCCAGACCACAATAACATCGATAGGGCAAAGAGAATAATCAGTTAAAGAGTTCTAAGGTCTCATATTGCTTGGAAAGAGGCTGACTGTAGAAAGTGACTGAGACCTTTTGTAGAGTCACAGAGGCACAGTCATGAGCATTATTTGAATGAGAGCACAGAAACCCATCTGGGCTGCAGACAGGCAGCAGGCTGGGGCTGGGCTCCACATGAAGCACTAAACAGCTGGAACCCGAGAATTCCTATAATCAACTGGCACCCCAAATCTAGATAGAAAACTCAAAGCAGCCTGTGTGTTCACCCTGATTGTTGAGGATGCTTTCCATGCTGCCCTGTAGCAAGGGAGAGGTTCCATGCTGCCTTGTAGGAAGGGGCACATTCCCACTACCAAACGCAGGCACATACTGCAGGCTCAGCAGCACCATGGGCCCAAGACAGCTCTCTGTAGGATGGTGGATTGAAGGGAGACCTGCATCTTCCAGTCTCTTGCTTCAATTTCCCCTATAAAAGCCCCTTCTTTAAAGAGCCCCATATGCCAGAGTGGACTTTGCTCCAAATCCAGAGGCATAACATGTGGTGACCCAGAAGAAATCCACCTGGCATAAAAGTCATATATGCTTTTTTAATTTTAAGGCTAACATTAAATTAACAGAATGCAATAATTCCAACCAGCAGAGAAATATGGGGAGATAAAAACAACTCAAACAGAAAAGTGAGAAAAAATTGGAAAAAAGAAAATGAAAAATAAAAGGGCAGAAATAAATTTATATATCACAATAATCACAAAAATATAAACAAATTAAATATACCTGTAAAAGGATATTCTCCAATTGAGTAATATAACAAAACTAGTTTTGTGGTGTTTATAAGAGACATAACTCAAAGACAATCCACAGACTTGGAGAAAATCATTGCACATCATTTATCTGATAAAGGGCTTGTATCCAGAACACACCAAGAACTTTCAAAACTCAGTAATAAGAAAACAAACAGCCCAACAGATAAAATTGTGCAGAAGATTTGAATAGACACGTCAAAAGTAAGATATACATATAGGAGAAAAAGAAAAACCACACACACACGAAAAGATACTCAACATTAGTCATTAAGGAAACACAAATTAAAAGCATGAGATACAATCACATGCCTACTAAAACTTTAAAAATGAACCAAACTAGGTGTTGGAGAGAATTCAGAGGAACTGGAACTCTGAGACTGCAGGTGGGAGTATTAATTGGCACAACCACTTTGGAAAACATTTTGGCAATTCCTTAAAAACTTAATTATATACCTCCCATATACTCCAGACATTCCAATAGAATACATACTCATAACAAATAATTGCACATAAATTATCATACCAATTTGTAATAGTCCAAAAGTGGAATCAGCCTAAATGTCCATCAACAGGTGACTAGATTAAGAAAACTGTGGTATATCCATACAATGGAATACTATTGAGCAATCAAAAAGGAATGAGCTACTTATACATGCAACAATGTGGATCAACCCAAAATAATTACACTGAAAAAAGCCAGACTAATAAAAGTATAATTCAAACTATAATTCAATTTACATAAAACTCTAGAAAATGCAAACTAACCTATAATGACAGAAAGGAGATTGGTGGTTGTCTGGGGATAGGAGATGGGGAGGACCCGGAAGGAAAGGTTAAAAAGGGACACAAAGTAACCTGGGGTGGGGGTGGGGTGATGGATATGTTCATTATCTTGATTTTAATGATGGATTCATATGTGTATACATTTGCCAAAAGTTATGAGATTGTACATTTAAATATGTACAGTTCATTATATGTCAATTATACTTCAATAAAGCTGTTATTATAGAATGACATATAAAAGGTTAAAGTAAAAGAATGAAAAAAATATTTAAGAGGCACATTCCAAAAGAAAGCTGGTACACATTAAACAGAATAGATTTGAGAGCAAAAAAAAAATTTAAAAAAAGGGTTAAGGTGAAGAGGATCTTCATAAAATGGTAATTGAAAAAATTCACCAGGAATATGTGAAGATCCTGAACATGTGTGCATCCGACAGTGTAGGCTCAAAATATATAAAGCAAAAAGTGAAAGTAATATAAGGAGAAATGGTGAAAATGATACTCATAAGAGTAAACTAAAATAACTCTCTCAGAAATCAAGTATAGGACTTCCCTTGTGGCACAGTGGTTAAGAATCCGCCTGCCAATGCAGGGGACAGGGGTTCGAGCCCTGATCCGGGAAGATCCCACATGCCGTGGAGCTACTAAGCCCACGAGCCACAACTACTGAAGCCTGCGCACCTAGAGCCCGTGTTCTGCAACAAGAGAAGCCACTGAAATGAGAAGCCTGTGCACCGCAAGGAAGAGTAGCCCCCGCTCGCCACAACTAGAGAAAGCCTGCATACGCAATGAAGACCCAACGCAGCCAAAAATAAAAGAAATTTATTAAAAAAAAAAAAGAAACCAAGTATATAGCAAGGACAAAGAAGATTTGAATGACACAATTAACAACCCTGAACTAAATGAATTAGAAAATTCCCTGCACTCCACAATATCAGAGAACTGATTTTCACGTATTCATGGGACATTTATAAAAATGACCATGTAATAGTTCACAAAGAAAATGTCAACACCAAGGAGTATCATACACCCATGTTTTCCAATCGTAATTATGATACAGCTATAAATTAATCTTTAAATGTTAAAAAAATACAATATGAACTAAAAATCACACATCTAATTTCCAATATCACACATCAACCTGGATATACACGTCTACCTCTACACCCTCCCCAGACTCCACTAAAATTACAGAGTTATAAAAGGGCCAAAACTCACAAGAATAAAGAAGTGGGGAAAAAGCCTGTACCCAAACATTTGGAATCTGAAACACAGATGGAATTTAAAATGGCAATGAGAAACCCCTAAAGCAAGCCAATTCATACCACAGGACCCCGGGATCATTCAGGAATTGGAGTCACTGCGTACCTTTAAAATTGGGTTACATGCAATGCAGAAAATAGTACGATTAGTTGCATTTTAAAAAGCAGTTAAAGTCATGTATCTTTTCCCTAACCCAGGTGATCTGGAACTACTCTCATTTTGGTAAAAGATTGCAGGTATATTTTTGGGAGGTGATGGGTTGCCGGTGCTTTGGGTTTAGGGATGGTCAGGGGGAAAGATGCAGTAGTGTATACAGGGCAATTAAGTGAAATTCCACTGTCTAATAAGTGATATCCTACTGAGTAGCTTCCAGCCAGCATTAAATCTCCTAGGAAGGAGATGGAGCACTTCCCCCTGGGGAAACTCGTCTCAAAGAAAAGACTCACAGATCCTGAGATTTGGGGAGCCTTCACAAAATAACTCATCCCAATGATTCCACATTGAAGCCCACTGCTCTAAAAGGCCCTCCTTCCCCAATACCCACACAGGAATCCAGAGCGACCAATTAGCTCCTTTTTATAAGCTGGAAGCCAAGGATCCCTAGACCTTCCAGAAAGCTTCTAGCAGGAATGACAGATCAATACCAAAGAGGACCTGAAGAAAAGATAGGTAGTCAGGTAGGACACTTTAAAAAATTATATCATCCAAGAGATAAGAAACGATATGGCATTCAGAAAGGAAAGACAGGGTGGTATTTTTAAAAAGAAAGAAAGAAATATCAGACTTTAGAAAGTAACATCATGATAATAGGCATTAAAATGTATGAGAAGGATTAAAAGTTGAAGTTGATAATGCTGCCAAAGAGGTAAAACAAAAAATTAGGGAAACTAGAGAGAAAGATAAAAATACTAGAGGGTAAGTTTAGGAGGTCTAAAATCCAACTTATTAGAAATTTCAGAGAGAGCAGAGAATATTGTAGGGAGAAAAGTATGTAAGAAATAATACATAAATTTCCCAGAATTTAAGAAGTTTCCAGATTGAAAACTCCTGTCAAGTGTGTAACACAATGGAGTCCTTCATCAGGTTGAGCACCACTCTGCTTTATTATATGACTATGAAATAGCATACCATGAACTAATTATATTCCCAGGAAAAGTACAAATGCAGTACTGTTGTCACAGAACCACTAACAGTCTAGCATCATGATATATAGCAAAAGCAGCCCAGGGCATCTCTGTATCATTTATAAGATCAGCTTTCCTATATCACCATAGAGAATATTGCTAGAAACGTTCTACTATGAAGAAATATATTCACAAGGGCTTTCCTGGTGGTGCAGTGGTTAAGAATCTGCCTGCCAGTGCAGGGGACACGGGTTCAAGCCCTGGTCCGGGAAGATCCCACATGCCACGGAGCAACTAACTCCGTGCACCACAACTACTGAGCCTAAGCTCTAGAGCCCGCGAGCCACAACTACTGAAGCCCACGCGCCTAGAGCCCATGCTCCACAACGAGAAGCCACCACAAGGAGAAGCCCGCGCACTGCAAAGAAGAGTAGCCCCCACTCGCCGCAACTAGAGAAAGCCCATGCACAGCAACGAAGACCCAATGCAGCAAAAAAATAATAAAAATAAATTAATTAATTAAAAAAAAGAAATATGTTCCCAAGAGTCAAAAGGTGAAAGCAACCAAGTGACCATCAACAGATGAATGGATAGACAAAATGTAGTCTACCCATACAGTGGAATATTACTTAGCCTTAAAAAGGAAGGAAATTCTGACCTATGCTCCAGCAGGATGAATCTTGAAGACTTTATGCTAAGTTAAGTAAGCCAGACACAAAGGGACAAATTCTGTATGCTTTCACTCATATGAAGTACGTAAGAGTTGTCAGAGTCATAGAGACAGAAAGTAGAATGGTGGTTGCCAGGGCCTGGAGAAAAAGGGGGAATACAGAGTTATTCTGTAGTGGATACATGGTTTCAGTTTTACAAGATGAAAACAGTTCTGGAGGTGGATGGAGTGATGGTTGCACAACAATAAGGATGTACTTAATGCTACTGAACTGTACATTTAAAATGATTTAAATGGTATATTTTGTTACATATATTTTACCACAATTAAAATTTTTAAAAAATAAGGTATTAAGGAGTTGTGGGAAGTTAAACATTTAAAATTTTACCTTTTCTTTAAAAAGTAAAAAACCTTTGATTCAACATTCCCAGCCACACATGTATGGATGTATACATACATACAAACATGTATGTCTGTATAGCACTTTTCATTTAATATTTAACTTTTTTAAATTAATTTTTTTATTGGCATATAGTTGATTTACTATGTTCTGTTAGTTTCTGTGGTACAGCAAAGTGAGTCAGTTGTACATACACATATATCGACTCTTTTTTAGACTCTATTCCCATATAGGTCATTACAAAGTACTGAATAGAGTTCCCTGTGTTATTCAGTAGGTTCTTATTAGTTATCTATTCTATATATAATAGTGTGTATATGTCAATCCTAATCTCCCAATTTATCCCCCCCTTCTCCCCCCCCTTTCCCTCCTGGTAATCACAAGTTCGTTTTCTACATCTGTGACAACTTCTGTTTTGTAAATAGGTTCATTTGTACCATTTCTTTAGATTCCACATATAAACGATATCATATGATATTTGTCTTTCTCTGTCTGACTTACTTCACTCAGTATGACAATCTCTAGGTCCATCCATGCTGATGCAAATGGCATTATTTTGTTCCTTTTTTATGGCTGAGTACTATTCCATTGTATATATGTGCCACATCTTCTTTATCCATTCCTCTGTCAGTGGAAATTTAGCATATTTAACTTTCTGTCTATACTTCATAACTGATCTAAAGCGCACAGATCTTCATGTAGATAATCACATGACTACAGTTAATCAAACTGTAATTTTACTAAAAATCGTTTTGAGTTCATGGTGGTCATAATTATGCTCAACTTAGCATTACTTGCCTTACAATTAAATGGCCTAACAAAGAACTAATGTGCAGAAATATTTTTTTAAAAGGAAAGACACAGAGTGGGTGATCATAGGAGCTTTGCATTCTTTAAATAGAATGTTCCAGAACATTAAATTTATAATAGTGTACATTCAAATACAGAGGGATGAAAAAGTGTGCCTCCTTCAGTTTTCTGCTGAGAGATATCTCTTCTTATCTTTCTCCTGCCCTCCCATTATCCTCCTATCAGGTTAGACACAAACTTTAAAATGCTACCTTCTGTATATTAATTTTGTATCCAGCAACTTTACTGAATTCATTGATGAGCTATCTGTTGCTTTTCTATACACTAACAGTGCAATATCAGAAAGAAATTAACCATTTACCATCACGTCAAAAAGAATAAAATACCTAGGAATAAACCTACCTAAGGAGGCAAAAGACCTGTACTCCAAAAACTGTAAGATGCTGATGAAAGAAACTGAAGATGACACAAACAGATGGAAAGATATACCATGTTCTTGGGTTGGAAGAATCAATATTGTTAAAATGTTCATACTACTCAAGGCAATCTACAGATTCAATGCAATCCCTATCAAATTACCAATGGCATTTTTCACAGAACTAGAACAAAAATTTTTTTAATTTGTATGGAAAGACAAAAGACCCCGAATAGCCAAAACAATCTTGAGAAAGAAGAACAGAGCTGGAGGAATCACACTCCCTGATTTCAGACTATACTACAAAGCTACAGTAATCAAAACAATATGATACTGGCATGAAAACAGACACATGGGTCAACAGAACAGGATAGAAAGCCCAGAAATAAACCCATGCACTTACGGTCAATTAATCTTCGACAAAGGAGGCAAGAATGTACAATGGAGAAAAGACAGTCTCTTCAGTAAGTGTTGCTGGGAAAACTGGACAGCTACATGTAAAAGAAGGAAATTAGAACATTCTCTAATACTACACACAAAAGTAAACTCAAAATGGATTAAAGACCTAAATGTAAGGCCAGACACTATCAAACTCTTAGAGGAAAACATAGGCAGAACCCTCTATGACATAAATCACAGCAAGATCCTTTTTGACCCACCTCCTAGAGACATGGAAATAAAAACAAAAACAAGCAAATGGGACCCAATAAAACTTAAAAGCTTTTGCACAGCAAAGGAAACCATAAACAAGATGAAAAGACAACCCTCAGAATGGGAGAAAATATTTGCAAATGAAGCAACTGACAAAGGATTAATCTCCAAAATATACAAGCAGCTCATGCAGCTCAATATCAAAATAACAAACAACCCAATCCAAAAATGGGCAGAAGACCTAAATAGGCATTCCTCCAAAGAAGATATACAGATTGCCAACAAACACATGAAAGGATGCTCAACATCAGTAATCATTAGAGAAATGCAAAAATGGAAAACTACAATGAGGTATCACCTCACACCGGTCAAAATGGCCATCATGGAAAAATCTACAAACAATAAATGCTGGAGAGGGTGTGGAGAAAAGGGAACCCTCTTGCACTGTTTGTGGGAATGTAAATTGATACAGCCACTATGGAGAACAGTATGGAGGTTCCTTAAAAAGCTAAAAATAGAACTACCATATGACACAGCAATCCCACTACTGGGCATATACCCTGAGAAAACCATAATTCAAAAAGAGTCATGTACCACAATGTTCATTGCAGCATTATCTACTATAGCCAGGACATGGAAGCAACCTAAGTGTCCATCGGCAGATGAATGGATAAAGAAGATGTGGCACATATATACAATGGAATATTATTCAGCCATAAAAAGAAACAAAATTGAGTTATTTGTAGTGAGGTGGATGGGCCTAGAATCTGTCATACAGAGTGAAGTAAGTCAGAAAGAGAAAAACAAATACCGTATGCTAACACATATATATGGAATCTAAAAAAAAAAAAAACGGTTCTGATGGACCTAGGGGCAGGACAGGAATAAAGATGCAGACGTAGAGAATGGACTTGAGGACACGGGGAGGGGGAAGGGTAAGCTGGGACGAAGTGAGAGAGTGGCATGGACATATAAACACTACCAGCTGTAAAATAGCTAGCTAGTGGGAAGCAGCCGCATAGCACAGGGAGATCAGCTCGGTGCTTTGTGACCACCTAGAGTGGTGGGATAGGGAAGGTGAGAGGGAGACGCAAGAGGGAGGAGATATGGGGATATATGTATATGTATAGCTGATTCACTTTGTTATACAGCAGAAACTAACACAACATTAAAGCAATTATACTCCAATAAAGATGTTTAAAAAAGTATCTTTTTCTTTTTGTTCCTGTCTTCATTCCCCATTTTCTCTTCCTTTTTCCCTTCTCTCATCCACTGCATCCCCCCCCCCCATTCCCAATGCAACTGTAATTGATATTTTGCTTCTTTATCAAACAGAACACCCATTATAATATAAATCTGAGAAGGTTTTGCCTCGGCCAGAACAGAATCTAAGGCATGGGAATAACAACAGCTCTTCATGTAACACAGTGCAGAAGATACTCAGAAAAATCAAACGCATTTCAGAGACTGGAGTGTCAGAGGCCAGAGACTGCAGACCTTCTTAGTGATAGGGAGTCTAGGAAAGCAGAGAGTCAAGGAGTCGGGCTTGAAGGCTGTCATTTCCTTTCTTAAATCCTTCCTTAACAAAGCAGAAATCTGGGGATAGAAGAGTCGCTGGGACCTGGTGAGAATCAGGCACATAGTAATCAGCTAATGATTGAATAATAAACCATTGTTATTGATCAGAATCAATAAACTCATAAACTGCCCTTCCCAATTTGGACTCCAGGGTCAGTCATTCCCTTGGATCTCCTGGGAACCCTCAGTTTGTCCACTGTGCCTTCCTGTCTCTCTCTCTCACACACACGCACATGGTCCTTTTCTTGTAAAGTCTCAGTCTTACTCTGTATTTCTACTCCCTTCTCTTGCCACTCATTGACCAGTGGTGTACCAAAAGGGCGGGGAGGGGAGGTAGTGGTATTTTATCACTGACAGTGTTTACAATCACAGGTGCATGGTAATAATGAAAATAAGACCAACTTTCAGCCAGTTTTATTAGTCTTTTAAAATTATCTGTATACGATGTACCTCCTTCTCTCTGGACCCAGGGTGAACTGGCCCCCTGCATACACTGTGGCTGGTATATTCTTTTCCCCCACTTCATTTATCTTTTCATTACCTCATAGCTTCAGCTAACTCATGACCTGTGAATCCTCATAACCACAGCTTCTCTGTTTCATTGCCAAGGTTGCCATATATGGCCACCCAGGTTCTGTACTGCACAACTGTGGGTGTCCTGCTCATGGCCCTCCTTCTACCTTGCTACTTTTTACCTGAGGCTTTTGATCTTTCCTAAAGAACAGCTGGAAGGAAAATCCAACCCTTCATTTTGCACGTCCTAATTTAAATTTCCAAGGGGCAGGAATCTGACTGGCTTGACTCGCCTTTCCATGCGAGGCCACGTGGGAGGATCAACTCCACTGAGCCATGGACACATCTTGGATCCAGTAGATGAACACCCTGCTGCATCCTAGACCAATTCCTGTGGGGCGGAAAGTTGTACTTCGGAAAGGGAAGAATTAGACATGCAGGCACCTGATAGGCATACCTCATGGAAAAAAATCTTGTCTTACTTACAGGATATCAGTAGCTCACACAACGTACTGAGTGGTATTAGGAAATGTACAGAATCTCCACAAAAACCAAGGACCAGTTTGTTTACTCGGAAGCCAAGAACAATACCCAACCACTCTAGTCTCTTCCAAATGAGGCCAACATCACAGCTTTCCCACCCTTGTACAGCTCACACCAAAACTCTACTTCTGTCTTCAGAAGGCAAATCCCATACACTTAACATTGCTCACTTCTATATCAATGTCTCCTATGGGTGCCTTTGACTGCTGAAATCTAGGTCATGGGCAAGTGTCTGGCTCCAAATGAGGCTGGGGGAGAGTTTTTTGCCTTCTACTTTGGGAGGCAAGAAGCTTCCCACTTATTACAAGAGTGTTTAAAAGAATCTAGACAACAATCATCCACTATATCCTTCCTTCTTTATGACCAAATTCATATCCTCCTCCTAAGACACATCATCAGATTCCCTCAGGCATTGGGCTCTCAATCTCATGGAGCACACCTATATAGTGGCACACTGTACTGGAATTATGCATTTGTGTTTCCCTGACTCATAAACTCCATAAAACCCATGAGTGTCATGGGTGTGCCTTCTTTGCATTATTCTTCTCCCTATTTAACATGTAACCAATGTCTGGCATATGGTAAGCACTTAATAAATGTTCCTCTTGGAAGACTGAGTAAAAACTGAAGAAATCCTAATTCAAATGTTCTTTATCTGCAAATAGTCCAGTGATACACCATTAGCTGAATTCTTTGACTCAATACCCCCAATTCAAGGGAAGATTTTAAATTCCGATGCAATAATATAGCATTGTAATGTACAAAGTGCCTAACCAACAGTAAAAACCTTTTAAATAGTTTGTGGTTTTCTAATGTGCCCAAGGGAAATTAGAACACTAGCATGAGTCTTCCCAAAATTAGCAATACACAAGCAATTTGAATTCAGGACCCCATGATATTATTAACAAAGATGTGACTTTGAAATGGAGACACAGTAGTGAGGAAGAGTCCAGAGAGGGGACCTCAACTGTAAAAGTCATTTAAAATGAGTTCCGTTTGTTTTGTTAATAACCATGGGATCTGCATCAATGTTATTCTGCCTTTACTTTGACATCATAAGGTGGTCTCCATGGACCTGCTGACAGCTTCATGAGCTGATTGTGACAACAGTCTATGTCCAGTGAGAGGAATAGGCAAGTAGGGAGTACATATTTTTATAAATGAACATAAAGGGAATAGTGAATAAGCAAGTTCCCTTTCTATGTTTGAAATGTACATGTTTAAATTTTTGAAAAAGAATTGGTCATTTGGAGTCAATTCAAGGAATTTAACGTCGATCTTTGATAGCCATTTAGTTGAAATTGTTATGAATCAGTTCTGCAAGTGGGACAATTCACAGAGCACCTGAATGGTAGATCCTCACCCCACACCCCCAAATTGTACAATTCCATGGCCCTGTAGCCTTGTAGAGTAGACAGTGTATGCAGGGGATGAGAGTGAGGTAGGCAAAGGGGAGAATTAATGCAACATATACCAAATGTATTAGAAAACACTCAAAAAAGATACATCCTAGAGCTACTCTGATCACTGAGAATAAAGGTAGAAAAACAAAGTCAATTTTAATACTCATTTCCACTCTTCCCTCCACATTTTTAAAGGTAAAAAAATAAAAAGAAAATGAGAAACTTGATCCTGAGCCTAAGTCATCCATTCCCTCTTGCATAATGAAATTTCTTTGATAGGAAAATCACGCGAACTTCCCTGTGCTAAATACATTCACTGTTTTCCTCAATTTTTTGTTAAAGAGGAGAAAGAATCCAGTTACAATTCCTACAGTAGTATGTTTATTATCGCAGGTAGTATACAGGGCTACTTTAAACATATTGAAAGCATTTCAGTACAATATAGATAATTTACTTTCCAATTATGACAGGCCAGGTTCAATTTCACGGTAGACTTGGCTAGCAAGGAAGGATGGGCTAGCATTCATCTGTGGTCTCCACATAGTTCTTGGCTTAATTTCAGCAATATACAGTATGAACTATGAGGGACCATTAATTAAAGTCCAAAAGACCAAGTGGAAGATGGATGTTTATTCGACAAAACTACTGTTTTCTCGGTCTGTTTCTACATTGTGCAAATAAGGATTTTCTCCATCAAATGAAGAAAACATTTCAGAAATGTCTGTATTTCCAAATATTAGGCTGAAATTCAAACGCTTCTAATAAATTTTGACAGTGTTTATACATGTTTTTAATCTAATCATTTATATATTCTTTTTTCTTCTAAAATGATTAATCTGTAAATGCATGTGACTTTGGCAAATAGCAGAATTGTGTTTTTCACTATGGTCTCAGCAGTTATGACTTCTTTTTCCTACAATACTTCACTACTAGATTTCTCTTCCTCACCCTTTCATCCGCCATCCCTTCTTTGCTCTATTTTTCTTCCTTAAAATATCTTGCACTTTAAATAAAATGGAAATGATGCTAACACTAACTTCATTGGGTTCTTGTGATGATTAAATAAGTTAATGTAAGACTGGGATTAACATATACACACTACTATATATAAAACAGACAACTAATAAGGACCTACTGTATAGCACAGGGAACTCTACTCAATACTCTGTCATGGCCTCTATGGGAAAAGAATCTATAAAGAGTGGATATATGTATATGTATAACTGACTCACTTTGCTGTACACCTGAAACTAATACAACATAGTAAATCAACTATGCGCCAATAAAAATTTAAAAAATAAAAATACAAAATAAAAGAACTGGAAAAAATAAATAAGTTAAAGTATGCAATATGCTTAGAACATTGCTGGGCACATATAAGTTAGCAAATGTCATCTTTATTTTTGGTAGCTATTGAATTTTATAATCCTTGTTCTTAATTTCAAAGCAGATGAGTGAAATGTCTAGCATTTCTCTTAAAAAAGCAATCTGAACAACTTACTCTTTATTTGTTCTTCAGTCTCCTCTCCTGCTTTGAGGAATTCCCAGCATCCCCAACTTTTTACAACAGTGGTTCTTCATCTTTTGGGGATGGCAAGAGAAGTTCTAGCCTTCACCCCCACAAAACTGCCCATACACTAACCCAACACTTTGCACACTACTCGGGGTTTCATTGACATCTTTAGTTCATCTACTGGTTGCTTAGTGGTCCATTAACCTTATTTGAGAAACTCTGCTCCACAGAGAAGTTTTCCTACCCCGACTAGTACCATGTTACATAAATGAAAAACGAAAAGCATGTGCTTATGACAATACCAAAGCAGGGTGGGGGGGAGACAGAGGGGTTGGGGTGCTCTTTGAAAATATTTGGTAACTGCTATTTCCATAGTAACTAAACATAATATTAGCCTTGGGAAAAATGTAAAACCTCACGGGACCTCTTTGCACTTATTTAGGCTTTGGCATTATTTTATTTTGCATCACGTTGGAGGGATTCATCTTTGTAGGTGTCGGGACCGTGATCCACACATGTCTTGCCTCAGGACTAAAAACAGTGTGGTCAAGGGAAGAGAGCAAGGATTTGGAAGTTTATGTCCTGGAGTTTGTGTTCTGGTTCTCTTCTTTCACTTCCTTGCTTTGGATGAGATATTACATTTCTCAGAAGCCTCGTCTCTTAAGGTTTTAAGAAGGTAATACCACCTACTGCACAGGCTGTTGGAGAGAATATGAGATTGGTGTGTTAAGATTCATAATGCTTGCAGGCCCCCTTTCCTTGGATTTTTAATAGTTAAAGTTTGCTGAATGAACAAATGATAGTGAAGCCTGTTGCCCTTATTGTTTTAAGAGCAATTTTAGGGCTGTCACACCATGATCTCCATGCCTTACTGATCTTATCTGAGTGACAGATTTTGCTTTTGTTGGTTTTACGGTAAAATTTGAATTTAGAAACATAATTGTGGCATAGTGTTGCTGTTTTGAGGATGGGACATCCTTAAACAACACAGAGAAACTGTCCATGTGCCTATTTTCTTTGACTTTATAAGGGAAGGTATAGAGAAAAAAGTGAGATAAGAATGAAATGGTAAAAATGGGTGTGAAGTATCTGTATTCCTTTACATATTTTATAATAGAGAACAGTACAATTGCTATTAATCCTCTGATGCTTTAAACTTTCCATTTTAAAGACAAATTCTTATTCTTTTACCCTTATTCATGTTTTTCTACTTGCTTCATAGTCTAATAGGTGAAGAAATAAAATATCACACCTGGCAATGGTTTTTCACGGCAATATTCTGTTTGGAGTATAAACTTCTTCATACTATTTGATAAATTAAGAATTGCACACAAATTCCATCTGCTTATGCCATGTGCAGTAATTAACCTATTGTAAGCAAAGCAATTTTTCTTAACTTATAAAAGAATTTCCACTGAGAGAAAAAATTAATATTTCCTTAATTCTTTCCCATCCACATCTTATGCCAAAAGTACACTTTTTTCTGTACACTTAAATATTGCTACAGGGACTTCCCTGGTGGCACAGTGGTTAAGAATCTGCCTGCCAATGCAGGGAACCCGGGTTCAAGCTCTGGTCCGGGAAGATCCCACATGCCGCGGAGCAACTAAGCCCGTGCACCATAGCTACTGAGCCTGTGCTCTAGAGCCCGCGAACCACAACTACTGAGCCTGCGTGCCACAACTACTGAAGCCTGCATGCCTAGAGCCCGTGCTCCACAACAAGAGAAGCTACCACAATGAGAAGCACGTGCACTGCAACGAAGAGTAGCCCCCGCTTGCTGCAACTACAAAAAGCCCGTGCGCAGCAATGAAGACCCAATGCAGCCATAAAAAAAAAAAAAAATATTGCTACAAAATTCACCGATCAAATATCCACTCAGAAAACCTAAACGTTGAGATGGATACCTCTGAGAACAATTGTCCAAATAACTTTTGAATTTCCATTCTACCAGGCATTGG
Source organism: Eubalaena glacialis (assembly GCF_028564815.1). Lineage (NCBI taxonomy): Eukaryota > Metazoa > Chordata > Mammalia > Artiodactyla > Balaenidae > Eubalaena > Eubalaena glacialis. The sequence goes on from NC_083736.1 coordinate 8,907,727, forward strand.
GTAAATGTAAAATGTTAGAGGCAGATATTTGGGTAGCACGTGATTTTCCTTTGGGGGACAGAGGCATACATGCAGAGGCTGAATGACGCAAATAGACTACCATTTGGAAAATCATCCCTTTAAATCTATGTATCAGGACTTTTTCTTCCTTTTTCCCTTCCTAACCTTGATGGTTACTGTACTTCTCTTTTCTTATTTCCCCATCCTTCCTTTGATAAAATCAAAGACGATACTTGCTTTTTAAAATTTCCATATTGGAAGCACCCTAAAAGAGACAAGTAAGTTCTGCTCTTTTTTGTTTTGTTTTGTTTTGTTTTCCTTCTTTATTTTTTCTTCCTGTGGTGGGAGGATAGCTATTAAATGATTTTTGAGATGCTGAATTTATAAAGACATGAAATTTACATGAAATACCAACCATTTCCACCAATAAACACTTACTGAGCACCTACTATATGCATCAACATTAGGCACTGAGGACACAAACATGGGTTAGGTATAATTGGGGCCCTTTACACAGGAACTGTCTATTGGGAGAAACAGATGCTTAAATAAGTAATTATAAAATAGACATACTCTCTAATCAAGTATGTGCCCATGAGTTTGCTGGCACAGAGGATGACATGATGACTTGTGCCTAGAAGGAAGGGGTATCAGAGATATAACATCACAAAGGAATGATGTTGAAATGAATTTAAAAGGTGAAGGGTTCCAATAATGGCAGAGTAGATCACTGGAAGCACCCCTCCCCCGAAGGAAAACTGGACAAGATATTTAAAACAGCTCATTTATGGCATTAAACAACAAGGAAGTAAGCCATTTTATTTTATTTTTATTTATGTTTTTATACATCTTTACTGGCGTATTAAAGTCAAGGAACTGGAAACAGAATCACAAAGAGGTAATCTTGCCATTTGGGTGCTCCTTCTCCCTGAGGGAGATTTGTCAAGTCCAAGAGAAGAGAATGAGAAGCGGAGAAGTTGAGTAGAACTTCTGACAGTCTCCTAAGTCTAGGGGAACAAAATTGGGAATCTGCAATCACCAAAGTGAGCGGGAGCCTGCTAGCCACGCGAGGCTGTGGAACGGGACCATGAGGGGCTGGCGTGGAGGAGTCAGGCTGCTGGAAAAACATCATCCCTCACAAGCAACTGTTGACTGACTAAATGATCAGATCTGTCCATCAAGGGGGTGGTGGCCCCTCTCTTTGCCAGCTGCCCCATCAGAGAGCGTACAGTGGCTTGATGGCTATGTGGCAGAGGCAAGGTGGGGCGGTGTGGCCCAAGCACCAAAAGAATGTGAATCCACAGAATTGGGGTTCTGAAGTAGGAGGATTTAGGCAAGAAAAAAAAAAGAGTGGAAGAGACGTGCATCTGGGACCACCATCTCCAGCCAATTCTGTCCCATTTGGAACATTAAAATAGAGAGGGGGGAGAGAGGGACAGGGATGGGGATGAGGAGGTGGGAAAATAACCCAGTTAAAAAAAGGAAAAAAACCCCATTCTATTTTATAGTGATCATAGTTTCCTACAGTTGCACAGAAGACATATTCCTTAAATCCACCATGATATTAACTAATTATGTTAACATCAATTTCACTTTGCACCATATTGGAACTAGTTTTATTTCACCTGTGGTTTGTGTACAGCTCTGATCTCTCTTCGTTCCCAATCCCCTTCTAGATCCCCAGTATTTAATAGTTTGAATCTCCAAATAAAAATTTCTTACCTTGTTGAAATTTTTTTCTAAGTTCTAAAACCTTCGGGTTTCATGTTGACCACTCAGAAGAAGCGGGAGTTGTTCAAATTTGTGCACATTTCTTGAAACATTAGAGTTGTGAGTGAACAAAGGCAGAGTTTCCATTTTGTAGCTCAGTGATAAATGAGGCAAGTCTAGCATTGCTCTTGTACAAAATACAATTTGTCTTTCTCTTCCTCTCATTATGCTTAGAAGGACCAGGTGACTGCCTCATAAAGTATTTATTCCAACAGCAAACGTGGTCTTATTGAACTGTTTTCTGTGGACGCCATGTGTTTATAAATCTCCTTATCCTGTTACCGCCTCTTCTCTCAAGCTGATACTCTGTATGGTATGCATTAATGCAAAATTGTTTAAAGGGTGAAAAATCAAAACTCAGGAAATTTCTAGTTCAGGATCTCAGGCGCAATGAGAACTTGGCCATATTATATATTCTGGGTAAATTATGACACGGTTTTTACCACATGAACAGAACTGCACTGAAGGTATAAGTTTACAAGGGAGAGAGGAATAGAAAAATTACATTCAGGCCACAACACCCACGTAATTGGGCTGTAGAACTTTTGGAATTTCCTGACAACTGTTCTAAAAATTGGACTTTGCACGTTGATATTGTGGTAGCAATATTTGTATTTAGTTTCCATGGGCTTATTAAAGGAAGAAAGCATTCTAGAGAAATCTTCAACTTAGCAGTCCCTAACTCAAAAGTTCTTAATTCTTGTCTCTTTATGGGATTGCAATGGAACAACAATAAATCAGAACAAAAGATTAATATGTCTTTATGGGTTCTTATTCTTATTCTTATTCTACGATGTGCTAAAAATTGAGAAATTTGTATTAAGAATCTTTCCTGAGAAATTACCATTCTGCTAAAGTGAACTTTTAACAATTTATCATTCAGAAATATCAAAGCACAGGTATCTGTGCTTTAAAATTTGTTTTTGAGCAAGAAATAAATGGGTAAAAGTGATGGAAAAAGCTGAACTGGGGAACTATCATTCATATTCATTTCCTCTCTCCCTCTCTCCCTCTTTCCTGACCACAGCCTTAATAACTAAAGAATCAAGTTTTAACAAGGATAAATCTTTAGCACTTCTTCTTGCTTCATATATGCAAACAGTAACCACAGATAGTAACGTGGTTTTCTAGATAAGATCAATTAATCCTTTGGTATCTGCTAAGAATTAGAAATCAGTGGCTATCTAAATATAATTTCCTTACCAACTTCCTGAAGGGATTGAGGATTTAAAATAAAATTTGTTATTAAATTCTAAGTCTGAAAAGTTACATCTTTCATGAATGTAACATCAAAAGCTCTTTTGAACTGCACAGATTCTAACAGTTGAAAACAAGAGTATGTGAATTACCATGCTTCCTAAGTTTAATTCAGTTTCAGAAAGAGGGTAGAAATACATCAATTCACCATTTATCTCCTGGAGTGGGTGAGAAAATTCCACAAACAAAACTGAAAAGCCTCTACTGGAATAGAGTTAGAATTTCATTCTTAAATTTACGGCACACGAATATAAATGATTATTACTAACAATTCTGTTCCCCTGAGTAACAACGATAACAGCAGCTAACACTTGATTTCTCACTTTGTGTGAGTCATTGTGCTAATAAGCCCTTCACCCCCTTACCGCATTTAAGCCGCTCAAAAATTCTATACCCAAATATGTATAAAATAGATAACTAATAAGAACCTGCTGTATAAAAAAATAAAATTCAAAAATTCCAAAAAATTTCTATATCCGAGATGCTATTACTATATCCTTCAGATGGAAATGGCAACAGCTGCTTAACAAGGTTTAGGAACTTGCACGGCGAGTGCACGTTTGGCAACAGGTGCACACTGCTGGTGCGCAGCTAGTGAATACTATTCAGTAGAAAACACGGGAACAACCACAACACGTGGCCTTCCAGAAGCTGAATCACAGCTTCTGGAGAGTGCGAAGTGAAAAAAAAAAAAAAAAAAAATGAATTTAGAGTCCTGCTATTCCGAACAAGAAGTTGATCGCTGAAGAAACAGACACTGAAGAAGTGTTCCATCTTTCACGGGGGGTGTTAATATATTACAAGTATTTTAACTACTCTCAGGAACAAACCGGTAAACAGAGACAACCACCCCCTTAACTCTACGATGTGCTAAAAATTGAGAAGCGGCAGCTCTCGTTTATTTGGTCACGTTAGCTTCTTGAAGGTCATTTTTCAAGGGCAATGTATGTAATCGGGAGAAAAAGAAATTATTTTATTTTGTGGCATTTGTTCACACATGGAAGAAGCGAATTGGATTTTACCGTTTATAATCTTGTTCATTTATCAACAGCCCAAAAGGGAGAGGGATTTGAAAATGCAATTAAATGAAAATGTCATCTCAAGAGCCAATCTTTAAATTCATCTATTGAACTTTCAATACTTTGTTTCAGATTCATCTTGATTTTTGTCCCATCTACACAATCACATATTTTAAAGAGTCAAATACTTCCACAAGGTTTTAACAAGGTCCCTGATCCATTGAATAGTTACCTGTCCCTCGACTCCAATGTTCCCCGTCCCATAGACACTATGATAGACATATATTGCTACTTCTGCCTATTTCCATTCTGGCCATTACCTATTACTTCTACTATGGAAGACGAAGGTTTTGGTTCTTGTTCCTCCTCACCCCGACTCCCCACAGACAACGCCCATCTCCAACCCTCCTAAGTACTGACAGGGTTCAGGACATGCTACCCCCAAATACGGCACCTTGTCATATCGCATTTTTTCAGCTGAAGGAATTTGAGAAAAGGCAGGTGTGCGAAGGACTTTCTGACCTTCTCCTGATCAGGTCAGAAACCCCTCCGTGAGAGGTGCCCTCCCTACACGGGGAGGAAAGGAGCACCTTCATCTCCAAAGTCAAAGGGGCAGAGAGAGGAATCGGAATGAACTGGCCTTGCTATGTTTCCCTCACTTCACGCTACTCATTTCATACCCTTTGTCCTATCGTATCTTTCCACGACCTTCTACTCTTCATCAAACCTGGCACAAAAGCACTCATGTTCAGCCATTTCTCTGGGTCTTCATTTCCTTATGAAGGCTCCTGCGTCACATAAAACTCATGTTAAATAAATTTGTATGCTTTTCTCCTGTCGATCTGTTTTTGTCAGTCTGATTTTCAGACCCAGCCAGGGACCCAAAGAGGATCAAGGAAAAGTTTTTCCTCCTTTACAGTATTCATCCTGTAATTTTGCTTAGGCTGTCATTTGCTTTTTATATTATTATGACTCTGTAAATCCTATTTATAACTGAGTCATGTTATACACTATGACTGTTTTCCCATGCAACATTTTGTTTTTCTTACAGTTACTAATGGTCTTGTGTTTGATTGCTTACTTTTGTATGTACTTATTACCAACACATTTTCCAATTACCCTCAAGTTGTGTACATCTTTCAAGACACTAGGACACATTGACACCTCTGGATAAATCCAGAGTCTTCTGATAAATCTGATACATGAGTCTTCAATCAATCTGGATTGATTATCCTTTATACCCACATTAGTTATCTACTGATATAAATTTAGTGGCTTAAAACAATACTCATTCATTATCACATTGTTTGTCTGGGTCAGGGGTCCAGGCACGGCAGAACTGATTCTCTATTCAGAGTCTTACAGGGCTGAAATCAAGATGATGGCCAGGGATGCATTCTCATCTGAGGCATGGAGTCCTCTTCCAAGCTCATGCGGCTCTTGGCAGGATACAATTCCCTGTGGTGATAGAACTGAGGCCCTCAGCTTCTACAGACCACCCACCATTCCCTGCCATGTGATCCTCTCCATAAAATGGCTGTCTGCTTCTCTAAAGCCAACAGGAGAGAATATCTGCTGCTTCAAATCTCTCTGACTTCTTCACTCTATGATCTCTGGACCCTCTTAAAGGGCTCACCTGATCAAGTCAGGCCCACCAAAAATAATCTCCGTTTTGATGAACTTAAAATCAACTGGTTAGGGGCTTTAATTACATCTGCAAAATCTCTTCACCTTCACCATATAACTTAACTTAATCATGGGATTGATATCCCATCATGTTCACAGGCCCTGCCCAGACACAGGGGAGGGGATTATTCACAGCATGTCTATCAGGGATTGGAAATCTTGGGGGCTGTCCTAGAATTCTGCCTACTACTACACCTAATAACTGGAAGTCATCCAGGAATCTTCTTTCATTACTTTCTCTTGGGTTGGAGTCCCTGTTTCCTGGACCCTATGTCTTCTTTCTTGATTAACTCCATAATTTTGTAGAAGCACATCTCAAACAGCTTCCTGAAAAGGGCAGCATGGGAAGCTAAGTTCTGTTTTTAGACACTGAATATGCAATTCTCAGTTTGAAGGTTTTTTTCCTCAGAATTTTCAGTGTGTGCTGCTCCATTGCTTTCTAGCTTCCACTGCTGCTACTGATAACTCTGATGTCTTCTAATACTTGATACTGTGTATAAAACTTGCTTTTTTTCCCCCTCCCTCAGAGTTGGTAGAATCTATTTTCTGTCCCCAGCTTTCTGAAATTCATTGATAACGTGCCTTGGAGTAGGTCTACTTTATCCACTGTTCTGGACACTTAGTCATCCCTTTCTATTGGAACATTCATGTTCTTCGATTCTGGGAGATATTTTTTGAATTATTTTATTGATGATTTCCTTTTCTCTGTTATCTCTGTCCTCTATTCATAGAACTTCAATTATTCCAGAACATTCTAGATGGGTCTTTTTTTAAAAAAAATCTTGTCTTATTTTCCTCTCTATTTTCTATTCTACCTTCTGGGCAGTTCCCTTAATTTTGTCTTCTACCAGTGTGTGTTAGCATGCTTTTAACGTCTAAGATTTTGCGTTCACTGAATTTTTTTTTTATTGGACTTTATTTATTTATTTATTTTTGGCTGTGTTGGGTCTTCGTTTCTGTGCGAGGGCTTTCTCCATCGCGGTGCGCGGGCCTCTCACTGTCGCGGCCTCTCTTGTTGCGGAGCACGGGCTCCAGACGCGCAGGCTCAGTAGTTGTGGCTCACAGGCCTAGTTGCTCCGTGGCACGTGGGATCTTCCCAGACCAGGGCTCGAACCCGTGTCCCCTGCATTGGCAGGCAGATTCTCAACCACTGCGCCACCAGGGAAGCCCCACTGAATTTTTTTATAGTATCTATTTCTTGCCCCACAGATTCATATCTTCTCTGAAGATATTAATAAAAGTTATTATGCATTTTTTTTCTTTCCATTGGTATTTCAAGTTAGTTTTTAAAAAGTCAATGTCTGGCAGTCCTTGACTGCCTGGTCATATTTAAGGGTGAGGCACTAACAAGATGACTGGGAGCTCTTGGGGGCAATGCTTGTCAATGGTGCTTTTCTCTCTATGGTGATATTTGGAAGACCTCCGATTCCAGCACCTTCTGCTCATTTCTTTTGGAAGTTAGGTTTTCAGAGAAGATACTTCTGACCTCTTGCATTGAAAGTACATGTCTGGCTGCCAAAATTCTTGAGCCATGGGAGGGGAGAAGGCTAGAGATCTCAAGTCTCATATATAAGGTTTATCTTAATCCCCATGTTTTCTACTTGGGTCTCTCTGTTTTAGCTGTGCCTCATATTGTCTCATTCAAAGATCATCTGTTTATCCTCTTTACAGAACAAACCTCAAGCCTCTGGCCAGAATAGGGGAGGGATGTTTGCTCAGCTGCCGAAATTTGGAAGGGAGCTATGAGGGGCTAAATTGTTAAACAGACTTTCAACCAATTCTTCCACCTGCCAAACTCTGCTGCTTTGGAGGATTCTGCAATGGACATTAGGTCATTTCTCCCCTTTCCCAACTTCCAGCTTAGGATTCAGCTTTCTCATGTCTGTGAAGTCATTTAACTCCCATCTACCTTCATACCAACCTCTAAGATTTTGTCACTGTTGTCTCCCATCTCATTCTTTGTCCTTGTCTATTTATATCTTCTTTTCACATTCCTTTACTCTCATTTAGTGGGATTTGGGGAAGAAGAGGAGTTAAAGTACTTATACGTTCAACCTGCCATTCTTTTTTTTTTTTTTTTTTTTAAACATCTTTATTGAAGTATAATTGCTTTACAATGGTGTGCTAGCTTCTGCTTTACAACAAAGTGAATCAGTTACACATATACGTATGTTGCCATATCTCTTCCCTCTTGCATCTCCCTCCCTCCCACCCTCCCTATCCCACCCCTCTAGGTGGTCACAAAGCACCGAGCTGATCTCCCTGTGCTATGCGGCCGCTTCCCACTAGCTATCTATTTTACATTTGGTAGTGTATATATGTCCATGCCACTCTCTCACCCTGTCACATCTTACCCCTCCCCCTCCCCATATCCTCAAGCCCATTCTCTAGTAGGTCTGTGTCTTTTTTTTTTTTTTAAACATCTTTATTGAAGTATAATTGCTTTACAATGGTGTGTTAGCTTCTGCTTTATAACAAAGTGAATCAGTTATACATATACATATGTTCCCATATCTCTTCCCTCTTGCATCTCTCTTCCTCCCACCCTCCCTATCCCACCCCTCTAGGTGGTCACAAAGCACCGAGCTGATCTCCCTGTGCTATGTGGCTGCTTCCCACTAGCTATCTATTTTACATTTGGTAGTGTATATATGTCCATGCCACTCTCTCACCCTGTCACATCTTACCCCTCCCCCTCCCCATATCCTCAAGTCCATTCTCTAGTAGGTCTGTGTCTTTATTCCCATCTTGCCACTAGGTTCTTCATGACCTCTTTTTTTTTTTTTCCCTTAGATTCCATATATATGTGTTAGCATACTGTATTTGTTTTTCTCTTTCTGACTTACTTCACTCTGTATGACAGACTCTAACTCCATCCACCTCATTACAAACATCTCCATTTCATTTCTTTTTATGGCTGAGTAATATTCCATTGTATATATGTGCCACATCTTCTTTATCCATTCATCCGATGATGGACACCTAGGTTGCTTCCATGTCCTGGCTATTGTAAACAGAGCTGCAATGAATATTTTGGTACATGACTCTTTCTGAATTATGGTTTTCTCAGGGTATATGCCCAGTAGTGGGATTGCTGGGTCATATGGTAGTTCTATTTTTAGTTTTTTAAGGAACCTCCATACTGTTCTCCATAGTGGCTGTATCAATTTACATTCCCACCAACAGTGCAAGAGTGTTCCCTTTTCTCCACACCCTCTCCAGCATTTATTGTTTCTAGATTTTTTGATGATGGCCATTCTGACCGGTGTGAGATGATACCTCATTGTAGTTTTGATTTGCATTTCTCTAATGATTAATGATGTTGAGCATTCTTTCATGTGTCTGTTGGCAATCTGTATCTCTTCTTTGGAGAAATGTCTATTTAGGTCTTCTGCCCATTTTTGGATTGGGTTGTTTGTTTTTTTGTTATTGAGCTGCATGAGCTGCTTGTAAATCTTGGAGATTAATCCTTTGTCAGTTGCTTCATTTGCAAATATTTTCTCCCATTCTGAGGGTTGTCTTTTGGTCTTGTTTATGGTTTCCTTTGCTGTGCAAAAGCTTTGAAGTTTCATTAGGTCCCATTTGTTTATTTGTGTTTTTATTTCCATTTCTCTAGGACCTGGGTCAAAAAGGATCTTGCTGTGACTTATGTCATACAGTGTTCTGCCTATGTTTTCCTCTAAGAGTTTGATAGTGTCTGGCCTTACACTTAGGTCTTTAATCCATTTTGAGTTTATTTTTGTGTATGGTGTTAGGGAGTGTTCTAATTTCATACTTTTACATGTACCTGTCCAATTTTCCCAGCACCACTTATTGAAGAGGCTGTCTTTTCTCCACTGTATATGCTTGCCTCCTTTATCAAAGATAAGGTGACCATATGTGCGTGGGCTTATCTCTGGGCTTTCTATCCTGTTCCATTGATCTATATTTCTGTTTTTGTGCCAGTACCAAACTGTCTTGATTACTGTAGCTTTGTAATATAGTCTGAAGTCAGGGAGCCTGATTCCTCCCAACCTGCCATTCTTAACTATTTGCATAGAAGACAATCACAATGAAAGTTCTGGGGGGTAATCTCACCAAATGACTTGACAGCCTGCCTGGAAGAATATACTAGTGAGAAAGCCAATAGACTTCCGGACAAAAATAACGATGAGACATTTCTCTACAAGATATGAAAATATAAGTACATCATTACTAAAATGGACAGATACGTTAATGGAGCAAAACACAGCAAAACCAAATACAGAAAAATACTTGGTATATGATAAGGTACTAACTCGAATGGTGAGAAGAGGATTAACATGCAAATTAGCCAGTCGACAAATGACATTATAACAAATAACTAACACTTTTCATATACATATGTATAAAGCCTTCATCAGAATAAATTCTGAGAGTCCCTACCACCTCCCAGGATCAGAAAAGGGTCCCAGGGGCTGACAAGGATTCCAAGGATGTCTTTCAGTATTTGCTCGTATCTCTGCCATTTCTCTTTGCTCTGGCTCTTGTGGGCCATCTGAAGGCAGCTGGCTTTTCTGACACCACCTGCCCACTACACACACATGCACACCCTAAGGGATCATGACAGCCTTTACCACCACTCTGAAGTTCTGCCGCTTCCTTAAGGCCCAGTTGAGAGTGGGACACCTTCTCCACTGCTCTCAGAACTCCCAGCTCTTACCCGTGGGGCTTGGGAATTTTGCTCCTTAGGGGCTGGGACTGCTGCCTCACTTCTTGAACTCTTTGAGCCCTGATCGTGTTCTCCCTGACCTCTGAAAACAAGGGCCCCTTATCTGTCCCCTGAAGCAAAAAACTATACATGCCTCCAGACAGGAAGCCCTGGGGTTCCACAATTCTGTCATCTTGATTAACAAATTACGCCCCAACTTTGCACCTTGGGGCTGCTCAAAGGCTGAGGACTGGGATATGGAATTGTCCGAAGGTAGGACACTAACATTTCTGGTGGCTGATCGTGACTGCCAATGTGGGAGATGGTCTCCGCTACTGCTGCCGAGTCAGGAATGAACACATGGTCTCCTCATGTGGCTGAGGCTTCCTCACAGCACGGTGGGTGGATCTCAAGGATAAGTGTCCCAAAGAGAGAGCGCGCCAGGTACAGCCAGAACACTACTTATGACCTGGCCTCGTAAGTCATACGGTGTCACTTCCACTACATTCTATTTGTTGAGCCCGTCCCAAAGTTCTACTCAGGCTCAGAGGAGGAGATAATGGATTATACCTCTTGATAGGGTTGTGGCATGGTTCTAGAGGACCATGGGGGACTGGATATGTTGCTGTGGCAGTTTGAGAAAATATAATTTGCCATACCTGCCTTCCTAAGTTAAAAAAGAAGAGGAAGAAAAAAAAGTTTCCTTTATCTGTGTGTGAAAAGCCCACAGGCAAGAAAAGATACAGTTAATTTCTCAGTTAAGTTACCCTGCCCATCTGGTTTCATGGTTGAGATACAAGTGCTAACAAATGCTTCGCTACATCAATTAACTCTGCTTTGCTCCAAGGTCATGGAATAGGTCCTTAACTAGAGCCAGTCATCTTGAAAATAAATGATACTGCTAACAAGCGCAACCAGACAATAAAAAGAATGGCTCAGTGTAATTCCATTTCCACTAGCACATGATCTATTAAAGATGCATCAGAAAAAAAAAGATATATCAGGACATCTTCTTTGCCTAAATAAGGGCAGCCTATAAACACTTACAGTGACAGGAGTAGGAAATCATCTTCTGTTTTCTTTCCAAGTAAATTACTTGTACATTACTGTTCTATAGAACTCATTTATAGAAGAACAGATCACGTTTTTGTTTTTGTTTTAACTAAGAACAAGCCACATTATTGCTAAAATGCAACATTACTGTCTTGGCAGCCACATTTAGCTAAATCTTTGTAGAGGTTCTGTCATTTGATTTTCTATCATGACTACACTTTTTGCAAATGTACCCATGAAAAATTAGCAATTGCCTTTTGCAGTGATTTTTTCTTTTAGGAATTAGGCAATCTGCTTAGAGATTTCTAACATATAGAATAACTGCATTTCCTTTATTATTATATTATAAACAGTTAATAATCTAAACCAAATTCTTGGTTAGTTTCACTAAATGGCATGCAAAAAAGTTGCCTGAGGCTAGATTCTAAAATTCATAAGCAATATATTTGCATCTGGAATAGGGCTAGGGAGAAAGTTTGATTTGCTTATATCCTTTCTTGTTTCAAATAAATAAGATTTGAGCTAAGTAAGGAAGCTTTGTCCCATGTACTGAGGGTCTTTCTTAATAAATGAGCCAAAAAATAATTTGCAAATGACCTTAAATCTAATGTGAACCAGAGACATGGCCTATTTAACTCCCAAATCTGACTTTGATCAATGGAATTTCCTGGGAGACTTGTTAGAAATATAGATGCCTAGAACGACCCTTAAGAATTTGCTTACATCTGGTGTAACACCCCAGAATCTGCATTTTAAACAGTGCCCCTATTTGGAGACTGATACAAATGGACCGATTAACCCAGATGAAGTTTTATTGTTAGTTTTGACAATGTAATAAGAGAACTCCTACTCTATGCCAGCCGTGGTTCCAAACGCTTTACAAATATTAACTCATTTCATCCTCATAACAAGCTAATGACGTAGGGGCTATCATCCTCAACTTACAGATGAGGAAACTGAATGACAAAGAGGTCAAGTAACTTGTCTAAGGGCCCACAATTGAACCCAGGCAGCCTGGCTCCAAAGTCTATGCTCATATTCACTATGCTTTGCTGACTTCTGGGAGACTTAATCACAAACACATACAAAGTATTTGTGGCCATGGACCTATAGGATCAAAGACCAATAGACTGGAAGTCGTCAGCTTCCCTTTATCTCAGCCCTTTGTAGCTGGGGTTACCATGGTGGGCTCGACGTCATGGGGTTTCTGTGACAATGTAGCCATGGAGTACCAAGTCCTACCACCAGGAGGAGACAGTGCTACCCAATTGTTGGCCATCCTAATTCCCCTAATTCCCATTATGGCAATCATCTTTATCCTCTGGGTTCTCCACTGGGACGGCCTGGAACTATCCCTGCCATCCCTACCCATTCCCAACTCTTGCCAACTTTGTCCCTTGAGTGACCGACTGATGGGTGGCATTTCCCATAAACCCACGGCTACTGCCTGAGGTCCTTCTCTGAGGGACTCATTTACAACCATAAAGTTTGTCCTCCCAGTGACTACCACTCTGACCCAGCAACCAGATCACATTACCCTGGACACATCCGCCATCCAGAACCAAGCCCTCATCTTTCCCTAGGCCTGGTGTCTTCAGCCTCACCCTAGCCCATGCCTCAGAGCATTCAGATCCAGAAATAAAATACACAGCTCCCCAGCATGCTTTATGGGGTATTCCACATCCCCATATCTGGAAATAAGCTGATAGCTCAAAACTATACTTACAACTTGCTATCCCAACTCATTCCTTCCCTGAAAATGAGGGCAATCCAAAAATGAGACTTTAAAAGCTTTAATTTACATATAAGTAATTTATGATGCCTCTGAATTAGACATTTTCAACTTTTGCCTTAAAAAGATGGGATCTGTCAGATCCCATAATCTGGTTGTAGAAGTTTAACTCTACGAATTGACTCTATATAAAATATTTAAAACATAAGAGATGTGTTATAGATGTTCATTATGGTCCTTTTTTAGCTCATCAAGAGGTACATTAAGATAACTAGGACTAGTTCTTAGCTGCACATGCAGTATGAATGGGTATAAGGCTAAATTTTTCATTCCTAAGCATTTGGGTCATACATAATCAATGTGATATTGTGTGTTTTCTTGGTTTTATCTCTTAACTGTATTTATGTACCACAGGAGGCAGCAGAAAGAAAATGTTAACTATCCATTCTTTTTTTTTTTTTTTTTTTTTAAACATCTTTATTGAAGTATAATTGCTTTACAATGGTGTGCTAGCTTCTGCTTTACAACAAAGTGAATCAGTTACACATATACATATGTTGCCATATCTCTTCCCTCTTGCATCTCCCTCCCTCCCACCCTCCCTATCCCACCCCTCTAGGTGGTCACAAAGCACCGAGCTGATCTCCCTGTGCTATGCGGCTGCTTCCCACTAGTTATCTATTTTACATTTGGTAGTGTATATATGTCCATGACACTCTCTCACCCTGTCACATCTCACCCCTCCCCCTCCCCATATCCTCAAGTCCATTATCTAGTAGGTCTGTGTCTTTATTCCCATCTTGCCACTAGGTTCTTCATGACCTCTTTTTTTTTTTTTTTTTTTCCCTTAGATTCCATATATATGTGTTAGCATACTGTATTTGTTTTTCTCTTTCTGACTTACTTCACTCTGTATGACAGACTCTAACTCCATCCACCTCATTACAAACACCTCCATTTCATTTCTTTTTATGGCTGAGTAATATTCCATTGTATATATGTGCCACATCTTCTTTATCCATTCATCCGATGATGGACACCTAGGTTGCTTCCATGTCCTGGCTATTGTAAACAGAGCTGCAATGAATATTTTGGTACATGACTCTTTCTGAATTATGGTTTTCTCAGGGTATATGCCCAGTAGTGGGATTGCTGGGTCATATGGTAGTTCTATTTTTAGTTTTTTAAGGAACCTCCATACTGTTCTCCATAGTGGCTGTATCAATTTACATTCCCACCAACAGTGCAAGAGTGTTCCCTTTTCTCCACACCCTCTCCAGCATTTATTGTTTCTAGATTTTTTGATGATGGCCATTCTGACCGGTGTGAGATGATACCTCATTGTAGTTTTGATTTGCATTTCTCTAATGATTAATGATGTTGAGCATTCTTTCATGTGTCTGTTGGCAATCTGTATCTCTTCTTTGGAGAAATGTCTATTTAGGTCTTCTGCCCATTTTTGGATTGGGTTGTTTGTTTTTTTGTTATTGAGCTGCATGAGCTGCTTGTAAATCTTGGAGATTAATCCTTTGTCAGTTGCTTCATTTGCAAATATTTTCTCCCATTCTGAGGGTTGTCTTTTGGTCTTGTTTATGGTTTCCTTTGCTGTGCAAAAGCTTTGAAGTTTCATTAGGTCCCATTTGTTTATTTGTGTTTTTATTTCCATTTCTCTAGGACCTGGGTCAAAAAGGATCTTGCTGTGACTTATGTCATACAGTGTTCTGCCTATGTTTTCCTCTAAGAGTTTGATAGTGTCTGGCCTTACACTTAGGTCTTTAATCCATTTTGAGTTTATTTTTGTGTATGGTGTTAGGGAGTGTTCTAATTTCATACTTTTACATGTACCTGTCCAATTTTCCCAGCACCACTTATTGAAGAGGCTGTCTTTTCTCCACTGTATATGCTTGCCTCCTTTATCAAAGATAAGGTGACCATATGTGCGTGGGCTTATCTCTGGGCTTTCTATCCTGTTCCATTGATCTATATTTCTGTTTTTGTGCCAGTACCAAACTGTCTTGATTACTGTAGCTTTGTAATATAGTCTGAAGTCAGGGAGCCTGATTCCTCCAGCTCCATTTTTCGTTCTCAAGATTGCTTTGGCTATTCGGGGTCTTTTGTGTTTCCATACAAATTGTGAAATTTTTTGTTCTAGTTCTGTGAAAAATGCCAGTGGTAGTTTGATAGGGATTGCATTGAATCTGTAGATTGCTTTGGGTAGCAGAGTCATTTTCACAATGTTTATTCTTCCAATCCAAGAACATGGTATATCTCTCCATCTATTTGTATCATCTTTAATTTCTTTCATCAGTGTCCTATAATTTTCTGCATACAGGTCTTTTGTCTCCTTAGGTAGGTTTATTCCTAGGTATTTTATTCTTTTTGTTGCAATGGTAAACGGGAGTGTTTTCTTAATTTCACTTTCAGATTTTTCATCATTAGTATACAGGAATGCAAGAGATTTCTGTGCATTAATTTTGTATCCTGCTACTTTACCAAATTCATTGATTAGCTCTAGTAGTTTTCTGGTAGCATCTTTTGGATTCTCTATGTATAGTATCATGTCATCTGCAAACAGTGACAGCTTTACTTCTTCTTTTCCGATTTGGATTCCTTTTATTTCTTTTTCGTCTCTGATTGCTGTGGCTAACACTTCCAAAACTATGTTGAATAATAGTGGTGAGAGTGGGCAACCTTGTCTTGTTCCTGATCTTAGTGGAAATGGTTTCAGTTTTTCACCATTGAGGACAATGTTGGCTGTGGGTTTGTCATATACGGCCTTTATTATGTTGAGGAAAGTTCCCTCTATGCCTACTTTCTGCAGGACTTTTATCATAAATGGGTGTTGAATTTTGTCGAAAGCTTTCTCTGCATCTATTGAGATGATCATATGGTTTTTCTCCTTCAATTTGTTAATATGATGTATCACGTTGATTGATTTGCGTATATTGAAGAATCCTTGCATTCCTGGAATAAACCCCACTTGATCATGGTGTATGATCCTTTCAATGTGCTGTTGGATTCTGTTTGCTAGTATTTTGTTGAGGATTTTTGCATCTATGTTCATCAGTGATATTGGCCTGTAGTTTTCTTTCTTTGTGACATCTTTGCCTGGTTTTGGTATCAGGGTGATGGTGGCCTCGTAGAATGAGTTGGGGAGTGTTCCTCCCTCTGCAATATTTTGGAAGAGTTTGAGAAGGATAGGTGTTAGCTCTTCTCTAAATGTTTGATAGAATTCGCCTGTGAAGCCATCTGGTCCTGGGCTTTTGTGTGTTGGAAGATTTTTAATCACAGTTTCAATTTCAGTGCTTGTGATTGGTCTGTTCATATTTTCTATTTCTTCCTGGTTCAGTCTCGGCAGGTTGTGCATTTCTAAGAATCTGTCCATTTCTTCCAGGTTGTCCATTTTATTAGCATAGAGTTGCTTGTAGTAATCTCTTATGATCGTTTGTATTTCTGCAGTGTCAGTGGTTACTTCTCCTTTTTCATTTCTAATTCTATTAATTTGAGTCTTCTCCTTTTTTCTCTTGATGAGTCTGGCTAATGGTTTATCAATTTTGTTTATCTTCTCAAAGAACCAGCTTTTAGTTTCATTGATTTTTGCTATTGTTTCCTTCATTTCTTTTTCATTTATTTCTGATCTGATCTTTATGATTTCTTTCCTTCTGCTAGCTTTGGGGTTTTTTTGTTCTTCTTTCTCTAATTGCTTTAGGTGCAAGGTTAGGTTGTTTATTCGAGATGTTTCCTGTTTCTTGATGTAGGCTTGTATTGCTATAAACTTCCCTCTTAGAACTGCTTTTGCTGCATCCCATAGGTTTTGGATCGTCGTGTCTCCATTGTCATTTGTTTCTAGGTATTTTTTGATTTCCCCTTTGATTTCTTCAGTGATCACTTCGTTATTAAGTAGTGTATTGTGTAGCCTCCATGTGTTTGTATTTTTTACAGATCTTTTCCTGTAATTGATATCTAGTCTCATAGCGTTGTGGTCGGAAAAGATACTTGATACGATTTCAATTTTTTTAAATTTACCAAGGCTTGATTTGTGACCCAAGATATGATCTATCCTGGAGAATGTTCCATGAGCACTTGAGAAAAATGTGTATTCTGTTGTTTTTGGGTGGAATGTCCTATAAATATCAATTAAGTCCATCTTGTTTAATGTATCATTTAAAGCTTGTGTTTCCTTATTTATTTTCATTTTGGATGATCTGTCCATTGGTGAAAGTGGGGTGTTAAAGTCCCCTACTATGATTGTGTTACTGTCGATTTCCCCTTTTATGACTGTTAGTATTTGCCTTATGTATTGAGGTGCTCCTATGTTGGGTGCATAAATATTTACAATTGTTATACCTTCCTCTTGGATCGATCCCTTGATCATTATATAGTGTCCGTCTTTGTCTCTTGTAATTGTCTTTATTTTAAAGTCTATTTTGTCTGATATGAGAATTGCTACTCCAGCTTTCTTTTGATTTCCATTTGCATGGAATATCTTTTTCCATCCCCTCACTTTCAGTCTGTATGTGTCTCTAGGTCTGAAGTGGGTCTCTTGTAGACAGCATATATATGGGTCTTGTTTTTGTATCCATTCAGCCAGTCTGTGTCTTTTGGTGGGAGCATTTAATCCATTTACATTTAAGGTAATTATCGATATGTATGTTCCTATTCCCATTTTCTTAAATGTTTTGGGTTTGTTATTGTAGGTGTTTTCCTTCTCTTGTGTTTCTTGCCTAGAGAAGTTCCTTTAGCATTTGTTGTAAAGCTGGTTTGGTGGTGCTGAACTCTCTCAGCTTTTGCTTGTCTGTAAAGGTTTTAATTTCTCCATCAAATCTGAATGAGATCCTTGCTGGGTAGAGTAATATTGGTTGTAGGTTTTTCTCCTTCATCACTTTAAGTATATCCTGCCACTCCCTTCTGGCTTGCAGCGTTTCTGCTGAAAGATCAGCTGTTAACCTTATGGGGATGCCCTTGTGTGTTATCTGTTGTTTTTCCCTTGCTGCTTTTAATATGTTTTCTTTATATTTAATTTTTGATAGTTTGATTAATATGTGTCTTGGTGTGTTTCTCCTTGGATTTATCCTGTATGGGACTCTCTGTGCTTCCAGGACTTGATTAACTATTTCCTTTCCCATATTAGGGAAGTTTTCAACTATAATCTCTTCAAATATTTTCTCAGTCCCTTTCTTTTTCTCTTCTTCTTCTGGGACCCCTATAATTCGAATGTTGGTGCGTTTAATGTTGTCCCAGAGGTCTCTGAGACTGTCCTCAGTTCTTTTCATTCTTTTTTCTTTATTCTGGTCTGCAGTAGTTATTTCCACCATTTTATCTTCCAGGTCACTTATCCGTTCTTCTGCCTCAGTTATTCTGCTATTGATCCCATCTAGAGTATTTTTAATTTCATTTATTGTGCTTGTCATCGTTTCTTGGTTCCTCTTTAGTTCTTCTACGTCCTTGTTAAATGTTTCTTGCATTTTGTCTATTCTATTTCCAAGACTTTGGATCATCCTTACTATCATTATTCTGAATTCTTTTTCAGGTAGACTACCTATTTCCTCTTCATTTGTTAGGTCTGGTGTGTTTTGACCCTGCTCCTTCATCTGCTGTGTGTTTTTCTGTCGTCTCATTTTGCTTATCTTACTGTGTTTGGGGTCTCCTTTTCACAGGCTGCAGGTTCGTAGTTCCCGTTGTTTTTGGTATCTGTCCCCAGTGGCTAAGGTTGGTTCAGTGGGTTGTGTAGGTTTCCTGGTGGAGGGAACTAGTGCCTGTGTTCTGGTGGATGAGGCTGGATGTTGTCTTTCTGGTGGGTTCGTCCACGTCTGGTGGTGTGTTTTGGGGTGTCTGTGGCCTTATTATGATTTTAGGCAGCCTCTCTGTTAATGGATGGGGCTGTGTTCCTGTCTTGCTAGTTGTTTGGCATAGGGTGTCCAGCACTGTAGCTTGCTGGTCGTTGAGTGAAGCTGGGTCTTGATGTTGAGATGGAGATCTGTGAGAGATTTTCGCCGTTTGGTATTACGTGGAGCTGGGAGGTCTCTTGTGGACCAGTGTCCTGAAGTTGGCTCTCCCACCTCAGAGGCACAGCCCTGATGCCTGGCTGGAGCACCAAGAGCCTTTCATCCACACGGCTCAGAATAAAAGGGAGAAAAAATGGAAAGAAAGAAAAAAAGAGGATAAAATAAAATAAAATAAAGCAATTATAATAAAAAATAAGAAAAAAAATTATTAAGAAAAAAAATTTTTTTTTAATTTTTAAAAATAGATTTATTAATTTTTTATACTAAAAATAAGAAAAAAATTATTTAGAAAAAATTTATTAAGAAAAAAAATTTTTTAATTTTTTAAAATAAAAAATATGAAAAAACTTATTAAAAATTTTTTTAAAAATAGAAAATAAGGAAAAAATTATTAAGAAAACATTTATTAGGGAAAAGAAAAAAAAAATTTTTAAGCCAAAAAAAAAAAAAAAAAAAAACGGACGGACCTAACCCTAGGACTAACGGTGAGAGCAAAGCTATACAGACAAAATCTCACCCAGAAGCATACACATCTACACTCACAAAAAAAAGGCAAAGGGGAAAAGTTAATATATCCTGCTCCCAAAGTCCATCTCCTAAATTTGGGATGATTCGTTGTCTATTCAGGTATTCAACAGATGCAGGCACATCAAGTTGTTTGTGGAGCTTTAATCCGCTGCTTCTGAGGCTGCTGGGAGAGATTTCCCTTTCTCTTCTTTGTTCGTACAGCTCCCGGGGTTCAGCTTTGGATTTGGACCCGCCTCTGCATGTAGGTCACCTGAGGGCGTCTGTCCCCCGCCCAGACAGAACGGGGTTAAAGGAGCAGCTGATTCGGGGGCTCTGGCTCACTCAGGCCGGGGGGAGGGAGCGGTACGGAGGAGGCGGGGCGAGCCTGCGGCGGCAGAAGCCGGCGTGACGTTGCAGCAGCCTGAGGCGCGCCGTGCGCTCTCCCGGGGAAGTTGTCCCCGGATCACGGGAGCCTGGCCGTGGCGGGCTGCACAGGCTCCCGGGAGGGGCGGTGTGGAGAATGACCTGTGCTCGCCCACAGGCTGTTTGGTGGCGGCAGCAGCAGCCTTAGCGTCTCATGCCCGTCTCTGGGGTCCGCGCTGATAGCCGCGGCTCGCGCCCGTCTCTGGAGTTCGTTTAAGTGGCGCTCTGAATCCCCTCTCCTTGCACGCCGCGAAACAAAGAGGCAAGAAAAAGTCTCCTGCCTCTTCGGCAGCTGCAGACTTTTTCTCGTGCACCCTCCCGGCTAGTTGTGGTGCGCTAGACCCCTCAGGCTGTGTTCCCGCAGCCAACCCCAGTCCTCTCCCTGGGATCCGACCGAAGCCCGCGCCTCAGCTCCCAGCCCCCGCCCGCCCCGGCGGGTGAGCAGACAAGCCTCTCGGGCTGCTGAGTGCTGCTCGGCGCAGAGCCTCTGTGCGGGAATCTCTCCGTTTTTCCCTCTGCGTCCCTGTTGCTGTGGGATCCGCGCTGATAGCCGCGGCTCGCGCCCGTCTCTGGAGCTCGTTTAGGCGGCGCTCTGAATCCCCTCTCCTTGCGCGCCGCGAAACAAAGAGGCAAGAAAAATTCTCTTGCCTCTTTGGCAGCTGCAGTCTTTTTCCCGGACTCCCTCCCGGCTAGCACCGAAGCCCGAGCCCCAGCTCCCAGGCCCCGCCCGCCCCGGCGGCTGAGCAGACAAGCCTCTCGGGCTGGTGAGTGCTGGTCGGCACCGCTCCTCTGTGCGGGAGTCTCCGCTTTGCCCTCCGCACCACTGTGGCTGCGCTCTCCTCCGTGGCTCCGAAGCTTCCCCCCTCTGCTAGCCGCAGTCTCTGCCCACGAAGGGGCTTCCTAGTGTGTGGAAACCTTTCCTCCTTCACAGCTCCCTCCCACTGGTGCAGGTCCCGTCCCTATTCTTTTGTCTCTGTTATTTCTTTTTTCTTTTGCCCTACCCAAGTACATGGGGATTTTCTTGCCTTTTGGGAGGTCTGACGTCTTCTGCCAGCGTTCAGTGGGTGTTCTGTAGGAGCAGTTCCACGTGTAGATGTATTTCTCATGTATCTGTGGGGAGGAAGGTGATCTCCGCGTCTTACTCTTCCGCCATCTTGCCCCTCCCTCACTATCCATTCTTAAAATAAAATTTGAAGAGAAAGATGATCTGTCAAGGTAGCATGGTATGGTGGAAATATTATCGACAATGGAGTCAGAGCAATCAGGGCTCAAATTCAACTCTGCAACTTCCAAATTACTTAGCTTTTCAAAGTTAAGTAAAGGTTCACAGCCTTATGCCTTGCTAGAAGCCATGCCAGTAGAGAAGCTGACAATGCAACAGGACACAGTGAAGAAAATTAATTGGTTTCTTAAAAATGTACTTTGAACCTTAGAAAGGAAAGGAAGTGGGTAACACATCAACCCCACCATGGGCCTTTTCCAAATGTCTGAATTATATCATTTTATTAAGTTGTTTCAGGGATCTGGTAAGTTGAATTGGCTGGTTTTGATATTTGAGGTAGTGTTAGGTGAGCAAAAGGGAGAGGGATTATACCATGGACAATAAATAAAAGGGTTATAGATGATTAGTTCAACTCCCCTCTCATTTCCTGACGTTCTCCATCAAGAGGTCACTGGGGAGATGACAAGTTTTCTTGGGTGTGAATTGCCAGTTGAAACAATTAACTCCACTGAAGCATCCTGCCTAATTCACAAAGCTTCAAATGAGGGTCACAGAGGAGCACCAGAATACTAAACTGGTTACATTGAAGGGGTCACCAAAGGAAGACTGCGTGTGAATACTTATCCCGCAGGCAGAAATCAACAAAGACAAGGAACCTAATGATGAAGAATCAAGTTCTTGCTGTGACTGAGTATTAAATTCTCTCTTAAGCTCCTGGCTTTTCACTTCATTTAAGTCTACTTAAGCAACTGACCTTTTATCAAAGGTCACCAATGAAATCCTGGCCACCAGGCTCAACAAGTCTGTTTCAATCTTTTCCTTCTTTCGATTCTTCTGGGTTGCCCCTACTGGACACATCTTCTTCCCAAAGTGTTCCCTTGATTCCAGGACAGGTTTTTTTTGTTTGTTTGTTTTTTTCTGGTGTTCCTACTTCTTCTCTGTCCATTTCTTAGTTTTTGTTCCTTTTTTTTTTTTCCTCCTCAGGCTTCTAAATGAAGGCATACCTCACAGCTTAGTTTGGGGCCCTCTTTTAATATTTACTCTTTTGGTAGTCTGTTCACTCCTTTGGCTCCTATGTTTCTATCTCAAACCCTGATCAACTTCTTAAGCATGGTTCAACATTTCTAAGTTGCTTGTACACATCGTTACCATGTACACATCGCTAACAGATGACTCACCGACCGCCGCAACTTTACGTCATGCTTCTCTTCTTACATTCCCTGCCCCGGCACCCTCAAATTCCCCAATATAGCTCCTCTTTGTGCCTTCCTCTCAAGCTACCCAGGCTCACAAACTTGAGGTCACCCAGGACATCCCCTTCTCATCCGCCCTTGTACCTTAACAGATGTTAATTACTACAGATTTTGCCTCCCCAATTCATCCAGGCCTATGTCACTCCTTTCCTTCCCCACTGACACTGCGTTTTACACCCCCATTACGTCCTGCCTAGAGTTAACATCAAGAGAAATACAAGTCAAGTATTCAACTTGTTCAAAGATTATTAAATCTTAAATGGATTATTCACGCATCTGTTCCAAATAACACAAAGCAAAAAACACTGAATGATTATCAATCCAGGGAAAATAACCCAAAAGGCTAAAATGAATGCTGTGTCTTTAGATAGAAGCTAACTGTTGTAGAAAGAATTAATATTTACAAGGGGCAGGGCTCCTTTTCAAAGTAGACAAAGCAGACTCCATGCTCCCAATACAGGGGGCCTGGGTTCAATCCCTGGTCGGGGAACTAGATCCTACATGCTGCAACCAAAATAGACAAAGCAAAGGTAAAAATCCATAGTTTCTTCCCTCCTCTAGTCAGTGTATAATACAGAGATGATGGCAACGTAAGGATGCATATCAGTCTTTCCAAGTGCTTCTTATAGACCATCTGAATCAGGATCATCTGTGGGTATCTGTTAAAATGCTGTTTCCCAGGCCCCATACTTTACCCTTCTTTTGTAGTGTACGTAGAACATGCTTTTTAAACAAGTTCTCACTATGATTCCTACGCACATTAGAGTTAAGGAACCGCTAAAATCTAACAAGAAAAAGGTTATAAAACTTAGATAAGAGTATTACAAATTACATTCATTTTCCTTTTTATACTTGTCTCTCTTTTTCAAATTTTATAGTTATATAAGAAAAGGAATGTGTGATTTTAAAACCAAATTTGTAGACTATCCCTGAATTTTGCCTACATATATCAGGCAATAACTCATAGATAAATTCTTTCAAAATACTAGGAGGATTCTATAAAAGGAGAAGAGATTTGAGGCAGAACTTTTCCATATATTCTCAAAAGTACAATGAAACTCAAGAGTGACTTAAATAATCTAATGGGATTTTTTTATTCAAAATTTTTTTTCAAAATTCCAGATGTGTAGGAAAAAGATAATAAAATTACAATACCATTGTTCTTTTTTAAAAACTCAAGTTCTCTTGCTAATAGTTACGAATACTGATTTATTTAAAACATAACATGTTTCTGCTTCATAACAACATCTGTATTATTTTACATTTTTATTGGCAACTTTCACTGTACCCTGGTGATTTCTAAAAATCCTGATACTTCCCTGCTGGTCAAAGTTTCCAAAAAATAATAAACAAATGATTATTAACTCTGATCTTTTTATTCCATGACCATGTATCCCGTAAGAAACACTTGAGAAAGCTGGGCTATTAACTTTGGGGAAAATAAGGTCCATATACCAGATCTCAACTGTAGAGATTATTTTGAGGTGGGCAGATCATCAAGAGTAGATAGTGAAATACCCATCACAAGTGCATTATTCCCAAGAGAGAGTGTCAGTATCTGGACTTCCATTAGCATTAAACACACTCCTAAGTTTTCCTCCTCACAAAAGCAATGTCCATTGCTCACAGAGAAGCTGCCATCATGGCAAGTGTTGCCTATTGCTAAAGTTTCTAGCCAAGTTGTTCTCAACTGGGAATGATTTGGACCTCTAGTGGACATTTGGCAATATCTATATATTTTATTGGTTGTCAGACCTGAGGAGAAAGAACTATTGGTATCTAGTGGGTAGAAGCCAGGGATACTGCTAAATATGTATCAAGCACAGGACAGCCCCCATAACAAAGAATTGTGAAGCCCAAAATATCAATAGCACCAAAGTTGAGAAACCCTGGGCTAAACCCACAGCTCCATAAATTAATGCCCACTACCATAAAGTCCTAGGCTCTGTTCCTGCTTCCCAACCTTCCACCATA
The DNA here is from genome assembly GCF_028564815.1 of Eubalaena glacialis. NCBI lineage: Eukaryota > Metazoa > Chordata > Mammalia > Artiodactyla > Balaenidae > Eubalaena > Eubalaena glacialis. The sequence goes on from NC_083736.1 coordinate 8,932,297, forward strand.
ATAACCATCATCTGAATCAAGCACCTGGGCTTCGGAGTTCTTTATACCCTCATATTAATGGTTACTAATCTCTTTGAAGCCTTCCTTAATCCATGACCTCGCCCCTAGCCCCTGAACCAACTCTGTCCATCAGAGAGTTTAGATCCTTCCATATCACCTTAAACTTCTATTAGTACTATTTGCATTGGAACTAAAGGTCTGTCCCTCTTGCTCTCAAGAATCATCTTCTTGAGTGTGAATTCTTACCTAAGTCTCCCTAGCATTCAACACAGTGGTGCATAATAGGTGCATAATAAATATTTGTCAAACTAATGAAATAACTTTAGACTTGCGTTGTGCCAAACATGGATGATGATTCACGGAATACAAAACATAACCTTTGCCCTCAACTACTTCCGTTTTGGGGTGAAGACACACACAGGAAAGCATAGCTGGCAATGTAAAACAGTACCTAAAGAGTAGCAGACGTCTAACTCAGATAATAATTACTACAAAAGATTTCTGATGAGTGTGAATTCCCTTAGAATCCAGGTAAGCAGAGAGTGCCTCACAAAAGTGAAAATTTAGATATACCTCAAAGGATGTGGCTATCTTTTGTGAGTTACTAAAAGTGAGGAGGCCATTCCATGCTGGTAGGAGGTGGGTGTGAAAAACGGAGCTTGAGCAAAACTGGTCTTTACAAAAGCATTTTGCCAAACAGAACTATGGCCTTTGAAAGCACATTCTTGGGCTCCTCTTTCATACTCCTTCTCATACAGTACTCCAAGGAGGTAGAGGTTTTACAGAAAAGCAGTGGTAGAGGCCTAGGCATTATCATCTCCGAAAGAGAACTGTGCGTCTGATTCTACTTCTTAGAGAGAGATTTCGCTAGTGTAGTAGATGCTGTAGTGCGTTGCCCAGACCCCCAATTGACATGCATATTGGATAGGGATGACTCACAGCTGAGTTCCTCTCTAGGAATTACTCATTGCTTAAGAGAGCCACCTCACCCTAGTTCACACCCCCCTCTCTGAGTGCAGCTTGCATCCAATGACTGTTCAATGGAGAGGAATATAAAAGCCTGGGCCCCTTGTCTCAAGGCAGGACAACTCTGAAGATCCGTCAAAGCTCTAAATCTTCCTAACCCACGACCACTTCAACTCCTCCCTCTCTCTATCCTACTTCTATCATTCCTCCAAAGGGGTTGAGAGCACTCTCCAATAAATTATTTGCATGAAAATCTCCATCTCAGAGTTTGTTTTCTGGAGAACCCAACTAAGACTACAGGAGAGGAAAAGAACCAACACCACCGGTGGTGGCAATGAGAACGGTTGGGGTCCAGCAGATTTTAACACTGTCCTTCTTGGGCAATCAGCAGTTAGGCCACTGTAAGTAGGTAACGAATAACTGGTCAACCACCTTGCTCACCCTGCAGTATTTCATTCCTACTACCGAGCTGGTACCCTTGGAATTTTTCCCACCTACCCTCAAACAAGACCTGCTTTCAAAGCCTCATCCACATGGGAGATTAAATGACTGACAATATTTTAAAGTCTCACCTAACAGAAATCAGTGTTTCCATTTAACCTCGATGCAAGCTAAATCAAGGAATCAGCTTGCCGTAGGAAAGTGGTTGGGGAACATCAGGGGCCTTGACGGTACCTTTGAAATCATAGCAGTCAACCTGTATGGTGGCAGAGTCAAGGCCGTAAACTCACCAAACTCCATTTTCTTACCCACCTAGGCTCCATGTTATAGATTTCCCAGCCTCCTCTGTGATGCCGCCGGGCCGTATGAATGAATCCTGGCCCACATAGTGTGGGTGGAAGTGATGGCTGCCCACTGCGAGGCCAGGTCCTTAACTACCACCCCCCCCCCCGAAAAAAAACAGACAGTTCTCCATGCATCCTCTCTTCCTTTTTCTACCATTTGGTTGAAAATAATCTAGTCAAATTCTGAGGCCTCAGGGGAGAGTAGAGCCATAAAACGTATGGAACCTGGGTCCCTGAATGGCTGAATGTAATACAGCCTTCTGACACACCATATCAACCGTGCTTGGGTTATGCCATGGAGGTTTACAGGTCACTTATCACTACAGATAGTTTTGCTTACCTTAACACATTTGAATGCAGTCGTAAGAGCTAGGTTTGTGAGAAGGTTCCTCGATATTTGAGGAAACTTGTCTCAGAGAAGCTCCACACATAAAAATATCCTAGAAAATTCAGGAGAAAGCAAAGACTTCTATGCCATTATAGGCTTAGCTAGTGGAGATAATTTAATCAAAGGCATAACCACTTACACACCAACAAACAACTGGCATCCTGTATTCAGCTATGGAAGATATAAGTGGATCATGTAATTGCATTCACCCATACATATTATACACATCATTGATTGTGTGTTAATGTGTTTAAATTTTGTTTCAAAAACAAAGTACCCTGTCGGCATGCTCTGGGTAAACAGACTCTTAGAAAAAATGATGAACAATGTCTGGGAAAAGAGAAGGAAAACTTGAGGAAAATGGACTAAGATTTTCACTTTTAAGTGAAAACTTGGATAAAATATAAGGCTGGTTGGGTAAATATAGAAATTATACAAGCCAGAAATTTAAGAAATGCGTATTTTAAAAGCCAAGATAAACAAAACATGATGAATATTAACTCACTGTTACCCTGCTTTCTAGATTCCTATATTCCATATTTGGAAGAGAAAATAACCAAGTGAAACAGGACGACTTGCTTTTCTCTTTTAAGTGAATTTTCTATGTTGAGGGATTTGGCTATGCTTTAGTTCTCTGGAGGGACTATTTTTTTTAAAAAAAACACAGATTGCTATCTTTGAGACCATCTTCACAAAGGGCTCAAATATGAAGTAGTAAGAAACTTTGGTTTCAAACCTAGAAACGCATCTGATTTCATTTTATTTTAAATTTTATCCTCAAAGAGCACATTACGTATTTTAAGTCACTCTGGAAGGGGGCGTTCAAAAATCTTTCAGTTCACAAGAGTATTCACTAGACTGCAACATTTTCGTCCAGTTACTAATGTCTGAACACCTCTAACACTGATTGCTGGTTCAATCCACGGTATGGGTGTGTGCGCGCGCGCGCACACAGGCCAGTTTGTTGCATCAGAGGCACTTTTAAGTTTCTTTAAATGTGGGATCACACACTGCTTCAGGGAAAAAATGCATTAGATAAGATACAATGAATGGATATTCAAGCAGCTACACACATTCAACTTGAACAAATTTGAGGAAACTCAAATTTATGCTTCTGGTACTAGAAGTCTGTGCACTGTCAACACAACATTTTGATAAATTATATTTCTCTTGATTTCAATCAAAAATGCAAAAACAATGACATATTTATAATTAGGTTTGCAGCACTGAGTGTATTTCTGACTGGATAGGATTTCTAGTTTAACTAGGTATCAACGAGAACTAAATCCAATGCATGTAATTTTACACATCTCTTGATTAGCAAAAATGTCCATAGACTGACTTCTGGCTTCATACATTTCAAACTTTATTGTTTTCCCCACTATCTACATACTTTTGTGCCACATCCCACGGGGCACGCTCATACCCCAATACAATCTGTGGTCCTGTGCTTCAAGTCATAACACAGAGTGAGTCAGCAGTGGACAGAAGGAGTCTTCATGGAAGCCATTCTTACACTAGAACAACTAGTGGTAATATACACAGAAGAGACTGATAATAAATATATTCCACCACTAATTATGGGGGTGTCAAAGTACATGTAACAGCTGGGAATTTTATATCTGTATTTTTCATTCATGAGTAAACATACCAAAAGTTAGCTATGTGTATCCCCAACTCAACTTTCCCTTAGCTAGATTCCCCAAAAGCCCACGGCCTCTCAAACACCCTGAAGAGAGGTATAATGGAGGGGATTTTGAAATGGGAAGACACAACAGTTTTAGCCCACTGTAGTTAAATTATATTACTTTTGCAAATTTTACAAAAACACAGAACATTTGAAAACAGGGGCTCCTCCCAGCATTCTAGAAGGGACCCATCCAGTGGCGGGTCCCCAGGTTTAAGCTTTATCAGCTTCAGGATGTTTCTACTTCTACATATTTCTTTTTTTGCTCTGTAAAAAGTTTGTATATGGAAACTTGCAAACATATACAGAAGTCAGGAGAATATATAATAACTCACCACGTACTCATCACTCAGTTTCAGGAACTATCAGCTCAGGAAACTTTCTTATTTTCCTCCATACCCTTACCCACTTTTCCCTCTCCTCCTCACCCTGGCTTATTACCATTTCACCGACAATTATTTCTATACATACATATATGTTTAAGTTTATATTTCTTGTGAGATTTTATGCCAATTTTATCAATGGCTATAATTAAATACACATTTGTTTTGACTTCTGCAAGGAGAATTACCTCTATTTCTACTATTTTCGTAACACAGACTGAGTCTGTTCAACACTACTCATTTTAACATTTGCAATAAAGACGAGATGTCATTTGACCTTAAACTTACATAATGTTATGTGTCGATTATATCTCAATAAAGCTAGGGGAAAGAAAGATTGCATTTGAACTGACAATGACCTTTCCTTAACAATTGAGCTGTGAATGAACTTTGCTCCAAGAACTCCCACATGTTCCATTTTTCCTATCTTTAATAATAGTCATTAATCAATCATCATATATGCATACATACAAATACACACAGAAAGACACATGTAATTTTTCTTCCTCTATCACATTCTTCTAGCCTAAACCAGATTTTTTTTGGTCACGGGGAAAAAATCTATAAATAAGGTGTTAAAGAAATAAGAAAAATACATGAAAAGTCATCTAACATGTTAACACAGTTAAGGAAATCAATGCCACACCCCATTCCACAGATTCCATGGGCAGATTTTCCTATCACATTTTATACCATAGCTATATACAACTTCACATTATCATAAAGCATGCCTAAAATTAAAATACTTTAAAATCTCATTACTAGCATTTTAGTCAAAGTCAAAAGAAGGAATTTAAGTTGGTGCCTTTAGTTCAAGAAAAAATTTATAAGATTTTACTATTCTCATTATTTAAAACAAAGGCTGTTGGGATACAGCACACCTTGGGGAATTTTCCTTTAGAGCCGTAAATGTACTAGCATGAGAAAAATAGTATATTAGTAGTATATTAGTACACTAAAGAGTGTTGGTACATGCCTTGGCTCTAAACTGGTCTAATATTAAAGAGTTATGATAAATTCCTTCATAATTTGAGAGATTCACCCTGGGCCGGAAGCCAAGGGTTCTGGGATTAACAAGACGAGCAGTCCCTACCCTCACAGAACTCATGATCTACTGAAAAATACAACTACCCGAGAAGTCACAATCAAGTGTGACACTTGTTACGACCGAGGAATTACAAGGGGCTTCAGGAGGGCAGAGTAAGGGAGTTGAACCCAGGAATGGCCTGGGGAAGTGATGTGTAAGCTGAGACTTGGAGATCCTTCTTGGTGCAGTTTTATTTTATTCGAAGTTTGGATCTATGCAGAGTGGAACAGAGATTGGAGAAGACAATATGGGGGCAGAGAGAACAGGTAGAAGACCACTGACATTGACACGGACAAGAGAAGATGGCATCCTGAACCAGGGCAATGGCAAGGAAAACGGGCAGAAGTAGACAGATTCATGAGCTATTTCAGAGCTAATATCCATGGAGTTTAGTGATGAGTTAGTATGAGTGGTAAGAAAACAGGGAGAATTGGGAATGTAGCTGAGAATGGAAGGTGATGGTTTTTGTTTTGTGAAGTCGGACGAGTTGAGCTCTTTGGCTTCAAGATTTCTATTTTAGTTGATTCTCCAGAGACAGACACAAACATCTCAAATGAGAGCTTGGCCTTGTGATTCACGAAATTTTTAAGAACGTGCATGCGTGGTGTAATCACTGCTATAATTTAACGGGGCTGCTTTGTGCCCTAAAGCTGAGAAGCAAGCATACCTTTGTGTGTTCGGAATGTTAATTGAATTACCTCCGACTTTAGTTTATGTTCCTTAAGTACAAGCTCTTAAGTCAGGCAAAAGGGATCACAGTTATGTAGTACCATACTTAACTATCCTTTTTATAAGCAAGGATTTTTATACCGAAAATAAACAGAGGCATACAGACATAAACCCATAAATTATGTGGGCAAGTACTTTAAAGGAACATGTATTTGCACGAGGACCAAGAGAGCTTTCCTAAAAGGGACTAGGTCCTGGGAATTCTCTCTAAAAGTGATTTATTTCTGTCAACATTCTTCTTCAGTTTAAACATACGCATTCACATATATTTAAATTTCTCCAGACATCTGACTTTAAAGCTTTACTTCTGATGTTCTGAATAAATACCTTTAGCAAAGAAGCAATAAACTAAGTTAAGGCAGCTTTTCTTTTTGAATCTACCTTTCTTGTACAGATCTTCCTCTAAACACCTCAAGATTATTTGATAATATTTCTTCAGAGATGGTTCTGTATATATATATGTATAATATATACATAATACATATCATACACATGTATGTTACAAACTATTGAAATGTTTTTTATTGCTTTGAATTTTTTTTCTTACAGAAGAGTTCTCAGCTTTCTGGCAACACAGATTTCAAACTTTATTCATGTATTTATATAATCACTTTCAACAAGTATTTATTAAACATCTACTCTGTACAGGTGGATGTGCTGGTGTGTGTCAATGCATATTATTACCATAATAAGTCAACTGTCAAAAAACAACTAATAAGTAATAATGTTAAAAAAAATTCACAGCCACAGGTAAAAACAGACATATGCAACAATTTTCTACCTTTCTAGTTGATTAAGGGACAAGTGAGAATAAAACAAACTTTTATAAAGCTTGGTCCCTGGTGTATGGTAACAGGAATTGTCCGTTCTCCAGCCTTGGTAACCCATTCGCCATAGAATCCGGACAATCACCTTCAATAGAAGGATACTGCACATGGCCAATGAATGGCACAGGTCAAGTTATTTCACATTCTAGGTTATTACTCAGTGCCCAGAAAGTCTTCACATTATTTCTCTTTCCTGTAAAATAATCTTTAGTTCCCAGGAGGAGGTCACTTTGCATTAAATGATGAAACTGCACTTTTGAGTTCTGTATCCTCTTAGTGTGTATCATATTAGTACATTATCCGTAATAGAAAAATCTCATCTGTTAGTTTAATGCAAAGCTTTACTTTCCCCTCACTTATAACTTACAGAAAGACATGTTGAACAAGTTAGTTATGTCAATACATGTCTGTTAAGCCCACGAGCTGAATTCCAAAAGGACTGGAGGAATTTTTTTAAATGCTCTGCTTACACTGCTGCTACGTTAACATCGCTGACCCAATTAGAAACATACATGGACAGTTCTGTATCTGTAGCATTCTCTATGATTTAAATGACAAGGTACCTTAAAATGGAGCCAACATGTGTGTTTTGATGTTCCAGAAGAGATTCTCTCTGGCAGAGGGAATGTGATTCTTCAGCTAATTAGAGAGTGATCTCTCTTTAAATCTGGAGTTGGAGATCCCCAGCATAAGAAAGAGAATGGGCGCAAAAGTTACCGAGAACAGAGTGAATTTTTGCATCGTTCCTCAGGCCTTGAGGTACCAGGGAATTTTGCTGGTGTGAAGACAGGTACATCCAAAGAAAAATCGCTCCAAGGAGTTGCTGACTTGCCCTGGGTAGCCCACCACACACCCAACGGCTGCCCCTGAGATGACCATGCCTTGGCTCTCCCTTTGCTATGCAATGAAACATCATGGACAGACTCTCTTCCCTGGTTCCTGCTCCATCACTGCCTTAACTCAGCTCCAAACCTTTTGGCTCTACTAACTGCCTCTCCCTGCCAGTCCCATACTTGACCTTTGGACAGATTTGGACACATGGATATTTGGCACCTTGTCTGAATATGGTTTGAACTCACTCTCTGGCACCCATGTCTCTGGCTATCCCTCCATCCGAACTCTGGTGTCCAGTGCATCCACTAGACTCAATCCTGCCCAACAAGAGCAAAGCAAACAGTCTGAATTGTCCTAAAAGTACTGCATCAGTCAATCGGGATAGGCTTAGTGACGCTTATGTAACAAACAGCTCCAAATTCTCCATCATCCAAAGCAGAGGTTTATGTTTGGCTTATTCTACACATCCATCGTGGCCCAGCTATGATTCTGCTCCAAGATACCTTCGCTCAGAGGCTCCTCTACTTGGAACATCCCTGGTCCCCATGGCTAGGGGAAGAAAGCACGATGCAGTGCAAATGAGCTCTTAAAGACTTGTCCAGGGCTTCCCTGGTGGCGCAGTGGTTGAGAATCTGCCTGCCAGTGCAGGGGACACGGGTTCGAGCCCTGGTCTGGGAAGATCCCACATGCCGCGGAGCAACTGGGCCCGTGAGCCACAACTACTGAGCCTGCGCGTCTGGAGCCTGTGCTCCGCAACAAGAGAGGCCGCGATAGTGAGAGGCCCACGCACCGCGATGAAGAGTGGTCCCCGCTTGCCGCAACTAGAGAAAGCCCTCGCACAGAAACGAAGACCCAACACAGCCAAAAATAAAATAAAAATAAAAAAAAAAAAGCCTATCTGCTTTATTAAAAAAAAAAGACTTGTCCAGAAGCAATACATTCCCAGCCACATTTCATTGGCCAATGCAAGTCATGTAGCCCTGCCTCATGTCAAGGGGGCACAAAGGTACAATCCCACCCAAAGGCAGAAGAACCAAAGATATTGCTGAATAATATTAACTGTTACCACAGGCATCAATTTTGAAGCCACAGTTTTCTGATCTCTTTGTTCATGGAATTGGAATATGGATTCAGTGTTGGTTGGCTCTATCTGTTAACTCTTAGTAATCCCTAGAGAAAGTCTGATTTAAGGTTTAATTAAGATACAAAAGGGATTGGCTGAGAGGAAGTAAGTCCTTGATAAAAAAAAAAACTTCCAATGCTGTAACTACTAACTGTCATTACTCCCAATATATTAATAACAGCTAGGGTTTCATTTATCAGGCATTTGCTATATGCCTCTAAGCTCTTTACATATATTAATTTGTTTAATCCTCCAGCAACACCATGATGCAAGTACTCTTTTTATTCCCATTTTATAGACAAGGAAACTTGACACAGTGACGTTTAGTAACGTGCTCAGGGTCAACAGCTATCATGGTTTACTGGATGCTATTTTAATCTTTAAAATATTAACATAAAAGTGTAATATAGTTTGGCTCTTCTACTGTACTAACTCCAGGGTTTCCACACTGGGTTACTATAAGCCTCCTGGCCCATGATTTCTAAAGAAATGTCCCACTCTTTAGGCTTTAATCCAGAGAACATTTCTGGCACATCACAGCAAAGAATGGAGTAGGGGGGAAAGTGCAGGACTTCTGATTCTGGCTAGAATGTACAAAGTCTTAAGAGAGCATCATTCTTACCCCAACCACCAAAATAAGCCTGATAAGCTACAAAATCAAAGTTTTATAAACTCTACCTAAGAGTGGGGTATGCAAAGAACCCGAAATGAACAAATTTCCAGAAAACAATGAGCCTGTCCTAGGTGAGAAGAGAGCCGTAAGTGTTCTCACTCAGAGCAGAAAGATGAGTGGAGAAGAAATTCACATGGAAAGGAGAAGGAGAAAGAAGCCAAGATTGCAGTGAAAGTTCAATGGTCACACGTGGTCTGGCAGGACAGAGGACAACATCAAGGGTTCAGCCACAGAGCAAGTCTATGCTGACCCATCAAATCATTCCCACAGCTTGTCACCAAGTTCTCAGGGGTATTGTGCCAAAGGCTGGGACAGGACAGAAGATGGATTTCCCCGTGAGAAGAATAGGGCCTTTCCCAAGTGCATGGCAGCCACCTCCCATCTCTAAAAGCAGAACGGAGAAAACTGCATCAGTGGCCCTCTGGGCTCTGAGGTACCAGAGGCCTCGGGCTTCTCAGTTGAGAGAAATCCATCTATGACACTCCTACAAGTCAGCAATAAGAAAACAGTAAGAATGGACAAGTTACCAAGGAAATGCAAATTAAACCCAAATTTAAGAGACAGACATCAAATACCGGTGAGGATATGGAGCAACTAGAATTCTCATACATTTCTGGTCAGAGTTTAAAATAGTACAACCACTTTGGAGAACTGTTTGGCAGTTTCTAACAGTTAAACACGTATCTGTCCTAAGAACCAGCATTCCACTCCTGGGTAATTATCTAAGATTAATAAAATACACGTCCAAAAATAGATTTGTTTACCAATGACCAAAGCAGTCTTACTGATGAGCTCAAAACTGGAGACTACCTACGTGTTCATCAACATGTAAGCAGATAAGATTTTGTATGTTCACACAATACAATACTACTCAGCAATCAATCAACAATGCGAATTACCAATACAATCAAAACATAGATGATTCTCAGAAACATTATGCTGAGTGAAAGAAGCCAAGCATGAGAGTACACACGTATGCATCCATTTACAGGAAGTTCTACAACAGGCAAAATAATGCATGGTGATGAAACCCAAGACAGTAGTTGAATTAACCAGAAAGGGGCACAAGAGAGCTTCTGGCAGAGTGGAAATGTTCTATTTTTTGGCTTCGGATGGTTAATACACGCAGTTGTCAAAATTTAATCGAAATGAATTTTTGTGCAATTTACTATAGCTTAATTATACCTCGCTTTTAAAATGTACAAGGTTAAATATCATTCTTTCATTATACTGTAATGAGTCAGCTCCAAACTGAGTCCATGATACAAGAATAAAAGCCAGGTCCTGTAGGCCACCCAAGGTCAATATAAAACAATCACAGCACTTCTCTTACTCAGAGCATTTAACCGTCGGGTGCAGACACGACGGGACTTGCCATAAAAAAGGCACAACCCCACACCTCATGAGTGATCCTATCCTTTCATCTGTTTCTATCCACTGTTATCTCACGCTGATTCACCCAAAACCTGCTGATGTGTCACTGCCATAATCTCTCAGTGTCAGCCTTTAATTGCTCAAGGTCAGCCCTTAAAGCACTGGGGATTCCTACTCTAACCACACAGAGCTTATCAACGTATGGCTTGCTAGAGCTCTACCATTAACTGCTTGGTTATTTTGTTATTGCCATTTCTGATCTTAACTTCTCCATACAAGCCTGTGCAAACACTTTCCTGTGAGGCTCCTTCGACACGCTCAGAAACAACTACTCCTATAGAGAAGGAAAGTGGTATTAGGCAGTAGGGTGACTGTAGGTGAAAAAACACACATCTTGTCTTAATACTTCCTAAAATGGCACTTCTCACACTTTAATGTGCAGAGGAATCGCCAAGGAATATTGTTAAAATGACGATTCTGATTCAGCAGGTCTGGAGTGAAGCTCCAGATTCTGCATTGCTAACAAGCTCCCAGGTTACGGGGTGTTGCTGGTCCACGGACCACAGTTTGAGTTGTTAAGGACCAAGTTTTCTTTTCTCTAGGGTTAAGTTCTCTGTGTCTCGAAGGTGCCTCTCTCCATGTGTGAATTCTCAGTCCAGGCTTCAACATTTGATGCTTCCGGTTCAAACATGCAAGCTAGGGTCCCAGCAGCGGGCCAAGGATAGCTTTTGGAATTCAAAATCAACATTCTGGAAAGGCATTTTAATTTTCATGTATTAACTCAAAATTAATATCAATACGTCTCCTCTTATGTATTCCCATCATCCATCTGTAGGCCTTCCCTTGACCAGCAGCTTCCACAGAGTAGGCAGACCTTCCAGAATCATCTGGGACTAGAGCCATGGACCATATGCAGGAGCTACACCAAAACTTCAGCTCACACTGGTTAGCAGGAGCACGCTGCCTGACAGCCAAGGAGGGAAGGAGGGACGCAGGTCAGTAATCCCTCTCTGGAATGGGTCAGAGCCTGCTTCCATAACCAAGTGGGGAAACAGCTTCCTTCCCCAACGACTCTGCTGAGTACAATGTCGCTCCTCAGAGGGATACAAAGGAACACAGATTTTGCCTCAAAGTGACCTTCTGGTAACAGCATTACAAGAGATGGTAAGGTTATAATGACAGTATGATACTTGGCATCCAAGTCTTAAATCTTTCAAAGAATATTTAAGATATTATCTCTACACAAGAATTCCAGACCTCCTCTTTTATTTTTTTTAGAAAAATACACTTGGGTCATTGAATCTAAATAATTCAGAATATTCATAAATCCCCCAACCATTTTATTTAAGCATTCGATTTATCATTCAGAACAAAACTTTATATGTAAAACAAGAAATACTAATGCTTAATGTAGTATGATATACAAGAGTTATTGCAATTGATCAGGTTTAATTGGATTAGTGGCAGGACTTCACTGGTGGCACAGTGGTTAAGAATCTGCCTGCCAATGCAGGGGACACAGGTTCGATTCCTGGTCCGGGAAGATCCCACATGCTGTGGAGCAGCTAAGCCCGTGCACCACAACTACTGAGCCTGCGCGCCACAGCTACTGAAGCCCGTGCGCCTACAGCCCGTGCTCCGCAACAAGAGAAGCCACCGCAATGAGAAGCCTGCGCACCGCAACGAAGAGTAGCCCCTGCTCGCTGCAACTAGAGAAAGCCCGCGCAGCAACGAAGACCCAACGCAGCCAAAAATAAATAAATAAATTTTAAAAATTGGATTAGTGGCATTAGTTCTTGAGCACACAAATACTTTGTCAAAGAAACACAAACAACTAAAACATATGTGCACACACAACATGGCAGCAAAAGAAGTCTTCAATCTGCCCACAGTTTTGCTAGTTTAAGAAGATGAGCCCGTCATAATGCGATGAAAGTTTAGGAGTTCTAAATTTTGCATAACAAGCTTAAAAATGTATACATAAACCCTAAATGGAGGCATCCAGTTAAGTGCTGCCTCTAACGTTCAGGAATCCACCTATATACAGAAATCTGTGGATTTATTAAGAAACAAACACTGGAGGAGTTCAGCTGGGATTCCCGGTACTCAGCAAGACAACTACGTAAGCATATACCAACAGTCAACTATTTTATTTTCATTGCTTGCCTTCCCTTCTTAAAGTCTTCCTCTGCCATCGTAGGACATTTTATGACAGTGGTTCAAGGTTGTGGGAGTCTTTATTCCTAAAAAGTAATTCTGCATAACTCAACATTGCAATACTAAAGCACTCACCTAGCATTGGCCCAATACTTTGGTAGCAATTATAAAATGGATACTATCAGTCAAGCCTAGTTTTCCTAACATGGCTTTAGCTGAAGCATCCGGATTTCTCTCCACGCGCAAAATGAGGAGTGATAAAATCTGCAGCCGATCAGATATCTGAGGATAATCAGAGGTAAATTGAATTATTACAGAAAAGCCCTGGGTTCTTCTGCAACATAGTATAATCACTCCACCACCACCACTGCACTACAATCGCCACTGGCACCCTTATCACTATATCATTACAATTAGCATCACCATTACCGCCACCATCATATACTAGTGATGGTACAGAAAACTGTAGAAGCCTTATTGAAAATAATTTTGGCGGTAACTATTAAATCTTAAAAATTCATATCCCACTTGCATCCTATAAAAATACATATGCAAAAAAAAGCATGGAAAAACTTATAAAAATGTCAATTCTCACCAATAAAATTCCAAAGTCCCAACAGGATTATTTTTAGGCAAATTGATAAATGGACTCTAAAATTTACATAGAAACATTGCTTGAAACAAGGAAAAGTTACAAATGCCCTAAGTAATTTCAAAGACAAATTTATTTACCACATGTTTATCAAGTGGTTATTACGTGCCAGGTACTGTTTTAGCCAACGGGATGACTAAATAAAATCTTGGTATGTTCCTACTACAGAACACCGGGTTCATGTAATAAGAATAAAAGACACCTAATCAACTAATGTGGAAAAATCTACAAGACATATTGTGAAGTTAAAAAAATCATGGCACAATATATGCAGTATAAGGCTGTTTCCTAAAAATCATCTCGATCTGAGCATGTAAAAATATAACTGCATAGAAAACAATCTAGGAAGATATCTACTAATAGGGGATGGATGATTACTTCTGGAGAGGAAAGTGGGATTGAGTCATGGACAAATTTGGCTTTGTGTAATATTTGAATTCTTAAAAGAAGAATGTGTTTATTACGTGCATACCTAAAATCTACCAGGCTACATGAAAAATACTGATGAAGTATTGCTTGTCACAATCTAGTTTAGAATAAACTGTACGTAATAGAATGTTTTCAAATATCCTTGCTGTTGGCCATTTTTCTAGGAATTCAAATTCCGTAGGCTAATAATGGCAGACAAAGTTTATTTTTGTTTAAAGAAAAGGCAGGAAGGCAGGTGGTGAGAGAGAGAACATACCAGGATGGTGCTAACCATCAGTTAAACGTAGATTCTAATCCCTATTCTAGTACCTGACAAACACATATGTTCTCAGAATGTATGCTTTCAATAACAAGTAACATGGTATCTAACAAAAAGTGGCTTAAACAATAGGGATTTCTTCACTCACACAACCAGAAATCTAGAAACAGAACCATGCCAAGGAGGACAACTGCAATAGTTCTCCCTTGGCTTTTACCTCATAGTTGCAACATGGCTGCTGCAGCTCCAACAAAACACCACATCCTTACAAGACAGCAGTCCAATGTAAGAAGGAATGAGGTCTTTTAAATATGCAGGTCTCTACTTTATTAGGGAGGATAGCTTTTCACAGCAGTCTCCACAATTTCCCCTTACATTTAATTGGCCAGAACCAGGTCACATGGCTACCCTCAAATGAATCACTGGGAAAGAGAATAATGTTTGACTTAAGCCCAAACATATTTCATATCCCGAGACTGAGCCCTCCTTCCCTGAGCACATAACTACCCGCTACCTGCAGTAATTCTGGGTTCCTCTGTTAACAAAAGAATAAAAAAGAAATCACCACTGAACAGCGAATGAACTGCTACAATAAGTGATTAAAGATTCAGTTTGGTCATCTGTAAATGGATCCAAATGACCTATTCTCATAATTGTCTGGTACGCTAAATGAGATAGAGTATGGTGAGCACTTGGCTTATACTAGCTGCTTGATAAATGTCAGTTTTCTTCCTCAACCCCTTCCCCATCAGTAATTATAGCATTATTTCCATACGGAGCCTTTTAAAAGATAGACATCAAGAAAACTAGAAGGTGAAGTATCTAGATATAGTTCTCCATTCCTTGCATTTAGGTAGTTCTATGTACAAAATATATTTATATTCTGCAACCAGAAATGTCACTACCTGTCTGAGGACTGTTACCTAAAATGCCAAATTAGTTTCTGCAAAGAGTCCTGTAGCAGCACAACTAAGTGATAGAAGCCATTAGAGGAGATACACCATCAGGGAAAGATTTTTTCAATATTAATTTCAAGTTTATGTCTTGAAGAAAAAAGGGATCCATATAAGTGCTAATTGGACACTATAACCTCACGTGGCGGAAGGGAAGAGGGAGCTAGGTCTCTGGGGTCTCTTTTATAAGGGCACTAACCCCAGACTCCCATTCCTCTCTTCACAACTCAGGATGACACATTTACTTTCTCATGAAAAACATTTCCCTGCAAACTTCAAAACAGTAACATCCAAAGTCCTTTGCACATGATGATGATTTAAAATTATTCCACTATGAACAATTTGATGACAAATTTGCCATTTTGATTTTAGCCACAGCAGGAAGGGGAAGAGTAAAAGGGCTCAGAGTTGGGCTTCTCTCCATCCAAGTAGACAGATTTACCTCGAGCAGTAGTTCTCAAACTTGAGTGTGTATCTGAATCACCTGGAAGACTAGTTAAATCACAGATTCTGGGGTCCTGCCTTCAGTAGGTCTAAGGCGGACTCCAAGAATGTATAGTTCTAACAAACTCCCAAGTGATGCTGATCATGCTATTCAGGACCACTCTTGGAGAGCCACTGCCCCCGAGTGATGCAGGAGCCATGAGCGTAAGTGATGCCATCAGTCTCTCCCTGAATCCTCACCTGTGAACTCAGGCTCAACCCCAGACAAACAACAATGGAGAGAAGAGCTGTGAAATGTATGACATTTTTGAATAATTTCAAATTATTTCCAGGCTGCAGAACTTGAGACTGGAAGACTTCATTTTGGGGTAGACCCCCTTCAAGTAAGCTTGAAAGGAGAAGAAAAAGGCCACCTATCAAAGTAAGCCAGCTTCTTACTATCTCACCTGCCAACTTTCCAACAAAGAGAGAACAAAGTTACACTCAAATTCTAAATGCTTTCAAGGGTTTGCAAGTATTTCAAGTAAATTATCCTGCCTTTCTTTTAGGCCTCAAGAATTTAGGGCTTTTTGCATCTCTGCCATCACAAAAATCTGAGATTGGCTTGGGCTCCATCACAAAATCCAAGAGCGTGGCCCAGACAAACTGGCTAGATGAGCTTGCTGTCAACTGCTTAGCCAACAAAGGACCGAAGAAATGGATTAGAAAAAATTTTTTCTGTCATTTGAGGCAACAGATTTTTCCAAACAATATTTTAATTTGCATACCAAGCCAAATTCCCTCTCGGAGGAGGGATAGAGCACATTCCATTGTGTAAGATAATACTCATTCCCACACGGTGATGTCAGGGCTCAGCGAGCAATGCTCTTTCTGAGATCCTTTTCCTTGCCATTAAGGTTCCTATTATAAAATTTTAACCACTTCAGAATCGAGCAAATCTTTCTGTTAGCGTTTTGGCAAAAGCGAAAGAGACAAGGCTGTCACCAACTGCCTCATGCACAATTATTTAATGACTTTTCCCTCATGGTATGAATAGGATTTCTGAAATCTATCTTCACCTCCCAGCACTTTCTTCTCATAGGAATACTGATTTGGGTAGTTTATTTCTGCCAGCTTTTGACGTTCAGGGAGCAGTCTGATTGTTTGCTAAAATGATAGGCCTTTCAGGGCTCTAAGACTAAATCCTGGTAGGAATTTTGAGGTTAATGGGAAACACACTGGGCATTTTGCTAGTTAGGGGAATACTAGGGCACAGGGAAGATTAAGGACAAAATGCTCTCTAACACATAAATGAAATAAAATGGCATGAAGAAGTATAGCACAGCAGGGAGATTTTGGCAAGAGCCCGTTCTTATGATTGCTTGAAGAAACACCAAGTTAAAAAAAAAAAAACACAATACTTTATCTACTAACTATGTATCTATCTTTTCTATCTATCTGCATACATATCCCATAATTTTAAGATTAAAGAAAAAATTGGATTTCCATTTGAACTCCAACCATGTGCTACTTTTTAATTGTGAAAAGCTTGAAAAAAAATATAGAACAGTGAAGAAAATACAGTATCAACCAGCCTGAAATAACGGTCGTTCACTTTTAGTCAATTTAACAAAGCTAATTTTAAAATGAAAAAAAGGAGAAGAGGAACAATTGAAATCCCCTTGACTTTTTTCCTTGTCCTATTTGCCTCTCACTATTGAATTTGTTGGGAGCCCTTCCAGGACATGGGTTTGTATTTTTATTTTATCTACATAAAATAAAATTATATATTCCAAACATATTGGAATTTATTATATATTCCAAAAATAATAAAAATATATATATATTCCAAAACAATGCTGAATATAGTCTTGTATGTTTTCTACTATCTATATAAACGCTACCAATACAGTACGTATGATGCTGAAACTTGTTTTTTTTTTTTTTTCAGTGTTACACATCCTTTCTATAAGTACACTACAGTTTGTCTTTTAGCCAGCCAATAAAAGCTTCCACTACTGTTGGAAATGGTGTTGTCCATTTGACAATTACAAACAATGCTACAAGGAAGAGTCTTCTCCGTGTTTCCAGAGGCTAGAGTAGAAGAGTTTTTGTTGCGACCCCGTCCGTCGAGGGCAGAGTGTTGGAATGTCTGCACGCTTTCAGCCATGTTAGATACCATCAAAATGCTCTCCCAACGGGTGACCATAATTAGTATTCCAATCAGAAGCACTGACAGTTTCTGTCTTCCCTCATTCCGGCCAAAACCCCAACTAGGTCATTCTTCAGTTATTCCACTCATCCAAGGATCCCTGATCAGCAGCCAAGATGAGTTTTTGGCCCACAGCTGGAAGGAGACGACCGTGGGCACCTCTTACACTTCTACCCAACAGCATCCCGCATTTCTAGAAACAGAGCCTCTCTTTTCTACAGAGAACTGTCCTCCCACCCAGTGGGTTGTTGGTCACAGTCACGAAGGAGCTTCTCCGTAGGTATAATGACCCATCCAGGGGTGGAGAACAGAATATGAACAATCAGAATTTCTCTTTAGTGGTTAATATGGGCTCTGAGAGAAAAATCTCGAGCTTACTTGATATTTTTAAAGAACTTGAGGAGTACAGAATAAGCTGTCTTTATCTGCCTGAGGATAAGGGAACAAAGAGGAAAGAGGAATCAAGATGAGACAGATAGAAATTCCACTCCTAGGTATAGATCCAAAAGAACTGAAAACAGGGACTCAAACAGGTATTTCTATACCGATGTTTGTTTTAGCATTATTCACAATAGCCAAAATATGGAAATGCATGTCCATCAACAGATGAATGAATAAACAAAATATGGTATATCATACAATGGAATATTACTCAGCCATAAAAAATACAGTACTGATACCTGCTATAACATGGATGAACCTTGAAAACTTTATGCTATGTAAAATAAGCCAGACACAAAAGGACAAAGATTGTTATGATTTCACAGATATGAAATATCTAGAATAGGTAAAGACAGAAAGTAAATTAGAGGTTACAGGAGCAGGGGGGAGAGGGGAGTGGGGAGTTACTGCTTCATGATTACAGAGATTGTTTAGGGTGATGGAAAAGATTTGGAAAC
The DNA here is from genome assembly GCF_028564815.1 of Eubalaena glacialis. NCBI lineage: Eukaryota > Metazoa > Chordata > Mammalia > Artiodactyla > Balaenidae > Eubalaena > Eubalaena glacialis. The sequence continues at coordinate 8,951,137 of NC_083736.1, forward strand.
AAATCGTGGTGATCTTTGTACAACATTGTTAAGGTACTTAACGCCATTGAATTACACACTTTAAAACGGTTAAGATGGCATATTGTATGTTACATATATTTCATCACAAAAAAATTTTAAGAACTACGAGACCTTTGAGAATGAAAAAAAGATTAGATATATAGACAGACTAAAAGACACACATATATATCCCCCGATGACATCGTTAGGCTCCCTGGATCCTGCCATGCCTGAAATCAGAACTAATTATTTTATCTCTTAGTTACATAAATCAGTATATTCTATCTTTTTCTTTGTCTAGTTTGAATTGGTTTTCTGTCACTAGGAACTGAAATAATCCTAGATCAGGTATAACAGTGTATGGTCAGAAAGGAACAAAGTATGATCTTCAAATCCACTTAGGTTCTAAACATTTTATTTAAACCTCTGCTGTTTGCAGGCAATCATTCCTCTTATTCTAATTGAGGGTTTGTTTTGTTTTGTTTTGTTTTGTTTTTTGCGGGCTATTAGAGGAGCTGGTAATAGCTTGAATAAACATGGCAATTCCATAATTTCACTTCACTGCTTGATACAAGGTCTATCCCAACCCAATTTTTTCCAGATACATTTCTCCTCTGGTTAATGTGCTATGGAGAAACGAATGACATGCTGAAGAGGATACCAAGGGAAAAAAGAGTCCACAACAGTGAGAAGATGGACATTAAAAAATGATCCTTTACTGCCAAACAGAGATGATCCAAGATCCTAAGGCAAAAATAATTCTCACATTTTAAGCAATCATATTGACCTGGAGAGTGGGTGCTCCCTTTTCAGAGTCACCACCCCTTCTTGGAGGAAGCAGGAGTTCCCTCCTTTTTCGTAAAGGCAACTAAGGATTCTTGCCTTGATTTCACCTGCTCTTCAGTAAGGAAACTGACCAATCCTCAGTGGCAAAGAAGAAGAGGAGGAGGAAAAAGAGAACTGCTTCCCCTTGGTTTATCACTTTGTTTAATTTGATATTTCTAGCTTCACAAAAATTTAGCAACAGACAACATAAATATAGCAATATAAAAATAATAGGAGATGTGCAAAACTAGATAGGTAATTTTAGACCTTAATAAGTTCATGGGAACAATTATACTTTGAATCCAACAGTTCCCCTTTCTCAGAAATTACACATACAGCAAACCTGGCTAACTTGACTGTAATCCTGCTCCTACTATGATTTTAAATGAAGCAAAAAGTAAAATAAATCCACTTGCAAAGAGACAAGCTGTAAGATTAAAAATATTATTCTTTGTAGAATTTCTTAAGGACTTAAACATGTGAGGTGTACAACAAAATTGTCTAAGATTCCAAAATAAGTAATAACTGTGATAAAAATCCTAGATATACAACAGTCTTCGGAACGAACAAGAAAGGGAGAAGAGGTTTGCTTGTGCAGAGTGGGGGAAGGGAAAGCACATCAATAGTAAACTGGCAGACCCTAGAGACTGCAATAGGCAAAATACAAGTATCAGTAAGAGGGTAGATTGCTTTGTAAGTGTTTTCACAGTGGCCAAGCACTAAAAATGCAAATTCAAACGGAAATTAGGCAAATATACCTAGTATCTGTTCAACATGAAAAGAAAACCACAAAGATAGGAAAGGAATACTACAGCATATGGAAGTTTTTTCCTCCCATGGTTCTTTTCTTCTTCTTCTTCTTTTTTTTCTTCTTTCTTTTTTTGGCTCTGAAATAGCTCCATAAAGACTGGAAGGAGGAGAGAGCAAAGGAACCAGGGAAACTCCTTTAGAAAAACAAACAGGGTTTCCAAACTTCATTTATGCTGCCCTTCATCCAGTTTAGTCTGTTTCTTTCTCCTCTAAATGCTGACGTGGGTGCTTTTTCTGCCTGGTATTCATAAGCAAGACATTTTTGAAATATGTAGCTTCATACCAGTAATGGGGTGGGGTGGGACACCACACAAAGGAGCTTGCCTTCCAAATATTAGCACAAAGAACTGCTTCTTGAAATATGTAACATTTCCAACTCTGGGAAGGCACTGCTGGCTAAGGAAGCAACACAAAAGGACTACAATGTATAGTCCATATCTCATTATAATACAATCAAAAATATGAGCTGCTATTTCCACTTCTGACTTCATGTGAGTTTTCAGTCTGTTTCTCATTCATGGAGGTTCAGTTGAATGAATAATGCCATAGTTAGAGGGAAAAATTATTTGGCAGAAAGGAGGGACAAGGAGGGGACAGGAGAAATAATTGACATGGCAAGTCATTTGATATTACCAGTTAAACTCCAGAATTGGGGTTTTGAGGATAATTCCAAACAAAATCCCAGACATTGGTTTGGAAACTGTTTCTCTAATCTGTGTTCTACTCTTGTGGCATTCCAATGAATGATATCCTCAAATTTTAACCGTTTTCTTCAAACCGAATTTCCTGTGAATTGGCAACAATGTAATTGGATTGAAGAAAATACGATTAATGTTGAGGAGGACATATTTTCTCTGAATCTTTTAGAGGAAAATCTATTCTGTTTTGGTCAAAGTATGAACCATAGTTATAAATAATTCATTATACAGTTCTATGATAAATTTGAGGACTTACTTAAATACTGACATTTTCTTTGTAATATTAGGCTATAATAATTAAGTGTATCACAGGGAGTTGCATTCTTTATTAAAAATCCATTTTGCTAGTGGTTACCAGTGGGGGGGGGAGGGGCAATATAGGGTGAGGGAGTGAGACGTACAAACTATTGAGTGTAAGATACGTTACAAACATGTACTGTACAACACAGGCAATATAGCCAATATTTTGTAATGACTGTAAATGGAGTGTAACCTTTAAAATTGTATAAACATTAAAAATAAATTAAAAATCCATTTTAATTCAAGGCCAAAGTCTTAATTTCCTTCCTACAAGTTTTTTACCTTCTCATTTGTGCACATATTTCCTTGCATCCATTCATTGGCTCACTCTTTAGAAGCTGAGAGCTGTAAAACTGTTGCATACATATGTTAATAACTATCCTTTATTAAACAGTAACTGTAGTAACTACATGTTATCTAATTTAATCCTTGAGACAATGTTTTCATCTCCATTTAACAGATGAGAAAGCAAGTCCCTGAGGTGCTGGATAGCTTGACCACGGCTGCATTTAAATGCAGACCTAACGCCAAAGCCTGTGCAGTTTTCAGTATGCTATGCTATCTCCAACTGAAAGAAGATGGCAATACCGCCACAAAGGGGACTATGTTAACATACCACCTAAATGTTTATAGAGAATCAATAGAACAATATATCAGAGAAAAGACCTTTTCCAAAATATTAGTTATAAGAGCTCCAAAAAAATTCTAGAACTACATCTCCTTAATCCCAAATCATTAGTATTACTCCATTATTTACATTTATATTACTGGAAATTTAATGTTTTTTAAAAGATCTTAGTCAACTGCTTGATAGTATTTTCATCACTACAGCATTTACTACTTAATAAAAATTCAAATTATACACAAACTCAAATTTCTCAATAAAATACTTATATTGGGTTTGAAAACTATTTCCTTCAAGAAATTGGCCACAAGGCTTCCCTGGTGGCGCAGTGGTTAAGAATCCGCCTGCCAACGCAGGGGACACGGGTTCGAGCCCTGGTCCGGGAAGATCCCACATGCTGCGGAGCAACTAAGCCCGTGCGCCACAACTACTGAGCCTGCGCTCTAGAGCCCGCGAGCCACAACTACTGAAGCCCACGCGCCTAGAGCCTGTGCCCCGCAACAAGAGAAGCCGCCGCAATGAGAAGCCCGCGCACCACAACGAAGAGCAGCCCCCGCTCGCTGCAACTAGAGAAAGCCTGCGCGCAGCAACAAAGACCCAACTCAGCCAAAAATAAATAAATTAATTAAAAAAATAAAAAGAAACTGGCTACATTCACATCATCCTTGTGCCTATCTTCCTCTGTACTGCAGAGAGACTTGACAATTTATCACCAGACAAAACTAAGAAAAAGCAGAAGTGGTGTTCAACCGGAGAATAAACCATCACTCTCCTGCCATCACTGTCCAGCAGCCCTACTGCCATCCAGAGGGAGTTGCAGGGAGTATTTTAGTCAAGTTACCTAACGTGGCTACATTGTATCACCAACTCATAAAAGCTGAATTAGTTACCTCACCCCTCTTCCCAGTATTTCACAGAGGTGAAAAGTGAAAATGAGATGGACCACACCTGGGAGAGAAGGGAAGGACTTGTACACCAACTTAAGAATCGAACATCTATTTTTGTTAAATAGGGAGATATGAAAATATGTATAAAGAAACATTTTCTTATGTGCTTGAAATATTAACTGTCATTGGAATACAATGTGGTGTCTTTTTACCAAATAATAACACATATTTGAAACAAGGTTTTCCAATGCTATGGTGACTTACATAATTCTAAGAATGAAGGTCTGTTATGAGTTCCACCATACATGTTTCCCATCAAACTAGCCCCAAAGACAATTTGTAGCAACACGTAGAGCTGAGAATAGATAAAATGGAAGAAAGTCTACTTTTTCTATGTAGCCCCGAATCCACCCATCCGTATTTGTGTGTATGATTTATATTATCTTAAATAGATCTTAAGACTATAAAGTAACATATGATTTCCTATAATGATCATATAATACTAAGCTATATATATATAAATAATAATATTCTAACTCTTTCCAAATCTCACAATTTTGTTAGCAGTTCGGTATATACCTTTTTACATCCTTCTTAGGCTCACTGTAACGTGTACATATTGCCTTTTTTTTTTTTAACATCTTTGTTGTAGTATAATTGCTTTACAATGGTGTGTTAGTTTCTGCTGTATCACAAAGTGAATCAGCTATACATATACATATATCCCCATATCTCCTCCCTCTTGCGTCTCCCTCCCACCCTCCCTATCCCACCCCTCTAGGTGGTCACAAAGCACCGAGCTGATCTCCCTGTGCTATGCGGCTGCTTCCCACTAGCTATCTATTTTACATTTGGTAGTATATATAAGTCCATGCCACTCTCTCACTTCGTCCCAGCTTACCCTTCCCCCTCCCCGTGTCCTCAAGTCCATTCTCTACGTCTGCGTCTTTATTCCTGTCCTGCCCCTAGGTTCTTCAGACCTTTTTTTTTTTTTTTAGATTCCATATATATGTGTTAGCATATGGTATTTTTCTCTTTCTGACTTACTTCACTCTGTATGACAGTCTCTAGGTCCATCCACCTCACTACAAGTACCTACTGCCTTTTAATTTTCTTCCAAAAATAGGATTATATTACTCTACAATTTGCTTTTCTCATTTATCAATAATCAGTATTCCTCTGCTTAATACGTGAAAACATGCGTTCTATTTTAATAGTTGCATAATGCCTCACAGTATGAATATACAATAATTTATTCACCTGTTCCTATTTTTAAAAATTTATTTGTTTTGGCCTCGCTCTGAAGCACGTGGGATCTTAGTTCCCCAACCAGGGGTCAAACCCGCGCCCCCTGCATTGGAAGCGCAGAGTCTTAATCACTGGACCGCCAGGGAGTCCCAACTGTTCCCATTTTTAAAGGCATCTTGGCTATTTCTAGTCATTTGCTTCTTCGAGTGATGCTACAATAAACATCCCTCTGCATATGTTTATCTATTGGTGGTTTTATTTCTCTAGAACCAAGTCTCCAAATTGGGAGTACTGGGTAAAAGTAGATGTTCATTTTAAAATTAAATAGATACTGTCAAAAATCAATAGCTTTTTCCTGTTTAGCTTAATGTAGGAACAGATATTCACATATAGAAATATTTATAGATATGTCTGTAAATTAAGCTATGTGAATGCACAGATTTCCTTACTCTGTCAACTGAGAGGACCTACTAGCAACAAGCCCACTTCATACCCAGATCTTGGATTTTAATAACATTCTCCAATAAAAGGAACCAGAGGGCCTTGTAGTGATGGCTAAGTCTAGGGCTAGGGCAAGCAATATACAAAATGAGCCTGGAACAATTTGAACAAAAAAATGCATAAAGTAGTTTTGGATTATAACCCTAAACAAAATAATTATCCATGAGTCCATACTGGTAGAAATAAATAACTGAATAAATAAATGGGGGAGACCAGACATATCTTCCATGCAGAAGAATTCCAAATAATTCATGTAGATCATCTGCCCCCAAGGAGGTAGAGGATAATTCCTCATTCCTTAAATATGATCTGGGTATAGTGACTTGTTTCCTAAGAATGTAGTACAGAAAGGGGTTAAAAAAAAAAACACAGTAATTTTACAGTGTAGAACTTGACAAACACTACCTCAGTCAGGTGATCAAGCTCAGTATCAACAGTGATAAGACATGTTGGCAGTATATACTGTTGATAATGTGATGAGAATGGAACTTTACCTCTGTGGTCTTCCTCTCAAGAACCCACAACCCCAGTCTAATTATAAGAAAAACAAATCTCATTAGTCGGGTATCCTACAATATACCAGACCAGGACTCCTCAAAACTGTCAAGGTCATCGAAAACAAGGAAAGTCTGAGAAACTGTCACAGCCAAAAGGATGTTAGTTAAAGAGACATGACGACTATATGTAAATCAATGACTAAAACAGTTTCTTGGATAAGATCCTGGGACAGAATAAAGACATCAGGTAAAAACTAAGGAAATCTGAATCAACAATGAACTTTAGTTAATGATGTTTCAATACTGGTTCATTGGTTTTGACAAATGTACCATACTAATGTAAGATGTTAGTAGGGGAAACCAGGTGTGCAGTATTTGGGAACTCTGTACTATCCTTGCAACTTTTCTGTAAATGAAAAGATATTCTAAGATAATAGTTTTATTATTTTAAAAAACAATAGCTCTTAAAATACCAATTAAACTGGGGAGTGAAAGAAAATCATAATAGCAAGAAATACAAAATACTTCAAAATACATTTTTAAAAGGTATAGAACCTACATGAAGAAAACTATAAAATTATATTAAAATTATTAAAACAAGATCTTCTAAAGGTAGAGAAGTACCAGGGTCCTTTTCTGGAAGACTTAATAAAAAGGTCAATCTATTGGTTTAATACTATTTCCACAAGAATCCAAGTGAACTTTATTTGGATTGTTGGACTTTTTTTTGAGGGGGGGTGGGGGGGTGAAGAATCAGATGAAAATGGTTATAAAGTTTTATGAAAATAAGAAATTTTTGAAATGTAATAAAGAAAGATTTGCTCAACGTTTTAAAACATATAATAAAGTTACTATAATAAAAGGGTATGGAATTAACATGAGAAAAGACAAAGAGATTCAAATATATAAGAATTCAATGTCTGTTAAAGCAATTGTTTCAATTACAAAGGGAAAAAAATATATGATGCGTTTGGAAGGGAGAAAAGGAAGGAGGGGAATGGAACACTGAAAGCAAAACTAAAAAGCAGAAATGCATATGACATGTTGAAAGGATTCAATGAACTCAAGCAGGAATACAAGGGAGTAGTTGGGGATTAGGGAAAGCAGACAGGAGAAGGTTTGGAGAGGGCCAAAATGTCAGGCTGTGTTTAGGCTTTATCCAACAGTTACAAGACTGCTAAGGAAAAGTTTGAATGAGACAGAGAGTTGGTGGGGCAGGGGTAGAAGACTAACATTTATTGAGTACCGACTGTTGTCCAAGGTGTTATTCTCAGAAATTGACATAGATCATTAAATCCACATTGCAACCTTATGAATTCGGTATTTTTCAATTAGTAGTTTGTCGTTCTGGTTCACCCTGTTGTTTTATATTTTGTAGTAATATTTATATTGTTATTTTGAATTTTTTCCTGTAGTATAAAGCAAACAAGTATGCTATTAGTATTACAAAAAGATTTTCCATATAAGAGAACAAAGTCATAATTATAAAATTAAAGCAGAAAACTAGTATTGTTAATTTGAGTTGGAAATATGTATTATTAATATGAACTCATAAGTCTTAAAAATACATACTTTCTGGTTCTGACAAGTAAAATGACCAGTAGAAATAAACGCCCAAGCCCTTAGATTTTGGCCTCTAATTCCATTCCCCTCTGAAAGGTATCAGAGTTTCTTGGAGAAACGGCCAATTCAAGATCTGGTTCAGTGGCAGGGAAGATACAAGATGAACCTGGGACATTTTTGTAGTGCCAGAAATCAAGGAAGATTTTAAAGACAAATAGAATCATTTCCAAAGGACACTGGAACCAGCTTAAAGAGGCTCCTACTAGTCAAATCTATGAAAATCTGAGCATCAAAGAGTAACTGCAGTTCAGTATCCACATTTTATAAGTAGTAACTGTAAAAACTCAGGCTGGGGGAAGTGAAATACTTTGTCCAAGAATATCCAGCCAGTAAGAAGTAGAGTCAATGCTGACTGAGTTTTCATGACTCCAAAGCATTGTTTCTACCATACGCCATGCTCCTGGACCAAAGCAATGCTTAACTGAAGAAACAAGTGCAGAAGTGAGGAGCATAAGAGGAGACAGTTAGGAAGAGGCAAGTAAGGAAACCTGAACTCAGTTTTCATTGGAAAGGATTTTCTACTAACCAGCTCCATGCAACACTACAAAAGGATGACTATGGATACCCAAGCAGTGGCTGGATAAGATGCATATTACAGAAAGCACTCAAGTCCTTCCAATAGTGGTGTCCAGATGTGCCAAGTGCTCCTGCCTCATGGTGACACTTCCCTTTAATGTCCCTGTAATAGTGGTCAAATCCCCGCTCACAACACAGGATGTTTTCCAGCCCAGGTATCTCTGATATGGAGATGCCTAAAGATGTATTGACTATTCCTTCAGTTCACCCTGGTGCCCTTGGGGGCTACAGCCAGTCCTGGAATTCAGTGCCTGATGGTCTCCTAGCCATTCCCAGCAGGCTGCAGTAACTCTTCTCACAGCTTTGCCCCCAACAGGGACCCTATCCCTCCTTTAATTTCACAAAGAACTACTAAAACCAGGCCCTAGAATTTAATCAATTTTTGCTGACCACATGAGGCTAACAGGAGAAAACTGTAATGCAGAAGAGAACATTTAAAGCTAGATATGAAATAGTACAGCTCCTGGTACCCACCATGTTACAGCGTAGAGCCCACCTCCCATTACCTACTCCTCCTGGGAGGGTTTTTGACCTTTGTCTCCCCCATACCCAAACTCTCCTGGGACCTAGAGAGAGGAAACACTAGTTTATCCTTGATTACCAGCCTCAGGTTCCCCTCCTGTGAGGGTCCAACTCTGGCCTGCTATGAAGAATTATTAGGCACATGGCTTAGAGTTACAGCTTCCCTTTGACATAACCAAAAAGTTTACTGTGGGCATTTTTCTTCCCACAACTGAAGAGCAATCATTCTCACAGTAGAATCAAGCATCCATCTCTAGCAACAAAATAAACCACAGAAACTTCAACACTAGCGTGTCTTTTTCTCCCAAGGCTCAAATATCCCAGGACTAATTTCTTCAACTAAGGTCCAGGTTAAAATTCTGGGACTTTCTTTCATCTAGATTCAGAAGTCTCAGTGAAAGAAAAGCCGTCCCCAGGCATGTGACCTAGGATGAAAAGAGCACCCTTGATATGGGGGAGGGGGAGATGGGAAGGGAAGAATCCAAATAGGGTACCCATTTCCTTCCCAGAGCAAACACCAAGGAGCATATTACCACCTCACCTCCTCTCACCCATTTTATGATTCAACTAGACCCAAGAGTTTCACTTCATTCTACATCTCAACTAAGAAGGTGTACTGATAGACTGTGACCTCGGGGTGGTATAGCGTAGAGACAAGCAAGGTGGTCGCAGCTCTCACTTGAAAACAACCTCGCCACCTCTTTCCCCAGCCATCACCGGCTGCATTCCAGCTGCCTGATGCTTGGGAAGGGCAGGCAATGTCCCTCCCTCCCTCCCTCAGTCCCTCTCTTCAACCTCTCCACTTCTCCCCCTTCCCCCTCTCTTTCTCTGATCTCATCTGCCTACTGACAGCTGAAGCTTTGGACCCCACCCAGGGAGAAGAGAAGATTTGCACACTCCACTCTTGCAGCCTGGCTCTGGACCCCTGGGGGCTGACCTCTATAGACTACATGAATCAGCACCCCAGCGGGGAGTCCTAGCATAATATCAGAGAAAGCAAGAAGACTGAGTTTGAAGTAAGAATTCCCCCAGCGCCCTAGCTGCAGGGTCATCTCAACCAGGCTCTGTTTGTTGGCCGAAGGTCACAGCCTAGGCAGCTGGCCTCCTTGACTGAGCTCTCCTTGTCTCTGGGTCCTGGAAACTGTTCTCTCCCCTCCACTCTTCTGGCTGAGGATGTAAACAGCATCAACTCTTACTAGCCCCAGGGTACTGGACCCTCTTGAGGCTTCCACACCTTTGTAACTAGACCCTTTAATAAAATCTCTGCAAACGACTCAACATGAATGTGCCCTCGGTTTCCTGCTCATACCATGACTCATCCAAGTGGTCGGGAAAGTTGTAACTTAACTCATACCATTGTGAGACGGATTTATGCTAAGATGGCTGCTTTTCTGAGGCACGAACCTACATTCTCGAGAGATCCCTCTGACTGCAATCCCTGGGACACGATACGGCCTTTCCTCTGACTCACTGTTCCCAGTCCCCTCTGAGCTTCTGCCCCAGCAGCACACACACTTGCCTTGTAATGCTGAGGTACCACTGCTCGGTATGATGGGCGCTGAGATGTGCTATCCGGATTCCCATTCAAGGAAAAGCTTGTTGCCCCAGCTGCTGAGAATGCCACGGGCCAAAACCCTTCAGCTGGCAACTTAGCAGCAGAGGGCTGCCAAAGTCAAGGTCAAGTCCTTCCCAGGGTGGCGTACACCCGGTGACCACTGGTCAAAGCAAAGGTATAAAATCCCTGACTTTTGGCCTAAAGCAGGACCACTATAATGGGTAATTTTATACCAGAGTTCCCCACGGGAATGGCCAAGGCTAACAAGGCCTGCATGTCAGCTCAACTTTACCCTCTACCCAATCCTGCTTCCTTCCTCTCCCTTTCCCAGGTGTCGACCCCAAGGGCATCCCTATTGGACAGGCGCACACTGAACCCCCTCTCATGGTGTGCTCCCTGAAGAAACCAACTCACAACACTCAGCTGCAAGATCCTTGCTCAAACCACCCTCGGCCAATACTCCCATCACAAACTCCACAGAGAGTCTCCAGAATCCGTGCAACCTGCAGGGTGGGCGGTTTCCTTCCAGACGGAGCCCCCTCCTTCTGCATAAGCCATCTGGGCTTCCTCAGGTGAGTCAGGCACCAGCCCCAGCCCTCTGGGGTCCTCGGATGCAAAGGACAGAGCTCACATGTCTCAGCGCAAGTCCCATAGGTGCTCTCCTCACTGTGACAGGGGTTAGGGGTAGAAGTCCCCTGCCCTCATTCTTGGATGGTGGGGGAAATGGTGGGACTGTCAGTGCTCCTTCCTCCAAGGAAACCCCCTCACAAACACACCTTTCTTCTCTATCCTCCTGACTCTCATCTTCCATGTCAGTGAGTCCTCTATTTAGGTTTTCCACGGCCTACCTAAAATGGCTGTCCTGGTGGCCTCTTGGAACGTGGTGTCCCTTGTCTTCATTCCTCAGCCAAAAATGACCCTGGAAGAGTCCCATTTTAACAATATGGGACATTATGGAAATGCTTGAATATGGTAAGATTATCTTTTCAAAGAATTCCAGTGGTGGTCTTCCCTGAGGAGGGAAATGGATGGGCAAAGAAGGAGGACAGAACTGAGACATACTTTTCATTCTCTTAGACTGAACCTAATGAAACTACCAATGTTTGACAACTTTTGATCTACAGTTTTCTTATTATCTTGTTTGTCCTCAGCATAGTCAACTGCAGGAAACCAGAGGTGAATTACTTGATGTTTCCCCCACCATCCAATTATGACAACTGTTAAGTGACCTAAGCTGTCCCTTATCTCTTGCTCTCAAACCTTGACCCTGCTATATAATTTTCCTACTTCTACCTTCCACTCTCGCAGTTTGCTTCTGGCAGCAGATAGGAGCAGAATGCAACCTTAGGGAGACAGGAACACTCCCACTCTGTCACTACGCTGTGTCCAACACTGTCCCCAAGGCCCCAGATAAACAACCCTCTTCCAAGACTCTAAGACACCACCTTCTCCCTCTAATCTTCTACTGAATTTCTTCTCACTGCCTACAGCCCAGTGAAGAGAGACTGGCCATTCCATGGTACTGGCCATGCCTATCCGAGGACCTCTCGTGGTATCGGCCTCATGTGTAGACATAGCTGTCTCCTTCATTACACTATTCATTTTTTTAAGAAAAAAAGTTCATGTCTTTATCCCCCAAATGAGAACAGCGCCAGAATCAGAAGAGCAGGTACTCAATATAACGATTCCTGAATGAACGAACGACCTCATCATGAAAGCTGGCATGATTTCATAGCATAAATGAACTCAGCAAATACTTCACGCTGTACACTCCTTCTTCGGGTTTCCGTGCAATATTCTGTCTCGATGTGCAGTGGGATACAACTGTGAGTCATTAGCATATGCAGACTCAATTACTCAATGGTCCGTGTATGATAGATGTCTTGGATACACAGTCCTAGCACACAGAAACACACTCTTTCTGAAAACATCCCTTGACAAGAAGGGTAGCCAGTAAGACCCTGGCTCCTACAGACGATAATTCCGTTATGCTTCAGAGCCTCCAAATTTCTATCTTGCTTCTAAGTGATGAGGAATTTCAAGTCTCTGAGGAGGACAAATAACAGGAGAAAACTTTGTCAGGAAACGACAGGCCCCCAGGGCCAGAGTTTAGAAAACACTCATGCAGGTGAGGCTGCTTTCAAGAAGTTTTGACTATATAAATTCCTCTTTGTCAGACTTAACCATGTATTAGTCTAAGACAGTTATTATATTTTCTTACTATAAGTATGCACTGTGTCCTGCACCTGGAGCTCTTGCCAAATTGTAGATTTATTCCTCTTTCTATACATCTGTGAAAAGAATGTGTGTTCTGTTTCATCAGGGAGTTACTCGAAGTCACAGGTTGCTAATTCCAAATGAATAGAAAACAGTGATTAATCTAGGAGATATGAGCTCGCCACTATTCATGTAACAGATGTCCATTATGATGAGTTACACATTTGTTCCGTGTTTACAGTAAAATACAAAAGAAGACTCGACTCTTTTGTTTAAAAAAAAAAAAAAGAGAAAAGAACGAAAGGGGGATGGGGGAAGGTAGGGAAGTAGAACGTACTGGAAAATGTTTATTCAGGCGCCAGGTTAGATGCGATCGTGCGGTACATCCGCAGGGTGGCAGGTAGAGAGGCAGAGAGCGAGGGGAGCGAGGGAGAAGCCAAGGTAAATGTTCCTGGCTTCACGTCAGGGTGTGGATATGAACTCAGTTCATCTCACTTGGCTGACAGAAGCACTAATGCCAAACCCGGCAATTTCATCAGCATCAGCTACGCAGAAGATGGGATTTCAGAGGGAGGCATGAGAAAAGGAGACTGATGTATGTAATTTTATTCAAATAATTAAAAACAAAGTTGGCAGTCTATCTTCCTGTCAAGAAGAATAAATATCAGACTCGAGTTGGAAGGCCAAGTGCAAGAGGCTTCCTGCTGCTCCATCTTAACTTTGGTCCAATACAAACTTGAGAGTTGATTCTTCACAAAAAAATCCATTCAAAGGGATCCTCCTATGTGCTTTTGCAGTTACTCTGCGCGCAGAGCTGACGTAGCAAGAGGACAGAAGCCAGGCGTAAGTGCGGAGGAGGCCGCCTGACTGAGCCACGCTAGAGCTGTTAGCCTCACAGCCATGAATACAGGGTTTGTATAACTGAGCTATTTCTCCACAATCGGATGAGCCCAAGAGAAGTTTCCAGAACTCTCCTTTCTCTCATTATTTGCCTCCTGTCCTCATAAGCCCAGGAACTAAAGCAAGGCCTGGCACACAGTAGGAACTAAGTACATACATACATACACTTTTTTTTTTTTTTTAAACAGCCAACCGTCATGACTTTTTTAACATCTTTATTGGAGTATAATTGCTTTACAACGTTGTGTTAGTTTCTGCTGTATAACAAAGTGCATCAGCTACACATATACATATATCCCCATATCCCCTCCCTCCCACCCTTCTAGGTGGTCACAAAGCACTGAGCTGATCTCCCTGCACACACACTTTTTTAAATGAGCTAATTGAGCATGGGCTGGACTTAGTGAATGACACGTGCACATGGATTATATTTATCAACAGATTAATTATCTTACAGATTTGCAGGCTCACTGGATTACAGCAGAGGCAGTATCACAACCAAAAGCTAAAGAATCTTCTTTGCATGTCGTAACAGGGCTGTAGCGTGCCAAACCCTCTCCAGAGTTTCTTTTTAATAGCAACACTTTTTAGAGAAGAGGGCAAGCTCCATTTTGTCACTTAATAAAGAGAAGAAATTAGCATGGTCAGCTGGTAAAAAAATGAATAAATTCCAACAGACTCACTGAGGGTTTTGCTTTTAAAGCATTTTAATCACTATTCCTCTCTATTTCCAGTAATGTATCAAATCTCTCTTCAGTTGCTCCTCACATGTTGAGTCTTAAGATGTGAAACACTCCACTTTTACATCTAAACCTTTTTTATTATTTGAAGATTATGACAGAAGGGAGCAATCCTCCTCGCATCTGTGACACAATTCCAGTTGGAGAGCAAAGGTATCCTTCAGAAAAGTACTCGTGCTGACGAGACTTCTGGGAACCATGTAAGGCAGCAAGAGCCTATTTGTCTACCTTAAGCAATGCAGGGAGGGACACACTGCAAAGGTAGCCAAAATGATTAAGGAGGAACTCAGCTCAATAAAACTGACATGTTGCAATGCCAAGTTTGAAGTGTTGGTAAGTGGGTACTTGGAGCCAGGTATAAGGTTCTGAAGACATCCTCAATCTCTTTGCCAAAAAAATTAATATTTTTATTTAGTCCAATCCCACCAAGTGAGCTAAGTTGATGATGACAGAGAAAAAAAGCTTCCATTTTTGAAGGTAGTAGGAACTAGGAGAATAGTGGGGTCAGCAAACTTTGTGTAAAGGGCCAAATAGCAAACGTTCTTGGCTTTGTGTGCCACAGGATCTCTGCGGCAGATATTCAACTCTGCCATTATGGGGGAAGCCATCATAGTCAAAAAGTAAAAGAAAAAAAAAAGAAGAAAAAAAAAAGGCAGAGCTGTGTTTCAATAAAACTTGATAAAGGCAGGTGACAGGCTGGATTTAGCTCACAGGCCATAGTTTGCTTACCCCTGGGATAATACATAGATGTCTCTCCAAAACAGACTGAAGATGCCAATCTTTAGATCCAATTGAAAATTATAGTGTTTTTTCATTCCCTGTATTTTAATTTATTTTTATTTTTTTATTCCCTGTATTTTTATTTATTTTTATTATTATTATTTTTTTCATTTCCTGTATTTTTAAAACATGCTCAGCACTACCTACGATTCTTGTGTGCATCTTCACGATGTTCCAATCGCATGTTTCTTAAATCAGTCATTGAGACGCACTTCTCATCAAACTATCTGCATAAGCTTAGATTCAATCAGGAAAATAAACTCATGCTAAACATCCCAGGAATAAAGAATACACGAATTAGGGCTTATATCAGGGTTGGAATATCTGGGCGAGTGGGATCAAGCAAGTCGATTCCAAAACGAAAAATAAAAAACAAGAAAAAAAGAAGGTCACTACCAAAGAGCAGGGAAGCAGGCACTGAATCCATCAGCCCATCACCATAGTGTGGGTGGTTATCAAAAGCACTACAGAAATTTTTCCAGTTTGCAAGACTCTATGAGCAACCTCTCAGCAACTGTGTCAGTCTGCATCCCCAAAGCATCTTGGTTCTCCATCACTCCCTGAAAAGTCACTGTGAGTCTCCTGCCTGCCCAACATCCAGCTGCAACCACCCCTGAACATAATCGCTTCTATTCCTTTCACCTGAAAAAAAGCTTATGTTACTCTCTTTGGCAAACTCTAACTCAGGACCATATAGGGAAGGAGCCTGGAAGGGATGTCATGCCCACCTGGCTTCTCAGAGATGTAGAAGAGATCTTAGAAGGGGAGGTAGTGATACCTATTGTACTTGACCATGGCTAAGCCACCACATTCCACCCCTTGGTCAATGTAGCATCCATACAGTCTCCCTTTACCCATTTTTAACTTCCAAATAAACAACATAATGCTTCTGTTCTACTTGAGGCAACGATTCCCTATCCACCGCAAACTCACTCAAGCTTTCCCCCCAAGTGGAGCCACCAAGTCCTGTTTGTTATTTTATCCATAAATGGTTGATGGCTGTCTTCCAGTTCAGTCACAATAGCTCTTTCCTACTGTGCAATTTAAAAACTGAAATACAGGTTTAACTCAATCCTCATATTACATAACAAAGGGAAGGACACATTTTATTGATATATACAGATATCCATATCAAAACTGGAAGAAAAATGCCTTAATACAATCCTCATTTCTACAACTGGTCACATGACCGTTGCTAGTTCTTATACCTGTCTTCTTTTATTACTCATGGGGATCCCATAAACCCAGAACACTCGAGTGGGATCATCATGCATTCTGAACACCAAGCTGGGATCTGCCACCCACCAGTCATCGTCAGGTGACCCGTGTGCAGTAGTCCAGCCTAGGTCTCTCCAGCTCCCAGGGCCCCAACAGACCCCAAGGTCTCACCCACTCTAGTGACCCACTTCTTGGCAACTGCCTGGCTCAAGGGAGGCAAGTACATCAGAGTTGGGCGTACCAAGGAAAGGAGTGGAGCCCATCCATGCTGCCACGTTCCCATATCCGAACACTCCTCCCACCTGCTACCCCCATGTTTTAACCTTTAAATATGGTTGCTGGTCTTCTCAATGGATACAAAATTTAACTTTACCTTTAATTAATATCATCTCCTCCTCTCTTCCTCTCTTCCTCTCTCTCTAAAATCTAGATTTTAGAGATAATATCTTCATTCAAATTGCACCTAAAAGGCATGTATTAGCTCTCTGTGATCTAAGCTGGGGAGCTGAGTTGATTATAGACTAGGGTTCATGGACTTAGATTCTGCATGAACATATTTTGCTTTGTTCCAAGGAAAAGCCAATTTCAGGACTTCAAAGTCTAACTCCCCTAGCCAGCCAGTTCTCAGATGTGTGCTGGTGGTCAAGGCAAGGATAATATGCATGATGTTTCAGTGCAAGCCCTACCCCCATCCGTAAGAAGCCAATTGAGAAGCATTCTCCTTAATGACAGGTGTTTTAATGGGCAAAGGATAATGAGGTTTCTTTTTAAAAAGAGGGAAAAAATGGTCAAAATATTATTATCATCTCAATAATCTTTGCCAATAAAAGCCCCCAAAATATCCAGTTAGAATACCAGTTTCCAAACCCTCTCTCAGTGGACTTGAGGACACGGGGAGGGGGAAGGGTAAGCTGGGACGAAGTGAGAGAGTGGCATGGACATATATTCACTACAAAATGTAAAATAGATAGCTAGTGGGAAGCAGCCGCATAGCACAGGGAGATCAGCTCGGTGCTTTGTGTCCACCAAGAGGGATGGGATAGGGAGGGTGGGAGGGAGACGCAAGAGGGAAGAGATATGGGAACATATGTATATGTATAACTGATTCACTTTGTTATAAAGCAGAAACTAACACACCATTGTAAAGCAATTATACTCCAATAAAGATGTTAAAAAAAAATCTTACTAGGGTACTAACTTGCCTACTGAAGAGTTAATTACCCAGGGAATGTACTTGTGTTTGACTTTCTTTTATTTGATTAGAATTCATATGCTCTGAAGTCACATGTTAATTCACAGATTTTTGTCCAGTGATAAAGATAACCTCAAAGGTTGTAGTTTTATTGCCCTGTAGCATGTTAACCAGTTTTGAATCTATCCTAGCAATATTATTCCAACACACTGTTTTTCCCCTCAAAATGTCTATAAATACCAAATCCTTCAAAATGCTCTTGGCATCATCTTAACCCTCTTTGGGTTCCCGTTATTAATGAGTTGACTAAATTCTTGACATGCATTCATTCTCTATTTGTGTGAGACTCCTGTTTTTAGCTCTTTAAAAATTATACTTTGACAGTACCTACATCATGAAGTTATTATGAGAATAAAATAATGCAAATAAAGTAATTAAGGCCCTGACATTTTAAGCAGTTAATGAATATTAGCTATTATTATTAGCTATAATTAAATGCAGTTTGATGCACAGGAAATAAAAAATGTAGCATACTCCTAACTTGATCCAGAGATACCCATGCAGTTAAAACAAAAATAAAGAGAATATTCATTTAATATTCAGCTCCACCTTGATTTCCCTTGGGACTTTTGACTCCTCTTGAATCTAGCCCAGTGAATTAAGCTTTTGAATTAATAGCCATTTTCATGGATGATGCCATACCTTATAATTATTGGGATCTATAACTGTTGGGATGTGTAAGGGTATACAGAATAAAGAATCTATCCCATAAAGAAAAAGAACTTCCCCACTTCACATGACCAATAGTAGATTATACAATTAAAATTAGGATTGAAGTAAAAAATTCCCGCTTTGAGAGACCCAATTACTATTCCTCATTTTATTTCCTTCAATTTTAATGGGTTATCCTGTGGATTTTCCCCCCGAAGTTTTTAATAGCTACGTTCTTCCTATCTTCCTTTGTCTGAGGTCAGAAAGAAACTAAAGGACAATAAAGGGAGAAGCACGACCAATTCCTCCAATTTCACTATGATTTTCGTTGCTATTTATACTCAGATAACTTTCTCAGATTATAAATCCTCAAAAAGAGAACTCAATTTTAGTTTTTGTTTTTTGGATTTTTTTTTTGTTGTTTATCTGTTTTTTGGAACCTGGCATAGGAGTTAAATCAGCTTTGGCTCAAATAAGCTTTGGCTCAGAGGAACCAACTGAATTGAATAATTAAATACATGTTGAAACAACACTTCAAAAGTAATACATAACCTTTCCATACTGATGTCTAGAAAAAAATAAAAATCATCTGTAGAAATAAATACAAGGACTGAGGCACACAATTTCCACGTACAAGCTCAAGGGAAGCAAATGGAACTGGGATTTACTCTGCACTGTACACAAAACCACAGAGAGCCTGGGTCATCAAATACTTTTTAAATAACTTCAAACACTGAAACACAATGCAGAAACCTACTGCACTCATTTAAAAAAGCAAACAAAGGAATATAGGGACTTAAATCAAGATTAAACGTTCAGCTGTTGTTCAGTTCCAGTGAACCAAAGAAGATCAAGTTGAATGTGAAAGAAAGTGAAGAAGACAAATAACACATGTAGTACTCAAGTGTTCCTTCTCTTTGCGGAGCTTATTTCTGTGTCTAGACACGATCAGACATTTTATATATATATATATATATATATATATAGACACACACACACACCTATGTATACTTCAGATACATAACGTGTGTATGTATGCCTACCTGTCTGTTTCATATATATTCATACCAACACACATTTCTTAGCCTTTGAAATGAGAGAATACCACTAAGCAGGTGGAGAAATCAGTTGAGGCAGCCCTCATTCAAGATTACTGTAGTCCCCGGCTACTCAAAGTGTGGTCACCAGCACCAGCAAAGCATCAGCAAAGCATCAGCAAAGCAAAGCATCAGCATCACCTGGGAGCTTGTTAGAGATGCAGAGTCTCAGGCCCCACCCCACATCTCCTGAATCACAACCTAGATTTTAACCACATTGCCTGGTGATTTGTATGTACAAATTCAAGTTTGAGAAGCACTGGCCTAGATCCGCGCTACCCGCTACAAAAGCTATTAGCCACTTGTCTATTCACCCGACATGTGATTAGTGAGACTGAGAAACTGCTTTTATTTTAATTATTAAAATGTGAATTTAAAAGCTAATACTTGATTCTATTACTGGAATACTTCTAAATATGCTGGGAACAACTCAGATATATGAATCTAAAGACAGATCAAGTATTTCTGATGAAAATTTACTATCTAAATCGAGAAAGTGCTCTAAGTGTAAAATACACACCAGATTTCAAAGACCTGTCATGAAAAAATGCATGCAACATATGTCATTGATAATTTTTTAGAATGATTACAGGTTAAAATTTCAGATATGCTGAGTTAAATTTAATACATTCTTAAAATTCATGTGCTTCTCTTTTACTTTTTAAAAATATGACTACTAGAAAATAGCACCTCATGTATTATTTTTACTGGACAGTACTGCTTTAGAGCCACAGTTCTCCAATTATAAAATTACTGGTGCCTGGGTTCCCATCCCAGAGATTCTGGTGAAGTTGGTCTGGGGTAAACCTGGGCATTAGGATTTTTCAACTCTCCTTGGTGATTCTACTGAGCCGCCAAGGTTGAGAACCACCGCCGCAGGTTAATACAGATTCATTAATCACAACTGATACATAATGACCTCCTAAAGACCTTACATCTTTTAAGAGCTCCCATCATTCCTCAGCTCAAAGGTGGAACTGGAGAAGTAGTGTGTATTTCTTACCTAGAGGGCAAAAGCACCCCACTGATGTTATCAGGGCTGGAGGCTGGGTGATATTATTCTACTTCAACTCCAGGCAGAATCAAACATACCAAAACAGATGGAAATCGAGGTTTTCTCAGTATCTCCAGAAACCCGTCCCCAGCAATGTCAGCAATTCATTCCCATATCCGACGCAGTGGATCTCCAACTTCCGTATGTTTAACAGAATAACCCCTTGCACAGTTTGTTTAAAAGCAGATTGCTGGGCCCGAGCAAGTCCCAGGAACGCTGTGGTAGGGTGACAAACCATCCTGGATTGCCTGGACTGTCCCGGTTTGGGTTTTAGCACCACATCCTGGGAACGGGTCAGTTCTGGGCAAACCAGGCCAGGTGGTCATCCTACCCCAGCGAAGTGCGTGTTTAACGAGCAGTCCAGGTGACCATCCTGGACGCCAGGTGAGCACAGTTTGAGAATCACGCCTAGAAACACAGATTCTTGAATACTTTCTAGTGACGTTCCTTCTGGATTAACCAAGCACCCTAAGAAAGCAGCCACTGAGGTGACACAAATAGTTCAGCAAATAACTGACTGGAGAAATGTTCGAACCTAATTAAACATACCAGTAAATTGTTTAAAACTGTATGCAAGAACAGCTACAAAAAGGATCACCCTGGTAGCCTTGAAGGGAACTATTTCAATGTCAAGAATCCAGCAGACAGGAGCTGGGGAGGCCAAGTAAGTGTGTGGCATGAGGTCATGTCAACCTTGAGTTTGATCACTGCTTCTGTCATTTGCTAGCTGTGTGACTTTGGGGAAGTTCCTTGACCTCTCTGTGCCTCAATATTTTCATCTGTAATGATGAAATGAATAATTTATACCAACACTGAAGCTTAGCCATCAGAGTAAAAAACTAATGCATTACATCAGACTGATCCCAGTTGAGGGATATTCTACAACATACCTGACCAGTCCTCCTCCAAACTGTCAAGGTCTTGAAAAACAAGGAGAGCCTGAGAAACTGTCACAGCCAAGAGAAGCCCAAGTAGACAGGATGATCCGCTGTAATGTGGCCTCCTGGAAGGGATCCTGGAATAGAAAAAGGACACTAGGTAAAAACTAACAAAATTCAAATCAAGAATGAAAGTTACTTAATATTAATGTATCAAAATTGGTTTATTGCTTGTGCAAATGCACCATGCCCATATAAGACGTTAGTCATAGGGCAAACGGAGTGTGCAGTGTATGGGAATTCTCTGTATGGCTTTGCAACTTTTCTGTAGATCTCAAACTACTCTAATTTTAAAAGTTTATTACAAAAACTGCCTAGCATAGTAGTGCCCAGGTCAGAAGTACACAGTTAACAACAGTCATTACTATTATTGTGAACTGTAGATTATGGATGATACCGAAGAAAAGAGCAGCATCCTGATTCAACATTTTCATGAGAAACTAGGAGCCTGAAAGCCTTGGAGATGAGGGTTGGGGGAAGAAAAGATGAGAGGGAAGACGAAGAGGCCATAAAGACTGTTTATTTTGTCTACAGCCAGTCCCAGGCCTGTAACTTCTGTCACATGACCCTGCTGGTTTTCTCCCTGACGTTGTTCAGAGTCTGTAATTATTTTCTTCATTCAGTTGTTCTCAGTTCTGAGCCCAACCTCCCTTACCTCTCCACCATGGGCTAGAACCAGAATCCTTTTCTTATGTTTTCTTCCCCTAGCCTCCCTGTAGCTCCCCTACCTCTCAAAAAATAAAAGCACGCAAGCAAATAAACGCAAACACCACTCCACTGACCAAGGAACCTCGCTTGGTGGGGAAGCCCTCAACATTTGAGTCCAGAGTTGCTAGGTGACATCTGCAAATACAGGTGATTGAGCTTAAACAGAAATACTTTAATATTTGCTTGTACTATATTGTACCTCGTGTTTTTGATTTAATTTAAGCTTCAGAAAAATTTTGTTGGATAAGCAGGGCAGATGTTGTTACCTCCATTTGAGTGATGTAAAAAATTTTAAAAAGAAAGGAAGGAAGCAAGGGAGGGAGGGAGGGAGGGAAGAAGGAAGGAGAGAGGGAGAGAAGAAAGAAATTTAAAGTGACAACAAGATTCATACAGTTAACTTGTGCATCACTGTTTTAATCTACTGGGGCCGCCCTTACAAAACATCACAGACTAGGGGGCTTAAACAACAGAAATTGATTTTCTTACAGTTGTGGAAGCTGCAAGTCCCAAACCAAGGGGCATCGGGGTTGGTTTCTGATAAAAGCTCTCTTCCTGGCGTGCAGATGACCGCCTTGCTGTGTTCTCACACGGTGGAGAGGGAAAGTTCTGGTGTTTCTTCCTCTTCTTATAAGGACACCAGTCCTATCGAATTAGCACCCCTCTCATATGACCTCACTTAACTTTAATTACCTCCTTAAAAAAAAAAAACCCTTCTCCAAATGCAGTCACACCTGAGGCTAGGGCTTCAACATATGAATTTGGCAGGGGTGGGGGGCGGGTGGGGAGGTGGAACCCAATTCAGTCCATAAAAGGATGTTCTCCTACAAGGGGCAGAAGAGTTAAGAGGATGACAGGGGGGAGATAACACTTCGAGAACAGGGAAGAACTACCAATTAGACGAGAGGTAGCTAACTGTGGCTACGCCCATTCATCCACATATTGCCCACAGCTGCAGAGCCGAGTAGTTTCCAGACAGAGACTAGGGCTCACAAAGCCCCAAATACTAACTCTCCCGCCCTTTACAGAAAACGTGTGCCAACTCCTGGGTTAGACCGGCATATGATAGTTCGTTCCATCCACAAGATGACTCCACAGGTTGGCATTCTTGCCACTCCACTGGGAGCAGAAGTGACTTCCAGATTCACAGCCCGCAGGGAGGGACTCGAGAGAAGAACTCAAAACACGGGGATAGAACATTCAGAAGGGCATCCTTTCCAGGCCACCCCACCGCAGGGCCTAGGGCTTTCCTCTTAGACCTTGCGACTGTGGGTGGATGTCGGCCCTCAGCACAATGGCTTCCGACAACCCTCTCAGCCTTGCAGACTGTTGTCACTCAGGCCCAAATGCCCCGCTGTCTCCAATCACACCCTATCAGTGTTTGCTGCAAGCTATTTTAGGCGCTCAGTTTCTTGCAATTTTATTTTGTTTCAGTTTGTTTTGCACCGGGGCATGTGTTTTATATGATTAGGATTTACATAGAAAGCAGATCACTTGAATTAAGGGAGCCTTGCAAATAATTATGGAGACCTTAAGGGGTTTCCAGGGATAATTTCAGGACTGTTAGTCCCAAATGCAGTTGTTGGTCCTTTTCGTTATTAGACAGTATGTTCCCTTTTCTTTTCAGCATCCGATATTGAACTCATGGTGCTTTCCTTATTGTACTGATTACAACTCAGGTTCCTTTTGATAGAGGCATTTGTCAATAGAAAACAGTTCCTAGATCCTCTTGGAATTAGTAGAGACATTCCCCAACTTACTTACTCAAGAATCCAGAGCCTTTTCATTAGGCCTATGGTAGGATTTAAGGAAGCAAAACTACAATTGGGGTTAATTTTACTGTTGGCTAACGGATCTCATTAGTATTTGACTTATTGATCTTCCTGTCTGCACAGAGAAATTATTTGCATGTAGATTCCTGCTGCTTTAGTCTGTCCAGCATCAATTCCTCTGAGGAACATCCTCTCTCCCATTTCATGTGGTCCTAGGTGGGCTATCAGTTACAACGCTCGGGGCCCCCGCAAATCATATTACCCTGTTCTACCCCTCAACAGAGTCATTGGTCCGAAAGAAAGTATGTGACCTGATAGGAGCTAATTACCCAGGATATTAAAGAAGTTGGGAGAGAGATTGTCACACAGATGGACACCGGGCAGAGAGAGGGAGGCAGAGCCCCCAGATCCAGCCCTTCCTGAAGCCTTCCCCACCCCTGGACTTCCTAGGGATGTGAACCAATAAATTCCTTTTTCTGCTTGACTAATTCAAGTTGGGCTTCTCACTCAAAACCCCAAATGTCCTCACTGATACAACATGCTTCCAGATAGATTTCTGAGTGTCCTCAGAAACATGCATCAGCAACTTCCAGAGGGCACCAGGCACTGAGCGCTGGGATCCATGGGTCCTCATCCGAGCTGCAATCTTGGAGCTCCCAGGCCATCCCTCTGCCAGGTTCGAGGGCTTCCTTGGATATATTTATGCCTTCTCTTATGCACGAAAGTGCAGTCTGGACTTGCTTTCTTAAGTTCTACTTCTCCCTGTCCTTTGGCCCTTCTTGGAGTGGAAGTGGGACAAAAACCCTTGTGCTGCTGACACTGATGGTATCAATCTTGGGAAAGAAGAGAAAACCAAGTAAGATCAGTGGACCCCCAACAATGATAATGCTGAATGGAGTGGGAGGGCCAAAGTCTAGGGCCAGGTTTGGACCCCAATCCAACCAGTGGTCCCAAGCATCCCAGAGGTAACCAGGAAGAAGAAATAAAACCCACAGCCCACCACCAAGTGGCTGCAAAATTACCCCTTCAGTGAAGACACATGTTTTTCTCCTTTGTTTTCCAGAAGATACCTTTCTAAACCCATCTAAACTCTGCCTCACTAGATTCTTTGCCACCTGAAGTGTTAGCTATGACTCAGAGTTTCCTGAGATAAACTCTACAACCTCCCTCCTCCCCCAGGAAAGTTCCTGACTGAGGCCCACCCACACCAGCCAAAACTCTGATCCAAGTGGCTGGGAGATACCTTAATGCCGTTTAAACTATGCACTTACATGTGTTTGCAGGTCATGATAAATAAGCACCCTCCTTTGTTGTCTCATTTCTTTGCAGCTTAACTTGGCTTCCTCTGTTTCTAACTGATGGGAACTAAAGTCAGTTTTTAAGACGCACAAGGAAGGAAAGCTCTTTGTGTTAAAGGCGGTCTGCCAAGGTGCTAATTCCATCTTTGGTAGGTTTTTCCCAGGACTGTGTTCCTTATCCAGGAATTTCCCTGAGCTTGGTGGTTCGCTAGTCCAAATTCCAGCTTTGAATAAATAAACCAGCTGAAGTGCTCCGTTGCCTCAGGGACAAGGAGGGCAGTTTCTGAACTTCCATCGCCCCCCAGTGGCAATTTCTTAAGTCTTTTTGTTAGTTACTCAAAAAGATTTAGGTTATGATTCTTCCCTCCAAACCTGTTTAAAATTTTTTTTAAAAAATTCTCACACTGAAGATTATGAAATGTGTGTGTGGAGGTGTGTTAGTAATGTTGAGTTTATAACTGCTGGGTCACAGGGTCGTAGATTCATGCAATTGACAGATCTCACCAATCAGGATGCCCTTTGGAAAAAATTCCTACCTATCATAGCTGTAGAGTCCAAAATTAAAGTGATTACCCCAAATGCGTTTTTGTTTTTAATTTAGAGGATCTAGATCAGGGTTTCCATTTTTCTGGTTCAATTAAATCACGGTCATTAACTATAATTTTTAAACTCATGCTACCCCTTTGTAAACTTTTCCACCATAAAATGTTTTGTAACATTGTCCGAGAAGGTAAGAAACCATTTAAAGCCAAAAAATATGAAGGTTTATAAACCATGTATATAAAACTTTGTAAAAGCCAACATCAAACCCACACAAATAACTAGAAATTATCACTGTTAGGTTGTCAAAACCTGCAGCAGATTAATACACAAAGTGGCAGAATCAAATGAATGAAAGTTCGTGATTTCAAACTTTAACCAGGTGAAACTCAGAAATAGGTGATAGGGCTTCCCTGGTGGTGCAGTGGTTGAGAATCTGCCTGCCAATGCAGGGGACACGGGTTCGAGCCCTGGTCTGGGAAGATCCCACATGCCGCGGAGCAACTAAGCCCCTGCGCCACAACTACTGAGCCTGCGCTCTAGAGCCCATGAGCCACAACTACTGAGCCTGCACATCTGGAGCCTGTGCTCCGCAACAAGAGAGGCCGCGGCAGTGAAAGGCCCGCGCACGGCGATGATGAGTGGCCCCCACTCGCCGCAACTAGAGAAAGCCCTCGCACAGAAACGAAGCCCCAACACAGCCAAAAATAAATAAATAAATAAATAAATTTAAAGAAAAGAAAAGAAATAGGTGATAGAGTTGCCCTGAGTCATCAGATAGAGATAGTTTAATGATACTGAAGAGTCTCCACGGTCAGTAGGAACTGATGCGCAACATTTAATTCATCCCCCACCCGTCCGCTCACCTATCATCCCATCCCCTTGTCCATCCTCCCACCCATCCATTTAGACAGGTTTAGGAAGATATCCTGTGGAAAACAAAAGGGAAAAAAGTGTTTCTTCACTGCAACAATAATTTTGCAGCCTCCTGGTAGCACGCTGTGGGCACCTCCATCCATCCAGCTATACATTAGCTATGTGCCAGATGTTGTGTGAGGTACCAAGGACAGAAGATGGGTAAGATGTGCTACCTACTTTCATGATTCTCAAAGCAAAAGAGACTTCTAAGATTTTCTCAGTATGGACTCTATTCTAAGGCTTCATTCTCAGAGAAGGTGGAAATAACCAGTACCAAATCGCCAAATCCAGAAAAGACTCTCAACGGTTAGCATCAAGAGGGCCTAGAGACCTAGTTGGCCTTGATTGCATGGGGGGTAGAGATGAGACCTCATTCAGACACAGCCATTGAATGTTTTCTCTGCAAAACAAAATGTAGGCTATGTGGGATTCCAAAAACACAAACTATTTTGAGGGAGAGAGCAGGTATACATATGAAAGAGCCAAGGGACACTTTTATAGCATAATAAGATCACAGCCTCACATTATATATAGTCAATGCTTTTTGGTGGCTGGTATTAAGTATTTCACCTCATTTTTGAGAAAGGGAGGAAGTGGAATTTAGGAAAGCAAGTCCAGACTGAAGAGGCTTATTTTCAACTCAGAAAGGGGAAGGTTCTTGCCTGCCTACCCACGATGGAGTTATTACTTCAGCTTATTTTTCAGATCCCAGTAAATTCTTTTGGTTCACCGCCTGCTAGACCCTGCCTCCACACCCCTTTTAAATTAGAGGCCAGGCTTATAGTCCTTTAGATAATACTGACCTGGTGCTAACCTCCTACACCCCAAGCATTCCTGCCACTCCTAAACCCAAAGTGGAAGTGTGTGTCCTTCAGCTTCCTTTACTCAGATCTTGACTCCTTTCCGGCCAGAACGTTCCCCTCCTCTGACCACCCGTCTCCCCTTACCTTTGGAGGATAAACTCCATCAAATCTCTTTTGCTCAAGTATCCCAAATCCTGGTGGTCTGGGGGCCTCATTATTAGTGTCAAAGTCTATCTTTTCTCTCTTTTTTCCTGTCTAGCATAATATCTCGCACATAGAAGGTGCTCAATAATTTGTTAAAAGGAAGGGAAGGGGCAGTAGCGGGAGAGAAAGACGGAAGGAAGGGGGAAGGCCAGAAGGAAGGGAGAGAGAGAGGGAGAAGAGAGAACAAGAAAGAAAGAAAGGAGAGGTAGAGAAAAGAATTCTCTTACAAGGACCTGTTATCTCCCTAATTAACACCACTCACCAATTAAATGCTCACTTGTCCTTAATGTATGTCCTCAGCACACTTTTGAAGTTTGTTTTCAGTGATGTGACTTTAAACAAATGTAATCTATTGGAGTTAATAGTTTACAGTGATGGTTTTCAGTGTTTTCCTGTGGTACTTTGGGGGCCAGACTGAGCTATTCTCTGTTAAAATAAAATAATACCCGCCCCCCCCAACACACAATTTTCAGGAAACCTTTAAATTAACAGATAGAACATTCTTAAATTTAGCCCTTTTCCCACCACACAATTCTCATCTATATTGTCAAGTGTTCGCAGAGAGCAAAGCATATGAACACACAACAACAACACAAAATCCAAGGAAGTTCCCACAAGTGGAAATTTCTTTTAAGTATTTAACCACTCGTATAATATGCAATCAATTGTTTCTAGTTCATGTGATACAGTAAAATATATATTTCATGCTGTTTCCCACGGAGGAGTAGCCCATTTTCCAGCACCATAGCAGACTCACCTGAGGATAAATATATCACCTTGTAGGTGACCCTCAAACCACATCAGTGCCACACAATCCTTTCTCACCTCAGGGGGCTCAGTGCTACAACCCTGCAAAAAGCAATGGAATCAAGTGTGAGGCCACTCTGAGCAATTACAAAGGCATTTAAAAAAATAAAGCAAGTATATTATTTTCATTGATAATTATTATTGAAATTATTCAGATAAAGCTAGGGGCTAATTATATTATGATTGTAAATAGTAGAATAGTCATCCTCGTCTCTTCTACCCCCTAATTATAAAGCTGAATTAATTTGGGGTAACTGAAAACTTTAGACAAATGCTCCTGCTTCCACGTGAGAGAAGAGAGAGAATCAATTTTCCCTCAAGAGGAGGTACTTTCAAGTAATGCTTCTGGAACCATCCATAGTGAAGGACTGGTTGTTTTGTTTTGTTAATTTCTAATCAATTGCCCGCCGATATTTTCGTACAAAAACCAAAAAATTACTAATGGAATGAAATAAAAAGCAAATGTACAAAATGTACGCCAAATTTCTTTATTCTCAGATTCATGAGAAAGAAAATTACTCTCTTAAACTGCTACAAAAGTTTCTAAATGCTTCCTCTCAATCTCTGTATTTCTTCCTACGGACAACACACAGGGCACTCGAAAGCCTTGCCATCCAAAGTGTGCTCCTTGGGCCAGAAGTACTGGCATCATCTGGGTGCTTGTGAGAAATACAAAAGCAGATTCTCATGCCCCATCCAGACTAAGCGAATCAGAATCTGCATTTTAACAGGATCCCTGAGGGATATGTACACCCAGTAAAGTATGAGAAGCATTGGTCTAAACTAGAAAATCAAAAGCAATTGTACAGATACACAGACACACACATATAACTTTCAGACCATAGAATGTTTTATTATCAACTCATCACATTTTATACAATATTTAATAGATTCACCCTTAAGCAAAGTGTAAGCCTTTGTCAGCTAGGCCTGGCCTTCCTACCGCCTGGGGCTCAAGATCTGATTCACTTGAATCTCCAGGTCCTCAGAAAATCAAGTTTCCCTAAGTTATATGGTGCTTCTCAGAAATCTATGTTCCCATGGCCACCTCTGCCTCTGGACTCCTCTTTCTACCTGTGCTGGTTCAGTTCACATTGACTCAGATGAATAAATCAACCCCTCTATCATCTTCTACAGAAGCCCATTCACCAAAGCATTTGTTGATTTTGTTAAAACTCGGAATAAAAAGAGATAGATGGATATTTCTTGAACATGATCCAAAAAAAAAACTATATGCCAATCTAAAAAGTTAACCCAATGCTTAATGGATAAACAACACTAGACACATTCCCACAAAAATTAGGAATGTCCACAACCACTTCTATTAGTTAATATTTTGCTGGAAAGTCCTAACATTTTGCAATTAGCAGAGAAAAGAGATTACAGGCATTAGAGTTAGAAATGAGGAGGTAAAATTATTATTAGTTGAGATTATATGAAAGAATCCCTGGAAAATCCAAGATAAATAAACAAAAAATACGACTAATGACAATACATGAATTCAAAACATTGCAAAACATGAGTCGAATGTAGTCAACAGCTTTCATAAATGTACCAATAATAAGTTTGAAGATATAAAAAAGGAAAAGATTTCCCTTACATTGCAAAAACAAAGTTTAAATACCAAGGAATAAACTCAACACTTTAAAATGATTTTAAGAACACTTTAAAATTGCACTGAGGGACACAAAAGAAGACTTGAACATTTGGGGAGGGCATTGCATATTCATGTATAGGATGACACATTTTTCTAAAGAGTTCTAGTTTTCCTATATATATAAGTTTAACATAATCCCAGTAAAATTACCATCCAGATTTTCAAAAAAAATAAAAAACTTGACCAGCCAACTCCAAATTTCATTCAGAAATATAAACAAGCAAAAGTATCAAGAAAAATTCTGAAAAAGAAGAATAATGAGAGAAGAATGACTTGCCAGATGGTCCCAGTACTTTAACGTGGTATTGGTGTGTTGTTCGTGGACATAATAATGGCTTGGAGTAAAAAGTCCAAAAATAGATCTGAGTATACATGGGAATTTTGTGTCTTAATAATGAGATGACATCTCAAATCTCTGTATGTGTGTAGGGGGATATGGGGGGATGGTTTATTGAAAAAATAGTCCTGAGACAATTGAGTAACTGAAAAAAACAGAGGGGAGAGTAGAGCTGTACTTTATTCCTTACACCAGAATAAATTTCAAATATATCAAGGGTTTAAAGTAAAAAGATAAAATTTTTATAAATTTGAAAAATCGTAGAAGAATTCATTTAGGACTTAAATGAAAGTGATTCTAACGATGCCCCAACACCAAGAAACCATGTAAGAAAAGACTGTGAAATTAAGGTGCATAAAAATTACTCAAAGCAAAATTCACCACAAACAAAAACAAAAGAAAAATGACTGAGAAAATATTTCTAACTCATTGTTATGGATCGAATTGTGTGCTCCCCCTCCAAATTTGTATGTTGAAGTCCTAACCCAAATACGACTATATTTGGGGATAGGGTCTTCAGGGAGGTAACGAAAGTTAAATGAAGCCTTAAGGGCGTGGCCCTAATCTGATAGGACTGGTGTCCTCTCAGGAAGAGATACCAGAGAGCTCCCTTTCTCCACATGCATAGAGAAGAGGCCAAGAAAGCAGCTGTCTACAAGCCAGGAAGCCAGAAACCAACGCTGATGGCACCTTGATCTTGAACCTCTAACCTCGAGAACAAAATAAATTTCTGTTGTTTAAGCCACTCAGTCTGTTATTCTGTTATGGCAGCCCGAGCAGACTAACACACTCATACTTTGGAAAAAGGGTTAATTTCCTTACTATGTAAATAGTTCCTACAAAATCAGTAAAAAAAAGAGCAGTACAATGTATTGATGAAGGTGTGAGGGAATGGGCTCTCTCATACATTCTGAGAGGGACTGGTACAACCACCTATTAAGGGTAATTTGGAAATGCCTACCAAAGATAAAAGCAACTTCCTCTTGAGCCAGTCATTTTGATTCTAGGTGTTTATTCCACAGATCTGCTCGCATGTGAGAAAAAATGTAAGTACAATATTATTCATTGCAGCATTGTTCGTAATGGGAAAGCATTAGAAACAATTAAATTTTGTTCACTATTAAGAGACCAGTTATATAAATTATATTAATCTATACAATGGGACAGTGTACAATTGTTAAATAAAAACAAACTGGAATGCTTTATGTATCAGTATGGAAAACCTCCAAGATATTTTAACTGAAGAAAACAAGGGTGAAAACTCTATGTAAAGTATGCTACCATTTGTGTAAAAAAAAAAATGTAGGCAGGGAGAGAACAGGTGTTATATTGCATCTAAGTGTCTGATACACCGGAATAACCCCCAGTTAGCCTTTAAAGGGCAATTCATGGTGATGTTTGTACAACATTGTCAATGTACTTAATGCCACAAAATTGTACACTTAAAAACAGTTAAAATGGTTTTTTAAAA
Organism: Eubalaena glacialis; assembly: GCF_028564815.1. Taxonomy (NCBI): domain Eukaryota; kingdom Metazoa; phylum Chordata; class Mammalia; order Artiodactyla; family Balaenidae; genus Eubalaena; species Eubalaena glacialis. Next base: position 8,983,163 of record NC_083736.1, read on the forward strand.
AGTCAATTCAGAGGTCATCTCCTCCAGAGTAAAGGCCATGGCTAAATATATTTTCTTTATCCTCCCACAGTAAGTTTATAAAGTTATGAAATAAATGAAATTATCTGAAGATGCGTCTGTCTCACTACCTAGAGTATTGGTGAGGCAGCAGGGAACATGTCCCACCCACCCCATGGCCTCCGAGACTGGCTCCATATCCAGCACATGGTAGAAGCTCAGGAAATGTTTTCCCTACAGATTTCAGACTCAAGACTGCAATGTCAACTTATTGCTGAGTTTCCAGCCTGCTGGCCTGCCCTGCAAATTTAATACTTGGCACTGCTCACAGTTGTGTGAACCAATTCCTTAAAATAAATTTCTTGATATGTAGCTAGCTAGCTAGATCCTTGTTGGTTCTGTTTCTTTGGAGAACCCTGATTTGGGGCAAAAGAGCACTCCTCAGATAACCTCATGCATTAGGCTTCCTACTTACATGGCTGCCTCTGCTTCTGATGTAACATCAAGGAAAGTGCAACTGAAGAGGAGCCTTGAGCAAATTAGTAGAGAGCCCCCAGAGCAGAGGGCAAAGTAACATATTTTAGCATTTATGATAACAATTTATTTCATGCTTTATAATTCACAGTATATTTCTTTGGCTATAAAGCCTTATATTGCCATTGCTGGAGAGAGAGACAGACAGACTGACAGAGAGAGAGAGAGAGAGAGAGAGAAAGAGAGAAAGAGAAAGAGAGAAAGAGAAAGAGAGAGAGAAGAAAAATCCAAACCTTTGCTACATTCTGATTATATCTTTTAAATATTTGTACCAATAACTCTGTATTTAGAGCCTGTATATCTTTGGTTTTTAATGCATAAGGAGACCAAGCAATAAAATAATATCACAAACATCTGTTCCTAGGATTCAAGAGTTAAAGTATGAATTTTAATATCCCCCAAAGCATATTTCTTGGAAAACTGTGTCTGATGTGGTGGTGGTAGAGAATGGTTTGTCAACTTGTCTTTTGTGGCTTTAATTCTTCAATCCCACTTTAGAGTGAATCCAAACCACTTAAGAGAGCCTCCCCTTCCTTCCCCTACAGCCACTCATAACTTACCTTCTTGATTTTCCTTCCATTTTTACTTTTCTTCTCTCCAATTTATTAATTCACAATGCTTACAATAACAAACAAAACTGCCGAAGAGGCAGGAATATATTTAGGTGAGCTAGTCAAGCATTCCCTTCTGCGTAGGGAAACCCAACTAGCCCGAAGACTCTTTGGTAAGTATGGAATGATAGCAAAGAAGAACAAAAGCCGTGAAGGCTATCACCATTCATCCTTGTGGTTTTACCATCCAACCACACCAGATGACTTAAGTTTCTTTATTTGTAACCAGCTCTCACTTTCTTGAGTTTCAGTTCTGTGCTCTGAACTGCTTCTTGGATTTCACTGTTGATAACCATTGTCATCACAACTGCAGTGTTTCCAACAATGAACTCATCTTGCCCCTAAACCCAGACATTTCTCAAAATCAGCAGCCACTTCTTTTACTCCCTCTCTTCTTACCTTCTTTATCTTAATTTTCTCTTTTTACGGTAAGTTGGTAGTTTCAGACATAGCCTACCATGTTGTTGTTCCCCTTCAAAAGAAAAATTATGTTGGATGGTCCTTGGCTATAGTTTATACTTAAAAAGTGAAAGGCAAATCCAATACCTGCAGGAAATTTCATTAACATAACCCTATTATTGCTCCATTTCTCTTTAACTTTGGTAATTATTAGCAAACCAGATCCATTACCAATTATTTCCACAGGGGAGAAAAGATGAAATCTCTCACTCCTCTAGGCAAGACTATCCTGATGTTTCCTGCCTGGGTGGCTGGTAACACGTTGCTCTGCATAGCTCCTCTCCAGAGCAACGTGCATTTCTCCCGTTGTGACCCGTGGTACTCCTGTCATTCTCAGTCCACCATGTCAAATCTGCTCACCCATAAAGGCCCACTTGTGGTAACAACTGGCCTAATAACTTAATTACAATAACATAATAATAATAACAACAACACTTTACTATTAAACACTAGCTTCTCCCCCCATTTCAGCTTCAGAATAACTGGGGTGAAAATAGATAACCAACAAGGACCTACTGTACAGCACAGGGAACTATACTCAATATCTTGTAATTATAAGGGAAAAAAATCTGAAAAAGAATACATAGATAGATGAATCACTTTTCTGTACACCTGAAACTAACACAACATTGTAAATCAACTATACTTCAATAAAAATTTTTTTAATTAAAAAAAAGAATAGGGTGGAAAGGAGGAGAATGAAGTTAAATTGTCCCAATGTAGTTACCTAGTAACTACACACACACGCACATGTACATGTATATCTATATTATATGCTGCCCAAGCTGAGGAGGTAGGAGCCCATGCTCTAGCTGCCAGGTATCAAGGACAGCAAGTTTCTGGCCTTTGGTTTGCCTAGAACAGGGTCTCTCAACCTTGGCACTATTGACATTTGGGCTGCATAATTCTTTGTTGTGAAAGCTGTCCTGTACATTTCAGGATGTTAAGCAGCAACCCTGGCCTTGATCCACTAGATGCCAATAGCAATCCCTACCTCCAGTGTGACAGCCAAAAATGGCTCCAGACATTGCCAAATGCCTCCTGGATGGGATGGGGGTAACAAAATCCCACCCCTACCCCTACCTGAGAACCACCGCTACAGAGGGAAGCAAGCCCCTGCCTCCTATCAAACCTCATACATGATGGATTCCCAAACAGAGTAAAAGGCTGGGCATCTCCCTGTCAGCATTCATCAGAGGACAAGCTTCAGTTTTCTGAACCGGTCCCATAGCAGGCCTGTCAGTGTCCTCCCAGGCCCACTTGGCACATATCAAGGAGAGTTCAGTCTTAAATAAGTTCAGCTATAAATTAGAGAAACTTCTTCAAACAGTCATGCCCTGTGTACATCTGGAGATATGGAACTAGGGTTCAGATAAGTTGAGAGTGACCCACAATAAAAGGTAGTTATCTATCATCAGTGAATTAAAATTAATTCATTTTTTAGAGGTTTATGTTAAGAGAGCCTGGTCTCATCAAAAAAATAAATAAAACACACACACACACACACACACAAGCTTGGAACTTGCAATAATATATTCTCTGAAGTTATTACAGTGGTATTAAAAATATTAAACAGAATGATAACCTCCAGTAATTTAATTTTACTGGCAACAAATCCCTTTGAAGAACAGTGGCATTGGGGCTTCCCTGGTGGCGCAGTGGTTGAGAATCTGCCTGCCAATGCAGGGGACATGGGTTCGAGCCCTGGTCTGGGAAGATCCCACATGCCGTGGAGCAAATAGGCCCGTGAGCCACAACTACTGAGCCTGCGCGTCTGGAGCCTGTGCTCCGCAACAAGAGAGGCCGCGATAGTGAGAGGCCCGCACACCGCGATGAAGAGTGGCCCCCGCTCGCCGCAACTAGAGAAAGCCCTCGCACAGAAACGAAGACCCAACACAGCCAAAAATAAATAAATAAATAAATAAATAAAATTAAAAAAAAAAAAAAGCAAGGAACATGACTTTAAAAAAAAAAAAAAGAACAGTGGCATTTACTGTATTTCAAAGAGTGAGAGGCAGCCCTGGCTCTTGAGAGAGACATGGTACAGACATGGTCCCTCTGCGTACCGATGCGGCGAGTCCTGGTGAACCCATGCAGACCCCATGGAACACTGAGCTATAAGGACGCCCACCGGCTGTGTCTTAGGAACTTGCCTTTGTGCCTTCAGGCCTTAGCAAAGACTGTGAAGGTCAAGGGCAGCGCTGGCTGGGAGCCAAGTGAAGGTGTCCAGGCATAACTGGAGAGTGGTGAAGAGCAAAGTTGAGAAAAGCAAATTCTCCCTGTTGTCAGGTCAATAACTCTTCTTTTTAAAACCCTCCTATGGCTTCACATCTCACATAGAAGAAAATGCAAACCCACCCCCCCAAGAAGCCCAGCACGCTCCAGTCCCCATATCCTCTCCTACGTTCTGCCCTCACTCACCCCGTGCAGGCCCCGCTGGCCTTCCCCTGTTCATTCCAATCACACGAAGCTCTCCTTTGCTGTTCCCATTGTCTGGACCACTCTTTGTCCTGATCTTTACACGGCTGGGTCCTTCTCATGAGTCAGGTCTCAGCTAAAATGTCCCCCCCTTACAGAAGTCTTCCTGACGACCACATCTGAGGTTGTATCCAGGGTTCTCAATCTGCACTGTGCACACGGATCTCCTGGGGAACCTGTTACATTGCAGACTTGGACTCAGTGGTGGGGGGACGGTGTTGAAGCTGTAATTCTGCATTTCTAACACGCTCCCAGGAGATGCAAATCTGTTGCTTCATGGCCCACACTTTGAGTAGCAGCATCACCCTTCAATCTCTGTCACACTACTTGTTTTATTTTCTTCATGGTGTTTCTCACACTTTGAAATTATTTGTTTGTGTACTGGATTGTTCATTGGTTGCTTGATCTATTTGTTTACTTAGAAGGTAAATTCCCTAAGAGCAAGGACTTTGTGCAGTGCGTTCACCTGTGTGTTCTCAGCACTTAAGACCTGGCACATCACAGATGCGCCACATGTACTGTTGAATGAATGTTGTTGTTCAAGATTCATTGACTCTTTTACCCTTCCAGTGCCTGCCTACTGACTGCTTCAGTGATTGACAGTGCTAGCTACTCAAATGCCAGCCCGGGAATTGCTAGCTTCAGGTCCAAGCTGAGATACGAAGTTTGTACTAAAATATAAATCTGCTGTCACTAAGCACAACTTTAGTTGAGATGATGTATTTTTCATAGCAAGATTTTCTTGATGAAGGAAGCAGTGCCTTACTTTCCCTCTGGTCCAAGCTCCTCATCTCACGGCAGACTGGTAAGTGTGTGAACTAGACCCACTGGGGTGACACATTTTGAGTGGCACTAATATAAGGGATAGAAAGCTTAAAAAATGTATTTTCTGATTTCAGATAACCATAGGTAGGTAGCATAAATATAATTTTAAATACACAATTACAAAATATTTTTGTCATGTACTGTAATAGAGTATTGTCTCAGAGACAAGGAATTGACCCCCTGTCTTTCCCCCTTAGTTATGCCCTCCCAGGCCACCTGCACTCCATCATAACCATGAATTTTCCCACTTTTGCCCTGACAGAGTCATTCCCCTGCCACTTACACCACACTCTTGCATGTCCATGCCCACAATCCTCCCCACATGGCCATGCCCCTCCTCTCTGCCTGGCCATACACAGCTCACCTGGGTCACACTCGTCCTGCCACACCCATTTTCCTTCTTGGCCACACCTATATCCCATGCAAAGCTAGCTATGTTCTCCTGCTGACACCCTACCTTCTGTGTCACATCCTCATTCCCAGGCCACAGTCTCTTTCCACACTCTGGCCATGCCACTCCTGAATGGGCCAAACCTTCTGTGCTGCCTCCACCCAGGGGCCTGATCCTGGCAAACCCTGGAGATGCGCTCCAGGGATCTAAGAAATTTTGACAGAGAACAGAGAATGGCAGGAGAGATGGGAATTAACAGTAGAAGAAAAAAAAGAATTATGGGAGAGAAGGGAGAATTCTGTGAGAGAGAGAATTGTGAAAGACGATCAAGTATTGTGAGAATGGAAAATTGTGGGAGAAAATGGGGAATTGGGGAGAAAAAAGAATTGGAAGAGAAACAGGAACTTATTAGAAAGAACAGAAAACTGTGGGTGAGTTGAATTGTGGGAGACAAGGGTAGTTGTGGGAAAGAAGAGAGAATTGTGGGAGAGTTAGAGAATTGTGAGAAAAAGCAGAGGCTTGTGAGAGAAAGGGGAACTCTGGGGAAAAAACAGAGAATTGTGGGATAGATTAGGAATTATGAGAAAAACAGGAAACTGTGGGAGAGGATTAGAGAACTGTTGGAAAGAACAGAGAATTGTGCATGAAAAGGGAATTGTGGAAGTGACAAGGAATTGTAGGCGTGATAGGGACACTGCGGGGGGGCACTGGGACATTGTGAGAGAAAAAAGAATTGTGAGAAAGAAAAAAATAGACAATTGTGAGCAAGAACAAAAAATTATGGGAGAGAAGAGAGCATTATGGGAGAAGAAAGAATTGTACACAAGAGAATTGTGAGAGAAACAGAATTGGGAGGGGCAAGGAGAATTGTGAGAGAGAAGAGGATTGAGGAAGAAATGGAGAATTGAGGCAGACACATGGAATTGTGGGAGAGAACAGAAAAGTGTGAGAGAGATCAGGAAGTATGGGAGAAACAGGGAATTGTGGGAGAGAAGGGGGATTGTGGGAGTGACAGAAAAAATAGACAATTGTGAGAACAAAGAAATGTGGACAGAAGAGAGTATTATGGTAGAAAGGGGAATTGTGAAAGTTAATGGGATTCTAGGGGAGAGAATAAATTGTGGGAGGTAAGGAGAATTGTGAAAACAACAGAGAATTTTAGGAAAGAACACAGAATTGTGGAAAAGACAAAGAATTAAGAGAGAAACAGAAATCTGAGTGAGACAAGAGGAACTGTGGGAGACGGGGAATTGTGGGAGAAAAGGGAATTCTGGGATAGAACAGAGATTTGTGGGAGCCATGGGGGATTGTGGGACAGAGTAGAGAATTGTGGGACAAAACTGAGAATTGGGGGAGACAAAGGGAATTCTGGGATAAAACAGAGAATTGTGGGAGAGATTAAGAATTATGGGGAAAAACAAAGAATTGTGGGAAAGCTAGAGAATTGTGGGACAGAGTAGACAACTGTGGAAAAATAAGGAAATTCAGTGAATGCAGAGAATTGTGAAAGTGACAGGAACTGTGGGAGGCACTGGGACCTTATGAGAGAAAAGGAAATTGTTAGAAGGGAACAGTATACAATTGTGGGAGAGAATAGAGTATTATGGGAGAAGAAACAAGTGTGATAAATGTGGTAATATGGGAGAGAAGAAAAACTGGGAGAAATGGAGAATTATCGGAAAGAACAGAGAATTGTGGGAGATGAGGAATTCTGAGAAAGAACAAAGAATTGTGGGAAAACAGAATTATGGGAGACACGTGGAATTGTGGGAGTGACAGGGAATTGTGGGAGAGAACAGAGAATTATGGGAGGCACACAGAACTGTGGGAGTGACAGGGAATTGTGGGAGAGAACAGAGAATTATGGGAGGCACACAGAACTGTGGGAGTGACAGGGAATTGTGGGAGAGAACACAGAATTATGGGAGGCACACAGAACTGTGGGACTGACAGGGAATTGTGGGAAAGAACAGAGACCTGTGGGAGAAAAAGGGAACTGTGGGAGACAGGTGGAATTGTGGGAGAGATAGAGAATTGTGGGTGACAGAGAATTGTGGAAAAGAGAGAACTGAGAGAATATAGAGAATTGTGGGAGTGAACAGAGTATGATGGAGGAGCAAGAGCTGTGAGAGGATAATGGGGTACTGCAAAAGAGAATAAAAAATTATGAGAAAGACAGGAAATTTAGGAAACAGAATTGTGAGAGTGGAGAATTATGGGAAAGAATAGAGAATTGTTGGAGACAGTGGGAATTCTGGGAAAGAACAGAGAATTGTGGGGGACAGGAGGAATTCTGGGAGTGACAGGGAATAATGGGAAAGAACAGAGAATTATGGGAGACACATGGATTTGTGGGACAGGGAATTATGGGAAAGAACAGAGAACTGTAGGAAAAAGAGAGAATTATGGGAGACATGTGGAATTATGGAAGAGATGGAAAACTGTGGGATAAAACAGAGAATTGTGGAATACATGTGGAATTGTGGGAGTGACACAGAACTGTGGGAAAGAACAGAGAATTGTGTGTGAGACAGGGAATTGTGGGAATCACTTGCATTTCCATAAACTAATAATGAACTAGCAGCAAGAGAAATTAAGAAAACATTCCCATTTACAATGGCAACATAAAGAATAAAATACCTAGGAATAAATTCACCAGGAAGTTGAAAGACCTGAACATTGAAAACTGGTTGGCCAAAAAGTTCATTCGGGTTTTGCTGTAAGATGGTACAGAAAAACTGAACGAACTTTTTGGCCAACCCAATATAAGATTTTTATTAAAGAAATCAAAGAAAACACAAATAAATGGAAGGATGTTCTGTGCTCATGGATTGGAAGGATTAATATTGTTAAAATGATCATACTAACCCAAAGCAATCTACACATTCAATGCAATCCCTATCAAAATTCCAATGGCATTTTGGACTTCCCTGGCAGTCCAGTGGTTAAGACTCCACGCTTCCACTGCAGGGGGCACAGGTTCGATCCCTGGTAGGGGAAGTTCCGCATGCCACGCGGTGTGGCCAAAAAGAAAGAGAAAAAAAAATCCAGTGGCATTTTTTCACAGAAATAGAACAAACAATTCTAAAATTTGTATGGAACCACAAAAGATCCCAAATAGCCAAAGCAGTCTTGAGCAAAAAGAATAAAGCTGGAGGCACTACAGAGTCTGATTTCAAACTATATTAAAAAGCCACCATAATCAAAACAGTATGGTATTGGCATAAAAACAGACACATAAGGGGGAGGAGAAGAAGATGGCAGAAGAGTAAAACACGGAGATCACCTTCCTTCCCACAGATACATTAGAAATACATCTACACGTGGAACTGCTCCTACAGAACACCCACTGAACGCTGGCAGAAAACGTCAGACCTCCCAAAAGCCGTGTGGATGAAAGGCTCTTGGTGCTCCAGCCAGGCATCAGGGCTGTGCCTCTGAGGTGGGAGAGCCAACCTCAGGACACTGGTCCACAACAGACCTCCCAGCTCCACGTAATACCAAACGGCGAAAATCTCTCAGAGATCTCCATCTCAATATCAAGACCCAGCTTCACTCAACGACCAGCAAGCTACAGTGCTGGACACCCTATGCCAAACAACTAGCAAAACAGGAACACAGCCCCATCCATTAGCAGAGAGGCTGCCTAAAATCATAATAAGGCCACAGTCACCCCAAAATACACCACCAGACGTGGACGTGCCCACCAGAAAGACAAGATCCAGCCTCATCCACCAGAACACAGGCACTAGTTCCCTCCACCAGGAAGCCTACACAACCCACTGAACCAACCTTAGCCACTGGAGACAGATACCAAAAACAACGGGAACTACGAACCTGCAGCCTGTGAAAAGGAGACCCCAAACACAGTAAGATAAGCAAAATGAGATGACAGAAAAACACACAGCAGATGAAGGAGCAGGGTCAAAACACACCAGACCTAACAAATGAAGAGGAAATAGGTAGTCTACCTGAAAAAGAATTCAGAATAATGATAGTAAGGATGATCCAAAATCTTGGAAATAGAATAGACAAAATGCAAGAAACATTTAACAAGGATGTAGAAGAACTAAAGAGGAACCAAGCAACGATGAAAAACACAATAAATGAAATTAAAAATACTCTAGATGGGATCAATAGCAGAATAACTGAGGCAGAAGAACGGATAAGTGACCTGGAAGATAAAATGGTGGAAATAACTACTGCAGAGCAGGATAAAGAAAAAAGAATGAAAAGAATTGAGGACAGTCTCAGAGACCTCTGGGACAACATTAAACGCACCAACATTCGAATTATAGGGGTCCCAGAAGAAGAAGAGAAAAAGAAAGGGACTGAGAAAATATTGGAAGAGATTATAGTTGAAAACTTCCCTAATATGGGAAAGGAAATAGTTAATCAAGTCCTGGAAGCACAGAGAGTCCCATACAGGATAAATCCAAGGAGAAACACGCCAAGACACATATTAATCAAACTGTCAAAAATTAAATATAAAGAAAACATATTAAAAGCAGCAAGGGAAAAACAACAAATAACACACAAGGGAATCCCCATAAGGTTAACAGCTGATCTTTCAGCAGAAACTCTGCAAGCCAGAAGGGAGTGGCAGGGTATACTTAAAGTGATGAAGAAGAAAAACCTACAACCAAGATTACTCTACCCAGCAAGGATCTCATTCAGATTTGATGGAGAAATTAAAACCTTTACAGACAAGCAAAAGCTGAGAGAGTTCAGCACCACCAAACCAGCTTTACAACAAATGCTAAAGGAACTTCTCTAGGCAAGAAACACAAGAGAAGGAAAACACCTACAATAACAAACCCAAAACATTTAAGAAAATGGGAATAGGAACATACATATCGATAATTACCTTAAATGTAAATGGATTAAATGCTCCCACCAAAAGACACAGTCTGGCTGAATGGATACAAAAACAAGACCCATATATATGCTGTCTACAAGAGACCCACTTCAGACCTAGAGACACATACAGACTGAAAGTGAGGGGATGGAAAAAGATATTGCATGCAAATGGAAATCAAAAGAAAGCTGGAGTAGCAATTCTCATATCAGACAAAATAGACTTTAAAATAAAGACTATTACAAGAGACAAAGAAGGACACTATATAATGATCAAGGGATCGATCCAAGAGGAAGGTATAACAATTGTAAATATTTATGCACCCAACATAGGAGCACCTGAATACATAAGGCAAATACTAACAGCCACAAAAGGGGAAATCGACAGCAACACAATCATAGCAGGGGACTTTAACACCCCACTTTCACCAATGGACAGATCATCCAAAATGAAAATAAATAAGGAAACACAAGCTTTAAATGATACATTAAACAAGATGGACTTAATTGATATTTATAGGACATTCCATCCAAAAACAACAGAATACACATTCTTCTCAAGTGCTCAAGGAACATTCTCCAGGATAGATCATATCTTGGGTCACAAATCAAGCCTTGGTAATTTTAAGAAAATTGAAATCGTATCAAGTATCTTTTCCGACCACAACGCTATGAGACTAGATATCAATTACAGGAGAAGATCTGTAAAAAATACAAACACATGGAGGCTACACAATACACTACTTAATAACGAAGTGATCACTGAAGAAATCAAAGGGGAAATCAAAAAATACCTAGAAACAAATGACAATGGAGACACGACGACCCAAAACCTATGGGACGCAGCAAAAGCAGTGCTAAGAGGGAAGTTTATAGCAATACAAGCCTACCTCAAGAAACAGGAAACAACTCGAATAAACAACCTAACCTTGCACCTGAAGCAATTAGAGAAAGAAGAACAAAAAAACCCCAAAGCTAGCAGAAGGAAAGAAATCATAAAGATCAGGTCAGAAATAAATGAAAAAGAAATGAAGGAAACAATAGCAAAAATCAATGAAACTAAAAGCTGGTTCTTTGAGAAGATAAACAAAATTGATAAACCATTAGCCAGACTCATCAAGAGAAAAAGGGAGAAGACTCAAATCAATAGAATTAGAAATGAAAAAGGAGAAGTAACCACTGACACCGCAGAAATACAAACGATCATGAGAGATTACTACAAGCAACTCTATGCCAATAAAATGGACAACCTGGAAGAAATGGACAGATTCTTAGAAATGCACAACCTGCCGAGACTGAACCAGGAAGAAATAGAAAATATGAACAGACCAATCACAAGCATTGAAATTGAGACTGTGATTAAAAATCTTCTAACAAACAAAAGCCCAGGACCAGATGGCTTCACAGGCAAATTCTATCAAACATTTAGAGAAGAGCTAACACCTATCCTTCTCAAACTCTTCCAAAATATTGCAGAGGGAGGAACACTCCCAAACTCATTCTACGAGGCCACCATCACCCTGATACCAAAACCAGACAAAGATGTCACAAAGAAAGAAAACTACAGGCCAATATCACTGATGAACATAGATGCAAAAATCCTCAACAAAATACTAGCAAACAGAATCCAACAGCACATTAAAAGGATCATACACCATGATCAAGTGGGGTTTATCCCAGGAATGCAAGGATTCTTCAATATACGCAAATCAATCAACATGATACACCATATTAACAAATTGAAGGAGAAAAACCATATGATCATCTCAATAGATGCAGAAAAAGCTTTCGACAAAATTCAACACCCATTTATGATAAAAGCCCTGCAGAAAGTAGGCATAGAGGAAACTTTCCTCAACATAATAAAGGCCATATATGACAAACCCACAGCCAACGTTGTCCTCAATGGTGAAAAACTGAAACCATTTCCACTAAGATCAGGAAAAAGACAAGGTTGCCCACTCTCACCACTATTATTCAACATAGTTTTGGAAGTGTTAGCCACAGCAATCAGAGAAGAAAAAGAAATAAAAGGAATCCAAAACGGAAAAGAAGAAGTAAAGCTGTCACTGTTTGCAGATGACATGATACTATACATAGAGAATCCTAAAGATGCTACCAGAAAACTACTAGAGCTAATCAATGAATTTGGTAAAGTAGCAGGATACAAAATCAATGCACAGAAATCTCTTGCATTTCTATACACTAATGACGAAAAATCTGAAAGTGAAATTAAGAAAACACTCTCGTTTACCATTGCAACAAAAAGAATAAAATATCTAGGAATAAACCTACCTAAGGAGACAAAAGACCTGTATGCAGAAAATTATAAGACACTGATGAAAGAAATTAAAGATGATACAAATAGATGGAGAGATATACCATGTTATTGGATTGGAAGAATCAACATTGTGAAAATGACTCTACTACCCAAAGCAATCTACAGATTCAATGCAATCCCTATCAAACTACCACTGGCCTTTTTCACAGAACTAGAACAAAAAATTTCACAATTTGTATGGAAACACAAAAGACCCCGAATAGCCAAAGCAATCTTGAGAACGAAAAATGGAGCTGGAGGAATCAGGCTCCCTGACTTCAGACTATATTACAAAGCTACAGTAATCAAGACAGTTTGGTACTGGCACAAAAACAGAAATAGAGATCAATGGAACAGGATAGAAAGCCCAGAGATAAACCCACGCACATATGGTCACCTTATCTTTGATAAAGGAGACAAGCATATACAGTGGAGAAAAGACAGCCTCTTCAATAAGTGGTGCTGGGAAAATTGGACAGGTACATGTAAAAGTATGAAATTAGAACACTCCCTGACACCATACACAAAAATAAACTCAAAATGGATTAAAGACCTAAGTGTAAGGCCAGACACTATCAAACTCTTAGAGGAAAACATAGGCAGAACACTCTATGACATAAATCACAGCAAGATTCTTTTTGACCCAGCTCCTAGAGAAATGGAAATAAAAACACAAATAAACAAATGGGACCTAATGAAACTTCAAAGCTTTTGCACAGCAAAGGAAACCATAAACAAGACCAAAAGACAACCCTCAGAATGGGAGAAAATATTTGCAAATGAAGCAACTAACAAAGGATTAATCTCCAAAATTTACAAGCAGCTCATGCAGCTCAATATCAAAAAAACAAACAACCCAATCCAAAAATGGGCAGAAGACCTCAACAGACATTTCTCCAAAGAAGATACAGATTGCCAACAAACACATGAAAGAACGCTTAACATCATTAATCATTAGAGAAATGCAAATCAAAACTACAATGAGGTATCATCTCACACCAGTCAGAATGGCCATCATCAAAAAATCTAGAAACAATAAATGCTGGAGAGGGTGTGGAGAAAAGGGAACACTCTTGCACTGTTGGTGGGAATGTAAATTGATACAGCCACTATGGAGAACAGTATGGAGGTTCCTTAAAAAACTACAAATAGAACTACCATACGACCCAGCAATCCCACTACTGGGCATATACCCTGAGAAAACCATAGTTCAAAAAGAGTCATGTACCAAAATGTTCATTGCAGCTCTATTTACAATAGCCAGGACATGGAAGCAACCTAAGTGTCCAGCATCGGATGAATGGATAAAGAAGATGTGGCACATATATACGATGGAATATTACTCAGCCATAAAAAGAAATGAAATGGAGGTATTTGTAATGAGGTGGATGGAGTTAGAGTCTGTCATACAGAGTGAAGTAAGTCAGAAAGAGAAAAACAAATACGGTATGCTAACACATATATATGGAATCTAAGGAAAAAAAAAAAGGCCATGAAGAACCTAGTGGCAAGACGGGAATAAAGACACAGACCTACTAGAGAATGGACTTGAGGATATGGGGAGGGGGAAGGGTGAGATGTGACAGGGTGAGAGAGTGTCATGGACATATATACACTACCAAATGTACAATAGATAGCTAGTGGGAAGCAGCCGCATAGCACAGGGAGATCAGCTCGGTGCTTTGTGACCATCTAGAGGGGTGGGATGGGGAGGGTGGGAGGGAGGGAGATGCAAGAGGGAAGAGATATGGGAACATATGTATATGTATAACTGATTCACTTTGTTATAAAGCAGAAACTAACACACCATTGTAAAGCAATTATACTTCAATAAAGATGTTTAAAAATAAATAAATATAAAAAAGAAAAGAGAAAAAGAAAAAAAACAGACACATAGATCAATGGAATGGAATAGAGAGTCCAGAGATAAATCCATGCATACAAGGCCAAATAATTTACAACAAAGGAGCCAAGAATACACAATGGGGAAAGGACCGTCTCTTCAATAAATGGTGTTGGGAAACTGCACAGCCACATGCAAAAGAATGAAACTGGACCACTATTATACACTATACACAAACATTAACTCAAAATGGATTAAAAACTTAAACGTAAGACCTGAAACCATAAAACTCCTACTAGAAAACTCCTACAAGTTTACAAGGCAGTAAACTCCTTGACATTGGTCTTCGAGATGATTTTTTGGATTTGGCAACAAAAGTAAAAATAAACAAGTAGGACTACATCAAACTAAAAAGCTTCTGCACAGCAAAGGAAACTATCAACAAAATGAAAAGGAAACCTACCGAAGGGGAGAAAATATTTGTAAATCATATATCTGATAAGGCATTAATATCCAAAATATATGAAGAACTCAGTAGCAAAAAACAAACAATCCAACTAAAAAATGGGAAGAGAAACTGAGTAGATATTTTTCCAAAGAAGATATATAGATAGCCAACAGGTACATAAAAATGTGCTCAAAATCTCTAATCATCAGGGAAGTGCAAATAAACCCAGATGAGATATCACTTCACACCTGTTAGAATGACTACTATCAAAAAGACAAGAAATGAGGATGAGCGTGTGGAGACAAGGAAACTCTTGTGCGCTGCTGGTGGAAATGTAGACTGATGTAGCCACTAAAGAAAAAAGCATGAAGTTTCCTCAAAAAGTAAAAAGAGAACTACCACATGATCCAGCAATTCCACTTCTGGTTATTTATCCAAAGGAAATGAAAACACTAACTTGAAAAGATATACACACCCCCACGTTCATTAAAACATTATTTACAATAGCCAAGACATGGAAGCAAACTAACTGCCTGTCAATGGATGAATGGATAAAGAAGATGTGGTATTTGTATACAATGGAATATTATTCAGCCAGAAAAAGAATGGAATCCTGTCATTTGTGACAACATGCAAAGACCTTGAGAGCACTATACTAAGTGAAATAAGTCAGACAGAGAAAGACAAATACCACGTGATCTCACTTATAGTAGAATCTTAAAAAAATGAACTCACAGATACAGAGAACAAATTAGTGGTGCCAGAGGCTGGGGGTTGGGGGCGGGGAGAAATAGGTGAAGGTGGTCAAAAGATACAAACTTCCAGTTATAAAATAAATAAGTCCTCAGGATATCATATACAGCATGGCAACTGTAGTTAATGGTACTGTGTTGTATATCTGAAAGTCACTAATTGAGTAGATCTTAAAAGTTCTCATCACAAGACAAAATTTTGTAACTAAGTGTGTCATGGATCTTAACTAGACTTATTGTGGTGATCATTTCCCAGTATATACATATATCAAATCATTATGTTGTACACCTGAAACTAATATAACATACATCAACTATATCTCAATTAAGAAAACAATTAAAACAACCCCTCCACCACAAAAACTGTGGGAAAGGAATTATGGGAGAAGCAGAGAATTGTGGGAAAAAACAGAATTGTGAGTGAGACAGGGAATTGAGGGAAAGAATAAAGAATTGTGGAAGGCATGGGGAATTCTGGGAAAGAACACAGAAATGTGGGAGACACAGGGAACTGTGGGAAAAAACCAGAATTGTGGGGGGGAGGGAATTGGGGAAGAAATGGGGGAATTGTGAAAGAGGTCAGAATATTATCAGAGAACAGGGAATTGTGAGAGAGAATGGAGAATTGTGGAAGAGATGGGGAATTATAGGAGAAATGGAATTATGGGAAAGAAAGGAGAATTGTGAGAGCTCTGAGAACAAAAGCAACACTGTAAATGTAAGTAATTGCAGGTTTGGAAAGGAGACTCATTTTACCAGGACCAGTCATAAATTCTGTTTGTAACTCTAAAAGAGATTCAATTTTTCCTCTCTGCTAAACCCTGGGTCTGACAGCAGCAGTTCATATCACATTACCATGGATTGGCAAACCCGTATACACTGCCTTGTATATGTGCATGTACACATACTCACACACGCACATACTCACACACATATACACACACACAAATGCACACATGCATATACACACGTACATAAAAATAAATACACACATGTCTGGGAAATTTCATACATGAGCAGAAATAAACCTAATAAAATGGATGGGAATTTTTTTAAATATCCTAAAAAATAAAACAAAATGAAAAACTGATAGAAAATGAGAGAAACTTAGACTGCCAGTCTAGGAATCCGACATATGAGTAATAGGAGTTACTTAAAAGAAAGAATGAAGAAAGAGGAGGGGAGCAAGTTATTAAGAAAATTAATAATATAATATCCCTAACATGAAGGATATGAGTATCCAGAATGAATGGTCCCTTCAGGTGCCAAGCCAGTGAAAGCAAAGAGGTCTATATCAAGGCACATCTTTTCAGGCCACTGGAAGAAAGAGAAGATGTTAAAAATATTGAGGAAGAAAAAAAAGAAATGACATCTGATTTCTCAACACCAACAGTGGGAATTAGAAGACAATGAAGCAATCACTTAACAATTCTGAAAGAAATGTCTCTAAACCTAGAATTATATATCCAAGCTAGCAGTCAAGTGGGAGGGTAAAACACAGACATTTTTTGATTTTCCAGACCTCAAAAACTGATGTGCTCCCAAAACAATGCAAAGAAGAATACACGGTATCCAAGAACCAGAGATCCAGCACAGGACAGGAAAAGGTTGACAGCAAGTCCCAGGAAGACAATGGGCAGAAGTCATTCCCAAACAGTCTAGAACTGGGCAGTGGCAGAGGTGAGGTGTTTATTCAAGAGTGAGGACCCAAGGGGAAAAAAAACAAAAAAGGAAACATATAGAGTAGGTGATATATTTGAATGCATTGAGAGGAGATTTACAATGCTGACGGGTAATCATTTAAAACTAGACAAAGGGGAAAAACAAGGCAAGTATTAAATTCTAGTGGAAAAGTTGTACAAGAAAAAATTTCATCATTGGTCATTACGAATATTTTTAGAGTCATAATAACGTAAATACTAAACTGTGATTTATCCAAAATTGTTTATAACTATTGGCAGAGGGGAGGGAAGTGTTTGTGTGTGCATGTTTGTGTTAGCCTGTTACCTGGAATGTGGAGGGACAAACAAGAAGAAACAATTCAGAGAGTGGAAATTGGGGTCGAAGGTGTCCAGCCAGTCTTCTCACCCACCTACCACTCTTCCTGTAACACCCGGCGTTAGCAGCTCCTTCTCTATAAAGCATTCTTGTTACTTACACTTTCCTTTCCACCCACTTCCTACACATCATCCTCACAATAGTCACTTCTTCCTTTTTGGCCAGGAACAGTCTGCACATACATATATTGAGATGTAAATATTGTTACTTGTTTGCATGCCTGTCTCTTCAATTACCAAAGGTTTTTGCCCTTTTGGTGCCATGTGACCCTTTGGAATCTGGTGAAGTCTGTATCTTCTCAGAATAATATTTTTACATGCATAAAATAAAATACAAGAAATTACAAAAGAAACCAATTACAGTCGCTCCTCAGTATCCGAGGGGGCCTGGCTCCAGAACCCACCACGGATCCCCAAATTCAAAGAAGCTCAAGTCCCATAGGCAACCCTCCATATCCGCGGTTCAACCAATCCCAGATGGTGTAGTGAATACTGTAGTATTTACTGGGGGGGGAAAAAAAAACCAACCCTGCATATAAGTGGACATGTGCAGTTCAAGCTCGTGTTGTTCAAGGGTCTACTGTATGTTGAAATATAGTTATCAACATATTTTAAAAAACAGATTAGGCTAGGTTCCCCAGGAAATATACACCAATGTAATATAGGGTTTTTTTAATGCCGTCTTGATCTAGTTTTGAGGCTCTGGCTAGAGGCTGGTCAGTTCCCCGACTTCAGCATCTAAGCTCACACCCCCCCCCAATCACCTCCCTTTCTGGGATCTCATACTCGGGGCCACTATCCACCTGCCCTAATCACCCCAGGGCCAGGTACCAAACAACTGGGGACAGCCCCTATGCTCCAGAGCCTGCTGAAATTATTCAAATTCGCCAATTCTAAACCTGCTTGCCCTGCTTTGCCCATTCCTTCTTATGGAAACCATAATAAAGGCTCATGCCCACAGTCCCCCTCTCTCCCCCTGCCTCGTGATCAACCCCAGCGCCTCCACGTGTGGCGCCCCACAGTGTGATGTGTCCTCCATCTCTTGGGATCTGTGAGTATAATAAACTACCTTTTTAATGGCAGTCGTTTCCCAATCTGTCGGCCTCACCGAACCTAAATAACAATTACACTTATTAAAAAGGCTGAGACTCCACAAGATTTGTGCATACAAATGTTCTCATGAACAGCTTCGAGAGAGTGATAGAAAGACAGGGCAAGGGGAGAAATCGAACTGTGATGCAGTCACAGTGGAAGCCTCAGCTGACCCTAGGAGCAGCTCTGAAGCTGGGATGGCCCTTCTGAGTTGTCCCGCTTGAGGCTAGGGGCCCGGGCTTAGGTACCCTTGCGGAGACGACTCAGAGGCTGCAGCCTGTCCCCAGAGAGGGAATGTGATTTTGCTTGAAGCAGTTCTCTTAGGCAGAGGGCGACTCCTGGAAAGAGACTTCACAGATCCACTACGGTGATACAGAAAGACATATGCTTCTTATTAACACTTTAAAAAACAAGATAAACTTACTTTAATTTCAAAGTAGTGATGAATAGTATTTTGAGACAGAAATAACAATCATATGTGACATTATTTCTCTGTGAGTGCTATCAGTGCCACATATAGCTAACACAACTAGGATTTGTTGCCTGCCTTCCTGAAGGAAAAAAAAAATGCTAAATTTCTGTTACAGGCAAGTGAAAATACAGACCTTCAAATCCACACACCCAGTTAAGAAGACCTGGGGAGCCGGGACCTTGTTTTGTTCATTTTTAGATCTCCAGAGTCGGCCACAGTTCTGCACACCTACTGACGTTTCTTGAGTCATTACTATAATTAAAACTGACGGGATACAATTTAAAAGGTAGAAATTTTAAAACGAACTCTTCCAAAGCAACGCCTCCGCAGCCTAAAGCAGCTACAATAGAGAGCCTCACTCTACGGTAACTCTCTGGCCCAGCCGAAGCTTCCCTCTGCCCGCTCTGGCCAGGAGGGGCGGGGCCAGGGTGGGACCCTCACACTTATAGGCCGAGGAGGGAGAGGGCGGGGCCTGCTCCTCCGTGATTGACGGAAGCCCTTCCCTTTCAGCCCGCGTGCCCGCCTTCCACGCGCCCGGAACTTCCGCCTTCGGAAGAGGAAGTAGCGGCGCGCTAGAGAGCCAGCGGTGACCCGGGCAACCAGCGGTGATCGAGCGAGGGGAAGGTGGTGCCGGCGGGTCGCTGCTACTCCGCGCCGGAGTTGGCGGTTAGAGGCGGGGCCGGCAGCCCGGGACCGGAGTCAGGTGCGGAGGGGCGGGCTGGCTGAGGCCGTGGGGGTCTGAGATCCTGGGACTCGACGGTAGCACGCGCGGGGACCGTGCGAGGAAGACTCTGGCCACGCCTTGCCCTCTACTGTCCTTTCCTTCCTTCCTCTAATCTTTTTTTCTACGCCATACCCTTCCCAGACCCCCAGACCCTCGCTGAGCTCCAGGGCCGGGGGTCTAATCTGGACTCAGTGGGCTTCCTTTCTCCCATCGGATCACCACCTAGAACCCCCTTCCCCCCAACCCCGGGCCTACACCCCCTCGCTGTGACATGACTTCTCAGGGACCTCCTCACCTCACCCCCGAAATCCGCACACCCTTAGAAACGTGTCCCCAAAGGTGGTGTAGATTTCACACTAGTATTTCCCAAAGTGGGTGATATGTTAAAGCTGTCCCTCGACGTGGAGGGCAAAGTGGCGTCCCTGCCCAGCACATTTCCATAAGGATGACAAGGAGGAGAAACAAGGGTTGGCCAGATTAAGAATACTAAGGGAGTAGTTGGAGCCCAGGCATCAGCATTAATCTATCTCTTTGCTCTGGCACCTGTGAATTTAGAATTGCTTGGATTCAACACTGCGATTCCAACCATGGGTTTGTCTGTATCTACCCCTGCTGTTGCAGTTCAGACCTCAAATGCTTCAGATCATCAGACAGCAGCCCCGCCTTCGGGATGCCCAATGCATGAAGGGAAGATGAAAGGTAATCTACCATTTGTCTAGGAAATAAAAACAAAAGAGAATTCTCAAAAGAATCCTCAGGAGGCAGTATAGCATGCTAGTGAGGCTCCGAGGCCTGGGAGTGAGGCGACCTGGGTTCACTCCTTAGGTTGTTACTTACAAGTATGTGACTGTAGACAAGTTACTTCTCTAAGTCTCCACCCATCATCTGTAAGCTGAGGATATAATAATGATATTTCACAGGGTTAGTGTGACGATGGAGATAGTGCATGAGAGTGTAGGGATTCTTCCAGACATCAGCCCCCACCCCCAAAGTTTGCCGTTGTCTACTTCAGCGGTTCTCCCCCCCTCACCCCGCAGGACACCTGGCAATGCCTGGAGGCATTTTTGCTTGTCATAACTGAGAGGAGAGGGTGCGTCTAATGAGTAGAAGCCAGGAGTTCTGCTAAACATCCTACAATGCGCAGTGCAGCCCTTAAAACAGAGGCCCCAAATGTCAAGAGTGCCCAGGCTGAGAAACCTTGGTCTAGATCTCGCTGTGTTTCTTTACCAAGACAGCTTTACTCCTCCATCCGTTGGAGTACTCTCTGTGTAAAACGGAGGCATTGCCGGGACTTCCCTGGCGGTCCAGTGGTTAAGACTTCGCCTTCCAATGCAGGGGGTGCGGGTTCGATCCCTGGTCGGGGAGCTAAGATCCCACATGCCTCACGGCCAAAAAAACCAAAACATAAAACAGAAGCAATATTGTAACAAATTCAATAAAGACTTTAAAAATGGTCCACATCAAAAAAAAAAGTCTTAAAAAAAAAAGTCATTGCATGACGGACTTGCTGTTCATTTTTTAAGTGCAAAGGGGAGAATGGAAATGCTTTCATTTTTAATCGGTCCACCTTCCGCTTTAGATTGTCCATGTAAAAGTATGGCCTGAATTCACCTGACGTGTGACTTCTTGTTTCAAGACATGAGGGCAGGAAGCAGTGTTGCGTGCTTACGGAGTGCCGACACTCCCTTGTGTTGTAGCTGTTCATTCCCTCCGTCAGTCAGCAAGGATTTGCTCCCTGCCCACTCTGTGCCAGGCACTGATGGTTTTTGTGTGTTTGTTTTTGCACCGAGAGAACATCAGTGTCTGAAACAGACAAAAATCCTTTGCCTAGTGGAGTTTACATTCTCATCCTCATAATCCTGCATGGTAGGTTTCCCCCCTGTTTTATAGTTAAGGAAACTTACAAGTCACACAGCTAGTAAATGGCAAAGCCAGCGAAAATTCTGGGACCTTGGATAAGGACCAGTCCGATGCTCTTCCGGGGTTTCTTCATACAGGAAAGAATGGAGGCAGACTTGGACGAAACAGGTGTGTGCCTGCTCTGAGCATCCCCAGGAAATCACAGAGCCCTGTGTACGGTTTGATTTCATTTCCTGTGTATCCAGGAGAGCCGTCAGCTGAATTTGCATTAGGAAAGAATGTGGGTATCTGTAGGAGATCTAAGGGGCTAGTGGTTATGTAATACGAAAAATGTAAACAGGATTTTCTCTCCAACACCCAGCTGGGATCAGTGACCCAGAGAAGATTGGCACTTGGAATGGTGGTGAGGAGAGAAGATATAACAAGTCTCCCTCTACCCCTCAGTAGACAGCTGTACAGGGTCCTAGGGAATGAGGGTCTGGGAGGAGAAGCAGAGGAAAGGAAGTGAAAGGAAACTTATCTTTTTTCGTGTAGGGCACCCAGCATTCAGTGTATTCCTGGTGCTAACTGCTGCTGCTTAAGATAAGGGTTCCTTTACACAAGCGCTGTCTTCCTGGACCGTAGCTCTCCCAATGCCTGCCCCCCACCTCCTGAGTCTACACTGCCTTCTGGGTCCGCACACTCGCTTCCATCAGCACCCAGGATCCTTGGGCACTCACTACCCTGCCCGCTGCTGTTCCTGCAGGTGCAGACCTTTCCTCTTAAGTGGCATCTGGATCCTACGTGGATTGTGGAACGTTTTCTTTAATGTGTGCCCTTGCTTGATAACGGGGGAATAGAACCTCGGCCAAGTGGTAATTTTCTGTGCCCTGTTTTAGTCCTGGAGCAAAGCACAAGCAGAGTGGCATTCTGACTTTTCTCCAGTAGCCTTTTTGAAGGCTCCTCTGCTCATTTTTTATCTCCTGTCCCCAGTCCCTGAGAGAAGGCATCAGTAATGAAAGCCTGGCCTCCTGTGTCCTGGTTGGGGTTGGATCTTGTCTGGAATTTGGGAACAGGAAGTCAGGGAGACCCAGTCACATGTGGCCCCGGCCCCGCGGAGGTTCCTCTGTAGCAGCTCACAGCAGCTACCTTCCACCCCTTACTAAAACCCTGGTGTGGGCAGTAGCTTCTCTTGCAAATGCTGAGGCTTTGGGGTTTATTTTTACTAGGGGAATGACACAGTAAGCCAATGGGTACCCGTTTCTCTTTCAAGGGGAAAGTAAATTTATCGAACCTTTTGCTGGTCTTTAGGATGTTAGAATGTTGACTAGCTTAACTCTTGGCAGCTGTGAACAGTAGAAACCTGGCTTTGCCTGTGCTGGTGGGTCACTGGTCAGACATTCAGCTCTTCAGGGCCCAGGATGAGAGAGGCAGATGCCCTGCCTTTGTGGTGACACCGTTTTTACCCTTCATCTATTTCAGGCCGTGAAGTGAGTGCCGAGCCATCCGACCCAACCTGTGGGAGCAAAACGAACTCTGTGCCTGCGCACCAAGAACGCGCGTACGAGTACGTGCAGTGTCCTGTCACCGGCGCGATGGCTGAGACTAAGGAGAACCTAGATCCTTCTAACCTGGTAATCCGCGCCCGGCCCCTCTTCCTAACGTTTTTATGCAGAGATGCTTTTACAGACTCTAAGACAAACTGGTAGGATTGATTCTTCTGTCCTTTTAAAGCAAAGAAGTCTGATATTCCATCCACAGTGAAAATCTAGAATGTGTCACTAAGTGTAGTTTCAGAGAGCACCTGAGAAAGCAAAGGGCCATCCCGAAGCCCCAGAGTGGGCTGAACGGGAATAAGCCAGGCCAGAGGACATTGCCTTTTGGGACAGAGTTTTTAGGAGGGCAGGAAATTCAGTTAGGAGCACAGCTAGAATTCGGAGAGGTGTTTGTGGTCTGGGGAAACCTCGTAGGCACGCTGCAAGATTGGGGCGCCTCTTAAGGCACACCTGGGTGCCAGCCTGCACGGCAGTGACTAGGGTGGTGCAGTGTCACGTGGCAGCCAGCAATGGAATGCCATCGAGAAAGCAGTGGTATTCTGCTATCTGTCTATCTATAAATACACACATACACACACACATATATATACATAGCCCCACCTTCTCTTTTCCAGGAATTTGTAGCAGTGCCTGCCCATCATGGTATTAGTTTTTACTTTTTAATCCTTGAGGAGAAAGAGACCAAATTTTTAACTACAGCGTGCATTTACCATTTATGAGAACTCAAAACAACAAGGAAAAACCGCCAAATGACCTGAGAGGTCTGAAACTTTGATGTCGCTGGTTTAATAGGGAACCTGTGCTGTGTTTGTGATGCCTTGCTTTCTAGGAAGTAGTTAATTATATTGTTTCAACTTTATATCTCTAACCTTTTTTTTTTTAAAAACCCACTTATTTTATTTAGATGCCACCACCTAATCAGACACCGGCCCCCGATCAGCCGTTTGCACTATCTACTGTGAGACAGGAGTCGTCTATTCCGAGGGCAGATGCAGATAAAAAGTGGGTTTATCCTTCCGAACAGATGTTCTGGAATGCGATGTTAAGGAAAGGGTGAGTGAGTGAGCACATTACTGAGGGTATAAATTTGCTCGTGAATCTAAAACCTCTTTCACATTTAATTCTTAGATGAATTAAATGTGAAAGAGGTTTTTAATCCCCCAGACGTACAGTAAATGTTTATAATAATCAACTGATTTTTCAGACTCAGAATATAAGTGCAAGGCCAATGTATTAGGATTCTCCAGAGAAACAGAACTAACAGGGTGTGTACGTCTTTCGTATAGAGAGATTTGTGATAAGGAATTGACTCACAGTTATGAAGCCTGAGAAGTCCCACAATCTGCTCGGCAGGCTGGAGACACAGGAGAGCCGACGCTTCAGTTCAAGTCCTAAGGCAGGAAAAAAACCGACGTCCCTGTTGGAAAGCAGGCAGGCAGAAGGAATTCCCTTGTATTGGCAGAGGCTCAGCCTTCAGCTATTAGATCTGGGCACTCTCTGCCCCTTTAAATGTTAATCTCATCATAAAATTAACCCATCATAGCCAGTAATAGTTTAAAAAAAAAAAAGGTAACACTACTATAGAAAATACTTGGGAAAGGTAGGGAATCATGATGCTAATTGAAAAAGTGTCACCTTAAAAATAGATGGATCCTTGATATTTGGGTAAATCTGATTTTTGGTGACTCAATGAAATGAGTGCACGGCATTCTCGGTAATATTTGTCAAGTTTTACCAAAATGTTCTTTCCTAGGTGGACATGGAAGGATGAGGATATTAGTCAGAAAGACATGTATAATATCATTAAAATTCACAACCAGAACAACGAGCAGGCCTGGAAGGAAATTTTGAAGTGGGAAGCCCTTCACGCTGCGTAAGTATGTTCGAAGTCTTAAAAAAACATCCTTCCAGCATCTTCCTGATGTCATCGCCACTTTCTATGAAAAGAAGTATAGAAGCATTTTATTCAAACAATGTGCTATTCTAATAAAACATTTTAGGTAGTGGGCCTGTTCCAGTGACTTGTGTGACAGACCACCCCGCTCAGCCGTGTGAAATGGCAACTGTTTAATTATGCTCGTGGGTTTGGTGAGTCCCAAGTACAGAAAGGACAGAGCAGGGATGGCTCGTCTCTGCTCCCTGAGGCATGGGGTCTCAGCCACCAAGACTCAGTGGTCAGGGGTGGCTTGACAGCCGTGGGCTGGAATCCTCTGGTACGCGATGCCAGCTGTCGGCCAGGACACTTGCCCATGGCCTCTAAATGTGGCTGCTTTGGCTTCTTCACACCATGGTGGCTGGGTTCCCAGAGCCAGAGTTCCAGAAAGCGGCAGGGAAGCTGCCTCTCCTTTGATGACCGCCTGCCCAGATTCAAGGGGAGGGGCCGTAGACCCCAGCTCTCAAAAGGAGGAGTATGACAGTCCACTGCACGCAGAGCATGGGGGCTGGGAGATTCTAAAATGCTCTCTGCCCAAAGGGAGCTGGGAAAAACAGCTTTGTTTGTTCACTCAGCAGCGTTTATTGAATCCCCATTAGGAGCAAACATCAAGCGGCATCTTTGCACGTGGTCCTCTTTCTCAGGGAGACTAGCCAAATGCAGTTGTGAGTTAGTGGCGATGGGCCATCAGTCTGTTCAGAGCCGCGGTCCTCATGCTTTAGCTGCATCAGCATCACCTGAGGGTTTGTTAAAATACCGAGCGCTGGGCCTCACCCCTAGGGTTTGTGATTCAGTCAGCCTGGGGTGAGGCCCAAACTTAGCATTTCCAGAATGATGCCGGTTTGAGGGCTCCCCCTGGAGAAGCAGGGGGCGGGGGGTGGAGTCTCTACGGAGCCAGATTTTATCATGGTCGGTGGCTAATATTTTTAATTCATGGCAAAATGCGAGTGATTAATTTCTTGGGTAAAATCCACTTAATGATTTTTAAGGTGCTCTGTTTGTTTTTTCATACTTGGACTCTGGAGTTCATTAGTCACTCCCTGGGTGTCACTTGGCCGGGCGCGGGGCCTGGGCCAGGTGGGTGAGCCACGCTGCAAGCGCACTTCCCTCCCAGTTCCCCGGGACGGGCAGGCGCCATCCTCCTGGCTGGCTCGTGACAGGAGCTACGAACGTCTGCGGCGACTTGTGCTCAAAGTGTGCTGTTGTTAAAGCCGAGAAGGGAAGGAGCTTGGCTAGTCCTCGCCTGGGGGCCCGTCACACTCGGGGTGCTTTTCTCCCTCCCAGTTCATTAGAGAGACCCGTCCAGGCCGAAGCCTGTCTCAACAATGACAGCAGCTGCCAAGACAGGTGGCCTCCGGGAGTTCCCACTCCCCCCCCAGGGGACACTGCTGTGTGCCTCGTGCTAGGCCGACCGTGAGCCCCCCAGTGCCAGGGCGCGGGCCGGCGGGCACCTAGGACGTCCAAGCCCGGGGTCTGCCCAGAGAGTGAGTGGATTGTATAGACAGGACCTTGCCCTCCGTCAGCTTGTATGCAGTTACTTAAAGAGATGGTCCAACACTGATTACATTAGTTCCTAGGGAATCAGCTAGCGTTTTTTTTCTTTCTTTATGAAGGCTGTTTATTGGTTTCAAATGAGAGAAGAGTATAGGATTTTCGTATATTCGTCTGAAAAAACCCCAGCTGCTCTTTGTGAAAGCGAAGCGTGATGCCCGATGCCTCACACTTTTCCTCCTGAGAGTATATCCCCACCCCACGTGGAAGGGCCCTGTTCCCTCACTACTGCCAAGAGCAGTGCAGATGTATGGAGGGAAAGGGGGGGGGAGTGAAACATACTTGATCCAGAAGTAAAGCACAGAATTTTTAACGAATTGGGGTATTTCTTTGAATTTTTTCGAAGTTACCTTTCTCTGTAAATGTGATATTATGTAAAATGCCTACAGAAAAATGTGTATTATTGAGAAACTGCAACACCCTGTTTTTCAAGGGAAAGAAAATATTTTAATAGACTTTTCTTCCTTGGGGATTTCTAGGGAGTGTCCTTGTGGTCCATCACTGATCCGGTTTGGAGGGAAAGCGAAAGAGTATTCACCAAGGGCAAGAATTCGTTCCTGGATGGGGTGAGTGTCAGTGCAGAAATGTTCTTTTCTGTTCCTCAGGTCAGGGTCTGCTTTCTCTTGGCACCAAAGCCAGACAGTGGAAGAACTGCGGTGCCAACTTCCAAGACGTCATCAGCGTTCAGCTGTAGACCTGTGCTCCCTCAAGGCGGCCACTGGCGGGCAGATTGCCTAGGGTGCCGCGGGTTGCTTCCTGTCTGATTCTTACAGGATTGAACCAAGTCATCTTCTGCGTTCTCGCATCTGTCCCCTCTCTCCTCCCGCGCTCCATCTCTGTCCGCCAGTGCTGTCAGCGCTCCTGTTGTAGTCGGATTCGCAGCTCACACCCGCATTTCTGCAGGACCTCAGCTGACCTCCCAGGCCTGGGCGTCTTTCCCGCCATTGACCTTATTCCCTTGTAGCAGATAAGCTGTCCTCTGATCGGGGCTCCTCCAGCTCTCCAGCCCCACCTGCCTTCAGCGCTGTGGACTGTTCTGACCTCCGAGTCTCACCTCCCATTAGACGTGGGCTCCGAGAGCAGGCCTCCCCATGCGCGGCCTCACCGCCTTGCTCACCGCCTAAACCCGAGCTGAACGCCCCACCAGCATTTTAACCCCCACCGGCATGTTTTCATTCCAGGTACGAGCTGCCTTTTGACAGGCACGACTGGATCGTCAACCGTTGCGGGACAGAAGTCAGATACGTCATTGACTACTACGATGGTGGCGAGGTCAACCAGGACTACCAGTTCACCATCTTGGATGTCCGGCCGGCTTTGGATTCGCTCTCGGCCGTGTGGGACCGGATGAAGGTCTCCTGGTGGCGCTGGACTTCCTAACCACCGCTTTGTCAGAGATGGGAATATATAAACTGGGTTTTTTCCTGAGCAATACATTAAACTGCTTTCCCCAAACTGAATTGCACTCCTGATATAATGGGAATGTCAAGGGGGTCATCACACCTTACACGTCACTTAGCCAAGGGTACTCTGCACATGCTCTTCTGAGTTCCGTTTCCACCTTGCAGTTGATAGTGCATCATTTTAAGTTTTCTTCCCGTTTAGAGAAGTGGGAAGCACTCCCTTAGTTTTTCCTTTAACTGTAGTATTGCCTGTGTATTTAATCTAGAAAAGTCTGAACAACCTCCGAGAAAGACCTTTGCTTAAAATATGAAGAGAGCTGCTTTTTTCCTCCCTGTTTTCTCTTAAATACTGACACGTAGATCTGAAAGCCCATGGGATGCTCAGGAGCTTTGACCTGGTCCAGTGTTTCAATTAAAAGTGTTCTGTTACGCTTTTGAAAAAGTTACCAACATTTCTAAAGTCCCTGCAATATAGTAGTGACCCCTGAAGGAAATGCAGTCACACACTGGAAATGCACTCAGCCAAACTGAAGTGTGTCTTGGCTCTACAAATTTTTGCTTATGTGAATTTTTCACACTGGACCTTGAGCTAGAATAATTTCAGCTCCCCCATGACTTGATGATGCACATGCATTGGAGTATGTGTTTTAACTTTTTAAATATTTTTGTTTTAATTCCCATTGTTCTGATACGTAACTCTGCTCCCCGCAAGCAGGCCTCACTGTACTGGCATTTGACAGCTTAATCCCACCCTTGAGTCCCATTCCTTCCCCTGCCTGAAGCCTTGCTCTGCTCGGCCTCATCTGAACCATGAAGGTCTGGCTGAAGTCGCAGTGCTAGGGACAGTCCCACTCTAAAACACGATTCTATTTTGTCCATTGTTGTTAGAATTCACAAGGAGAATATTTTTCCCAGATGTAGAATGGCTGCATCGACTCACTGTCTCCGTTCACATTTGTTTTTTAAGGGAGCTCTAAGTTTGCCATTGAAATTCTTTATACCAGTAATCCATACACTGGTTGTTCAGCTTCTAGCAGCATGTTACAGATGACTGTTGGGTGTTGTTTTTTGGGGTTTTTTTTAAGTGTTAATATTAACTCCTTTCACTTGTCCTGAATACTGTAGTGTTAAATTAGTAGATGGACTTAGCAGTCTGGAGTGATTCATTTGGTATGAATTTCATTTGTTGTGTCTGTTTTGTGTGGAGTTTTAAAAATCCAACAACCCTAAACTCTTCTACATTTCAAAATACTTGTGTGTTTTCAAAGAAAATAAAGCTGATAGTTAACAGGTTTTGAAAATCTTTTAAGAGTAACTTTACACTTACTCCATCAGACAGATGAAATATTTCTAATCTGAGGAAAATAATTACTGTTGGCATGTGTTTTGGTCCTAAGTGTCATTGAGTAAGTATAGGTTAAGGCATTATTATGAGAAACCACGTGTTGTAACTGGAAACTGAAAATTGAGCCGCAGGCAGGGAATCACCCCTTTGTAGGATTCTAGTATTTCTTGAGAAAAACCACCTCTAAAGTAAACTGTCAGGTGAACCCGATGACAAGATCACGTTTGTACACCCTTCCTCCACTCCGAGAGAAGACTAGAACCCTGGCTATAAGAGCTGCTTGGTGTCCAAATTATACTTGATTGTATCCAGGGATCGATACTTCTCTGCTCTGATAGATTTCATTTATAACTTGAAATCAGTTTGGATATTCTCCAGGGTTTTAAACTAAGTCTTTAGTCGTAGACTCTTCAGAATCAGAACAAACTACTGCATCTAAGGCTAAGGATTAGCAAACGAGGTGAGGGTTTAAACTGGGACTGCAGATTAAAATGCAGCAGTATGCCTACTGGATAAAGAAAACGTGAGGGAGAGAGAGGGAGATGACTATCATTCAGCCATAATAAGGAATAAAATCTTGCCATTTGCAATAGCATGGCAGGACCTTGAGAGCGTTATGCCACGTGGAATAAGTCAGACCCAGAAAGACAAATACCATATGATCTCCCTTATATGCAGAATCCAAAACAGCCACAAGCACCCAAAAACCAGAGCTTGTAGATAGGACGTTGACATCGACGTTGGTGCTTGCCGAGTGCCGGGCAAATCTCGAGTTATAAAGCAGATAAGTACAAAGTACAGCGTGGTGACTACAGTTAATAAAACCGTAGTGCATATTTGAAAGTTGCTAAGATAGTAGATATTAAAGTCACCACAAGAAAGGAAAATTTCTAAGGTGACAGGTGTTAACGCCTTCTTGTGGTGATCATTTTACAACATATACAAATATCGAACCATCATGTTGTACGCCTGAAATTACACGGCATTATACGGCAATTATACCACAATTTTAGAAAAAGAAAAAAAGAATGAGTGTCCTGGAGGCAGACGGCTGGCTGAGAGCCACGACTCAGCCCTTCACTCATCTCAGTATCTCTGGGCCTCAGCTTTCTTGGCCATAAAAAGAATTAATAGAACTGTTTTTGTTCGTTCACATGGCTATTACAAATACCATCAACTGGGTGGCTTATAAACAATAGAAATTCATTTCTCACCGTTCTGGAGGCTGGAAGGTCCAAGATCAAGGCACTGGCAGATTCGGTGTCTGGTAAGGAGGGCCAGCTCCCTGGTTCAAAGATGGCGTCTTCTTGTTTTGTTCACGTGATGGAAGGGCGAGAGAGCTTGCTGAGGTCTCTTTTATAGGTACTAATCCCATTCCTGAGGGCTCCTCCCTCATGACCTAATCACCTCCCAAACCACCTGAAAGCACTTAGAGCCTGCAGTGGGGAAAGGCTTAATGAATGTCAGCCATTGCCTCATCACCACCAAGGAGGAAAAGGCATGGATAGGAAGAAAAGAAGTACTGAGAAATAATACCCACCCTCTGACTTCTCCCAAGAAGAATCTGTCTAGAGGGGGGACAGCAGGGCCTCCTCCTGATTTTGGTTAACTGCAAGGATTAGCAGGTACTCAGGTGCTTGCTCTAAGCGAGCTCATGTTATTTAAAATCGCTAAAGGGAAAAGACAGGTAGCAGTCTTTGACCTTTTAAAGAATATCAACACAACATGGTGACATTTGGTTTACTTAATAT
The DNA here is from genome assembly GCF_028564815.1 of Eubalaena glacialis. NCBI lineage: Eukaryota > Metazoa > Chordata > Mammalia > Artiodactyla > Balaenidae > Eubalaena > Eubalaena glacialis. Next base: position 9,014,401 of record NC_083736.1, read on the forward strand.
GCCAGATCCACTCGACAAAAATAAAGATTATAATTAGGCCCTTGTGCTTCCTAATTTGAAATGTAGCTCATTGTGTCCTCAGGATCACAAAGGTATCCCCTCCATGGAAACTTAATATGTATCCAGATTCAAAATGGATATTACAACATTATGTTTACTGCAAGTAAAATGTACCAAAAATCATTTCAAAAGCAACGTATTCCTCCTTACTTAAGGTAAAATTTTCAAAATTACATAATTTCTTAGATGTATAGTATATTAAAGCAACATATCTCAGTTATCCACCCACCCCCCCCCCAATAACAGAAATAACACATTTTATTGCTGCAATGGAGAGGAAGCCATAGTACCTTAAATAAAATTCTCTGCCATTTGTATATGTGGAAAACATCTAACTTCATGCTTCTGTACTCTACTCTCTTGCTTTGAAGAGAAAGCTGACAGCACTTTCTGCCAGGTTTTTAACACACATCACATGGCAAGCATTCCACTGTTTTTGTGAAATCATAGCAGGTACTGGAAATTAAAGTTTCTAAGACAAGTTTCTTCTTGGGGAGCCTATATCTATTTGGGGGATGAGGCTTACATTTATAATTAGCTTTTACTTAATGCTTTAACGTATACATTGTCACATGTGACAGGGGCTGCGGAAACTATTCATGTTGAGTGGTATAACCTAGGAATTGTGAGAAGAGAGACAATTTCACAGTAACAGTGGAGTGGAGTCCTGATGGATGATTAAAGGTTATTATTTTGGAGCTCTGTGCAGAATCGTCTTTTATACACATTGCTATTCCTTCTACATTTAGGATAAGTTAATGTGATGAGTTCCTGTGGCTCTTCAGTGGCTGGGTATGGAATATTTTCAGGATGCTTTTGGCTGCAAGGAAGAGAATCCCCGCTGGGACTCACCACCATAAGTGCAAGATTGGGCATGTGCCTGGTCGATTGCATCTCTCCGGATGACTTCCTTCCAAGCTCAATTTCAACCTCATCTCAATTGGCTGATTTCTTTCATCATCACCAGATGGCTTCTAGTTGCTGTCTGAGCTTTCCGATCCTTATTTATGGCCAGTGGATATGAGGCGGGGTGGGAGGGGGAAGCCTCCCACAACCAATGGAAAATAAGTTTTCTCTTTAATCGATTTGGGCCAGTTTGGCATTAGGCCTGTGTCCTCACACCCCTCACCTTTTACATTCCCAGGAGAGTGCCTCGTGCTTAGATGAACCCAGACGAATCATTTGGAGAAAACTGCAGTGCCCACTAGAGAATTATATCACTAATTAATTTAAAAATCCCATCCTTAGCTGTCATTTCATTAAAGTATTTTTTCCTTCACTCTCTTAGGTTGGCATTTCAAATCTGGAGATGGTGGCTAGTGGAATGGAAGGAGACAGGATTGGGGATCTTCATTTCTAGACTGATTCTCTGCATTGGGGGGGATTTGAACAATCACTTTTAGGTCTATAAGCCTCACTTTCCATAGATTCTCTTGAAGGTTCCTTTCTGACCAGAATTCTAGGTTTTATGTGGCCTATTTCTCTCACGTTCGATGGACTGGGTAATGCCATGTTTTATGCTGAAAATTTTTAAGCTCAGGGAAAATAATGTGGTTTGAAAACCTACTTCAAACTAGTTTTTACATAAAGTACATCAATGGATGCACTCTTTTTTTTTTAACATCTTTATTGGAGTATAATTGCTTTACAATGGCATGTTAGTTTCTGCTGTATAACAAAGTGAATCAGCTATACATATACATATATCCCCATATCCCCTCCCTCTTGCGTTTCCCTCCTTCCCACCCTCCGTACCCCACCCCTCTAGGTGGTCACAAAGCACCAAGCTGATCTCCCTGAGTGGATGCACTCTTAAAAGACTACATTTCAGATAATTCCTGGTTAACCAGTGCTTTCCTTTTCCTCTATAAAATGTGCTGGCTTAGAAACAACCCAAAAGTCTATCAACTGATGACTGGACAAACAAATTGTCGTCCATCCATACAATGGAATCTTATTCAGCCATAAAAAGGAATGAAACACTGATATATGCTACAATGTGGATGAATCTTGAAAACATTATGCTAAGCAATACAAAGGGCCAAATATGGTATGATTCCATTTATAGAAATGTCTAGAATAGGTAAATCTATAGAGGCAGAAAGTAGATTAGTGGTTGCCACAGTTGGGGTGAGAGAGGAAAGGGGAGTGACTACTAATGGGTGTAGGGTTTTCTTTCAGGGGTGATGAAAATGTTCTAAAATTGATGGTTGCAAAACTCTGTGACTAGATTGGAAACCATTGAATTGTACACTTTAAATGTGTGAAGTGTCTGGTATATACTTAGAGCTCAATAAATCTACTTGAATAAAAGGAACAAAATGTGCTGGCTGATCCCTACAGCTAACAGATCCCCCTCTGCTCCTATTAACCGAGTAGTCAGTCTACCAAGAGTCAGTAACTTAATTATTTTAATTAAGGAAAACAAAAGACGATGCATAAACCAAGTCTGTACATACTAAGGAGTGATTAAGAAGGGTTTAAAGGAGAATCACTAAAAATACTGCCATGAAACTGGAAAACATTGGGGAAATACTGTAAACATCCAGAAAAATTCTTTGCTCACTGCTTTGCAGTGGTTTCTTCACTTTGCTGCAAAGAAACTGGAAGTGGGATGTTAGACGATGGCTGTGGATGAGCTAAGAAGGGGGAGGTGGGCTGCTGGCCCTCCTGCACCCGGAGAAACAAACAGCCTCGGCTCCACGTTGGAAGCTTAGCAAATGGTGTCCGTTTATGTGCTTTCAGTTAAAACGTAAGGCAAACTCATTTTATGATTTCCTGTTTCATCTGACTTAAAAAAATGTGATTCGATACTGTTCAGACAAAGTATTGCATTAGGGCAGCATTTTGGATCTTGCTGCCTTTCCCCACTCCACCTCTCCCCATTCCGTGGTTTCCCCAGCTAGATGCTCTTCAAAACTGTGTGTAGATCAGAATCCCCTGGAGGGCTTGTTAAAACGCAGATTGCTGGGCCCTCCCGCCAGGGGTCCTGATTCAGTAGGTGCCGAGAGAATTGGCATTCCGAGAGCGCGCCCGGGAGATGCCGATGCTGCTGATCCGGGGCCAGGGTGCGAGCTTCGCGTTCCTCCTGCATCCTTCAAATCCTCTGCACTTCCACACACCCCATCTTTGCGATGCATTGACAACTGCCACGTATTTACACAGCCGTGGGTCAAAGTTCCAAGTAGGAAACGTGAAAGCAAATGTTACATGCAAACGCCACTTGTCCAATGTTGCTTATTCCCAAGTCGTCCTTGAAGTCCTCCCGCCCCCCTCAGTTCTAAATGTTGCAGAATTCCACCTTTGTCTTGTTTTAATAACGAAAACCTTTCCTTTGAAAGTTCATCTCACATCGCTTTGGTAGGTGATGATGGGGGCGGGGGAAGGTGACAATGGGGTGAAGACAATGCCCACCCAACGGGGACACAGAAAACCCCTCTGATATTGGGTACTTCTTCTATGTGAATCGTGGTCTCAAAAGGCAAACGCTTTCCTGGTGGCCGCTCCCCTGAGCTGCAGAGGTGTTCTGGGTTGTCTCTGCTCCTTGAGCTTTGTTCACCATATTCGCATGCAAGGGCGTAACAAAGTGCCACAAACAGAGTGGTTTAAACACCAGAAATGTATTCCCTCCCAGTTCTGGAAGCTACAAGTAAGATCAAAATGTTGACAGAGCTGTGTCCCCTCCGAAGGTGCTAGAAGGTCTGTTCCGGGCCTCTCTCCCAGGTTCTGGCAGTTCTTGGCTTGTGGCAGCAGAACTCCAGTCTTCACAAGGCGTTCTCCCTGGGTATGTGTCTGTCTCTACGTCCAAACTTCCCCCTTTTTATTAGGGCAACAGTCATACTAGATTAGGGCCCACCCTAATGACCTCATCTTAAGTTGATCGTCTGCAAAGACCCTCTTTCCAAATAAGGTCCCTCACAGCTACTGGGGGTTAGGACTTCAACATCTTTTCGGTGGGGGACACAATTCAACCCATAACATTCATGTTTGCAGAATGGCTGTGAACAACCTCACCGGGGCCAGGCCAGCTTGTCCCTCTGGCGTCTGAGCTCTGTCACTGCTGAATTGCTTCTTTGTTTGCACACTTTGCTCGGCAGTGACATTGCAAACCAGCACTGCCTTGGTCCCTAGCAAGTCTTTGCCCTTCTGCCAAGCTCAGCTGTGCTCACGGCCACAATGGCATCCGCCCCTCCAGATGGGATAAGCGGCTGATGGAGGCCAGAGGGGAGAGCAAGGCAACCAGCTCACCTCCTGCGAAGCAACAGGAAGGAAAACCAACCAGGCGACTCATCTGCCCTCAGGTTCCCCTCATGACTGAGTTTCCCAAGCAGATTCTGGACCCAGATCCTTGGTCTTTGACCAAGTAAAGTGATTTTACTTTAAGAGGACTCTGAACACTGAGTTGCCATGTTTCTTTCCTGCATGAATAAGCGTGTTTCTAATTCCTTCTCTAATTCATTTTGCCCGTGTGGAGAAGACCACTCAGAATCCCAGATTGGCATAAAGATGGTTTTAAGCTGAAGACATTTGAGATTCAACAGATGCAGAAAAAAGCCTTCCTGAGCTTCCCTTATCTGACTAAAAGCAACTTCTGGGAAATGAAGCTACCATAAATCCCCTCTCTGGGGGAGTTTTATGGTCCTGATGGAGACAGAAAGACTGATCATACCTGTATAGACAACCATTATCAAAAACTTTCTTATCTTCTGTCTGCTCTCCTAAAAACCCGTTTGTTTTTCTTAAATAAACCTATTTGTTTTTCCCTTAGAAGCTGTTTCTCCCCACTCCCTTTTCCTTGCTAGGTTAGGTCTGTAAACCTTTAACTATTTAAGGAGCCAGATAATTCTTCTGTTGGTTCCTGTATGCATATGAAATAAACCCTTTTCTCCTGTTAAAGTGTCTTTTGTTTAACTGGTGATTAAACACCTACACCCTCTAAGCAAACGTGGGCATCTTGTTTGTAAGGAAACAAGAAACGGCTTTGCTCCCCCTAGTGGACAACGGAAGGTTCGGTCCAAACAGCGGGTCCGCACACTTGGATGGCCCGCCCCCAAGTCCTGGTTCTGCTACCTTCCAGCTATGCGACCTTGGGCAACCCATTTGATGTCACTCTGAGTCTTTTGTGCCCCCTGGAAAATGAGGATAGTCATGGTTCCCGTCTACCGCTTGTGGGGGATGAAATGAGTTAATATGAGTGAAACAGACCAGAGCAGGTGTCGTTAATGTTAGCTCATCGTACCTGCATTTCGCAGCAGAGGGCTCCAATTTCTTTTTTCTAAAGTGATCTCACATGGGACATCAATTATACTGCCAGTTGTTGAATACGTGTTGTATGGCTGCCGCAACTCTAGGTATTTTCTCACTTAACCCTCAGAACAATCCTGGGAGTTGGGTGTTATTATGCTTCGACTACTCTGAGAAAATGGAGAATTAGCCAGTTAAAGCAACTGGTACCCAGCTAATGAACGATAAAGCCGGTAGTCAAGCTGTGTTCTCTCTGACCCTGAAGCCCACACTTTGAAACGTCACTGTTTCTTCAGTCATTAAATCCTTATTGAGCACCAACCAGGAACCATGGAAATACACATCTGCTTCTCACGTTTACTCTTAAAGTTTAAATCTTAGGAGTGAAAAGGTGATGCATCACAGGCCACCCGCCCGCCCTCTTTGTCCCCTACAGTACAGAGCTGCAGCGATGTGTCTTTGTGGGGCAAAGCTGGTTAGGAGACAGTGTCTCTGTGCTTGCCATCAGCTTCTCCCCAGACTGTCTCCTCCTTTCTTGAAAAACCTTTTTATCTGGAAAATAAAGTCCTACCTTTGTACTTGCCAGAAGGTGGACGGCCTTGTACATTTTCTCCACTGCGTGGTAAACTGTTCGATCGTATTTATACGCATACGTTCAGCCAACATTTACCAAACACCAACTCTATGTCCGGTCTCTGCCCGGTCCTGAGGACATAGTCCCCGGCGTCAGGGACAGAGTGGGAATGACCTACAGACAAAAATGTACGGCCGTACCCATAATGCACAGCGATGCTTGTTAACATGGTCACCTGCGCCAAACGCCAGAATGAGCGGCGATTCAGCGTGTTTCTGGGAGGGGAGGAGTCAAGCTAATTTTACAAGAAAATTAGCATTTGACTGAATAGGAAGAACAAGGAAGAGCATTCGAGGCCCTTGGGACAGAGGCAGGAAAGCGTGTCCTGTCCGTGGGAATGGGGAGTTTTCTGCACGTGGCCAGAGTATGGGGAGAGATGAGATGCAGACGGCAGATCGAGACCAGATTGTGGAGCGTTTTGACGTCATCATGAAGGATGTGGACCTTGTCCTCTAGGCCAGAGGGAAAAGCTGGCCCCGATGTTTTTTAAGCAGGGACGCCCCTACGATAAAATGAGTCAACAAGCCTGGGGTCCCAGGGAGGCTGCAGGTGAGACTCCCTGGACGGAGAGGTGGGTAGGGGCTGGAGACCACGTGGCTCCACGTGGAAGTCGAGGCTGCAGTTGGTGGTTCAGGGCTGTTGAGGCACCGTGGGGCATTCGGTGTAGATGTCAAGCAGGCTGTTGGGGACCTAGTGGCTAGCAAGGCTGCAGATCAGGGTGGCCACACTTAGCAAATAGATGCTCAGTTCAACTGGAACGTCAGATAAACAGCAAATCCTTTTGTAATATTTGTGTGTCCCATGCAGTATCTGGGACAACGAGTCTTTTAAAAGTGTAAGTATATCCCAAATGGTACCTGAGATATACTAAATTAAGATTAGTCATTTATCTGACATTCCAGTTGAACTGGGCTTCCTGTATCTTATCTGGCGACCCTACCTGAGAGGTACCAAGGTGGTGCGCTCTGGATCCTGGCCCCTTTCCCTACCATGCCAGGATGTGGAGCTTTTATTACTAAACCTGGGATGGCCCAGGCAGACTGGGATGAGTCTGAGTTGCTCACTCAAGGCTGAACGGACGTTGGTCAAATTGAATTGAGAGAATTTTCTGACCCTTCTGAAACCTCTGGGGGCCTTCGGTTGGGGCTGGTGCTGTGTGCACCGTGAAGAACCGCAGACCACGCCAGGCCAGGGGTCCACACCCCAGAGACCACTGTCTGCAGCTCCACATCTTCACGACATCATCCGCTGCCTTGACCGTGCCAATGAATTCCAACCTTTTTTGGAATTTTCCTGTGGTTTGGATTTTTTTCTCCAGAAGAATATTTGCTACTGATTTAGTCCTGTTTTAAAATTCTGTCCGGTCGAAATGTTGTCCTGTTTTCATCTCTGTGTGACTCTTCCTCAGTCATTTCCTTTCTTCTCAGTTCACTTGAGTCCACCTCCTGCAGTTTGCTTATCAGAGCGACATACACCACAGGCCTGGACTCGGTCCTGACATCTCCTTAGATTTAATCCCAATGCTGTTTCTCTGTCAAGCAGATGTGTATTAAAATGTGCATAAGAAAAGAAGCAAGCTGGGCTTATTTAGAAATTTCTTCAATTTGCACAAACTCCATTGGTAGAAGAGATTTTTTTTTTCTATAAAAACCCACAACAAACGTATGTTAATAGCTTCTTAGATCAAGACAGATTCCTCTTTGGCCATTTCTGCCATCATTCTGCCCCATTGCCAGAGACACAAAAACGGTGATTGAGTATTCAAAGATGCAGAGACATCTGTGGCACGTTGGAGCTTTTTTCTTGATTGTAGGATCTCTTTGCTCCCAGGAATGAGTGACTTCAACAGCCTGTTAAATGGTTTTGTCCAAATTGAAAGAGTTTGCTTTTTTTTTTTTCTTGTCAGGTATTATAACATTTACAAGGTGTTAGAAATGACTCCAACTTCGACTCAGGTCTTTGGGGCTTGTGTGTGTGTTTTAAAACAGCTTATTTTCAGGCATAGAAAACAAACGTATGGACACCAAGGGGGGAAAGGGGGGGTGGGATGAATTGGGAGATTGGGATCGACATATATACATATATACATATATACACTATTGATACTATGTATGAACTATGTATAAAATAGATAACTAAGGAGAACCTACTGTACAGCTCAGGGAATTCTACTCAATGCTCTGTGGTGACCTAAATGGGAAGGAAATCCAAAAAAAAGAGGGGATATACGTATATGTATAGCTGATTCACTTTGCTGTACGGTAGAAACTAACAACATTGTAATATACTCCAATAAAAATTAATTTAAAGAAACAGCTTATTTTCAACGTGATAAAGGCATCTGAGAAACAAGCTTTCACTCACGAAGCCAAAGATAGGGCCACTGGGCTTAAACCATCTAAAGAGAAAGGGAGAGTGAATATTGTTCATTATATGTACGTACTTGGGCATAAACAGGCACAGCACACACACACACACACCACAATTTAATTGTATAAAAAAAAATTCTGAGCCATGTTTTCTGGACTATTTTAGATCTGACTATTAATAGATAGACATACTTTACCTTTTGTGACACAGACGTCAACCTCAGGGCCATTTGATCTGGCAGTTTAAAAAATAGGACTATTAGGGGAAGAACCTGGTGGGGGAGGGGTCCCATATATCAGGCAGTTGAGTCCAGAAAGGAGACAGAGAACTGGCCAGACTGGTGTCAAATTCAAAGCCAAGAAAACACAGAGTCAGCGGGAGGAGGAAGAGAAGAGGTGGCACAGGAAAGCAACCTGTGGTCCACAGTCAGACAGCGTTTGCTCTGGGCCTTGTTGGCAACTTTGGGCCGTGTGTGGGCAGCCAGGAGGAACCAGAGGCCGGCAGGCGAATCCCTCCCGAGTCCCTGCCAGTGGCAGAAGTGCTGGACCCAATGACAGAGCTTGAAGATATCCTCATCATTCCCCCGATAAGAGGCATCAGATAGCATTTTTAGACTTCATTATTTCAGCCCTGAAGCAAAAGGAGCATCTAAGGCCTATAGTGTAGATGTAATTTACAAGGATTGTGTTGGGCAACACCTGTCCAGCAGGTGGGAAACCTGAGTTCCCATCCTGGAGCAAACCACTTCCTCATTGACAATTGAGTTTCAAATGAGTGACAATCAGCCTTCACTTGCTTCAGTGTCACCGGGTTACATCCCCAAGCCACCTGATATTTTTTACTAGCTCTTTAGCTGTGTATGTATAGTACTGCCATTATTTATTACACTTGGACTTGGGGATAGGGAAGTGTATGTTTGGAATGGGGTGCGAGTTCATTCACTAGATTTAATGTCAGGGAACGAAGGCTTTGCTTAACTTTTTATTCATTATGGCACAAGTAAGAACTTTAGGAAACACCACTGAAAATGTCATCGCCAATATGAAAATTAAGAGTAGCATGTTTTATAAAAAAAAAAAACTTTTTCTATAATACACATTCCCTTATGAAGTGAAAAAAAAATTTCATAAAATACTGAAGCGAATTGCCACCTGCTGGTCAAAAATTGTTTTGCAGTTGAAAAACTTCAAATTTACTACTGAACTATGGTAGGAACATTTTACACTACACATAAAATTACCAAAGAAAACATTTCCTCAGCCTTTGGCACAATGTAAATACAGAGCTTAATTTTTTTCCAAATATGATTTACTTTACAAAGCACTGCATATAATTTGGTTAATACTGATTATGGGGCAAAAGGAAAAACCATGTTCTGTAATTTGAATACTCTCTTTTGATCCTTAAACACTTTATAGTTGGATTCCAGTTTGCAGTTTTGAAAAATACATAAAAATCGTACATTATAAATATATATTATATATGGTCTATATAAAATTGAATTTGACCTAAAATGGGAAGGACAACTTCTTAATTATTCTTTCTTTGTCAGGCACGGCCTTTCTCTCTGAATTCTTTCTAAACAGATTCTAAAAATATATTCCATAATGTACCAAATTTAATATTTTCCTTAAAACATATTCAATATGAAAAAGCATTCAGTGACTATATTTTTTTGTATCTCACTACTATAGAAAAATATGGCTTCTCATATTCTGTTTTATTTTGTTTGTTAGTGTTTTCCTTAGGCATTGAAGGAAGGGCTGTCCCCAGTTAAAAAGCTATGGCCAAAGCACAGAAACCCGCTTGTGCGTATTCTAGAACACTCTATAGAATCTCATTACTTAGAATAAGTGATTAAAAAATGTGTTTCTTCTGTTTTCTGTGAATATAACATATAGGATTATCATACATAATCTGTTACAGAATATACAAGAGTCAAAACTGAAGACACATAAATACAATTAAGCGATACCGAAGCGAGAGTTTTATCTTATACAGAGCCAATGTGAATAGCTTTTAGATTGGATACTAGCATCCATTTCTGTTTTTGTTTTTTCTGGAGGCTGGCTATGCAATAGAATCTTATCATAAATGGCCAGCGCCCTAGTGCTCTATATCTTTAAGTGAACTGACTTTTCTCGTGTTATTGTTTTTTAAAGTGTAAAAGAAGAAAAACAAGTAAGTGCCCAATTGTCCAACACCCACTTTTTCCCCTACTGAGTGGAAGAAGGCTGTTTGGGACGTGAGGGCTGAGCGTGGAGGACTCATCTCATACCAGCGTTTCCGGGAGGGCATCGGGGTTGTCGGTGGATAAGAGCTCCCAGATCTGCCACCGCTCCCTCTGCCAGTCGAGCCAGTTGGGTTCCCCCAAGGTCTTACTGTTCTGATCGCTGGCGGGACCGGGGTAGGCGCTGCTCGCTTTCTGCTGGGCGGCCTGATGCTCTCGCTCGGCTCTCTGGCTTCCCTCTTCCAAAGCTGTTCCGGAGCCTCCTTCTGGCCTCTGGGGCCTCCACAGCGGCGGCTCCGCGGGCTGGTGGGCCGATGCTAGGGCCTGCTTCCCTGGACCAGGATACGGAGGAGGAGGCCTCTTGTCGTGCCTGGCACCCTCTGCAGGTCTCTGGTGCAGAGGCTTGGCTCTCCTCTGCGGCCAGGCCACCTCCGGCTCGCGCTTGGCGAGGTCTTCGGCGCTGCTCAGCGTCCAGCACGGCTCCGGCCTTGGCCTTGGCGCGCGCCTCCCGCCCCCGCCGCCCTGGATGGGGGGCGTGCTGCAGACGCGGGCCACGGGGGCGTGCGCCCTGCACTCGGCGATGGCGCTCGTGGTCTGAGTCCTGCCAGTGACCTGCGCACTGCTGTCCAGTTCCATGGGGCTCCCCTGCCACCGGGGCCAATTTGGGGACAGGTTCCCTTGAGAAAGAGAACACGGCCCCGGTCGGAGGGAGCTGCTTTCAAAAATGTCTCCGTAGGAACCTGGGAGCCGGAGAGAAGGACGAGAAATGGAATTGGTTTGTAGAACCCCTGTCGGGATGCCCTGTTATTTCTTTCCTACTGCCAATTTCAAAAACTGAAAAAGTGCGGACACGCTTAGTTGTTGTTGCCTAAAGTAAAAGACTTCCTAGTAAGAGACGTGAGCAGTGCTTTCTGATTACTGGCACAATTCGTGAAGCAGCTCCAAAGACAGATGCCTGGACTCCGACAGGTTAGCTGTCAAATGCAACCAGATAGTCCTTGGCCCTAATTTATGTTTTAGGAAAGCCCCCTTCTGCGTGGTTAGGAAAACTTTTCTGGACCTAGAAGGTGAAAGGAACATTCCCTTCCTGTTCAGTGCAACTTGCAATCCAGAGGAGACACAAATAATGTTTCCATGTTTCTATTGTGTCAATTAAAGCTGTAGGAATAAATGAAATGAATCAAAAATGCCTCATTTGGTGCCAGAAGATAATGAAGACAGCAGCCGCTGTGTATATTCCACCACGACCACTGTGGGAGAGACTGGCTCGTTGTTCACCAAATCGTCCCCTTTCCTTCCTGGATGAGGTTTGCCAGCCTCCCTTGCAGTTAGGAGGGCCACATAAATGAGGTCTGGCTAACACATGTGCAGAGGTGTGATGTGAGCCATTTCTAGGCCTGGTCTAGTAAACAAACAAACAAACAAACAAACAAAACCCCAAATGCACTCCTAGTCTTTCCTGCTTGCTCCCTTCCTTTAACTTGTAGCCCAGGATGGGGAAACCATGGAAGACTCCAAAGCCTCTGAGGATGGGGGAGCCACTGGCTAGATGGAACTTGAGCCCCTGAGTGACTCTGTGGAACAGAGCACTCCCACCCTTCATCGCCCTGCACAATCCACAGTGAACTGGGCACTGAGGGAGAAATCAACCTGTGAGAGGTTAAGCCACTGACATTTCGGGGGTGTTTCTTACAGCAGTTAGCCTTCCCTAACTGATACAGCTTTCCTCAGGAAATTGAAAGGAGAGCAAAACACTGCGTTTCACAAGCAAATGAGGAGTTCCTGGGGCCTATGTCCCCAGGCTGCCTTTTTCCTATGGATTTGCCCTGTCCTCTCATTTCTTTTTAGTAGGCAGGGAAAGAGAGCAGATCATTTTGGGGAGAGAGGGGCATATAAGCATTTACATAGGGACAGATCAGAGTTGAAACAGCGAAGGAAAACAGAGCAGAATATCGTGGAATAGTTTATCCTTGGGGGAAAAGGCAGTAAAGCACTTCATGGGATACAATGAGATGTAGTTAGATAATGGATCAGTACTCAAGTACTCAAACTGGATTAGAGGCCATTAAATTAAAAATGTACCATGCTTTAAAAATGTAATATGGGAGGTATTACAAAACAATGAGAATGGGAACATATACACACATGCACACACACATATACATACATACACACACATTTGGGAGAAACAATAAAACAAAACAATTTACACACTTCATGCAATATATTAACATATATTCCAGACGGATTAAAGAATTAAGGGTTAAAATAATGGAATACTATGAAAGGGAAAAGTGCATAGATGACTGACTCTCCAATGCTTAAGTAAAAGTAAAGATTAATTTTGCAAAATAATTCACAACAAGAGAGAGTGATAGACTTACCTATGTAAAACATTAAAAAAATTTCAGATATCCAAAAAGGGGGAAAAAATGCAAGGGATAATAATATCAGTGGCAAACAAAGTGGACAAAGGGTTAATGTCTTTATGATAGGAAGAGTTTGTAAGAATCAATTTTAAAAACACTAGCATACACAAATAGCCAATGACATAACAGATAATCAGTGGGGGAAATTCAGCTGATTAATAGAAAAATGAAAAAATACTGGTGAGAAAGAAAGGCAAATGAAAATAATAAATACAATTTTGTTCTTTAAAGAAGCCAAAATGCAAACCCAGTGATTTGCAATACCAATGAGGTTAAAGTGACACGGACAGTACAGTGAAATGGCACTGCCATCTACAGCTTATGGAGCATAAGCCAACGCATCTTCTAATGTGAAGTGACTGTACCTCTGAATTCTTGAAAAGGTTCATCATTTTTGACCCACTTTCCTATTCTGTTTGTTTGTTTGTTTTGTTTTTGTTTTTGCTGCACCACGCGGCTTGCAGGATCTTAGTTCCCCAACCAGGGATTGAACCCAGGCCCTCAGCAGTGGAAGCTTGGAGTCCTAACCACTGGACCACCAGGGAAGTCCCCCACTTTACTATTCTGGATTTGTAACTGGCTTTCTGAAATTTTGTGAATTTGTTAATAACTTAAAATACCAAAAAAAAAAAAAAGTTACATAAAAGAGGTCCCTGACATCATAACTTATTACAACATCAATAAAAAATGGAAACAACTCCTTGTCCCAGCATTGGGCTAGCATTGGGCTATAAACTACGAATATGCATCTGGAATACTACATGGCTCTTAACAATAATAATGGAAAATAACTGGAGAATGGACGGTAAACAAATCATATAAAGGTACACATAGAGAATGATTGTAACTATCTTTAAAAACTCTTGCAAATGAAATGAAATAAAGTCAAAGACTGATGTACTTTGGTGGAAAGGATAAGTATAGCTTTATCCCCTTTTTCTCTGTTTCCAGCATTTTCCAAATAATATTTGACAAGCATGTAATACGATGATAGTAAGGTGAAAATGAAAGGAAATTAACTTAAAAAGTAAATGAAATACCAGTTTTAAAAAATTATCCTTCACCTGTCATTCCTGGGTCTTTGGATCCACTTTTTAATGTTGAATGCCAAGTTCCCCAGATATTGAAAGCCTCCTCTGCCATATCTAGGAAGAAGTGTATAAAAAAGGTATGTAACTCACAATCAAACTGAAGAGCAAAAAATCAATAAACAAATATGTTTATAACATCTCTTTTGCTCAAAGTACTATATTCGAGATTGGGATGGATACAAGACAGAATACGATGCAGACCTGCCTTTTAAGATGCTTATTCCATTTGAGATTTACAAAAAGCCTCTTTCTCTATGATGGCTGTGGTAGACAGAATAAGGACTCCCACAAAGATGTCCGTGTCATGATCCCCAGAACCTGTAAAGATGTTATATTCAAAAGGGACTCTGCAGGTGTGCTTAAGTTATGGATTTTAAGATGAGGAGATGATCCTGGATTATCCGTGCGAGCCCGATGTAATCACAAGGGTCTTTATAAGAGGGAGGCAAGATAGAAGATGCTACGTTGCTGGCTTTAAAGATGGAGGAAGGGGCCAGGAACCAAAGAATGCAGGCAGCCTCTGGAAGCTGGAAAAGGCAAGGAAACAGATTGTTCCCTAGAGTCTCCGGAAGGAACACAGCCCTGTGGACCCATTTTAGATTTCTGATGTCCAGAACTGTATGATAATAAATTTGTGTGTTGTTTTAAACCACTAAGTTTGTGGTCTTTTGTTAGGACAGCAATAGGAAACGAGTAGAATTGTGATGGGTGGCAACAGCTCTGACCGCATTAACATAGAGACAGAGGAATAGTTATAGTTTCTTTATCTGGTGGCAACAGAGTCAGTCCTGCATGTATTTATTCATACATCCCCTTAGTCTGTCTGTAAATATTTACAGCCTAAGGCACTATCTTAGGTGTTTTCACCATCTCATTTAATCCTCACTACAATGATGCCACGTGATAATAATGACTATTTCTAGAAGCAAACGTCTACTGGATGCTTCCCTGTGTTCTGCAGTTCATATGCATTCTCTCATTTAATCCTGAAGAGATGACCCTGAATCCATTTTACAGATGAGGCAAGTACTTTCGCATTTTAAAAATAAATTTTATGCCTGATGGGAACATGGGTTACTGTTTTCATTGTAAATTTAAAAAAATTTTTTGACACGAATATTTGTAAAATTAAAAAAAAACTGCTGTGATTAAAAACACCAAAAAAAAAAAAAAAGCCCTTTCAGAGTGGCTCTTCAGATTAAACTATAAATTTGAGATAAAATAGTAAGAATTTGTACTGTGTCCTCCAATTATTACTTTAAAAGTGTCCTGTTGAGTCCTGACCCTGAGGAATTACTCTGTGGAGGGAGAGAACAGCACCAAACATTCGGTGGTCAAATGAGAAAAGCTGCAACCCATACCCTCCCTCCCATTGTGGAAACTCATGGTGCCCACTAGCACTTTAAAGAGTTTGAGAACTTGTACAGCAGAGAGACCGTTAGCTTGGTTAACCCAATATTTCCCAAATGTATTTGACCATGGAAACCTTATTCTGCCTAAAGACGTCATCTCCCGTGGAGACCTCCTTGGAACATGCCAGCTTGTTATATAATAAGTTCAGCTTGTTCTCTTTATAAAAGTTAACAGCAATGGTTCGGTGACATCTTAGCCTAACAAATATGCACCCAAACCCACAGGCCAGGACACATAAAGTTCCTCGGATGCTGGAGCAGAAAAGTCAGCTGGGAATGTCAGGGGCTGTCAGAGCTTGAGACTGCTTCCCAGCTAGCTGGGTCTGTGGGGACTCAGACTCAGAGTCGGTGTTTGGCAGGTCCTCAGTAAATGCTCATTGAATTAGAGAAACGTGAAATGGTGAAGGGATGGAGAGAAGGTCCAAAGCGCCCACATCAGGCCACATGCAATCAAGGTCACTGGTGGAGTTACCTTTCCCAAGCCTTGGTCCAGGAGAACTCTCCCTCGACTTCGACGATGGCAAGTGGCCCACCCGCACATACTGCTCTGGCCCTTTGTAAAGCTTCTCTGAGCCCCCCGGGGCCACGTCCTCTTGCATAGCCAGCAGGGAGCGCTCGGACAGCACTGGGGAGTTGTTGTCATAAGGGGAGAGGTCTCCGCTGGAGGCCTTGTTGGAATCTGTGGACGAATGCCTTCCTCCCACGGAAAAGGAAACTTCCGACCTCAGCATGTCAGGGCTTCTGGCACAAGGAGACAATTACAGGTGCGTGAGTGTGTTAACAATGAGTGACCAGATTCAAACAATCCGACGGTTTCACACAGGACAGGAGGAGAATGCACGGACACGGGCTGAAACAAGAAGAGCTTCTGAGCAAGGTTCCAGGACTCCTGTGTCAATAAGGTGAAAGCGTTTCTATGAAATGGCCAGCAGATGGCAGTAAAACCCAACAGATGTTACAGGAAACAGCAAGGCGAAGTGGGGGAGAGGGTGAAACACATGGATCCCTGTCTTCTCCAAGGTGCATCACTGAAATGCCTGTTGGATCAATCCCTGTTTCCATTTAAAAATTAAAGTCTGCTGCTCACTATCTGTTAAGTAGGGAAAAACTGTAGATAATTCTTTTACTTTCCTCAATATCCTGAATTAAAAATAATTCAGATAAAACTATGATTGAAACTTCACATGTAGTTCATTATGGCTTTACGGACACCTTTTCTCCCCGCACCCAAATACTTATTGTAAGTGAATCCATCCTTCCTGAGGACGAGGACAACAACGACGATGATGATGATGATGACGATGATGCTGCTGGTGGGAATAACTGTTTCATGGTTAAAACGGTGGCTAAAAGGATAAATATATGACCATCACTAGAGTCCATTGTATTTAAATACACCTAAAAAGATTCTACAAGGCACTAGTGCTTTTACAAATTGATATAAAACGTACTAATTAGCATATCCATTAAGGTTTATATGTGCATGAGTTGTCACAGCAACAGAAATAACAGTGAAAACAGTGAGCGGAACAGGACGATGAGAACATCAGGAACACGACAGGAGTGTTGGAAGTCTTACCTGGGAACATCTGTATTTTCTACCTTCCTCAAAACAGTGGCCCTGACATCTTAAAGGGAAATAAATGATCACAGATTGATTAAAAGTTCCCAAACCTGCTTCTGTTGCATCCGCGCTCCCCCACTTCACTTCTCTTTACTTGTCTTTGCTTTCTTTTGGTTTAATTTTTCAAAACAAATCCTTAGTGATCTTAAAGAAGGTCAACCCATGCCTGAGCAAGCCTTTCCTAACCAAAGGGTTCTGTGCATGCAACACGGAGGAAGGACGCTCTCAGGGGGTCTAGCTTCACGGTGGTCTCCAGCAGGGGTCAGTGCCAGAGGAAAGCATCTCAGCAGCTGTGACATGCTTTCCCTGTCACCGAGGCAGCCAGAGGCCCAAGCACTTTTTGCTGAGGGAATTTCTTACCCACATGGAATAAATAGTCCTTTCCTTGCCTCCTCTTTAAACCGATGACTGATAACCTTATGGGAAAGAGCCAGAGGACAACCACGAGGATGGTTTTCCAGAAACTTTAGGCCTCCAATGAATGAAGGAAAAATAAAAGGAACTTACTACTTCTGCTGGAAAGTGGGGGAAAAAAACGATTTAACCTCCGCTATTTAATTAAAGGGGGAACCCTCCCTAATTCTAGTGGAGGGAACACAAAACAAAACAAACGGACACTTGTCTGTCGTCATGGGGTTCGACTCTCGTTGAGGATGCTTTACCATGAAAATGAGAAAATACGAACGTGTTGAATTGGTAGCACCACAGAGCTCAGCTCAGAATCAGGGTCCTACTTTCTGACCAGGGCTAGAAATCAAATTGCTGGGCTAATTTCAGTTGTTTTCCCTGTTTAGTTGACATTTTTCCGTTCATTAATGAAAATGTCTTATGTCTACTCGGCAAGAATAAGTCATAGTGTTATATCGATAAGAGTGGGCACATAAAGCCTTATTTTATGGGCTGTTTTAAAGAGAGTCAAGTCAATTCACTCGCCAAAACAAAATAACTATCCGGGCTTCGAATGCTTTTTGGCCCCTTTACAATAGGAGGAAAGTTTTGGAAAGGTCATATTGTAGCTCACGGAGACCACAATAGTTCGGTTGCATAGCTTGCTCTTCTGTCTTACAAAACATATAGAAGAGCATATATTGAGCAAAGTATGATAAGCTGCAGATTCAGCCAACAGTTATGTGCATAAAGAAAAACACCTCATGAAAGAAAGTTCTTGAACATCTCAGTACTAGGGACATTTGGGTTTCTCCCAGGCAAGCAGGTTATTTTTACCTACTTGGAGGTAAAAATTATTTTTCCACATAGAACCACGGGTCATGAAATAAAGATTGTATCTCTCTTTGCAATGACCGCTAAAAGGCTCTGAGGAATCGGGGCTCCACTCGAGTTGGCGTATTGGAGCTTGTATGATATTGGAGCTTGTGTGAAGCCTTTGTGTGTTTCACACCCCAGCTTCATCTTACCTTATCACTCTTTCCACTGCTTTCCTTTCCCTGGTCTTTCAAATTACTTACTATGATATTGTTCTGCTTTACATATTTTTGCGAGCTGCTTCAATACATTGTTTTTGGACTGGTGTACAGACAGGGAAATCAAGTCCATGTCGCTGGGGGTATTAAAAAGGCAGCATGCTTCATGAGAGCATTCAGTTTGGTTAAAACAAAACAGAGAACAATAACAGCAATAACGAAAGTAACTGAAGCTGTCACATTGTTTTTTCCTCCATGGTCATGGCTGTGATTGGATCTGATCCAGCAGAGGTGGGAGAGGAGGAGGTGGAGCGCCACTGTCCCCTTCCTCTGTCCTTTGGGCTGACTCTGCAAAACCTCACTCAGCGGTTCTGATGCGGCCGCATCGCTACCACCTGGGAAATGCATTACTTGTTGGAAATGCAAATTCTCAAGCTCCATTCTGGACCTCCTGACAAGACTGGCCACCATATGCAGGGCCCAGGGCAAAATGAACATGCGGGGCCCTAAGATTAAAAAATGATTAGAATTTCAAGATGGTGACAGCAGATCACTAAGCCAAATGGGCGCTGCTTCTGAGTACAGGGTTCAGCCCAGGAAGCTGGCTTGGCCGACTGAAAGGGAACCTCTGGGGGCAGGGCTTTAAGAGCCCTCCAGGTAATTTTGATGCTTGGGGAAGTTTGAGAACCCCAGATACCAAGCCTTCCCTCAACCCAGAGATGTGACCGTGGGCTATGGATCTACTAAGAGTCAAATCAGGAGGGAAACCACAGATAGTGGCCAAAACCTCAGCCCTGGCTGGCAGCGGGGGTAAATGTGGTGGTCCTGACCTTGAGGTGGCTGGTGCCACAGCTGAGTAGAGGAGAGAGAGTGTGCCCATCCCAGCCAGCTCCGGTCTGCAGGAGCTGGATAACTGAATGTTGTTTGGTTATGGATCAGAACGTGTTAAGGGGAGGGGGGGCAGGAGGGGCCAACCTGCCTTTCTCTGCTCTTCTGTGTCATTCTCCTAAGTCAAGCCACCAAAGTCACCACAGCTGCGGCCCAATCAGGGGAGAAACGAGGAGGTGGCTAGAGCTAATCCCTGGAGGTAGAGGTGAATGAAGCAGACACAGACCACGAACCTCCTCAGCGTGGCTGGGGTCACAGCCAGGGACACGGGCAGGTGGGGACACCCCATGAGAGGTGACACCTCTTTTCCCAGCCAGCGTACTTGCCCGTGGAAGTGGATACTGATTGAGTGCCCATGGCAAACAGCTTGTGGTATATACACTCATGTGAAGTAACCCCTTGGCCTGAGAGAAGCACAAAAGTTGCTATTTATATAGAGTCCATTATGTGGCAGAAATTGTACTAAGCTACTGTTAACAACTCTCCTTGTTTCTGATCACAAGTCTAGAGACGAGCCAAAGAAATGAGGAGATATCAAAATTACATGTCTTTCTAGCAGTACCGGCATTAGGGGTCGAGACTCCTAAAACTTATTTCATAAATACTATTCAAAATGATTAAAAATCAATAGTAAAATGCTTGTTTTACGCTTAGAGTTGGTGGCCCTTTTATATGTTTAAAGTATTTCCTATTTATCATTTTATTTTCTCGGCAGAGGTCAATAAGATGGTGGCCAAATGTGCCTAAGAACCCATGCCCAAGAATTGTCTTTCCACACGACAGCCCACCAATTAATAAACAAAATAAAACTCCTCAGAACTCTCACTGTAACATTGGCAGTTCAGAGTTCTAAAAAATTTCAGTGTCATTCCATCGCTTTATCATTAAATCAATTGGAAACAAATCCAGGACCCTCCCTCTGGAAAATGAGACAAGCAGCCACCAACGTCTTCTCTAAGATTTGCCTCTAAAATGATTCTACTCTAGGAAGGCAATTTGAAGTTCAACACTCCAAGTAAAGGCAATAAAATATTCATGCATTTATCTAAAATATTTATTCTAACCAGTGATTCACTAGATGAGAAATCGTTTAGAAGCACAAAATGTTCCCTCTTTCTATGTCTTGGAATTTCATGGATTTGAGTGGATACACTGCAAGTTGACATGGGTTTGCTTCCATGAATGGAGAGCTTTCCCATGAGACCTGAAAGCCCCGGGACCATCCACAGCATGCATGGCCAGTCTCAGCCAACCAAACAAGCATGAGATGGACGCGGAGAGCGAATCACTTTCTCACCCTTAGCTGGTCCCTCCAGGTCAGGGTGTAAACACGCTGGCAGGGTACTGTGGGCAGGCCTGTACTGCAGCCGGAAGCACAGAACTTGTTCTGTGGATAAACGGAAAACTCCGGTTCAATCACCGGAAGTGGCCAGCCCAGCCCCTCACTGAGCAACCCCAGTGAGAAACACCTTTGGGGATTTCGAACTTGCATTGGCTCCATGCTTGGCTTAGCCATGAACTGATAAACCTCAGTCTGTTGGAACTCAAAGCACATAACCATCTCGGACACTATTAACGGTACCAGGAAAGGAATCCACTGCCACAGTAGCTCTGGACTTATGGAAGATTTTCACGTTCATCATGCTCAGTTCTGCAAAGCATCCCTTATGCAGAATCCTAGGGACAAATGCACCCTGCTCCAAAGAGAAGCTGACATGGATCCAAACTCCCACCAGGAGATAAGGCCAGCACCCTGGACGTTAGAATTCGCCCAGGTCTTTTAAAATTTTTTGATATTTTGCTCATCAGAGATTTTTGGTGTTAACTTTGATTTTTAAAAAATACTACACTTCAATATTGTTCATTTTGATGACCGTTTTAACACACCCTTAAAATCTGCACCTCACTCCCCTCACCCTAGTTCCTGCCCTGCCATGATACCGTACTTCTGTTCTGTTGCAAATGCCTGCGTTTAACATACTTTGTCCTCTTTGACTCCATTCTCATCCCCTATTACCTTACATCCCTAAATCAAGGGGGAGGGTCTATTTTAAGTATCTTTGAAGAAAAGAGCACACAATTCTAATAAATATACCAGACAAGCAATTAAAAAACTGGAAGTCTTTCATTGTTAGTAATATAAATCTCTTCTAATCTCCTCTCGGCATTCCATTTTAGTTGAAGCCAAAAATGTAAGTAGACAAGCACAAGAAAAAATAATGAATCCTCCTCTCACTCCCCCAATTCTGTTGTCGCACATGAAGAAGGGAAAAGACTCAAATCAAAACATTAAATTCCCAAATATCACTAAGTGTTTCATCTTTCAAAACAGAAATGTTGATGAATACGTTCTTGTTCTTGGTTTGACACTCTTTTGAAAACTTACTTGTCCACCCCAGATAAAATCTTGTGCAGTTTCCACGTGGGGCCCAGCAATCTAAAACCTTATTTAGGTATGTGAACTGATGGCAAAGAACAGAAGCTTCAGGAAAAAAATCAAAGGGTCGGAAGAGAATAATGAGGCAGCTCGTGCATATCACTGCACTTATGATACTCATTTTAGAAGCCACTGTTGCTTCCCACTCTGTGGTCTTCCTGCAAATCCTTTCCATTCTTACCTTTTATAGCCCTTGTAGCTGAGTTTTCACTAAATAAGGTCTTCGGAACAAGAATTCTGTCCGTTCCCATGGCGCCACAGCTTATCCAGGTTCCCGACCTCATGACCTGCAAACGCAATCGCTTCCAGCCCCTTCAGAAATCGACCTGGCCTGGTGCGAGCAGGTCATGTTCCCAACTTCAGTGCCTTTCACCCTCACCCCTCTGTCTGTTCCAGAACTACGCCATCATCCTGATGCCAATTAGATCAGGTGAGCTTTGTCTTTCAAGACAGTGCCACAACTTAACGTGGATGGGTTCTCTCGCGCCATATTGCCTTCATAGGTTGCTATCTCATGGACAGCAAGGTAGAATCTAGTGACACCCAAGTTTTTGCTAAGTAGTTGTAAATGAACAGAATGGTGAAATTCCAAGTAATGTGATAATAATCACTAACAAGTACTAAGCATTTATTTAAAAATCAGATTCTATTCTAATAGCAGAACAACTCCATAAAGTTAGTGTGACTTTTTATCTCTAGTTTACAGATGAGGAAACTGAGACAGAGAGAGATGAATTTATTTTCCCAAGACCGCACAGCCAATAGCAGTGGAACTGGCATTTGGACTCAGGCAATCTGGCTCTGAATCCAAAGCTCAAAACCAGCACGTTATATCATAGAAGGGTGTGTTATTGATGGATAATTGACATGTCAGTGTGGCCAGCACTGTCTGGCATTTGGGGTACTATAATTTGTCACCACTGTATTCTGTCATTACCATGATCTATCATCACTGTAATTCTTTGCCGCTGCTTCTTGATTTAAGCACCGCTGCTAAGCTTGCTATTTAAGGGCTTCTGCCCTCTGTGCTGGCCAGCCTCTTCATCGTGTCCCCAGCCAGCTGACATATTTACTTTTATGACCAGGCCCTGATTCAAGCTCCCCAGACATCCAGGCCTATTGACAACCTCTCCAGCCTACAAAGTTCCCTGCAAATCCTTGCTCTTCTCAGAAGATACCGAAACTCCACGTGGATCTATGGTCTGGAGCGCTGGTTCCCTTCTTTGTCAACACAAAGACCCCTTTGGAATGTAACAAATCACCTACCTCAAGTCCCCGGATGACAGTAAATATGTAGTATCTAATGGGACAGCTCTCAGCTGGCAGTTCTTAGCCTGGCTGCTTGTGAGAAACACAGGGGAGCTTTTAAAAATCCCAGTGTCCAGACTGCACCCCGGAATAAATGAATCCAAATCTCTAGGGGGGTGCCCAGGCGGAGCGGTTCTTCAAGCGCCCCAAGTGATTCGAACGGGAGGCAAGGCTGAGAACCAGGGGCTCAGCACATATCATCTTCACCCTTGTAGGCCTCCTTCAACAAGTCTGCAAGTTCTTAAAGATGTAAGCATTTATACGGAGAATGGATAAACAACAAAGTCCTACTGTAGAGCACAGGGAACTGTATTCAGTATCCTGTGATAAACCATCATGGGAAAGAATATCAAAACTGAATGTACATATATATATGTATAAATGAGTCATTGCTGTGCAGCAGAAATTAACAAAACATTGTAAATCAACTATACTTCAATAAAATAAACATTGAAAAAAGAAAAGAATATGCCTTGAGATTTTAAGCTTTTGCTACTCAAAGTTTGGATCATGGCCCAGCAGCACCACAGCATCATCTGGGGGCTTGTTAGAAATGCAGTTTCTCAGACTCCCTCCCCTAGACCTACTGATTCAGAGAGAACATTTTAACAAGATCTCCTGGTAATCTGGATGCATAGTGAAGTTTGAGAAGCACGCCTTTAAAGCACGTAGAGACTACCTACAGCGCGAGGGTTAGGACTTTTCAAGCCTCAAAAGGCCATTAAAAATAAATATTTATTTACTAATGTGTGTATTTTCCCTTCACGGTAGCATCATCAACCTTCTGGGCTGCTACCTGACCTGTACCTAGAGGAAAAAACCAAACACTCCCTTCTCCTCCTTACTGCGAAAGTCTTCTCCAAATGTTTTCTGTTCGATAGTGCTAGTCTCTGACATCTTCAGTGCTCCCGTGAGCTCACCTTCCTTTTCTTGAAGCCCTGACACTCACCTAAGATCTTGGTGTAGGGTCAGCTTGCCTAGGCCTTACAATTCTTATTCCTATAGGTACAGGGAACACAAGAGGCTGCACCACTGTACAGTTTGGGGTGGGCTTAATATGTACGCTTCCTCCTTTTCCTAAGAGTAGAGAAAGAAAGGCTCACTTCTTGGCATTTATATGCAAAGAGCGTATTGAAAACCACATAAAAATAACTTCTAGCATCTATTCTTCAAAGTATAATATTCATATATTTTAAAATGTCATACAAAAGCAGAAATTCGATAAGTCAAAAATCAGTGGGTTTTTTAGGTGTGTGTTTTCTACCTTTCCCAAGGCAGCTTAATGGGGGATTCACAAAGAGAAAGGCTGCCATGTCTGTTTTCTTGCACAGGGGAGGGAAATAAGTGAGTTCCTTTAAATTCTGGTGACACAAGATCTCCTATGAAGAAAAGCCCTTTGTTTGTTTAAATTAGAATCTCCACCTTGATGATAGTTAGGAATCTAGGAAAATTTTAAGTGAGCCCAATTCTCTGATATGAAAAGCAAGACCATGAAATACCAGCCCATGTATACAATTTGAATACATTTTTATTCCCTCGTGGCTCTTAGGGTTTAAATCCTGGCAGAATGTCTTACTTGAAGCAGAATTTATCTTGATAATGATTGGCACAGAAACGGATTTTTTAAAGTGCTCTTGAAAGGACGATCCACTTAAAAATTCTTCCCTGTTCTACAGGACATGGAGCGAAACAATGTGCAATTCCTTTCCACCAAATTTCTCTAAAGAATGTAATTTTTAAATACCTGAAATAGTTTTAAATGAAAATTAGTACATCAGGTTCGACATCAATACAAAAGAACAATTTAACACGTGTCCACGTTTCTGAGATACCATTGAATAAGACGTACCATTACAGTATTTTATGTATGACTAAGAGGGAAAAAATGCTACGAATTAATTTAAGACATGTCGTTGATTATAAGATTAACCTCAATTTCAGAGATGATAAAACATGGGGGAAAATGTGTCTTAGAATTGTTGAAATTCAGTAGATTAACAAGCACAGCATAAGATGATACTTTCATGAAGGAAACAACGTTTCCTGTCACAAATTTAAGGTTCGGTGTCATGGTGGCAACATCACTCCTGGTTCATGACGCAATATTATCCCCTTAACTAGCTTTGTTAAAGTTCACCCCCATACACTCTGACTCTATAACAAATGGTTAAGATAAATCATAAAATCTGACTAATGGGAAAATTCAGTGCTTCTCCTTTTGGGGGAAAAATGGTGGCTAACCGTAGCCTACAGCAAGGCTTGTATTTTCCTCATTGCAAACATGGGTGCTTGTGTAGACCGGCGTGCATTTTTCTCAAAAGGATGCTAGCTATAAAGAGCGGGAGAGTTAAGAGGGTGAGCATCTCTAATTTCATGGGTACCTAGGCCTTGGCTGAGGCCTGTCTTGTGGTTTGCTAATGCATCTGTCCCGTTGGTAAGTTACACACGTGAGATGCATCCAGGCGCAGCCTTAGGGGCCCCTAAGCACAGTTTTTTGGATTCTAGAAGTGGAATCACTGATGCACATCACTGTCAGTTCCTGAGCTTCCTGCCAGTATGATTTAGTAGGGTTTTTTTTTTTCCAGTAAACACAGTCGAAAGGACCTCAAGGGGCTAGAAAAAGAAAAATGAAACAGAAAAATCCCATAAAGCAGTTTCTAATTTGATAAGTGGATTGGTAAGACAAGCATTTTCCGTTTAGGTGGATTGATCAGATTTGCCAGGAAATCACCAAAATTCCACTCAAGTCACCCTGCGTGGAGTTATGTAAACTTTTCTAATTCTTTGGAAATGAAAATAGAAATCCCCAAGGTGGCTGTAGAAGACGGAAAAACTGGCATACTCACGAAGATTGGGAGGCCTTTCTTCTGAGTAAATAGTCCACCACATCGGGGTCGGTCTCTAACAGGCTGATCAGTACTTCATTCTGGAGATCCGGGGGAACCTGCAGGGGCCAAATGTTGAGGCATAAATAAAACCACTCCAGAAAGAGGCGAACTACGGTCATTGGCAACTTGACAATAGCATATAAAAGGGTGCCTTAAAAGTTGTAAGAAAACAGAGTGATCTGTTGGTTAAAACCAAACCTACACCAACCCATACAGCCAGTTTCATTCTTAGGACAAACTGGATGATTACCAAATAGTCATATTCAATAGTCAATTCAATTCAACTGGGGTGAATTTTTACCCCACCTGCGACTGGAGGTACAGCCTAACCATTTGGGTACCTCTGTTGCTCAGACCCGATTTTCTTGGCTTTGAATAAGCAAAATATTGCGGTTAAGAGGAATGGTGTTCATAATTTATTGTCCAAATAGGGACACTTTCTAGAGTTCATATTTAGAACTATGCCAAGACAACAGGCATAAGTTAGGACTGTCCTGGGCAGTTCTGGAACACAGGATCAGATTATTGAGGACAGGCCCTGGAGCCAGAGACTGCTTGTATTTGAGTCCCAGTTCCACTCGCTGGGTGTGGGACTTTCGGCAAGGTATATGACCTTTCCAGGTCTCAGTGCCCTCATCTGTAAACTAGAGATAATAAGAGTACTCACCACAAAGGGCTGATGTGGTGAGTAAAGGACTTACTACATGTTGAGAACTTAGAAAAGCACCTGGCAAATAGAAAACACTCAAAAAAAAAGGTTGACTAGTACATTTGCACATGCCACTTTGTCATTCAGTGCCGGCCTTCACTCCTTTCTTGCCTCCTGGTCTATCAACAATTAAAAGTTTCTTGCTTGATAATTTGATGAGGCATTCACTAGAGTGTTATAGAGGAGCTTCATGTGTTTCTCTAAGCCTAATCCTCAGTGCATTAGGAGATGACCTTACAATCCTAAATCACTCATGTAGAAGTTTTTTCTAGGAGAAAAGATTGAACTCGGCTCCCAGTGGTTTTCTACTCTGTAGATGCTGGTAGCTCAACCAAAGGAAATTCAAACTGTTGAGGGAAAATACATTTTCAGTCTGATTCTCTCACATGTGGGCTCGGAGACAAGACTCTTAAATACTGTGGGGACATGTCTTCTGAGAACAAGTGTTGGTGGAAGAATTGCCTTCTGCCTCTTGCAGAACTCAATTCTCCTTGAGCTCTAAGAAGCTGCAAACAATTTTATTAACAAAAACAGGGATGAAAAAGCAACAAAATGCTTTCCTCCTTTCATAAATCTATTCTTCCTACTTCATTCTGAATCGTCATTAATGACATTGCCAAACCCTAGTCACACAAGCTCAAAATCTGGGTTGGATTCAAGCTTCTCTGTGTCCTTTCCCCTCTCTGTTCAGAGCTGGGAGATCTACTTGATTTCATCTCCATGATGCCTGTTACTTCTTCCCTCTCTTTCCCATTCCAACTGCAATGATCCAAGTTTGAGTCTTCATTACCCCTTTGGTGTGGTCATCTGTTGGCCATTACCAGCCTTCATTTCCCTCTTCTTATAACAGTCATACCCCAAGTTCCCTCTGGAGAACTAACTGCTCCCCAACCTCCAGCTGTAGGGTGAGGTGTAACCTAGCCTAAGTCAATGATCATTCCACTCCCAGACTACCATGGTTGCCTGAGCCATGAGCATGTGACTTCATTAGAAGCAATGAAAAGCTGTGAGAGTTTCCCAGAGACTTCAGAGGGACAGGATACAGGGCCTGAGGATTGTGCTGACAATTGAAGAAACAATTCCAAGAAATGGAGAGAAAGTAAAGGGCTCTCTTGACATCACTTGAGTCCTAGGTAAAGCTATGCCTGAAGCTACATTTGCTCTGGATTGTTCAGCTGTGTGAGCCCCCAAATTCCTTAAGCTAGTTTGAGCTTTTAGTTGAAAAGAAAGATATATCCTTGATGAGGCTTTGATACAACAGCTTGCTAACTTGTGTACTATTTCCTTCAAATTGTACATCAAATTTCTTCTCTGTGTGGTTGTCAGAATGCTCTTATCAAGACACTTGATCAAAACCCCTTTTGATCAAAGCCCTCCACTTGCTTGCTTGCCTCAATCTGTATTTCCCATCTTCTCCCCTAGCAGTCATCCTCACACACCCGCGACCTCAGTACCACTGCGCTTTTCACTCTGACCTTTCCCCACCTCATTCCTTTAATTCGTTACATAAATATTTGGTGAGTGCTTACTGAGCGCCAGGCACTGGATGCTGGGTTTCAGCGGCAAACCAAGCAGACAAGAATCCATGTCTCCTTGAAGCTGACAGTGAATATGGGAAGACTGGCATGAAACAAATAAACAGAAAACATAGCATGGATCACATGGAGAAAGATAAAGCAAAGAAGGGCAATGAAGAATCCTGGGCCGGGGGTGCAATTTAAATAGGATTGTCAGAGAAACTGACAATTTAGCAGATGAAGGAATTGGAGAAAATCATTCCAAGCAGAAGGAAGAAAGAATTAGCAAGATGTTGAATCAGGAGCAGTTCGGAGGCCAGTGAGGTTGGAACAGAGTGAGAGGAAGAAGGCAAGTGGTAGGAAGTAGGTCAGGTAACCAAGGCCAGATGTTGTGGAGTCTTACTCCATGATAATGACGTCTGCTCTCAATCTAAGTGGGTGGGGAGCCACTGGAAGTTTTGAGCAGAGGACTAACGTGACTTGTCATCACTCTGGCTGCTGAGTTGCTAGGAGATTGTAGGGAAGCAAGGGGTGAAGCCAGGAGTGCAGATGGGGGCTGTCGATACATCCAGAAGAGAGATGATGGAGGGCCGAACCAGCCTGGTGAGTGGATGAGAAATATCTGGATCCTGGAGACAGTGAAGGTAGAGATGGTAGCATTAGCTAATTGACTGGATGGAGAGAGAGAGAAGGAAGAGGGAGAGGGAGTGGGAGAGGAAGAAGAAGAGAGGATGACTTCAACGTTTGGGGCCTAGGCACCGGGAAGGATGGGGTTGCTGTTAACTGATGTAGAGAAGCTGCAGGACGAGGAGGAGGCTGGGGGTCAAGATTAGGGCTGTGGCTTTGGTATAAGACTGAGAGGCCTGTGAGACATCCAAATGAAGGAAAGATCTAGTAGGTGATCGGGAATAAGGATCTGGGGTTAAGGGGGAGTCCTGGGCTGAACATAGAGATTTGGGGGACACATATAGATGGTATTTAAAGCTCTGTGACCAAATGCAATGCCTGGGAACGAGAATGGAAGGAGAAGAGAAGGGGTAGGACTTTTAGGTCCAGGCTGAGAGATTGTTCTCTTACTATATTGAATACATTAAATAAATAAAAAGACTGATAATTTTGACAAACAACATGACCCAACAGATATACTTGATTACATCAGTTTTTCCAAAAGTAATATTCAAAGGGTGCAAATGAGAAGAGAGAGAGAGAACTCATTAAAAAAAATGAACAGCAAAGCAAAAAATAATATAGGCCAAAAATGTATATATTGAATTTTTTTAAAAGAATCTTCCATGAGCAAATTAGGAAGACTATTTCTATTTTTGTCCAGTTGGTTTAAAATTTCCTATGCTTAGACATGTAATAAAAAATTTTGCTCCAAGCACCAATCCATTCCCACTAAGAATGAACAACTGGAGTGCATGGCCTTCAGAGTGGCGCACACATCACAATATTAGTTCTCTGAGAGTATATGGTGTGTCTAATGATAAATTATCAACTCAGATACATTATTAGAATAGGTTACAGGAAGGATCATTATTTGAAAATAACTTGCCATAAAGTTTTGCAGAAATAGCATAATTTCTGCAATTCAGAGTTTTTACTCATTCAGCTAGGCTTTATTCCCAACCAATTATAATTACTGAGGCTTACTTTCTGTAGCATATGTGACCTTTACTTGGTAACAAATGCAAATAGAAAGGGTCAGTGCTATAAACCTATCTACAGTTTCTTTTCAAAAGACTCAGGATACCATTTTGGCTTGGAGACACTATTCACAAATAAGTGAAAAAATATAGCTTAAAAATGTGCATCCATGTATTGCAGGAAGAGTAGATAATACTTTCCTATGCATTATGCAAGACTGACTACAGTGTACATAATCCATTATTTTAATTAGCTTATTTATAGCCCATTTTGATTTAAGGCAGCTTCCAAAATTCATATGATAAAACCACATTTGTTTTTGTTTTTTAATAAAGGAATGGTTCAGAAAATTGGAACCAGTGGGAAAATGAAGGTAGAGAATTTGAAACGATGCCTGGAACTGACTTTTAATATTCATACTACAGCATCCCATCCAGTGCTGTTTTCCCAATAATCCCTGTCATCTTTGTCCACATTTGCACATTTCATTTCCTATTATTTAATAAAAATTTCAAACTACTGGCTCAGTTCAATTGGATGAGCATTCATTTTCTATTAATTTAGATACTTAATAGAGAAACTAAAGTCAGGGGAATGAGCTGAATAGAAACAGCAGCTTACAGTAAGTAAGAAGAAATATCCACGCAGACCATTCACATATGCATTCCTTTTCAGTAATTAGGATGCTGTCGAAAGAATATCTGACCAAGAATCGATAGTTCCCGAGGTCCCGTTTTGGCTCTGCTGCTTATAATTAATATAAACTTGGACACATCGACCATCTTCTTTAGGATTCTATTCCTGAATCTGAAAATCCAGGCGTATCCTATCTGTTCTCTTTGCCTTTATGGAGATGTTATGGGGATCAAAAGGGCTAACAAATTTGAAAGTACCTGACCAGTTGCAAAGAACTTTATAATAAAAGATTTTATTGGAAATAGACAAAATAATAAGTTAAACACTTAAAAGAAAATAATAAAAGCAGATAACTTGGAGATGGTCAATGTTTGTTCTGAGATTTCTTTCTTGACTAACGGCTATCAATTTCCACCTCTTATCCTGTGTGCTTGCAAAGAAACATCATTCTTCTCTTTTGCCTAACACTTCTGGTGGGTAACTAAGTTATGGGATTTCCTCTCGATATGTCTCCGTTCTTGACCACCCCTTGATTTCTAGAGTTACAGTGTATGACCTCTTGGCCCCTCAATTGTAATGGTCTTGAAGCCAGATTCTATGTAGCTTCTCCCTGTTGCCTTTTTCTCCTGTGCCAGACCTCAAGTCTTTGGGCTGGTCACATCATCAGAAGGCAGGGATTATCTGACTTGACCACCTAGAACTGATAGAGAGTCCTAAGGTTGCAGTTCTCTGTCAGCTGACCTCCTTCACAGCTAGGCCAAGATCACATGAGCCAATCCTGGCCAAGGTACCCTAAGGGGGGGGGGCTTATAGAAGCTTCTGGAAAAGGTTCTCCTCCATATTGACAAGAGATGCAGGAGAGAAAACATCTCTCTTTGTGACTGGATGTGATAATGGCTGCAAGAGGTGCTGGAAATGACTGTGGTCTCTTGCAGCTAAACATGGCGGACCAGAGAGACCATAAGTGCAAGTGAGCCGCTAAAATTGTGCCCCCAGACTTCTTATTATGTGAGATAATAAGTCCTGATGTTTGCCAACACCTATAGTTGATTGTTCTCCACCTTGCAGTTGAAACTCCTACCTGCATATCCATGACCTTTCACCCACTCACTCACTCAATCAATTTTATACTCTTCCAGAACACAGGGTAGGGTGGTGCTTTCTATGCAATGGATGCTGAATAAATGTTGTTGGAATGGCTACAAATAATAATAAAAAATAACCCAGAATTATTGGTCTTCATGGTGTACACTGGTTATGTTGCCTTTGTCTAGATGCTTCTCTCTACTTATAACTAGTACCAATGTCAGGCTCTAGCAAAATCTCCTTGCTACTCATTTCTAGAGTTGGAAGATAAATTTCCTTTCCCAACTGAGGCGCACCAGAATTTTTCTAACAAGTTCTTAAACTACTGTTTCCATTAACAGAAAAACTCTAAAAATGAAAAGTATGACTCAATAATCAAGATTTTTTTCTTCTGGAATTTTGTATGTAGTGAAATGAAAACTAAGGAGTAGGATCGTGAAAAACACATTACTTTTTTTAATCAACCAATTCTGGACATTTAAATGAAGGAAGCAAACCCATCCCAAAGGGCTTCTTCCCTTACAATTTATTGTTTCAAATCAAAATCTCTACTGCGTTTCATGGCACAGGGAGGTCAGCTCGGTGCTTTGTGTCCACCTAGAGGGGTGGGATAGGGAGGGTGGGAGGGAGACACCAGAGGGAGGAGAAATGGGAATATATGTATATGTATAGCTGATTCACTTTGTTATACAGCAGAAACTAACACACCATTGTAAAGCAATTGTACTCCAATAAAGATGTTAACAAAAAATCTCCTGTGTTTTAGTCAACTATTTAGTAACTTTAGATAACTTCTAAGGGTACCATTTATGGTTGTTTTTATCTGGAGACTCAACTCCTTAGATTTTCATATATTCCTTCAAAGGATAATGCTATTTCAAAAATCAAAAGAACTTTGGACTGTCCTGCTTCAGAGAAAAAATGTAAACACTGCACATATGAAGGAATAAAACTGTCACAATTAAAATCCACCCTATCAAATTAAAGATGAAACCTTGAATGACTGCCTAGGGTATAACTGCTATGATGTATTTTATCCCATAAACCAGAGAGAGTGAAAAATGGTTTGAGTTTTCTCCATTTACTAAGTCACCATAACAAACCATTAAGGGCATCTGAAAGAGCACTTCCCAGGACCCAATCCTACTGTACTGTACTTGTGTAGGTCTTTCACACCAGTCCACCACTTGGCACTGAACCGAGAAGGATGCTTTGCATTTAAAACTCTAACAGTCCCCAGCAGAAGTAAATGTCATTGGAAGTCATGATGATATTTTTTTTAAGCTAACAAACACACCGAGAGAAATCACTTTGGCTATTTATGGGAGCAAAAGCTCAAACATGGGCAGGCCCAGCCTAGAACTTTTGTGTAGCTCTGGTGTGGAGGATGGCTTAACATTATATAAGGAGGTCTCAGGGCACTTAAAGGGCCAGAATGCGTTAAGTTCAAGAAATTTTTCTCACGTGCCTGACACATGCCAGGCAGCGTTTTTGGCAATTGGGGCGCATTATTGAACAAATATAGTCGAAGAGCCCAGGACTCATGGAGCTGTGATGGGGGATGGCTCGAGGAAGGTGGAGAGCAAGGAGCAGTCTTCGCTCCGCGGCAACAGGTTAAAGGAAATGGAAACAGCTCAGGTGTAATACGCTTCTGCCCCTCTCCACCTGCGTGTGTCACCAACAGTACGTGCACTGCATTCTGTCACTACAGACAGGACAAGGTGAGCAGGCTCTCACAGCCATCTGCTGGCCTGGACATCAAGTGGGTGGGTGTTATGATCAGTCCAGAGGGATTAATGCTGTTGAAGGTCCCCTTTCCGCCCCATTTTCAAACTGGTTAAAATATTCTCCCCCGCCCACCCACAGCCAAGTGAATTCCATATCTGAGACGTCACATTAAAGCACCTCATCTTTTGTGAGGGGAGGCGTCACACTGTAGAAATAATCCACTTAGTTGCTGCATCACTTGGGCGAACGATCTTGGCTTGCTCCTGGTGAAATGGTGGTGCAATTGAGAATAAGCTGATGATGTACATAATGACTAGCCCGACCCCTGGCACACAAACAGTGGTTATTTTAAAAACAGTGGTTATATAAAAAGGGAAATGGAAATCATATATAATTATCTGGATGGGGGTGGTCTCTTGTTTGATGACCTGGATTACGGCTTGACTCCTTTTGACTTGGCATGTGAGAGAAGTTTGAAGAAAATGTAATTTGTGCCGGGAAAGAAGAGAACACAGAGCAAAGCTTGGCTTCTGAGCTTGGAATCCTGATCACAGCCTCTGACCCTTGCCCCCAGCAGTTCTCATTTGAAATTTCCCACGTGCGCTATGCTGATCCCCAGCTCAGGCTGACCAATCAGCAGGGTGGGAACGCGCCGGCGTTCCCACGTCTCCACAGCGCTTGGCACTTTCCATCAGCCCACAAGGGCGGTGCCTTCTCCTCTTTCCCTCTCTCCAAAAAAGAAGCCCTAGTAGTATCAGCCCTGAGACTGAGCTGACGGTTTTCTCCACTCTGCTCTGAAGCTCTTAGTAATTCCAAGAGCCACGATGAATTTTCTCTGGCATTTCCGACATCAATTACAGAAGCCACAACTTTCAGAACAATTAATGTGTTCATGATTGAGTCGGTGAATGCTTTCTGCCTCATAGTGATAACACTGACCATTTCTAGATATGCATGATTCTTCTCTTTTATTTCCAGTGTTCCCAGAGAGAGCATCATTTTATGTTTTCCAATTTTTAGATAGTTGTTGATATCAGAAAAGGAGGGTTATAATTTAAAGGTTGGGGGATCTAAGGAGTATGGGCACCAAACCAAAAACAAACAAACAAACAAACAACAAAAATGCATTTTTCTCTAGCAATACATTATCGCAGTATGTTTTTGTAACAAATACTTACCGAGCACCCATTTTCTGCCAAGTACTTTCCAGGTGCTGTGGATATCAGTGAATAAAACAAACAAAAATCCCTGCCTTCATAAAGTTTGCATTCTATTAGGTTTCAACAAGCATAATAAATAAATATACAGTGAGCTGAAGGTGATAAGTGCTAGAGCTAAAAGAAAGAGAAGAATAAAGACTAGGAGTATAGATGTGTGGGAGCAGGTCGCAGTGTTACACAGCGTGGTGAGGGTAGGTTTTACTGCGAAGGCGACACCTGGAGGTGCTTTGATAGGGCAGGCACCTGATCAATTTCTTATAATAATAGCAGTGATCTCTCTCTCTCTCTCTCTCTCTCTTTTTTTTTTGGAGTCCCTAGTATATGTCAGTTCCTGTCCTAAGTGCCTTAGGATGTCATTTCTAATTCTCGGAATAATCCTGTAAAGCTTCATCTCATTTTTTTTTTCAACAGAAAAAATGAAGACTTAGGGAAGGTAAGCATAGGGCCAAGATCACATAGCAAATACATAGCTGAGCAGAGATTTGAATTCTGGGAGCTGATTCCAAAGCTCACGGTCTTCCCACCATCTTGGGAGTTTCCCAAGATGTGGTTTTCCCAAGATGTGGTTAGGAAACTATCAGAATGCCCTGGAGGTATTCATTAGAAAGTACACAATTCTGGGCCCCATCTCAGTGCTACTAAGTTTGATTCTCTAGAGTGCAGCCCAGGAATCTGAATGTCTGACAAATTTTTCTTGCGACTGTTGCATGTTCAAGTTGGTGAACCACAATTATGATCTGCTGCCTTGGTCTCTTGCTAGAGTGATCATGATGGCTGTTATCATGACCTCTTTCTAGCTCTAGGATTTCTAACCCAGTGCCTGAAAAGCAAATAACTGGTAAAAAGACTGTCCTAGCCACACTCTCGAACTGTGTGTCAGCCTCTAAATCTGGTTATCTTTTCTGTATTATGGGACCAAGCCAGGTTCTTTTCTGTCCTTTCCCATTAGCTCGGATACTGACCACTTGGGAGAGGCAGTCCAACATGAGGAAATGAAGGACATTATAACACTCAGAACAAGCTTTGGGTCCCTGCCAGGCCTCTGTGGGGTTTTATATCCCTTCCATCAGTTCTTCAATGGAACCGCTGCTTCTAGGATGCATTCTGCCTTCAAGGACAAACTCACAGCCACCTTTTCTAACAATTCTTCCTTTCTGATGCCAATGGGAAGCGATGCCTCCCTCTCTGAGCTTGTAAACCCTTCCAAGGACGGTGAAACAGCACAATTGCTAACGACTTTTAACCATCAGGTCCTGTCTAGCTTCATCCTTCCTTGTTTGGAATTACTGTGCTAATTCTGAAAGCTTCTTAAAACAAAACAAAATGAAACAGCTATCTACATGATTGAATTTTTGTCCATCCACACAGACCTGCTTTGCCAACCAGCCACCAGCTTTGG
Source organism: Eubalaena glacialis (assembly GCF_028564815.1). Taxonomy (NCBI): domain Eukaryota; kingdom Metazoa; phylum Chordata; class Mammalia; order Artiodactyla; family Balaenidae; genus Eubalaena; species Eubalaena glacialis. The sequence goes on from NC_083736.1 coordinate 9,050,379, forward strand.
TATAACAAACTAGATTCTGATATGCCAAATATGCCAAAAGAATCTACAAAGTGATGAGATTAATTAAAAAAAAGAGGTGAAGCTAGGGCTAGCGCATAGCACCATGCAGATTTTAGAACTAGAAGGGATCTTGGTTATCATTCATTCTAACCTAGTCCTTTGATAACTAAAGCAATGGAAATCTAAGAAGATGAGGTCACACAGCTAATGTATAGTAAAGATAGGACTATAGCAAAGTTTTCTGGTTCCAGAGCCAGTTTTCTTTTTATTGACACAGGCTTGGGATCTTTGTCCTACCTCTCATCCTACTTCATTGTCCCTTTCCTCAACACATAATTCTCATAATCTGTCTAAGGAGATCAAGAATGCTTACGTTAATGGTTAACTTACTCTGAGAGAGGTATCCTTAATTCCTCCATGCCCAAACCTTTTCATAAGTATAAGGACTAAAGATTAGTGATATGGAAATCATACGTCACAGAGCTACCATTGAGTCATTCATTAATTCGACCAATATTTCCTGTGTTTCTACCATGTACCAGGCATAGGGGTAATGCAGTAAAGAAAGTTAGGTGGAAATGAGCAAAAATTCACCCTGTCAGGGAGCTCACATTCTAATGGGGAAACACAAACAAAAGAAATTAGTAAAACCCTTATTGGTAATGGTAAGTGCTAAGAAGAAAAGGCAGGGTAAAGAAGCCACAACTTTTTCAAGGGACTAGGTATTCAAAGGGAATAGGAAGTGAGGATGTGTGTGTATGCTGGTGGTGTGGTAGGGGGGCTGGATTTTAGACAAGGTGACCAGGGAAGGCCTCGTTGAGAAGTATAGATCACAACTGGGGAACACAAATATGAGCTATTACCCAAGAGAATCTCGATATCAGTCTCTACAGGGAATGGCAAACAAAGATCAGATTTGGAAAATGTTGGAAAAGATGGAGTATTGATGTTCTTCTACTGTTCTTAATAATCCAGGCAGCAGGAAATGGAAGGAGAGGAATGGCACAACTAAAATGGCAGCAACTGGACTTTCAAGGAGGACAGGAAGAGATTTGTTAGTATCTGAGGTGGAAAGAAACGCCTGATGGTTTGGTTTCATATAAAGAACTTTGTTTAGAATACAGAATTTAGAGAATGGAATTAAGATTGACAAGAGGTATTATTTTGTCTTAAAAAAAAATCTAGAGAGCATGAAGTATGCCAAGACTACTTGGCAAGATGATACACGACTTAAAACTTGATGAAAATGTTGAAAAATTCAGACATCTGATTCATCCAAATATGTAATTAATTATGAGGATTGTGGCTGAAGGGTGAAATTTATATAGAGTTCATGAAAATTTCCACTTTTTTTTTGAGAGCTTACTGCATGCAACACATGGGCAGCGCCTCAGAGACTCAAAGAGGAGCAAGACACCATTCTACCTCAGTGAACTTTTCACTGTGGAAATCCATTTTCACTTCCTCCTGGGCATCCAGCAGGAATACATTTCTCAGCTTCCCTTGCAGTTAAGTGTGGCTTGTGGCAGAGCTCTGGCCAATGGGATTGGAGTGGGCATGATGGATGTCCCTTCTAGGTTTGGCCCATAAAGTCCTAGGGGATTGAAGAGTCTCAAGATGCAAGGAGCTGGGGTCCCTAAATCACCACCTGGAACGCTGTCCGCTAAACATCTGATTAAACCTTATGTGAATAAGATACTTATGTCTGTAGTGCTGAAGTACTAAGATTTAAGCCAACTTCTGTTGCCCAACTAATACAATTATTAATTAACATTTGCATAGAATTTTGCAGTTTGCAGAATGCTTTTGCATATCAAATGACTCTGGGAACCACCCCAGGAAATGGGTCATATTTTAATTTTTTCCCATTTCACAAAAGCTGAAATTGATGCTTATTGAATATTGACTTACTTGGTCATGATCACAAAGGTGAGACAGAGAGGGCAAATATTCGAAACTACTGGCTCTCAAATGCACAAAAAATAACTGATATAAGACAAGGACGGAAATAAATCTAATGCAAGGCATTTGATAAATATAGACAAAATATTAAGGAAATTCAAAAGAGGGAACTAGCATACTTGGTTGAAGAAGCCACAAAAGGCTCTAGTGGAATAGGTAAGATTTATGGTAAGCATTTGTAAATTCAAAAGAGAAATGGGACAAGAATCATGGAGAAAGTTCCTGTAAATTTTGACATGCAATACGAGTGGTGAATAGACATAGAAGAGAGTTGGCATTTGTTCTAATGATCCAAGGGAAGTTGGAGCAAGCAATGCAGTTTTTTGAAGGATAACAGGAACTGGTAATTCAATACAAATCAAAAAAGTATTTACTGAGTGCCTGTCAGATGGAGGGCCTTCCAAAAGTGTACAAAGGATACAGAGAGGAGATAACAAGGGCACAGCCTGTGTTTTAAATGCGTTTATAATCTACTAGGGGAAATAGTCAAAAATGACTTCAACACAATGTTGAATAAGGTAAGCATCAATAGGAACAGTAATAGGGTTCAAGGGACAGAGAAGTGACGTGGCAAAGTGACGCAAGAAGGACAAAGGAAAGATAGGTAAAGCTTCACGCAGGACGCAAAATGTCCAGATTGACCTTGGAGGAGGTGCCATTGCTGAGGATGGTTATAAATACATGAATTCACGAGGGCCACGTATAGTTCCAAAAAGAAGAGTTTTATCAATTTTGGGGGCAAGGACACTGCTATATAAAGAATTAAATGATTCCAAAACATGACCATTGTTTAGGAGACAACAAAATGAAATTTATAATTCGGATATGTTTGTTTAAACATGGAATCACAAACTTACAGTGACATCATAGGTATGTAAATTTCTATTAACTGCCTGGCTTCCAGTGAATTCAGTTAATGACCAGCACTATGGACCAGAAGGTGCTGTGCCTAAGTTTCATTATGCCACCAAGAGGCAATCAATAGGCAGTTGACTGAGATGTCTTGCCAAAGAAGGGCCACTTACCATGAACAGGGCTTCATAATTTTCAATCATTTTCTGCACCACGGCAATGATGGCTGTGCTCTCTTCAGCCCGGGCTGAACTCTGGACCGAGAATTCCTTGTCTGACGACTTCTGCTTGTGCAGCAGGTTGGGTCCAAATATGGTGGCCAAGTTTAGAGATGTCATTTTGTTCCCAGTGACCTATAGAAGCAGGGAATACAAGGACTGTTGTGATTTTTGCTTTTCAAAATGCCAGGTGGTTCAATAATCAATAGAATCTTTTTACTTTCTCTCTCTTTTTTTTTTCTGCAAGGACCACATCATCTCTGTCAGAATCCATGAAGAGCATCATCATTTTCCTTTTGCTTCATATCTTGAATTGAGGCTTATAGCTCAGTGGTCATCTCAATAGCATACTGAGTAAAATTTTATAACTGTGATTTTTGTGAAACTGGTACTATATAAAATTTCTATCCTGTCTGCTCTTTAAAAATATTGATGTCCATCCATCCAACTGACCATCTTATCCATCCCTCTATCTATCCCTTCATCCATCAATCCATCATCTCTCTATTAATCCATCCACTCAGCACCTACCATAGGCTAGGCATTTTTCATGGATTCTGATTATTCTAAAGTTTTTCCAACAATGATCACAAACCAGTCCTTATTTTAAAGGGTTCACATTCTAGAGGATAAAGAAAATTATCAAGTACAAGCATTGAGTACAAAGTATGAAACTATCAACTCTGGAGGACCCAGGGACACTCCAAAGAGGTGGCAATATTTGCACAAAACCTTGAAGGAGAATAGAGTTTGCTGGGCTGAAAAGCAGAGGAACTGGCACAGCGGGCACCTTCACAGTGGTGAGAACACGATATGCAAAGACAGAAACATGTAAAATACGCCAAGGCCCGCCAGGAAACTCAGCATGGCAGAAGGTCCTGCAGGAAAGGCTGGCAAGGGCCAGGTGAAAGTCATTGCTACATGTCCCCTGTGGGGCAAAACTACTCCTGGTTGAGAACCACTGGTCTAGGCCAATTTTTATTTCTCTTGTTGAAATTAGTTGAAAATCTACGAATGCCCAGAAAAGCATGGGGACTGTGGCGGCTTGGTGAGGATCCTTTGCCTGGGAAGATCTGCACAGCCTTCAAGAGGCAGCTGGATGCACAGCATAAAATTCCTGACTCACAGGTGAGACGAAGCCTCCTGAGTCCCGACCTTGTCCCGTGGAGCCCTGAGCTGGTGGCTACCCAGCCCTGCAAGCCCAGCATGGCACATGGGGTGTGTTATTTTTAGAAGGCGAGGCTGTTTTCAGGTTTGCTGCCAAGTGAAATGATTTCATGTGGTAAACACTGGGAATTTTCAAGAAAGTGCCCTTAATGTACGACTGTTCAATTACGTTTTTTCTTTGTTTCATTTCACTGATACAAAACTTGACAAGTTTTCATGTTATTTTTCATTTCTCTTCCTGGAAATTCATGGCTGAGGATAAAATCAAATATGCACCATTTTCAAATTCATCCCTTTAGAACTCAGAGGCATTTGGAGTGCTTCCCCTTCCCCTCTTAAAGTAATATCAGGGTGTTCTCATTTTTTAAAAAAACATGATCAAATGGAAGATTTTGTTTTCTTTGAAAAGAATGTTTAGTACAAGGACAATCCAGAACTCTGTTTCCGCTCTCCTTCTCCTGTTGCTATTCTGGGAATGCAATACAATCCCTCTGTAAAACTGCACAGAGATTCCAGCTGCAGACCACGCTGCTGTGGTTTGTTAACACCTTTTTGTTTCATTTTGGTTTTATTTTATTGTTTTTTAATCTGGAAAGGAGACTTGCTCACAGACGGCTTCTACCCTTACCCCCATGTTTCAGCATATCTATCTATCTACCTATCTATCTATCTATCATCTATCTCTATGACTGCCCAAGAGTGCACAATATAATGTGTACTTGGGCTTGGTTCATTATTTAATTGTCAGCCAATGTTATGTTTCCAAATGTTATCAGGAAAACATTTATCTCTACTAAATAAGCATCCTAGAGCATTTCTGATCCGAATATGAAGAGCTCACATTTATTGATATTAAAAGTTTAGCATGTAGGCGGGGGAGGGATAGATTGGGAATTTGAGACTAGCAGATGCAAACTATTATATAGAGAATGGATAAACAACAAAGTCCTACTGTAGAGCACAGGGAACTATATTCAATATCCTGGGATAAACCATCATGGAAAAGAATATGAAAAAGAATATATACATATATAAACACATATATAACTGAATCACTTTGCTGTACAGCAGAAATTAACACAACATTGTAAGTCAGCTATACTTCAATAAAATAAATTTTTTTTTAAAGTTTAGCATGTAGAGTCACTGGGCTAGAGGCTTTCCACAGGCTGTTTCAATTCCCTCTCACTATATGCTTCCAAAGCCGCTGCTGCTGTCATCCTTATTTTACAGACAAGGGAAGTGGTGCCCAGAGCTGGGCTCCAGGCAGCCCCCCGCCGCTTACTCTTGCTGGCAGAGCTGGCAGAGCGGGGATGTGGGAAAACTGGCTCCAAAGCCGGGCCGGGACCAGGGTGAGGGGAGCGAGGCACGGGTCCTGCTACAGTTCCAAAGCCAAACTCCCATTTGCTAGAGGCATGCACCTCATCAGAGGTCAGTAATCCCGGCCTTGTGTCGGTGGTTCATAACTTCTTTTTTGCCTCATAGACTCTTTGAAGAACTGGAGGCCAGCTATGGACTCTCTCTCCAAAAAAAGTGTACATTCACACCACATATTCCATGCCATGCTGGGGGGTTCTTAGACAACCTGAAAAAGCACTGCTCAAGGGGTTTCAATGATGTCCCTGCAATATTCTTTCTAGAGGAAATGAAATCTTTCTTACATTTGGGAATTTCTCTTTTCCCCTAAGGAGCAAAGCAAATAGCAAACTTAAAAAAAAAATGGAATAAAACAAACCAAACACAAGATAGCAAAAACATTCAATAGAATACCACTATTTTCCCCTCCCAAGGCACTCACTGACTAGTCAATAATTTTTCTCAATGTCTTTCTTTTAGACATCTTTAAGATCCCATTAGTTAGTGATGCATTGAAGTTTAAGCACCTATTAGAAAAGAAATATTACATTCCTTTTATAGAGGAGGAAGCTCAGACCTTCCCCTACCCCAACTCTGTTTTCCTTCCTCTTCCTCTACTTTACAAAAACAAGGTCATATAGCAAGGTGCTGGCAGAGTCTGGGTGAGCCTCCGAGCTCCTTGACACTCTGATTCAGTTTTCTTCCTGTTGCAGCCCATAATAACTACCCAACAGACAGGTAACACATCTAGCACAAACTAACAAATAGGTAAGAGAGAAACTTGAAAAATTCTTTGCTTCTTGATTATATTTTACAATTGAATTTTTGTCTCACTCCAATCTGCCCACTCTGAATTCTTTACCTGCTCATGCCAAAGCAACTTAAAAAATCGTGAACAAAAAACCTCTCTCTCGTTCCTCTCCCTCCTCTTTTCACTTCTACCAGAAGGGGTTTTCAGCTAATTCCCATCCCTATGCCATGCTTATGTGGTCCACTTACTCAATCCCTACACGCCCTTTGATATGTAGTTCAAATTCAATCTCCGGCACAAAGCCATTCCTAACTTTTCTGCTCCACGTTCATCACCTCTTCTCTGAAGTTCTGCAGTGACTCTGCGTTGTGTTCTCTCATTCTATATTTGCCTTGTGTTTTTACCCCCTCCACCTCCTAGATGCCACAGCATCCTGGGAACGGTAACTAGAAAATTCCTGAACAATGCTCACTGGTTTAGAGGAACAGAGAGTAGGCGCTCAGAACATACGTGATTCAAATACCAAGGCCATTCTTACACGGAAACATTTATAATGTGAATTGCTGTTTTCCATATTGCTATTCCTACAAAACCTTCCTAACTCACCCTCTTCCTGTCTCTAACCAATCTAAAACACGGGTTATATCACTTTAGTCGAATCCTTCCAAAGATTCATGGCTTAAAAGAATCAGCCACCTTCCCCTGACAAAGGCATTCAGTACTCTGGGAACATAGTCCAATTTCCCCTCAGACCTCATCAGTACTTTCCCACACTGCAGCCTTAACTCTAGTCCAAGATGGCTGTATGAGTTACTTGTTTTCCTGTAACTTCTAACCATTTCACGGAAGCAGTGCTCTCCTCATATTTCCTCTGTTGCTTTAATTTTTGGTTACTAGTCCTTCATTTTGATTCAAGGTTTAGGTCAAGGATGTCTAGAAACCCTTGTCATCTCTTGCTTCCCGTACAACTTTGCTGTTACCAGAATATTTTTATATTCCTTGTAATAAACTAGTTTTCTCAATGACTGTGCAGTGCCAGTTGAAGAAATTTTATCTCCAAAGTTCAGATAAGAAAACCCAGGTTTAGGAAGATTAATAGATTTGTCCAAGAACACAGGATCAGTGAGTTGTAAAGCTAACAAGTGTTCTCAACCAGGGGTGATTTTGAGCTCCCCCTCCTTCCCGGGGAAACCTGGCAATGTTTAGAGACACTTTCAGCTGTCACAACTGCGGCAGCATCATGGGCCAGGGGGAGCTGCTACTGGCATCAAGTGAGTAGAGGCCAGGGATGCTGCTAAGCATCCCACAATGCACAGGGCACCCACACAACACAGAATTACCTGGTCCCAAGGGTCAATCGTATGGAGGCCGGGAGACTGTGAGCTAGACCCCCAGCAGAGTTGTTTTTTCCTACTTGCTATTCTATATTTCTGTTCTCCATAAGTTAGACTGCTTTGGGTTTGAGGCACAGCTGGGACTTTGCTAGTCAAGGGACCGAACCGACTACTAGTCAATATGACACTTTTGTGTGAATTAGAAAAAGGACCCCTTCCTCAAGATATTTTACTGCCATCTGCTGGGATATTGTCCTAATATCTCTGCAAATCTGCATTGACTATGGGGGACACGGCACCTCGCCCAGAGTCATGAACGCACAAATGCACAACTTGCACAAGCGTTAAGTGGAGGCTCCCTGGGGAACACCGGGTAAGTTACATAACCCCTCCAGCCCTCAGTTTCCACCGCGGAAACACAGGGACGACGATCTCTCTCTTGCTCAATGGAGGATTAGCTATAATATATGTATAAAGGCCCAAGCACACGGCCGGCACATGGTAGGAGAGACATAAATGGCAGCTAGTGTTCCGGCATGCTAAGTTCCATTGGTACCTATCCAAGAATATTTTCTCCTCTTTGCCATAGGCAATGCAGTCTTGTTCAGCATTTGGACCGAAAGAATGTCTGCAAATGATTTTAAAAAGGCACGAGTGAGTTCAACTGGACATTTTGCTTTCCTCAATGCCTTCTTAATCACCTAAGACCCGACTTTCTTCTCACATAGTACTTAAGAAATGTCAGAGAGGCAATTGACATACCTAGGAACCCAGACAGGGCTCTGTCTTGACCCAATGATTAGGCAGATGATTCTACAGCTTCTCTTATATCTATAGTCAAGAAAGACTGACACCCAAACAGGTAATATAATTACTTAACAATTATGAGAATTACAGTATATCCACTGAAGAGTTGTGTCTGCTGAAAGAAGGTGGCAGTGCCATATTATGAAACCTGAAGCCAGCAGAGGTTTCACTAATAACTGCTACAGAGATAAATGGATAACTCAGGAAAGTTCCATTCTCACATTGATAGGGAGGATGAGGATAAGAAAGGGAGAATTGCCTTTCTGAAAAAAAATACATATGACCATGGCCTTTGGGAAAGAAATCTGACAAACACAGAAATGAATCCACAACACAGCTGAGTTCTGCTTAACAGGATTTAAGATAAAAGCTTCTGGGATAAGTAAGCTTGGAATGCCTTTGGCTCCTTCTTGTTGATTTACAATGCATGTTAACATATTAAAGGGTCTGAGATCTCCTGGGGACTCCAAGGTCAGGGAGAAGTATGACGGCATGGCTTCAAGAAGGAAAACAGGTCTCTTGTTAAGGTAAGGATTAAATAGGTTGCTGGCTAATAGGTCACTTAAAATTGTCCAAGGGAGACACTGGAAAACACCTTGAAGCACAGGAGCATGACCAAAGAAAACCAGAGCCCAAGACCTCAGATGGGGGGCCAGGTCCAACAAGAACACCCCAAAAGGGTCCAGAGGACTGTGCAGGACCTGTCTTTAGCAGTTGGTACCACGTGACATTGAGATACATGGCAACAGTCAATAGATCTGACTTTTCAGTTCTTTCTCCACCTGGTTTTGAAGCAGGATCCACCCTCCATTGCATTGAGCCAGTCCCTATTTTGGGGGGAGGGTTGAAGGAGAGAAAGGACCTCTAAAAAGGAAGATCCTAGACTTCTAGCCATAGGGCACATGGGTGCTCCAGAATAAAATGGAAGAATGAAGAGGTGACATCATATTTGGGCTTCAAGTTAAAGAAGCAGATCAAATGAGTTACAAGGACAGCCATCTCCCGCCACCTCCATTACTCCATTTTTCTCATGCTTGTAAGCACCTCTGTAGTTCACGTTCGTCTCCTTTACACAAATGGAAATTCAGGGTCTTGAGTAAAGCATCATCATAGAATATGACAGCCTCATTTGGAAGCATCCTTGAAACATACAAGGAAGTTAATGGCCAATGCGCTCTTAGGAACGGTCCCTCCAGAGGGGGAAAAAAAGCCTGCATTAGTTCTCTTCCTACATAGACACATAGGCCAGGAAAGGGAAGCTTCATTTTCTCCAGGTGAAACATCTGACCAAATTGGTAGCTCTCCATTTTTTTAAAAAAAAAGTTGAAGTATAGTTGCTTTACAATATTGCGTTAGTTTCAGGTGTAGAGCATAGTGATTCAGTATTTTTACAGATTATATCCCATTATAGGTTATTACAAGACAGTGGGTATAATTCCCTGTGCTATACGCTATATCCTTGTTGCTTATCTACTTTATGTATAGTAGTTTGTATCTGTTAATCCCACGACCCTAATTCATCCCTCCCTCCATCCGTCTCCCGTTTGGTAACCGCACGTTTGTTTTCTACGTCTGTGAGCCTGTTTCTCTTTTGCATAGACATCCATTTGTATTATTTTTTAGCTCTCCCTTTTAAAACAGGAAAAAGGAAGAACCAGAGCATCTGTCGTGGTGGCGGTGGGGTGCGCACCTCTTGCCCGTCTTTGCTGACGTTGTCCTCAGCGTGCCTGGCCACGATGGAGAGGAACTGCAGCAGGCGGTGGAGCGTGTCGCAATTGCAGGGAGGTAGAAGGTAGATGAGGAGCTGCAAGGTGCCCAGCTGTTCCTCAGGCTCCAACACTAAGCAAGGCAAAAAGACGCGCTCCAAGTGAGTCAAAGGGGGAAGTCATGCCCTTCAGGCTCAACTGCCTTCGGGAAGGGATTAGCAAGGTCACATTTCATTCCTTCACCCACTCTCCCATTGCTTTAGCAATTTAACAGTAAGGTTCTATGAGAGATAGAAAGATAAGTTCGACCTGGGAAAATGTAACATCCAGAGAAATCATTATAATCCAGGTTAGAAAGGTAACTTCATGTCCCTTACTTTATTCTCCCTCCTTCCCCTGGTATAAATCATCACATACTTTATGGATCACAGTCTTTCATGGTTGTTAACTATTTGCTAACAATGACTGAGAATCTATGAATGTTCTTGAATTTGAGTTTAGAACACATTTGAGGCCCTTGTCTGTTGAGCAATGTATAAGAGGTAGACTTTTTGTTGGCAATAACCAAGACACGGCCCAATGTCAGTGTCTTCTCTCTCTTTTGTGATCCTATCTTAACTGCAGCATGGATGAAAAAATCCATGGAGGCTGACCAAGTTCTGGTTGTTCCTCCTCCCTCTCCCCGTCCTTTTCTGCACGGTGGGATCTGTGTCTCTAGCCCTGAAGCAGCCACATTGAAAGTACTGACACTGGGCTATGCCATCCTGCTTTCCCTGGAATGTTTCCTGCCCCCCCTTTCTCACTCTAGGTTCCAGAAATGCAAACTCATTTTTAGGCACAGACTCAATGTGAACTCTCTCTGTTACTCCAAAGCATCAATTTATAGCAATTTCTACTATCCTAGAGTCGTTTGAAGGCATCCCAAATTTTTCTTGGCTACTTCCATTTGTTTTATTGCAACTTTCTACTTGCTAACTCTCCCCAGGGTAAATCTCAGAAAATTCCCCAAATAGCCCGCTCATTAGAGACTGATAAATAAGGGCAAAAAAAAGCTATTAGAAAACACATGCGTAAGGTTTTGATGAATGAGTGGGACATCCCAGTAACCCAGGAACACATTCCTGCAAATGGCTGGATTACGCACAGAGAGTATTGATGAAAGCTGTGTACAGCTCCCTGGTGAGAAGGGGGTCCGGCATGTCCCTCAGGAACTCCTTCAACAAGGCAGCCACATCATGAACGCTGTGCTCTTCCTCCAGGGAGACGTCAACCCCGCGGTCAAATTCCTCACGTAACTGGAAAAACAACGGTTCAAGTGGCAGTCTCAGAACACCATACCTCAATGTTCAGTGCCCAGCAAAAGAAGTGCTGTGACATGCAGCATCTGGTATTAAGTTTACCCAGACCCCTAGAAGGAGGAGCAAACAACATGTCTCCTTGATCTACAGAGTCTATGCAAACCCAGCCATGAATATATATATATATATATTTATTTATTTATTTATTCATTTATATATTTGAAATGAATTATTAAATAAAAGTACCTGTGGGTTTACTGTTAATGATGCAAGCAGAAGGGCTTGATAACAACATCCAGAAGGTTGGGAGGAAGAGCTAAGGGGTTAGGTCAATTCTAACTGTGGGAGGGAGGAATTAATCGATTATACAGCGGTTTTGCATGTCAGCAAATTTACCATGTTGGAATTTTGACATTTTCCAGAAATACTCGACAAGAAAGCAAAGAGATATTTCTGCAAACGATGAAATTAAAAACCCTGATAAACCATTTGTGACTAAACCTTGAAAGATGACAATAACTAAATAAAATCTGCCTTAGATTTGTCAAAGTAGCCTTATTAACATTTTCCAAGAAGATTTCCTGCTTTCATCATTATACTCAGTCCTTTAGCATTTATAACAGTAGGAAAACACAATAGCAAGAAGGGAGTCATAACTCTACACCCTATTTTCATCTCGGACAGCTCCACTTCTCTTAGGTATTGTTTGTTCTCTGCTGTTAAAATAATTTTGTGAGTTCATGAATGTACTCTAGGCAATAAACTTCTGTAAGTGTTCATTTGCTATGTCATTCATTCATCCATTCATTCAACAAAGATGTACTGCACACTTACTGCGTACCCGGCCTTGTTACAGGTCCTCAAAATACGGTGATGAGTAAAGAGGCAAAGCCCTTCCCCTCCTCCAGCTCTCAGGCTGACAGACAGGTGATAAACTGGTAATCCCACCAATGATTAATTAGCTCTTTATACTGTGACAATTGTTCTCAAGAAAAAGTGTAGGATGCTAAGAAGTGATATAACAAGATCAAATGGTGAGTTAGAGCATATTTCACACTTGCAATCTAACCACTAATTCCATATATATTTTTGAGAATCCTTAAGTAAATCTCCATGCAAAGGTTTTCCCTTTAGTGGATCCAGATATAACTGAGGAAAAATTTCTGTCACTAGCCACCTCGCCACCTGACGAGAATGCCTGTTGCTGTCCCGAACCGCGCATCAATTCCAGGCAACTCATCCTTAGTGTGCATCGGGCAGCCAGAATGAAGAAGGCTTCCATCAGCACCACTCCTAATCGTGATCATCTAAACACACCATGTTTTTCTTCTGAGTGCACATGCACACACAGACACACACACACACACACACACACACATGCAGAAAGAACAGATCGTGGGAAGAGCTTGGTCTAAACTGTGTGATCTTGAATTAAATTTCTTAATCTCTCTAAGCCTCAGAAGAAGTGGGTGAAAGGGGCTTGTCTCCCAGCCAGTTGGCGGAATCAACGAGATAACGTTGATGAAAATATTTTGCAATTCTGCAAAGGTGAGAGGCCTAAGAAATGTTATTACTATGCTATCTTTCTTCCTGCTAATCCTATTGTGAAATGTTAAATGTTCAATAGTATCTTATGTGACTATTACAAATAAAACCAACCAACCAACCAAACAGAAAACATACTTCTTTTGAAAACCCCTTTTGTCTTGACAAAAAAAGAAAGACATTATGAGGAGACATTTATTTCAGTTAGTTTCAATAATGTGAACAAATATCGTTTCTTCAGCTTCATCCAACTAAAAATTATTTTCATTTGGCTTCATTTTTGAATTGCTGGGTTCCTTACTTCTTTCTGTTGGCACCAACAGAGGGAAAATAACATTTTTATTTTCTTTTAGCCAACAAATGAATTCTTTTCTCAAAGGATGGTTTGCCTTTTATGAAGCCGTCATGAACACAGATACCTGTCTGATCAGAGGAACCTATTCCTGAAGCTCTCATATCAAACTTCTTTTGCAAGAATGCTGCGCAGTGCAGAAGGAAACTGAGGGGTACAGTCCCCACATGGAAAATGAATTGCGGAATCAATGGTACCATGGAAAAGTAATACGAATTATTTATTTTTGAGAAAGTAAAGCTATAAACATAGTATTTTAAAAGAAGAGATATTAATGGCATTACTCATATCGCATTTTAGTAAAAACGGGTGCTGTACAATTGTTTTCTATTTATTATCACTTACTGATCAGGTACTCTCCGAATCTCCTACATTTACAGTGTCAATAAGATGTTTATAAATTAGTTTCATTTGGCTGTACATGCTGTGGGCACGTCCAGATGTTTTGCTTTCAGTTGTATGATCCTAACTCTTTCACAACCTTTCTGAGATTCTGAGTTGTTGCCTTTTACTTCTTGGGACTCAATTATACTATAATAGGTGGGAGGGTACAGAAAAGATATTCAGAAATGAATTTGCATAAGCTTGAACTTTGCACGACGTAATTCAACTAAAAGTCAGGTGAAACGTACAATATAATCTTCACTTTTCACTTACTTGTCTCACTCTCTTTTTTGAGCTTCCAACTCGGAATATCCCCACTGTCTGGAGGCCTGCAAATAAGCAAACAAAATCATCAGTCCTGTTTTGTGGCTTGAAACTGGAGGAAATCAAAATAGATATAAAAGGGAATGCCAGCACCACGCTGCAACATGCAGGGCAATATAGTAACTTGACAGCGTACACTAATGCTTATTTATCCCACACTAGATTCACCAGGTGCCTAGAGGTTAGCCCTGAAAGTACCAGGATCATTTTACGTTAAATGTTTCTGATGAAAAAATTTTCTTGTGTTATTATGTATTTCCACACTTTCTCCATATGAAAAAAATAATGTAACATTTTCTTCATCATTCAGAATAAACATGAATTTTCTATGAATTTCCAGCCCTTTATCAATTTTAAAATAGATATTTCTTGTTTTACTGATCATAATTAAAACATGTACTTATTAGAGAAAATCTATAAGGTGCAGAAAAATGTAAAAAATAATATACTTTTAAAAATACCTGATGCAGAAGTAATGACTTAATATTTTGGTTTATTTCTATCCAGTCTTTTCTCCATGAATAAAAAAATATGGGGGGGGTAGAATGCTGCTGCTTTTACTCAATATTATGCCACAAGAATTTTTTATGCCAGTAAAAATTCTGTGTCAATGTCATTTAAAATGGATGCAAAATGCTCTATTGCATGAATGTGCCACAATTCACTTCATATTCTCCTCTGAATGACAATATAGCTCCCCGCAACACATATGCACTTGTTTTGATACCATAACTAGCCCTATTAGGAACAACTTTGTACATAGGTCTCAGTTTACATTTCTGATTCTCTTAAGATCATGTCCTAGAAGTGGGATTATGGGGCCAATGCATGAAAAAGAGTTATCCAGCCCCAAATGTCAGTAGTGCCAAGGTTGAGAAACCTTGCTCTAAAAAACTAGGTCTCTTAAAAGAAACATAATCTATCACAAATTAGAAATTTCAACAATAGTTCCTTAATATCATTAAATATCCAGTCAACGTTCACAGAAGGTTCACAAACTGTGATAGGCTGGCGTGCCTTGTAGTCTCTTAATGTGCTTGTTTCCCCCTCTCTGTTTATATGATTCCCTCGTAATTGGTTTGATGAAGAAACAGCATTGATTTCCCACTGTAGGTTTTCCCACTGCCTGGATGTAGACACTCTGTGGTGTCATTTATGTGTTCCTTTCTCCCCTTTATTTCCTCTAAAGAGATAGTTAGAGCCAGAGTTTCCTCTGATTCAGGTTTGAATTTTGGGGCAAGAAGACTTCACAAGAGGTATTATGCACTTCCTTAAGGTAGCACAGAATGTCTGAATGACTCTCCTTTCCTATGCAAGCCATTAATCACTGCCACTGATGATCACCATCTACGTTTATTGTTTCATTGGTGGCTCATTTTCTCTTCATTTGGGATAATCAGTTACAAGGGTAATGCCAGATTGTAGCTGCCAGTGGCGGCTTGTAGCGACATGAAGAGAGCTGGTGTGAGAGTCAACAGACCATGAAACATAGTCAACACTCCAGCAATCAGACTCATGCTCTCATGGCATCATTTGCATCCTGAATCTACCTGTTCCTGAATCTAGATATAATATTCATACTTCCAGTATGTAAATGGGAATTTGGGGGGCTGCTTTGCTTAATCTGCTTTTATCTGGGTTCTTCTCTCTTGCCACGGAAAGAGTTCTGACTAGTCCAATATATAATTATATTGGAAAGAATTGAAATCTTTACAACATTATTTCTTTCCATCCAGAAACAAAGTAGGTATCTTAATTTATTTCTTAATTTCTTAATATTTCTTGGTAAAGCTTTGCAGATTTTGTCACAGAAGTTTCTTACTTCTTATTACAGATATTCTAGGTAACTATACGTTTGATATTAATATAAATGAATTATTTTATTGTTATAGTACATAACCTATTATTGCTCTTATATAAGACATGGATATCTTTTTGTATATTTATTTTATGATCTTGCCACATTGTGTATTGTGTATAAGACTTTTAAAATTGGTTTTCTAGAATTTTTCAGTTAGAAAAGATAATATCCATAAAAATCCCGTTTATCACTTTTATATCTTATAAGTGTTATCCTGAATTTCCAGGATAATTTGAGAGAATCATGCTGAGAGGCTAGCTATTGCTGACTTGCATAAGTACATCTTGGTGCTTTGCACTTGGGTGGAATTTTGCTTTGCATCTATTCTCAAAAGACTTGTGTTCCTTCCTTGTTGCTGCCATCAGTTCGTCTGCCTTATAACTGAGTCCAACTCCCAGCCTAACTTATTGCTTCTACCTCTCTGGGAGCTTGAAAACAGGATAATCAAGGTATTAGAATCAAATACAGAATTATATTTCTTCATCTACAAAATGAGCATAATAAGTATCCACCTCAAAAGTTGTTCAGTGATTCAATTAATTAATGCATATAAAATACTTAGAATTGTAGCTGGCATCTACTATTATATATAGAGATATAGGCCCTAACTGAACTAAATGAGGCTTTTTGTGCAAAACAGAAAACTGTAGTATAATAGTAGGTCTTAGCAATTTTAATTTTGGCTGCATTTATTTTCTTGTTGGTCCGATGGTTTCCAAATAGCTGAAATTTCTACATAAGTGAGATATCACATAAGGGCACTTTCTTCCCAGGTGGGACTATTCCTTTGCCTGAATTCCTCCATTCTGTTCAGAAATGCCCATTTCTGTGTCATTATTTCCTAAATTATAGTACTTTTCCACTCAGTAAAAGTGACTGTGATTTCAAAAATAACTAGCTAGTGATTGATTGCTATAATTCCTATGTATCAATTGATCATAACCTGTTTTAAGTTTTCTAAATTAATTAATTAGTTAATTAATTAATTAATTAATTTTAGGTTGAGCAGATGACAGCCTTCAGACAGCCAATGCCATTCTCTGACATAAGCCTTAGAGTCATTTTCCTCAAAGAGAAGATACAATCTAGGCATTCAGTAACCTTGACTTGAGATAGTCACTGATAAAAACAGGTGTCCATTAAAAAAGGCATAGATTTGGCAAAGAAATGTGACTTTGCTGTACTCTGTGCCAGAAATGGATATGATCACCTTTCTCTCCTTTTTGTCGAAGCTGAAATGGAAACTAGAACCAGGGCACCTGAATCTCAGGCTTAGGGAATTCAAGTAATGAGGGCAGGCATAATAAGCAGGAGGCCCCACCCTAAAATCAGCCTAAATCCTTTAAGTAGAAGAGTTTGACTCTTTGTTATATTGTCTGTTTTTTGTCGTTGTTGTTTTTGTTTGAAATGTGTGCTTCGGGGAAATTAAGGATGCTTAAGGAATTTTGGCCTAATAGTGGAGAAAGCATTTGGGTGAAGTAAAAGTGAGGCAGGGTGGTGTACATGAATATATAGATGGAGTCAATATAACTGTCCAAGACCAATTTTTTTTGTTTCTCTCTCTCTCTCTCTGTTTTGTTTTGTTTTGTTTTTGTGTGTGTGTGTCCAAGACCAATTTGGGAGAGAATGAAAAGGTCTTTGACAAATGTCTACAAAGCTAAAGTGAATCAAACTCTCTGCTACTCCTTTCAAACACTGGCAAATAAAGTCTTACAAAAGAATTGTTTTTGAAATTTGCTCTTTTTTCATTGGTTTAAAGTGACCAAGATTAATATCTGTTTGAATTTGAACCTATCTCTCATTTTTCCAGAGCCATTTGGTCTAAACATCATGGAAACTCGGAACAGAATCAGGTCCTTGAAAGATCATGTAGGTTATCTTCTTTCCTTTAGGCCCTAAACTGCATTGTAACTATTTCCCCTGCACCCCCCCAAAAAAGTGAACTTCCCTCTTTTTTAGTAATCTTAAAGGAAATGCTATTTTACAAATTATAATTCATGAAAATTTATTTTCAAAAAGAAAATACAAAGACATGCCAAGTTTTCTTTCACAAAAGCAGTTACTCAACCTGGCACTGCATTTTTGCATGGTTAGAGTAGCATTTTCTCGTTTAGAATTCTTTATAGTGCTACAGTTCACTCTCTACATTCTTTATAGGGAAAAATTATAATTATAAAAGTATGAGTCGCTTTTTCTACCTCGTAGTAAAGTTTAGGCTAAATTTAAATATTCCGGTAAATTCTTTAGGTGCTAAAAGCAACTAAAGAACTCTTTAGTTGCTAAGCTATTTTGAAAAATAATTCTGTTCAAGTAATACTGATTGAAACATTTACATTGTGTTATCATGATACTAAGTATTGGGAATTCAAAATGTCTAAGATATTTTTATTGATGTCCAGTTTACTTTCCAAGAAGAGACAGATAAGAATGTACACTCATACACATACATATACATATTAAAATTTTGTATAAAGTTTCAATACATATTAATTATATTAAGTCACCCATATGTTATCTAGTGATTTCCATATATAATGAATTGATTAAGAGACCTGGACATATCGTAGTAATTTTTATAAAGTCCCACTTTTATTAGAAAGAAATAGACGGGAATGTTAAGAGTAGTTATGTCTATATGATAGCCTCAGAATTTGCTTTTCTGTTTCTTTTTTTGCTCTATTATGATGTGTATATTATCTTTATAGTAAAAAAGCAATTACAGTGACGTATGTCAATTATTTCTCAATTAAACTGGAAAAAAGAAGCAATTATAAACTCTTCTCACGTCCATAAAATGCATGCTAACATTATAGCAAACAAATTCAGATCGTAGACATGGCTGTTTGATGAGCCAAAAGTCTAAAGTTCAGCAAAAATTTTAAAGAACTGTACATTGTTTTAAAGTCAGCATATTAAGTGGAACTGAGTTTCCAAAAGGGTCACTATGAAGAAATTTTAAGTGGACAGCTTTCCACAAAAATGCAAAGAGCAATATAGAAACCTATTGTCCAAAACTATGTATTTTCTATTCACTTGAGGAATGGTTTTCTAATCTTTTTTTTTTTTCTGTAAGAAGCTGGACTATTATTTTTTAAAGGAAGCCTTGTGTAACCTCAATGTATAAAAAAGATAAAAGTGGCTCTGCTTTGTTTGAAGGGGGTCCTGAGGATAGTCCCAGCCCAACAGACCTTGCCCTCCCCTCAATTCCTTGATCTCCAGGGTCACTTCTGAGGACTCTTTAGGGCTGGGGAGTCTGAATACCATCAAGTTGATTCCCGCCACCCCAAATCTTGTTTAGCCCTACTGGGGTTAAGCAAACCCTCATATTTGTAAATTTTCTTTGCAAAGGAAATTTCTGCCTAGAGCCTGATCGAATGATCATAGAATTGAAATCGGGTGCTTGAATGAATGATGCCTGAATACATGAAAGTCTTTAGTACTTGACTGCTGACAAACAAGTCTGCTTACCATGTTTTTCTAGATGTTGACAGCAGCTGTCCACCAGCCTGGGGACCTGTCTGTAAATGGGATTCAGACTGAGTTTCTTATCTCTGGCTTTTTCTTTTTTATTTTGAGCCTCGGCAGGCAAGGAGAGTTGTAACGCTTCTAGCAGTCGAGACTGATTGTCATCAAGATCGGTGATAGAATCCACTGACATTGCACCCTGCAAGTTATACACAGACATGAACACAGAGTGCAGATGGAGAAAATAAAAACTGCTTCCCCCAATGCCATCCAGTAAATCCTTTTGCCCACGACTATTTATCACACTCGAAATAATACTGTTTAATTGTGCGGTTTGTATTTTAAAAGGAAAAAAGGTTAGGAAACCTCCGCAACACAGGGTAAGGTAATGACATTTACAATTTCAACAATAGACAACTTTTTCCAAATAGAAGACAAGAGATGGCAAACATACAATTAAAATATTTTGACCCAACCACTTCATTCCTTGAAACAAGAAAAAAATCACATACTTGACGAATGAGGTAAAGTCAGAGAACTCTTGTGAAAAAAAAATAATAATAATTCAACTCTCGAAAGTAGATTTTAAAATAGGAGGATTCCATAAAGAGTCTTAGTTTGGTTTCCCCCAAGACGTGACACAATGAACTTTATTAGGGGAATAGTCCCAGGAGACAGCTGTAGGGAAGTGGGGAAATGAGAAAGGGAAGTGAAGGCAGCTAATGAAGGGAGCATCACCAAGCCTGTGACAAGCCTGTGGGCCGCTGGAGCCCAGTTGCCCTGGGGACCTGGGAGACCGTGTAGATCATGCACCTCAGAGCTATTCCTGCTAAGGAGTAAGGGAGTTGGGGTATTTATACCACGAGCCTCAAGAGTCATTGATTAAAGACAACTTCTGGTAGGGGTAGGGAGGTGACATTAACGCCTTGCTACTTGCAGCCTGTCATCTCTATGGGTGGGTGCCTCTGGCCATCAGAGAAAGCCCTTAGCCAAGAGATGAGGTAATGACAGGTGGAAGGAGGGCTGGCACGCTAGGAATGGTAAAGGCTCAGGGTAAGGGTGCAGGGCACCACTCATGTCTGTATGGCCACCCACCCTTTGATGAAGCATAAAGGAAGAAGTTGGCTGCTAGCAAGGCCTGGCCAGAGGGGAGGGCATTTGGGAGGCCCATTGCCTGGGCTCTAGATTCTCAGAAAGCTCATATGTGGCATTTTGGTGTCATTGCCATATAGGCTTATATAAACAGTCTGAGAGACTATGCCAGCGTTGGAAGAACAGTTCTGTCACGCAAATTCAAATATTCCATTATGTTGTCATTTCTTCAGCTTTAAACACAGTGAATCCCTGAAAACAGTGGTGGGTGGCTCAGGTGCCCCTGAGTCTTGGAGAGGTTCTAAATGTTGGAGGCTGATTGAGAACTGCGGATTTTAACTGGGAAGTGCCTCAGGTTTTAACTAGGGCAGTAGTCAATGGCTGGAGGTGGCAAAGATTTGGGCCTTCAGGTGAAAGGCAAAGGAGAGATCTCCCAGTGACCTAGGAAGTTTCAGAGATGCTTATCACCTGACTCAGCTAATCACCAACCAATTTGCCTGGACACTCAGCTTTCCTGGATTGAAATGTGAAATTTGAAATGCCAAATAATAGCACAGTGCCTGGAACATAGTACTCACTCAATAAATGGTACCATATGATTACCGTATTGAATGAAAGAGGACATATGAGTGTGTGTGTGTGTGTGTGTGTGTGTTTCTACAGTTATGTTTGAGAAAAAAACCATGTTCCGTTGGTAAAAAAAAATGTCATTGCTTATGAAGAGCAGCAGCAAATTCACTCGGCCCGGCATAGTTCTTGGATGAGATGAAGAGATTAACAAAAACACCTGGCCCTGCCCTCAAGCCTCAAAGTCTCATGGGAAATTCTGGTAACACAACAGAAGGTTACACTAGAGTAGGGTCGGTGGTGATGTTGTAGAATGTTCTGGATATCACGGGTAAGCAAGGAGAGGCACCCAATATCTTTGAAAGGGGTCAGGGAAAGGCTGGGAGGGGTGGGTCAGGTGCCTCGGGGCCAGTGCAAGTTCTCCCTGAATGGGGTTGTTGACAGATACCTGGACACAAACTGCATTTGCAGTTTTCACATGAGCCAAGACTCAGAGAATAACCTTAGACCTCTTCCGTTGTCCTGACATCGGGGTCAGAGAAAACACTGGCCAACTCACCCTCCTCCTGGCCCGAGGAGCCGGCTCCGGGGTATTGGGGGATGTTGACTCATTTGGTGTTTCTGAGGTGGAGCTGAGAGATGAGTTACTGCTTGAGAGTTCTTTGTTTTGTCTTTTGTTTCCAAATGGGAGGAGGGAAGCCACAAAATCGGATGCAAGCTTCTGCTCGTCCCTCTGCGAGTCCTGCTTGAGTTTATAGGCCCGGTCGTTTGCGATGACTTGGGATAAGGGCATTCCAAACGCCTGTGGGATGAACTCTGGAATCAGAAGACAAACATTCACTTTCAGAGAAAGACTGCACCAGGGAAGACTCTCAGTCATGTTGCAGATCAAAGGGCAGACATATTCAAACGACTGTTTTCTGAAGAATTGATTCATCCATCAATATATATGGAGATGACTTTTGAGTTTGTCAGAGTGGCTCAAGTTTCTATCTCAATAAAGAAAGCTAGTATGTATAAAGAGCATGGGTTTTAAAAATCTAAGCCTCGAGTTTTTCTCGACGTATCTCAAGTATGTTTAAAGGAAATAACTTTATAGAGACAGGCGACATTTTTTGATAGGATGAACATAATACTTCATCCTCATGAGTAAACGGTTTTACAAAATGTGTCTTTGATTGATGTCTCAAGAGGCCCCGAAGCTTACAAGGCCTGAGAAGACTGTGTGTATACATGCATTCAACTGTCACTTACTAATACCTACTATGTGCCGTGTCAAGGTATGCAGTGGGGAGTACAAAGCTTACAGAAGGTCCAGTCCTCGCTCTTGAAGGGTTCAGAGTGTGGGGTGAGGTGGGAGAGTGGAGAATCGGATATGTAAATAATTGTAATTGTGTCTATCATGTGTGTAAGAGACAGATGCCAAAAATTACTGAAATTCAGGTAAGTGGCTACACTTGGAGGTTCCCAGTCAAAGAGGTTCCAACATGTGAAATGACAACTCAAGAGACAGAGGAGCAGCTTGGGAATAAGTTTGTTCTTTTTTTCTTTGTGTTCTTTGTTCCCACATGCTGCCTCCAATTGCTGGGTTAGGGCTGTCACCCTCATGATCTATACTCAAGCCATTCTCCTGGCCACATGCAGAAGTGGATTCTCACCACTAAATATTCAGTGAAGGGCCCAGAATATAATTTATTAAATCCTCTAGTAAGGACAATTTTGGGGAAGGAGCATAATGCAGAAATCTACGGCTTTATTTGGAGATGTACACACAATTGCATTCTGGATCTCTATAGTAAATCCACTTGTATACACGTACATTGTAAGCACGTTGATCCGTAGGGCCAGGCATTTTATTGGTAATATTTTAAATTCATGCTGAAAAGCATTAATAATTATATTAAATGCATTATTTCTTTGAGACCCAAAATTACATCTCCTAGCAGCAGAAAACTGGAGTCTAGCCTCTCCCTTGTTTTTATAACCCTTATGAATAAAACCAGAATGAGCAAGGGAAAACAATTCTAAGGCTGAAAAAGCTAACATTAAATCAGGTGGAAAGAGGCTCTAAAAGGTTTTCCTCTTTGATCCACGGCAACATTTTGAACATCCCTGGGCTAATAGTCAAGTCTGCATTAAAAGCAGAAATGGCACTTGAAAAGCCTGAACCTCTTGTTCTATCAAAACATGCAACTCATTTTGAAGTGAAAAATCAAAACTTCAGCATTTCGGGATTTTTCAGAGGATGCTTATCGTCCTCTATAAGTTTGTTAACTAGTCGGCATACGTTAATGCAAAAAAACAATTTAGGCATTTGTTTTGAGGGATCAATGTGGACAGTGTAGCAAGATCCAATACTCACTACTGATAAAAGGTCATTTCCACTACTAGCAAAATTAGAAACCAAAGGGGACACGTCAGGATTTATTGTGTAAATCAGTGCTATCTTGTCTATGGGAATAATCAAATAGTCTTCCTTCAAAAAGCTTGGGGCAAATCTAGGAACATGCGTATGGCAAGGCTGATAGCTACTCGGAATATATAAAAACTGTTGGTGGGTAATGATAGCAGAAAGGACATTGATAAACGTATCAAGTGACCTGTGTCTGCTCAAGTAGGCATACTCATAGCAGGGATTTAATGTGACATGAGGACTATTGATTCCTCTCCTAGACATTTTTTCCACATAAAGGAAACCAACCAGACTCGGCTAGAGATCTGTAATATCCTTGGAAAAAAGAAGCAAGATGGTTTCCTTTGGTATCTGTCATTTTTAATATCTAAAAGTCTGCCGCTCTACTTGTAAATTGGAATAACTGAATAGAAATTAAACAGATGGAATACATGAAGTCATTCTCCCCAAATGACTCCTTTATTTATCTTTTCTTATTTCTGCTTTTCTCTAATAGGCTTTCTTTCCTGGCTGAGTTTATTTATTCTTTCAGTGGTAGTGTTTTGATCTAGTCTCTTTAGTTTCTCATTGCTTTCTCCAGAGAACTCTCTCACAAGCTTCAGAAAGGAGACAGATCTCTCTATGCTCTAAACTTGTGTCACAGTGTCTAGTCCCTGGAAAATTCTAGGCAGGGTTCCTTGAATGTGATTGCTTCTCAAAATATGGGTCTTGTGAAATTGAGGACTCAGCCCAAGCCTGTTGAGCAAAACCTTCCTTTCTCTGTAAATAAAGTGTTGGGCACACACGCTTATCTGTGGGTTCAAAGCTTTTCTGTTGGCGAGGAGAAGGGAACCTACAGACTCTGTGTTGATAGCAGCTAATAAACTTGATAATGGGTTTTTAAAACCATAAAAATATTACCCGAGACTCAGTGTTCTGGGCCCAGGGACTGTGTGTATCATGTTATAATCTATAGTATGTGTTTACTAAGGAGGCTGCATCCCCTGCTGTCCTCATTGGTAGAGGCTGTCTCTGCTCCCTCCCCATGACCCTCAGGGCCAGGAGGTGGTGTGCTGGTCGCTCAGCTCCCTGCTTCAGCTTCCAGATCCTCCCCCTCCTGCTGCGTGGCAGAAACCTGGTGCTACTGCAAGCTTCCCCTGTTCCCTGCTCATTGCTATCTTCTATCATCACAGTCAGAACCCCCATCTACCATCATCCCGGGTGACGTGGATGTCTACCCAAGTGACCCGTCTGATTCGCTGTCCTCACATCTCCTTGACTTTCTCCTCTCCTCTTACTTTTTCCTGCAAGCTACCTTTTTCACCAACTCCCTCGGTCCCATCCTGGACCTATCCTCACCAGAAGTGATTTGGCCCCTGGAATCAGGCTTCCTTCCTCCACCGTGGTCTCACCCCCCCACCCCAAGTTCATGTTTTACACTGCAGTGTGGCAATCCATTTAGTGGCGATCCATTTAAAGACACCATTAAGCCACCCCATCCTTAATTCACTTTGATGGCGTCTCCATGTTCTTAGCATGCAGACCGGAAGTTGCGCTGCTGTCCACACAGTCCTGTGTGAGGTGGCCCCGCCTACTCTTCCCTGGAATCACACTCCCCTGTTTCTCTCATCTCCAGTAACAGCACTCAATACATTTTCTTTGAGAATTTCTAAAGAGTGATAACTGATACTTGATGTTTCTACTGTTATTTAACATGACACAAAATAAAGTTGTATCAACTATTCCTATGTAGTGCTACTTCACAACTCACATATATTAACCCATTTAGACAGTGAGGAACAATAAAACATGGCATGATATAATTTCAGCATAAAGAAAGGTGCTAGACCTGAACTATCACCAGAGTTTATGTTGATAAACATTTCATGATCTGAAAATATCCTGTAGAGAGGGGACCTAGTTCTCAGACTTAGGCCACAGTAAAACCTATTTCCCTTGTGCTCTGATTAGGAACCACATTAATTGGCACAAAGTAGCCATTTAAAAACCTTTTCCCAAAAGTGATTCTTTTTGACACAAGGAAGAAATTTTCTGAAGTTCTGAAAGTTTAAAAAATACTTTTTGGATGCCAAGTAATTTAACTAAGAGAAATGAAGAACCTGGAACTATTCTGTATGAAAATATGTTTTCTGAACCAGCATCAATCCTGAATTACTTTCTGTATGGAAATCAAAAGTCATATGGGCACTGCTTAAGTGGCAGGAGGGACACAGAAGTGTCACATGATCTGCTGTATATTATGTTAAGGCAATTAAATAAAACACAGGACATGATTCATTCTGATTGAATCAATTAATATAGCAGCATATCAAACATTTAATGAATCGCTTTATTGGGAGAGCAATTCGATTCTAAAAAGCTGCTCCTATTTATTTTTAGATGACCTAACCCAAGAAGTCATCTAGAATTTCCTGTTTTCCTTCTTTTACTCTTGGATTCAAATGATTGTCATTTTTCACATGTGCAGCTGTTATGAACCCCAATGCTAATATTCAAACGGAAGAAAACAATGTGAACTGATCACAACTATGTGAGACCTGCACACTGCCTCATCACACCCGGGTTCCCAAGACATCCATGTAATGGATGTGTGGACACACACAGGACTTTATGCTCAGAAAAGATGCCATGTAATTAAGCTTCACTTAAGCCTAGGACATCATCTTTTTAACTATCAAAGCTATATTAAAAAAAAAACCTCTGTTGCCATAAATCCTGATATTTTTCTCCTTAGTTGGATGGGTGATTTGTTTTTTCTTTGGAACCACCAGGACCTGCCTTCCTTTTCCCAGCCAGCACCCCTGTGCAACCTTATAGAACACTGCCAAGTTTTCACTTAGCCTATATAATATATAAATATGATTTGGTCTAAAAAACGTATAATAGTCCAGTGCATAGTGGTTGATTACTTCCCCTGGCCCTTCCTGCCCTACCCTTACTTCCTGCTGTTTTCTTACATAAGCAAGCACACATACATCTCCCTCATTGTGCTTAGTTTAGCCGGAATGGGCACTTCTGAAGAATCACCTCAAGTCTACATCATGAGTATTCAGATCCTAGTACCATTATCTTCATCCTAGAATAAACAACTTTAAAGATAACACATTACTAATATCAGTCTGAATGATCCCTTTAATAACTCTATAAACACTGAGAATTCTCACGAATTCTCTAATCTCACGAGACAAACATGGTCCATGGCAGGAACAGAACGAGTAAAAACTCTAGTTTAATAAAGCTACGCTGGCTACTAATGTTCCTTTAAAAAAATAAGGGTAAGAACACATGAACCAATTAAGTACAATACAATTTATCAGACAATGATAGGTAGCTGGACAAGAGTTAATGCCTTTTGCATTCATTATGCCAGCAGTAGATTCTCCTGTGGTAGAAGGTGCCCTGGGGAGTATACTGGTTACTATGGACCAGAGTTCTCATCTTAGAAGGTGCACATTAGTAGTTTATAACATTACTCATGCTCAGTACCCCTACAGACCAATGGGATCAGATTTTCTGGGGTGGGGGTCTGGGCACTGGAATTTTTAAAGGTTTCAAAAATTATTCTGCTATGTAGTCAGGGGTAGGGATCACTGACATTTTCATGTCCTTTTCTTCAGTTTGAGGTAAACATTTGAAATGTCTGGAGATATTCTGGTTGGGGGCGGTGCTACTGGCATCTAGTGGTAGAGACCAGGGATGCTATTAAACATCTCAGACAATGTACAGGACAGCCTCCACAAAAAATAATTATCCAGTCTAAAATGTCAATAGTCCCAAGGTTGAGAAATCATGCTCTAAGGGAAGTAAAACACTGGCTTTCCATTCTTTAGAATTCTTTAATCTCTTTTTAGTCCAAGAACCAGATATCATGACCCTTTAGGCACAGTTCAAGATATGGGTGTAGAGTCTCGGATCAACGGTGTGTCTAGGTCTTGTCTAATACTTATCACAATGCATTTATTTTTATACCTTCAGTTTCATTGCCTTTCATTACTTTTCAAGCAGAAATTCGATCATTAGATAAAAGAACTCCAAGGTGAGATATATGGCTTTCCTGACTCTACACTCATTCCCTACATCATATAAAATGGAAATACATTCATATGACCACACCATTCAGCAGTCATTTCATATGAAACCATAGAAACAAGCCACAAAAAGATGTACTGGGTTAATGGGGCCCAGGTGCCCATTATGCAGGTTCAATGAATATTAGTTAAAAGTGACCACAAATACCTCTGAAAGAATGGCTAAACTATCGGTTTCCTAAATAGATATAGAAGGGGACAGTATGAAGAGAGTCAACAATTCCCAAAACACACAGGGCAAAAAAATAAGCGTGCTGTGATCTAACATTACAATGCTGAGAATGTCCCATCTTCAGTAGCCATGAGGGTGAGACGGTTTCTTTCCAGTAGTCATGGTGGGGGGATCCAAACTCTTTCTCATTCAACTAGCCCTGTCTAACTATCTGGATTTGCCAGACAGCTGGTTAGCATTAGAGATGCTATCCATGGCTGCTCAACCCGGTTTTCCTTATGCATTGCTGATTGGCTAGCATCATAATTGGAACCATAAACTTGGCAGAAATCACATTTTGCTCAAACTAGTTGAACTCATCAGTTCAGTACAGGGCCACTCCAACAGCCTTCAATGACATTCCATCGTAGAAATCCAGTTTACATAATAGAGTTGAAGCACATAAATCAATGCAATTCAAAAACCCTACCAAATTCAACCATTAGGCTCCACGGGAGATGCATTTGCTTTAGTTCATTCTGTCCTTTACCTCTGTCTTTGTTTTTCTCCTTCCCTAGTGAATCCAGTTTCTTTCTCAAAGATTTCTTTCGCTTTTGTCCATCTGTAAACATTAAAAGAATGAAAAGTTGTAAAAACAAGCATATAACTGACATTTTACATTATGAATAACTACATTTGAGCAAAAGCATGACTTCTCACTTTACTCAGAATTTGGCATTTTAAACAGAGTAATGGCCCTGAAAATACATGAAAATCCTTGACTTGGATTGCACACATAACCAGAATCTTGGTGTATGCTCTTAAATTGTGTTTCAATCATGGGAAGTACAGGAAACTTACCTCCTTCAGAAGTCATTTAGTTTTGACACTCAGATATGTTTGCTTTTTCTATTACATGAGTCTCTTCCTATTCTTCACGTTCACGTAAACCAATGTTATCTCGAATAAAATCTCCATGAGAGGGGAGCCAACAATACATACGGCTTTGACATTCATGAGCTAGCAGAGTGTAACTGGATAAGGAAATGGATTCGGGGTCCATAGAACTCAAACCTAATTATTGCTGCACCATTTACTCATTATGTGACTTTGGACAAGTCTCAGGGTCCTCATCTGTAAAATGGGAATTTCGTGGAGTTGTTGTGAGAATTAAATAAAACAATGCATATAAAGTGTTTAATGGGGAGCCTGACACATTCCATAAATTCAGGTCTACTTTCTTTTGGGGGGTTTCATAGTATTCCATGGTATGCCTATACCATAATTAAATTAACCATCCCCCCCACTGATGGACATTTGGGTTGTTTCTAATTTTTTACTAGAATAAGTAAGGCATTTATCCTCTTAGCATCTTGCATTTGCAACAAATGTACTTAACTGGTTAACTCACCAAATAATATAGATACCTCTCATATCAGTAGCCAGCTGCAAATGAATTCCTAGGATATCATCATAAAATATTGGCAGTCATCATTGCAAGAATGTGTTTTGGAATAATGCAGCTGTCAACTTAATGTGTGGGAAGTGCAAATCGGGAATCCACACTGCTACCAATCAGGAGAAATGCAGCCCATGCTGCAAGGAAACTTATGTTTAAAAGGGGGATTAAGAATTGTCTTTTTTCATAAGATATACTTAAAAGTGTAGTAAAGAAAGAGATTCAGCCAGATAAAACTTAAAGGCAAGACTCTGATATCAGGAAAAGACAGACTAAGCATTCTTCAACAGAAATGAGCGTTCCTGGGATCCTCATGGGGCTGCAGATGTTCCCAACGCCTCCTCTCTGAATTTTTGGAGGCAAAAGACATCACAACATAATCAACAGGCACACTCAATCCCTCCTTCCTTTCAAAACGCAAAGAAATATTTTTAAAGTGATTCTCCTCCCATGAAATGGAAATAGTTCATAAGAGTCTTCACTCTTGCAGTCATGAGATTTGTATAGATGAAAATTATGTAAATCAGTTGTGATGTGGCAAAGAGCCGTCAGTCTCTTTCATCATGTGTATGTTCTTATCTTCAGTGTCTAAACGATGATCTCACCATAGGGCCTTACATGGCTTGTTACATACAGACAGACATTAAACATACTAACTGCACAAGATTCTAATCTGTTCTTCAGATAGGACTGACAGGTCTTTTACTTTGTAATATTTTCTTCATCACTAGTTCATATAACCAAATATATTTGACTATAACAAGAGCATATTTCTTTAAAAAATTCTATCATTCCTTCATTTTAATATTTAGTTGACTCAGAAGAATAACTAAACCATATATTAAAGCTTAAGTGGGGGGGGGGAGACCATCAAGACGGTGGAGGAGTAAGAAGTGGAGATCAGCTTTCTCCCCACAAATACATCAGAAATACATCTACATGTGGAACAACTCCTACAGAACACCGACTGAACGCTGGCAGAAGACCTCAGACTTCCCAAAAGGCAAGAAACTCCCCACGTACCTGGCCGTGTGGTTGACAGGGTCTTGGGGCTCCAGCCGGGTGTCAGGCCTGAGCCTCTGAGGTGGGAGAGCCGAGTTCAGGACAGGTCTCAGCCACCAGAGACCTCCCGGCTCCACATAATATCAAATGGCGAAAGCTCTCCCAGAGATCTCCATCTCAACGCTAAGACCCAGCTCCACTCAACAACCAGCAAGCTCCAGTGCTGGACACCCTATGCCAAACAACTAGCAAGACAGGAACACAACCCCACCCATTAGCAGAGAGGCTGCCTAAAATCATAATAAGGTCACAGACACCTCAAAACACACCACTGGACACGGTCCTGCCCACCAGAAACCATAAAACAGGCACCAGTCCCCTCCACCAGGAAGCCTACACAACCCACTGAACCAACCTTAGCCACTGGGGGGCAGACACCAAAAACAACGGGAACTACGAACCTGCAGCCTGTGAAAAGGAGATCCCAAACACAGTAAGTTAAGCAAAATGAGAAGACAGAGAAACACACAGCAGATGAAGGAGCAAGGTAAAAACCCACCAGACCAAACAAATGAAGAGGAAATAGGCAGTCTACCTGAAAAAGAATTCAGAGTAATGATTGTAAAGATGATCCAAAATCTTAGAAATAGAATGGAGAAAATACAAGAAACATTTAACAAGGACCTAAAAGAACTAAAGAGCAAACAAACAATGATGAACAACACAATAAATGAAATTTAAAATTCTCTACAAGGAATCAAGAGGGAAGAGATATGGGAACATATGTATATGTATAACTGATTCACTTTGTTATAAAGCAGAAACTAACACACCATTGTAAAGCAATTATACTCCAATAAAGATGTTAAAAAAAAAAAAGGAATCAACAGCAGAATAACTGAGGCAGAAGAACGGATAAGAGACCTGGAAGATAAAACAGTGGAAATAACTACCACAGAGCAGAATAAAGAAAAAAGAATGAAAAGAATTGAGGACAGTCTCAGAGACCTCTGGGACGAGATTAAACACACCAACATTCGAATTATAGGGGTTCCAGAAGAAGAAGAGAAAAAGAAAGGGACTGAGAAAATATTTGAAGAGATTATAGTTGAAAACTTCCCTAATATGGGAAAGGAAATAGTCAGTCAAGTCCAGGAAGCGCAGAGAGTCCCACACAGGATAAATCCAAGGAGAAACA
This sequence comes from Eubalaena glacialis, assembly GCF_028564815.1. Classification (NCBI taxonomy): domain Eukaryota; kingdom Metazoa; phylum Chordata; class Mammalia; order Artiodactyla; family Balaenidae; genus Eubalaena; species Eubalaena glacialis. The sequence goes on from NC_083736.1 coordinate 9,081,731, forward strand.
CGCCAAGACACATATTAATCAAACTACCAGAAACTAAATACAAAGAAAAAATATTAAAAGCAGCAAGGGAAAAACAAAAAATAACATACAAGGGAATCCCCATAATGTTAACAGCTGATCTTTCAGCAGAAACTCTGCAAGCCAGAAGGGAATGGCAGGACATATTTAAAGTGATGAAAGGGAAAAACCAACAACCAACACTACTCTACCCAGCAAGGATCTCATTCAGATTCGATGGAGAAATTAAAACCTTTACAGACAAGCAAAAGCTAAGAGAATTCAGCACCACCAAACCAGCTTTACAACAAATGCTAAAGGAACTTCTCTAGGCAGGAAACACAAGAGAAGGAAAAGACCTACAATAACAAACCCCAAACAATTAAGAAAATGGTAAAAGGAACATACATATCGATAACTACCTTAAATGCAAATGGATTAAATGCTCCAACCAAAAGACATAGACTGGCTGAATGGATACAAAAACAAGACCCATACATATGCTGTCTATACAAGACCCACTTCAGACCTAGGAACACATACAGACTGAAAGTGAGGGGATGGAAAAAGATATTCCATGCAAATGGACATCAAAAGAAAGCTGGAGTAGCAATTCTCATAACAGACAAAATAGACTTTAAAATAAAGACTATTACAAGAGACAAAGAAGGACACCACATAGTGATCAAGGGATCAATCCAAGAAGAAGATATAACAATTGTAAATATTTATGCATCCAACATAGGAGCACCTGAATACATAAGGCAAATGCTAATAGCCATAAAAGGGGAAATCGACAGTAACACAATCATAGTAGGGGACTTTAACACCCCACTTTCACCAATGGACAGGTCATCCAAAATGAAAAGAAATAAGGAAACACAAGCTTTAAATGATACATTAAACAAGATGAACTTAACTGATATTTATTGGACATTCCATCCCAAAACAACAGAATACACTTTCTTCTCAAGTGCTCATGGAACATTCTCCAGAATAGATCATATCTTGGGTCACAAATCAAGCCTTGGTAAATTCAAGAAAATTGAAATCGTATCAAGTATCTTTTCCGACCACAATGCTATGAGACTAGATATCAATTACAGGGAAAAATCTGTTAAAAATACAAACACATGGAAGCTAAACAATACACTACTAAATAACCAAGAGATCACTGAAGAAATCAAAGAGGAAATCAAAAACTACCTAGAAACAAATGACAATGAAAACACGATGACCCAAAACCTATGGGATGCAGCAAAAGCAGTTCTAAGAGGGAAGATTATAGCAATACAATCCTACCTCAAGAAACAAGACACATCTCAAATAAACAACCTAAACTTACACCTAAAGCAATTAGAGAAAGAAGAACATAAAAACCCCAAAGTTAGCAGAAGGAAAGAAATCATAAAGATCAGATCAGAAATAAATGAAAAAGAAATGAAGGAAACAATAGCAAAGATCAATAAAACTAAAAGCTGGTTCTTTGAGAACATAAACAAAATTGATAAACCATTAGCCAGACTCATCAAGAAAAAAAGGGAGAAGACTCAAATCAGTAGAATTAGAAGTGAAAAAGGAGAAGTAACAACTGACACTGCAGAAATACAAAGGATCATGAGGGATTACTACAAGCAACTCTATGACAATAAAATGGACAGCCTTGAAGAAATGGACAAATTCATAGAAAAGCACAACCTTCTGAGACTGAACCAGGAAGAAATAGAAAATATAAACAGACCAATCACAAGCACTGAAATTGAGACTGAGATTAAAAATCTTCTAACAAACAAAAGCCCAGGACCAGATGGCTTCACAGGCAAATTCTATCAAACATTTAGAGAAGAGCTAACACCTATCCTTCTCAAACTCTTCCAAAATATAGCAGAGGGAGGAACACTCCCAAACTCATTCTACGAGGCCATCATCACCCTGATACCAAAACCAGACAAAGATGTCACAAAGAAAGAAACTACAGGCCAATACCACTGATGAGCATAGATGCGAAAATCCTCAACAAAATACTAGCAAACAGAATCCAACAGCACATTAAAAGGATCATACAACATGATCAAGTGGGGTTTATCCCAGGAATGCAAGGATTCTTCAATGTATGCAAATCAATCAATGTGATACACCATATTAACAAATTGAAGAAGAAAAACCATATGATCATCTCAATAGATGCAGAAAAAGCTTTGGACAAAATTCAACGCCCATTTATGATAAAAACCCTCCAGAAAGTAGGCACAGAGGGAACTTACCTCAACGTAATAAAGGCCATATATGACGAACCCAACATCGTTCTCAATGGTGAAAAATGGAAACCATTTCCTCTAAGATCAGGAACAAGACAGGTTGCCCACTCTCACCACTGTTATTCAACATAGTTTTGGAGGTTTTAGCCACAGCAATCAGAGAAGAAAAAGAAATAAAAGGAATCCAAATCGGAAAAGAAGTAAAACTGTCACTGTTTGCAGATGACATGATACTATACATAGAAAATCCTAAAGATGCTACCAGAAAACTACTAAAGCTAATCAATGAATTTGGTAAAGTAGCAGGATACACAATTAATGCACAGAAATCTCTTGCATTCCTATACACTAATGACGAAAAATCTGAAAGAGAAATTAAGGAAACACTCCCATTTACCACTGCAACAAAAAGAATAAAATACCTAGGAAGAAAACTACCTAAGGAGACAGAAGACCTGTATGCAGAAAACTATAAGACACTGATGAAAGAAATTAAAGTTAATACAAACAGATGGAGAGATATACCATGTTCTTGGATTGGAAGAATCAACATTGTGAAAATGACTCTACTACCCAAAGCAATCTACAGATTCAATGCAATCCCTATCAAACTACCAATGGCGTTTTTCACAGAACTAGAACAAAAAATTTCACAATCTGTGTGGAAACACAAAAGACCCCGAATAGCCAAAGCACTCTTGAGAAAGAAAAACAGAGCTGGATGAATCAGCCTCCCTGACTTCAGACTATACTACAAAGCTACAGTAATCAAGACAATATGGTACTGGCACAAAAACAGAAACAGAGATCAATGGAACAGGAAAGAAAGCCCAGAGAGAAACCCACGCACGTATGGTCACCTTATCTTTGATAAAGGAGGCAAGAATATACAATGGAGAAAAGACAGCCTCTTCAATAAGTGGTGCTGGGAAAACTGGACAGCTACATGAAAAGAATGAAATTAGAACACTCCCTAACACCATACACAAAAATAAACTCAAAATGGATTAAAGACCTAAATGTTAACTATAAAACTCTTAGAGAAAAACATAGGCAGAACACTATGACATAAATCACAGCAAGATCCTTTTTGACCCACCTCCTAGAGAAATGGAAATAAAAACAAAAATAGACAAATGGGACCTAATGAAACTTAAAAGCTTTTGCACAGCAAAGGAAACCATAAACAAGATGAAAAGACAACTCTCAGAATAGGAGAAAATATTTGCAAATGAAGCACCTGACAAAGGATTAATCTCCAAAATTTACAAGCAGCTCATGCAGCTCAATATCAAAAAACCAAACAACCCAATCCCAAAATGGGCAGAAGACCTAAATAGACATTTCTCCAAAGAAGATATACAGATTGCCCACAAACACATGAAATGATGCTCAACATCACTCATCATTAGAGAAATGCAAATCAAAACTACAATGAGGCATCACTTCACACCAGTCAGAATGGCCACCATCAAAAAATCTACAAACAATAAATGCTGGAGAGGGTGTGGAGAAAAGGAAACCCTCTTGTACTGTTGGTGGGAATGTAAATTGATACAGCCACTATGGAGGTTCCTTAGAAAACTAAAAATAGAATTACCATATGACTCAGCATTCCCACTACTGAGAATATATACCCTGAGAAAACCAGAATTCAAAAAGAGTCATGCACCCCAGTGTTCATTGCAGCACTATTTACAATAGCCAGGACATGGAAGCAACCTAAGTGTCCATCGACAGATGAAGGCATAAAGAAGATGTGGCACATATGTACAATGGAAGATTTCTCAGCCATAAAAAGAAATGAAATTGAGTTATTTGTAGTGAGGTGGATGGACCTAGAGTCTGTCATACAGAGTGAAGTAAGTCAGAAAGAGAAAAACAAATACCGTATGCTAACACATATATATGGAATCTAAAAAAAAAAAAAAAGGTCATGAAGAACCCAGGGGCAGGACAGGAATGAAGATGCAGATGTAGATAATGGACTTGAGGACACAGGGAAGGGGAAGGGTAAGCTGGGACAAAGTGAGAGAGTGGCATGTACTTATATATACTACCAAATGTAAAATAGATAGCTAGTGGGAAGCAGCCGCATAGCACAGGGAGATCAGCTCGGTGCTTTGTGACCACCTAGAACGGTGGGATAGGGAGGGTGGGAGGGAGACGCAAGAGGGAGGAGATATGGGGATATATGTATATGTAGAGCTGATTCACTTTGCTATACAGCAGAAACTAACACACCATTATAAAGCAATTATACTCCAATAAAGATGTTTAAAAAATTTTTTTAATTAAAAAATAAAAACTGGAAAGAAAAATAAAAGGTTAAGGGATTTATTTTTCATAACCAGTGGACAGATCCTAAATTTCAAACAAGTTGTCAAAGAACCAGAATACATATAGGCTAGGAGACATTTTCTTTTCTTTTAAGATACAGTAGAACAATTTTTTTAAACTTTTTTTTTTTAACTAGAGGATGTATGATATATGTAGATGTGTATAAATATAAATGTACAGTGTAAGTATTAATGAGGAAGTCAACTCTCACATAACCAACAGCCAAGTTCAGATGTAGACTACAGCTAGTACCCGAGGAGCCCTCTGTACGCCTCCCTTCCTGTCACCCCTGGTAATCTCTGGACTGACTTTTGCAGTATCAATTATCTGCTTTCCTTTATAGTTTTACCATCTATATATGCATTTATAAAGAATATAATTCTGTTTTTTATCACTTTCAAATTCATAGAGATGGAATCATACTGTAGGTATTCTTTCTTGCCTCATTTATTTCATTCATTAACACTTCCTAAGATATACCCTGTTGAGGCAGGTAGCTGTAGGTGATTGCTATTCAGTGTTTTCTTGAATGAATGTACCACAGTTAATTTTCCCACTGAACTGTTGATGGAAATTTGAGTTGTTTCTAGCTTGGGACTATTAGGAACAATGGTTTTGTTCATGTCTTCTTATGTACAAAAATCTCTCTGAGACAGCGATTCTTAAAGTGTGGTTCTAGCACTAGTAGCATCAGTATTACTTGGGAACTTGTTAGAGATGGGGATTCTATGGTCCCACCCCAGACATACTGAATCAGGAACTCTGGGGTTGGGGCCCATTGAGCCCTCCAGGGGATTCTGGTTCACACTAAAGTCTGAGAACCACTGTTCTAGGATATATATGTAGAAGCTGCACATCCAGGTCAGTGTGTATGTAATCCTAGGCTTTTAGGAGGTAACAATGAACTGTTTTCCAAGTAATTTTCCTAATTTATATTCCCACCAGTATGAGAGTTTCCATAGATCCACAAGAATACTATGTATTTCAAACTCCAAAACTCTAAACAATATCTTGAAGCCTCCTTATAGGAAAAATATGATCTTTGTGAATATTGGTCTATCATAAAAAATGCTTAGCTATTTACAACAAATATTATACTTTTCACTTAATTAGACAGAGGTGAAAGTTATTAATAGGCAACTAGACAAAATGATGGATGATGTGCAATAATGTGTAAGGAGGCATTGCTTTAGCCATTTTCTCATTTAAAATCCTCAGGAAAAAAAAAAGAAAAGAAATAAACTAAAATCCTCAGGAAAAATGACCAGAGCTGTGCAATAAAACCGCTCACCCCTCTTCTCCCCTGTGATCGATCAGTGGTTTGTTGATTGAGTCTCCAGTTTTTGAAGAATGTCTTTTGTTTCCATAGAGCACAGAGAACCTGCTCGAGAGACTGCCGTATTACGTGCTTGCAACCATAGAGAATAGTTTACGTTCAACCAGTTCCTCGGATGCCAGTAAGTGAGTTAAGGGCCATTCCATCTTTTAAAGAAATTCAAGCTTCCTAACTATCCACACTGCACAGCAATGTTTTTATAATGCAAATAGTGATGAGTGTATGCTTACTAACTGCTCTCAGAGTGGGCACTGTCTTACGGACTACAGAGACCTGTAGAGAAAACTGGGGTCGCACGTCCTGATCAAAGGCATCTTGGAACAAGCCCTTGAGGATTGCCCTCCACGTGCCTGTGGGAGACCACATCCTAGATGGGAAAGCCCACAGACATACACGACACAATAGCAGACGGCAAGACAGCAAGCCTTCCGCATCCGAGTGACCACAAAGCAAAGGAATCATCGTTATGGAGTGTGGTTAATCTGGCCGTCTTGGGGGAGGCCAGTACCAAACAGGGTCTCCAGGAGGGCTGACGACAAGAAAACATGAGCTTGCTTCTCTAGGACAAGGCTTTTCACGGCCTCACTCGCTGTCAGTTAGTGTTCCAGTTTAAGGCTTGTTGGTTTCTCTAGCTAGACGAGAAGCTCTCTAAAGGTAGCACCATGTCTCCTAGGCTTTTGTCTCCCTCCAAGTAAAGAGCACAGGGCAAGGCACGCCATGAGGAATTGTCAGCACTGTCCATGGCCAGAAGTCAAATGGAGGTTTTGGGTTGCTTCCAAAGAGAACCCAGGACCACTGAAGTACACACCTCCTAATTTTAATCAGATCAGATCAGATTCAGAGAATACAGGTTATTAAACAGTATGTTCCATATTAAGTTGATTCTAGAGATAATAATGATAAAAAATATTGTCCAAAGAAAGACTTGTTTTTGGTGATAGATGGAAGAGTAAGGGTTACTTTTGGGGCATGGCTCTTGCCTGCAAGGGGGCAAGAAGAAGCCTCCTGGAATACTGGGAATGCTCCCTATCTTGATCTGGTTGTCGGGTACATGGTCCATGCATATTAAAAACCCATTGAGTCGTACGTGTGGACATTCATATTTATGTACATTACTATATATATGTTATTCCTCAATAAAAATAACAAAAGACTTTGTCATTTTTACAGAATGGCACCAACATAAAAATTGCATTAACTGAATGGGGCTGAAAACTCAGCAAGAAAGTCCTGCAAAAGAAAGTTCTCCCATGTCTAACTTTTCTAAATATCTGAATGCCCATGATCTCATCCAGCTACCACAACTTCCCTGTGACACAGGCATACAGGAACAATGAAGAGCTAGTGTTTTTTTGAGTATGTATCAATACTAGAAGCTTAGTATCTAAGACCTTTTTGCATCCTCACAGCAGCTCTACAAAGCCCACCCTATTATATTTTGCTACTTTATAGATGAGGTTAGGAGAGGTTAAGTAACTTGTCCAAGGGCAGAAGTTGGTAAGTGGTAAATTTAGAACTTGCACCCAGGACTAGCCAACAACCAGCTGGTGCTCTTAACCTCTACCTGTGCTGTAGGGAGGAAAATGTGGTGTCTACTTGAGGGAAGTGACATTAAAGACCAGATATAGGGACCAACATGCCCAAGGTAATACAGAGTTAGAGAGGAAAGAGAAACGAACAATACTGAGCTCTAAATGTTCACCAGGATTCTCATGAGTCATTTTTGCATATATGATATTATCTAATACACATCAACATACAATCCACTGAGGTAGCCTTTTGATTTATTCATTTTACAGTTGAGAAAATTAAAATCAGAGAACTAAAGCAAATTCTCCCCAAATCACAGGACTGGTAGGTGGTAGAGCTGGAATTCAAACCCAAATTGCGGCTCTTTCCAGAAAGCTTGGCTCTGTCTTGAGGTGGGTAGCTAGGAGGAGAACCCAGATACCTGTGATGAGAAGCTGAAAATCCTTTGTTTAAGGTCACTTTGCCTCTGCATCACGAGAGATGGTTCTGGAGGTGTTTGTAAAACAGTGGATGTTCATTCGTAAGGGTCATTTAGACTCTTCCCTCCCAGAAGCCTGGGCGATGAACAAGAATATGCTAAGCCTCGTTCCTTAGTGAAGCAGTCACAGAGAATGGGTGTAGACAGCTGAAATTCACAGGTGCACTTGGATATGGGACAGGGCATCAACATTTAAGCCCCTTTAAATCCCTTCACTTGCCGAGTTCCGCAAAGATCACATTACTGGAAAGGAGAAGAAATTGCCTGCGCTGAGACACGAAATGAAGTCAAAGAGAACTTACTAAGTGCAACTCTGGGGACAAAACCCTCTTCTGATGTTGCCACAGAGCTAGTCCAGTGGGTGTGACATGACCATATCCAGCCCCCCACTATTCAGGTGGTATTTAGCCCACACAGTGGTTGACTGATTGATTGATTTAACTGAAGTATAGTTGATTTACAATGTTGTGTTAGTTTCAAGTGTACAGCAAAGTGATTCAGTTATACGTATATATGTGTGTGTGTGTATGTATATATGTATAAATATATTCTTTTTCAGATTCTTTTCCCTTATAGGTTACTACAAAATATTGAGTATAGTTCCTTGCGCTATTCAGTAGGACCTTGTTGATTATTTTATATATAGTAGTGTGTGTATGTTAATCCCGAACTCCTAATTTACCTCTCCCCCCGACCCCCATTTCCCCTTTGGTAACCATAAGTTTGTTTTCTATGTCTGTGGATCTATTTCTGTTTTGTAAATAAGTTCATTTGTATCAACTTTTAGATTCCACGTAGAAGTGATGTCATATGATATTTGTCTTTCTCTGTCTGGCTTATTTCACTTAGTATGATCATCTCTAAGCCACACAGTGATTTATAAAAACTTGAGCTCTAATGCGAAATCTTGGGAAGTTCACATACATATCTGGATTTCTAACCTCTTGAGAAAGGTGGGAGAGCTGGTAGCACTGGCTCCCACATTCCTCACACTCACCCCAGGCCAGCATAGACACCTAACCCTGGGCCACTGCACACCTGGCAAGCCTTCGAGTCTGCAACTCCATCCTAGCCTAAAAGGAAGGTTCTCGCTTGTTTCAAATCTTCAAAATAATTCCTGCTGAGAAAAGTTTGAAGGAATGCTTTTTGGCACCACCTGTCCTGCTTTTCCCAACCACAGCTGCCTTGCTATTTACTTGGACCAGAAAAACAGACTCTCAGAGAACGCAAACCAAAGGAATTCATAGGCAGTGAGGGGAGCTCAGTAACAAAGTGAGGAAAAAAAGATATAAAAGAAACACTTGGTGGCAGAATGGGAAGTGGCCCTTTAGAAACTGCATATAACTTATGCCACAGTTTCTCAGTCTTGGCACTAGTGACTCTTCGTTGTGAAGGGCTGTCCTGTGCATGGTGGGGTATTTAGCAGCATCCCTGCCTTTAATTGAATAGATGCCAGAGCACCCTTCCCTGTTGTGACGACCAATAATGCCTCTGGACATTGCCAAATGTCCGGCAGGGACAAAATCACTCCGGTTGAGAACCACTGGTCTGTGTATAACTCTACCTAGAGAACAGCTCTGGGCTCAAACCATGTGACATCCGAACTATAAAACATTCACATTTTCCCACTTGTCACAATACTCAATTTATACCCCATCTCAGTTTTTGTTTTAAAGAGAACAATATAAAAATGTTTATGAATTGTTGAGCCTTTATATATAATGTTGAATTTTGGACACAGTAACAATTCCCTTCAATTTATAAAGAAATGTGAGTCTGCCTATAGCTATCTTTATACCAAATTCCTAATTACAGGGAGGGGAATATAGCAAGTTCCTTGAGTTAACAGCCTTCTATTTCTTTACATGAAGTTCTTTTTCTCCTTTGGTGGTGGTGATGATGGGGGGGGGGGAACACCAGATCGAGTCATCTGGCATCTGATGGTGAACAACTGTGTGAGTGGAGTGTCTTTAGCATTCAGGGAAGACTCAGGGGACACGATTTCTTCTTCTTCTTTTTGTTTTTTTAAAGAGGACTAAACATGGCGGATGAAGAGACCTACTGGTCAGCCCTCCATTGGCCAGAACAAGGATTCAGGAGGAATTTGTAGGAAGACAGTTTTGTCAACAAATGGAACTCTTCAGCAACGGAATAAGCTGCCTCACAAAAAAAGCACTGTTCACTGTGGCTTCTATCTTGGATGCTCTCTGTCTTGCATCCCTCACTCTGGTGGAAGCCATGGCATGAGAAGCCCTTTGCAAAGGGCTATGTGGTGAGGAACTGGAGTCTCCAGCCAGCAGCCACGTGAGTAAGATTGGACACTGATCCTCCGGCCCAGTCATGTTTTCAGATGACTGCAGCCCCGGCTCAGGTTGATGGCAACCTCATGAACCAGAACCTGAACCAGAACAACCAGGATAAGATATTCCCAGAAACTGTGTGAGATAAGAAATGTCTGTTATTCTTTAAAAAAAGAGAAAAAAAAAAAGAGATGCTCAGCTAAATGCATGTAGTATCCTGCATGGGACCCTGGAACAGAAAAAGGATGTTAGTGGGGAAACTGGTGAAATCTAAACAAAGTCTGTAGTTTGGTTGAGAGTAACATACCAATGTTGGTTTCTTAGTTGTGATAAGTGTACCAAGGTTATAAAAGATGTTATCATTAGGGGAAACTGGGTGAGGGGCGTATGGGAACTCTGTATTATCTTGATAACTTTTCTGTAAATCTAAAATGATTCCAAAATACAAAATTCATTTTTTAAAAAGCCCTTTCTCCCAGGCACTGGATGTATTCAAACAAAGGTTGAAGACTCATTTGTCAAGCATGTGACAAAGCGGAGGCTTGCCCTGCTCACTGAAGTACTTCTGAAACACGGACTTGGGAGCTGAAATTTATGGCAAGAAGGTGACTCACATGCCAGAGTTTCTGACCTGGCTGAAACTATTGGAATAATCTTCCTATTCACATCTCTCTGATCTGAAAGAAAACATGTGTCTAAGCCAATATAAAGCATCCATGATATCTGCCATTCTGTGTAGCATGTTTTCTGGAAAGGGAGTGGACAGTTGAGAGGCTTGACCAGATTTGTTTTTATGGCTCTGGTGATGTTTTCATATGTGGCTGATTAGATTATCTTCAGATACCTCCTATTTCTTCGGTTCTCTAAGTCACTTTTCTGCTTAAGTTATCCAGACTTTGTACCCATCATTGGAATCCAAGAACACTGCTTAGCACAGAAATCTGTTTATTTTTCATGTTCTGATGCTTATCCTAATAAACCGAAATATAGTTTTTAAATTATATATATGAAAGTACATTAGGTGAGTCCCACAATCTGTGGATGTCTTATAAAAGTGTTTACTAAAATTATTTAATTGTTTACCAAAACTAAAATTCATTCTTTAGTCTCATCTACATTCCCCTTTTGATGGCTCTCAAGCCACAGACCTCCCCAAAATAAAGCAAGCAGAAGACTAAACCAGATATTTTATTTCCAGTTTGGAGCAGATTTGTCAAAGAAATAATAATATTATTTATGGCTCCTGGCACTTGAGGGCCATTCATTGGGCCCACACTCCAAGTCTAGTGTTTTCTAATAATTAATCTCATCAATGTAAGTTAATTTGGCCAAATAAATCAACATTGGAAAACACATAGGGACTGATGAGAGCTGGGCAACCAAAACCCCAGTCAAAATCATATCCCAGGAAAAGTCGGGCTGGACATTGGAGCCAGTTAATGCCATACGCATGCTCAGTGGAATGAATTCAAAATTGCCCCTGCTACTCTGAGTTGCCTGCTCCCTATTCAAAGTGCATCCCAAGAAAAGGAAAGGAGAGCAGCCCTGACAGGAAGGAGTAGTAGTTGCCAGGAAAGTGGCTACATCTGCTTCTTGGCAGGAAATGTGGCAACAATCCCAGGACAGGGGAACCAATAGGACCAGTGCATTACTCTGGCCTAAGAGTTAAACTGGGATTAACCCCAGAGATTTAGGACAGGAGCCAAAGCAGGGCTCTCTCCTCTACTCTAAAACAAGTAATCTCTATTAAGGGATGATGTGCCACAGAACATGATGAATTCCTTGGCTTAGGAATATTATTTATACTACAATAGTTATCCATTCAAAGTGCATCTTCCCCCTAGAAAGTGGGCTCACCCTCCATAGATCGATCCAGCCATTGCTCCATCTATCCCTCCGTCCAACATTAAGGATGAGACAGAGCGAGGTGTTAGTTATGAACCCAGATGAACAAGCATTGTCTCTGCTTTTGAGAAACTCAGAGTTTAGTGCTAAAGACAGATACATGGAAACCTCATTAAAACAAAATGAAGAAATGCTTCAGTGGAGACGGTTACTAGGTGGTAGATCAGAAGCAAGAAGGCTGTCCTTGACTCTGCTTGGGAAGGCTAATGTTCAAGTTCAGTCTCTTAAAGGATGAAGTTACCCTTCTCAGGGACCTTTGAATTTTGCTGGGGATTTCTCCGAATAAGTCACATGGTGACTGCTTAGTCTAGGAAATCCTTTCCTATCCTAAGCCTCTTAATGTTTTATTCCTAGCAATCCAAACTTTTATCAAGCAAGCATTCTACTGGTGAAAAAAGATGAGAAAATCACAAAGTCAGGAGTGGATTGATAGTTTCTTTAGTGGGAACTAGGGCTTAAGAGAGTGAAAAATAAGAATCCTGGAAGAAAACAATCTACATGGAAAAAGTGGAAAACAATGTACTCAAGCCCAAACTGGTCCTGCCTCTCAGCCAACTTTGAATCTCACTATATATCTTCCATGCTATAGACTGTTGGTTATTTAATCAAATCTATAGGTCAAAATTTCCATTTATATATCACCTCATCCTTAGCAGTTTTTCCATTAACCTTGATTGAAATAGAAAGCAGGTAGAAACAGGGTGATTGAGTCATTCTTCTTGGTTTAAATCCCAATGAATCAAACACTGTTTCTTCATCCTGCTAGCACCTTGTGGATTAGATTTTTCAAAATCTGTTTCCAAAGTGTCTATGTTTCTTGGGGAAAGAAATATTTATGGTATTCTTAAGCAATGCAGATGCCTTTCCTTAGAGCCGAGGCTCCCCAAACTACTTGAGAAATGTAGTAATCCCCACAGTTTACATGTTGAAGTGGTGGTGAAATTATCAAAGCTGTGGTCAGAAAATAAGAACATTCTGTGAGTCTCTCACTGTTGTAAGAAAGTCAGCTCTTGGAGGTCACCATGCTTCCAGCTAAATTAAACACTAAGAAACCTTTCCCATTTTCTGTAAATTATTTGGCAAGGTAATTAGTTCTGAAATATTTTCTCAAGAGGAAAAGAAAAGACCTTGTAGATGCTTGAACCTCTAAACAAGTGTGTTTCTATTACAGAAAATCACTGAGATATTTGATTTGTTGAGCATGTTTCATTATTCTATCAAAACGTGAGTTAGGGAAGTTGTTTGCATGGCTTGGATGCCATGGGTTTAAAAGCTCAACTATGGTTTTTCCTTAGCCAGGCATTCTTTGTAATCACTGCTTACTGTAATAACTGGTCGTGAACAAATTATGCCCTAGAAGGATCTTTTCCTTTCTGTCATTTTTTCCACTTTCAAGTGTTATGAGTTAAAAAAAAAGGGGGGGGGGGGAGCTATAAGCTCGTGTTCCAAAGGAGCAGCACTGCTGTTACCTTTTCCCAAACTAGGAGCTAGTCTGTCCTTCCAGGCTCTTGAATTTGCATCTCTCATTGCACATACCCTAAGTTGAAAACAGTATTTTTAACTTAGTCTATGGAGGTCTTGTATTTGCAGAGACAGAATTTTCCAAATATCAGAGCAAGAAAAATGGCTTTTGGCAAATCACTTCCTTAAGTTATATTTATTTCCTGGAGCGTAAAGGAAAGAAAGCAGGTGGGAGAACAAAAAGACAGAAAGCACTCATCCCAAAGAAATACCTTGGATTGTTAACTCAGGGAAATTAATTGCAATTTAGAGGAATTTCATCATTACTCATTTTAAAGCCAAAGCCTGCACGTCTAGTTGAAAAGGTAGAGTCAGACAAGGGTATTGACACATGGTGTGATTTTTGACCTAAGGGGCTAATGCTACCTACCTTATTTTTGACAGATATCATTTTATAATGAATAAGTAAGAAGGGAATCAATTATCTTTAAGTCATAGACTTTAAGCCTTGGAAACTCCTCAAAATTTCTGCTGGTTGCTGCCATGAAAACAGCTCTCATAGATTCAGTAACTGGACAGATGGTGCAATTAGATGAAAACTGTTAAGCTCCCCATCCTTTCCCATTCTTGTGTTTGATTATTCTTTGAGCCATTTGAAACAATTCTTTATGATATAGAAATACCATAGAAATAAATGTGCTATGATTGAATTTTTAATCCTTTCCATTCAATTTCTTAACAATTTCCTGAGCAACAAAAGCAAAGCACTCTGTCAGACACTAATGCAAATCAATATACAGTTTCCTCCCTGTTGCTTGTTTGCAATGGCAGAAGCTGACATTGCTATTATGTACACCAATGGTTACTAATCTAAATCCATCTTTATCCTACTCCCCCCCCCAACTTTTTCTTTCCCTATTTTGTCAGGTGCTCACCCTCCATGTGGTCATGCACCCTGGGATGAGTCCTCACCCCAGGCTCAGGAAAGGAAACTTAAGTCAAGCTAGTTCTGGTGATTTCTTTCTGCTTGCTGTATTGATTTGGGCACTGGCAAGTGTTGCGATTCTAGGGATCGAGAAGGGAGGGAAGTCTGCTAGGAGGCAGCAGTGAAAATCCTTGTCTACTATTAAAAAGATACTTGCTGAAGAGTCACTGCTCTTCATGCTGCCATAGAAGCAGTGATGCTGGTGGCTGCTGCAGTCATTTTGTGACAATGAGGGAAGCCAGCCAAAGAACAAAGTGACCCATGATTATGGCAGAGAAAAAAGGTGGAAGGCCACTGAATTTATGAGTCCTGGAACTAGCCTGTCTGTGGGCTCCTAGTAAAGTAATATAATCAATTTCTTTGTTATATAAGTCACTTTTGGTTTGGTTTCCATAATTTGCAGCCAAAGCAGCTTAACGATGGATAACCCAAAACTCCAGTTGTGGGATGTGATTTTCCTACTTATATTTGCACCAGTCTTGTCATATAATGCTAGATAGCCCTAAGAAAGACATCCCTAGAAGATCTGAATTTGTGTGTGTTGGGTGGCATCTAAGATAAGGAAGGAGGGTAAGAGCAGGAAGATCAGATTACGAAGAACTGTAAATCTGTAAATAAGTAAAGTCCTTAAAGAGAAAGACAGTTAAATTCTCAGTTATCAAACCAGATAGTAATAATAAAGCTAATAATCAACCCATATTGGAGACTGACTTATTATTAAAGTCACCCATCTGATGCATAACTGACATTCCTATAACCTGCATGGTGGCATCAGTTGTTTAAGCAACGCATTAAAATATTGACATTTCTTTCTTGTTTAGCTTCACCAGGGGAATTTATTGCTCACTTTGAAAAAAAAAATGTGATTACATATAATATAAACACTAAAACATCTGAGAGTTATGAAAGTCTGATAATTAAAAAACACTCAATTATGGAAGAGTAAAACTAAGATAGTGAAGAAATTGAAATGAATAGGATGGTACAGTCGATCAACCACATGGATAATAACTAAATTACTATATCAAATTAATATTAATCTCCTAAATCAGAGGTCAGCAAGCTTTTTCTGTAAAGGTCCAGATAGCAAATATTTTTGGCTTTGTGGGCCATATGGTCTCTGTCAAAACTACTCCACCCTGCTGTTGTAGCACTAAAGTAGCCTTAGACAATACAGAGACAAATACATATGGCTGTGTTCTAATAAAACTTTATTTACAAAAACAGGCAGTGGGCTGGATTTGGCCTTTGGGCTGTAGTTTGCCCTCTCCTATCTTAAGTGAAGACCACCTTAAACTACTTTTCCAGAGCTTTCCACTTATAAAACACTTTATAAACACCCACGGATTGAATTTTTAAATAATCTTGAGGGCTCAATTTCAAATTATCTAGAAAGCTTGATTGGTTTAAAAAACACTTGGTATTTAATTTCAATTATTACTATTTGCCTTTGTTTTTGCCCATGGGGAAACAAAGAAAAAAGCAAAACTGGAAGCTCCTATTCATATTTCAAGGATGGGACATTCTTTGTAATTATCAAGTTTACTTTTGGGCCATGATCCCAACGGAGAGAATAGTGTAGTCTTGAAATCTTTGAAAGGTGCCAGAATATTTCAGAAACTGCAATGACAAAAGTTTTGTTCAAGATGCCAAAGCCTTGTGCAATAATAGCTGCTACTCCAACAAAGACACATCAATATGTGTAAATGTGACCAGTAGGGACAAGACCTCAGATAGAAAACTATATTGTCTAAGAACATAAAGGAAGCCATTCGTGCATATGAAGGCACAGAACATATGGCTCAAATAACCACAGACTATTGTACTGGCTTGCCTGCTTGGCACAGAACAGAATCATACGGCAGCACACACTTGAGAACTTGACACGGTAAAAGCCCTGGGGTACAGAGGAGAGCACCCAAGAAGAAAATTTCAACAAAAACCTGCAGGGAAACCTCTCTGTCATTCCTGCGTTTTACTGGAATAGGTAGATGAGGCAGCTTCTATCTGTAAGGGTCACCAAAGGTAACTTGGACAGGATGATATCCACTGCTCTGTTTTAATACAATTGATGTGTCTGTGCTTTCTCTATCGACGGACTAAGAACTCCTTGAGGATGTGGACTACTTTTGACATGAGAGCAGTGAAGCAGCATGGGAAGCCCCTGGATGGCACGCCAATGTTGGGCTCTAGATAGAGAAGGTACTAGATGCTTAGGCCAAGGTTCTAGCCTAGGTTCCTTTCTGTGGCCCTAGGGAAACAATGCCCCATCCACCTTACCAAGGCCCTAAGAGCCACAGCAGTGAACAAGTGAAAGGTTTCCATGCTGCCATTTTTGTTCTTTTCTTCTTGATCGCCTCTTTTCCATTCCATCTGCCTTTCAAGATTGCGTTATTCAAACTGTGGGTCATAACTTATTAATGAATCATGAAAATTTAGCGTGTCATGACAAGTGTATTTTAGAAAATGATATAGAATCAAATAGAAGACAATAGGAGAGAACATTATAGAGAATATCAAAGTGTATAGGAGAGAACATTATAGAGAATATCAAAGTGTATCTCAGATAACAATAAACACCATTTGGTTCATGTGTTTGCTGGGCTGAGATGTAAAATAAAAGATACAACTAGCTCTACAGCTCACACGCTAGAGACATTTGTTGAGGGCCTCTGAGCCCAGTGGTCTAACATTATTCTTTGATCACCCTATTTGGTGATGTTTGTTTCCTATCAGCATTTCTACCTACACTGAAGTTTGTGGATTTTACCCCAGGTTTCAACTTCATTTTTACTTACACAAAAAGCTTTGATAAACAGTTCTCGTGCTTCACCTCTTCAAATGGACGATGCCAGCAGGGATAACATAGAAATTGGACAGCTATAGTTTCTGTCTAGGGTTGTTGCATAAACACCCAAGATCAATTTCCTTGCCCATCAGGTTGCCCTTATTTTTTAAATCAACATTCGAATCACAAACCAAAGACAGCTGCAGTGTTAGCCAACCAAGAATATCATTTTCTTGATTTCATTGAGTTGTTTACTTGGGTTTTACACAGCCTGAGGGACAATGGTGAGGGACCACTTTATATGGAAGCCATATAACAGCAATTTTGAGGCATCAGAGTACTCTTTTATTAGACTATTGCCCACATTTTCTTAAACCATCAGCTATTCCTCATTCCATGAGACTGTTTTTAAAATACATAAATGAAGCCTTTCTCAATTGTGATATCAGAAATTAAGTGAAGAAAAAAAGAGCACTAAAGAAAACTTGAATATGCATTTCTCTCTTATGAAACCATTCCGTTTTAAATACTTAGTTTACATTATAGTGAGATAAAGGCTACACTAAGCTGCTTTACAGATTGGGCATAAGTCAGTCACTTCCTTTTATTTTACCTTAGACCAGAGGTGAGCCATTTTTTCCTGTAAAGGGCCAGATAGGAAATGTTTGAGACTCCCTGAGGCATATGGACTGTCACGACTATTCAACTCTGCCATCGTTGCTCAAAAGCAGCCATAGATGATACGTAAATGAATAAGCATAGCTGTGTGCCAATAAGATTTTATTTACAAAAACAGATGGTGAGCTGGGTTTGGCCAGTGGGCCAGTTCACTAACCCCTGCCTCAGACCATTGGTATTAAAATGCTATCAAAATAATATTAATTGAATCTGATACATAAACAATACTCCATTGATGTGTTCTGAATAAATGAAAAGTTCATGAAGGCCATTAGGCATTGCTTAATTTCTCGACCATGGTCTCCGCATTTGCTTCCTGGGTCTGCTGTTAAGGATTGAGCCATTTACAGACTAGAAAGTCTGATCCAAGAGCTTATGCAAATGTATAAATGTACCACATCTTCTTTATCCATTCATCTGTCAGTGGACACTTAGGTTGCTTCCATGTCCTGGCTATTGTAGATAATGCTGCAATGAACATTGTGGTACATGACTCTTTTTGAATTATGGTTTTCTCAGGGTATATGCCCGGTAGTGGGATTGCTGGGTCATACGGTAGTTCTATTTTTAGTTTTTTAAGGGGTGGGATAGGGAGGGTGGGTGGGAGAGGCAAGAGGGAGAGAATATGGGGATATATGTTTATGTATTGCTGACCACTTTGTTACACAGCAGACACTAACACACCATTGTAAAGCAATTATACGCCAATAAAGATGTTTAAAAAAAAAACAAAGAGCTTATGCCAAGAGCAGCCTTTGACGGGTAGAAACATTCCATGGTCGCCTCCATGGGGCAAACTCAAGCTCACAGGGAAAACTCTATGGATAGATATGATCCCTCCCACCGAAAGGCCTCCTGATTTCTACCACTAGGTTCTCTATAGCATCTTCAAAATTCCCTTTTTGAAATATCTTAAGCTTAGAAGGGGTAACAAATTAAGCTCACCAGTCATCTTAGAAGGTTTATGTAAATCTTATTAGTTTTTATTTTGCTTGTCTCCTGGTTGAATAGATATAGAGGAGGGAGGAGCCACAAGATTGGAGAAACCTAGGTTCTTGCATAACTGTGTGGAGCACTCTCCCCTCCCAACCCTCATGGCCAACCTGCAGTGGATGGTGCCTGAGCAAGAAAGAAACTTTTATAGTATTAAGGTACTAAGTGGTTAGCCTATCTCGACTAATACAAGTATATATCTGTGAGATACATTCCCAGAAGTAGCATTATTGGGCCATTTAAGAGTTAGATGTTGCCAAATCGCCTTGTAAGTTGCTGCAACAATTATATTCCTATCAACAGTACATGAGTGTCTGTTTTCCCAGAAAGTATACCATCCAACTTTTGGAGCCATTCCTATCTAAGAGAAAAAAAAAATCTCCTTGTCGTTGAGCTTGCATTTCTTGAATGAATATGAGGGTGAGAGCATCTTTACAAATATTTATAAATCATTTGAATTTCTTTTTCTGTGAGCTGCCTATAATTTGTCCACATTTTAATTATGTTCTTTCTCATATTAATTTGTAATAAAGCTTTGTATCGTGGAGAAGTTAGCTTTTAGTTTGTCAAATGTGTTGTAAATTTCTACTTTATTTATTTGCTTATTTATTTGCCACACAGATGATTCTATTTTTTTTAACGTAGTGAAACAGGTCACTCTCTTTATGTTTTCTGGGTAGTGCCTTCCTCCATGTAAAAATATATTAATATCTAGCTATTTTTTGTTTTGGTGCATTTATAGTTTCATTTTTTAAATCTTCAAATCTTTCTTCCACATCAATTTATTTGGATGTAAGGAGTAAGGTCAGAATCCCAATTTTTCTCCTCAATGGTTGTCTCATTGTCACAAATACAATACTAAGCCATCATTTCCCCCTGACAAAAAATGCAATATTTATGTCATAAGTTCTCATTTATTTTAGCTTAATTCTGAACTCTATTGTCTCCCATTGATCTACCTACTGTGAAGCAGTACAATACTCTTTTAACTGCTTTAGTTTTATGACATTTTAATAAATGGATAGGGATAATTTCCATTTGACCTCTTTTTCAGATTTTCCCCTGCCTACTTACTCTCATATAATTATTTGCCAAGATGATGTTTAGAACAATTTAGTGATATTACAACAACAAATTCTGTTGGTATGTTTTTTGGAATCACATTCAGTTTACAGATAATTTATGACATAATTGACATCTTTATATTATTGATTCTTTTTATTCAAGAAAAATATGTCTTTTATATTTATTTCTAACTTCTCATTCAACTTAGAGTCCATGGTCTGAGATTATAATCATTCCCTTGGATACTGTATTAGTTTCTTATGGCTGCTGTAACAAATGACCACAAACTTAGTGGCTTAAACAACTCAAATTTATTATCTGACATTTCTGGAGACCAGAAGTCTGAAATGGGTCTCACTGGGCTAAAATCAAGGTGTCAGCAGGGTTGAATTCCTTTCTAGAGGCTCTAGGGACAATCTGTTTCCTTGCCTTTTTTAGCTTCTAGAGGCCTCCTGCATTCCTTGGCTCATGGCTCCTTCCTCCATCATCAAAGCCAGCAACACTACATCTCTCTGACCATTCCTCCAGAGTCATATCTCTCTCAGATGGGAAAGTTTCTCTGCTTTTTAGTACCCAGGTGATTAGTTTGGACCCTCCCAGATAATCCAGGATAATCTTGCTGTCTCAAGGACCTGAGTTGATCACATCTGCAAAGTTCGTTTTGGCATGTAAGGTAAATATTCAAAGGTTCCAGGCCATCTTTGAGGGGTCCAGTATTCTGCCTACCACAGATATACTCTCAACTGCCATGTCCCTCTCTACCATTATTGAACTCAACCAGAAAATCCTAACTCTACTGAGAGGAAATTTGGATTAAACAGGGCTGGGAAACTCAAACTACAAAATGGTGTGTTTGCTTTAGCATTGTTTAGCTGCCCAGATGTTTATTTTGCAATTTAAATTCCCACCTACTAACCTCAAATAGACCTTTAGGGCTGCCCTGCAATCCTGCAACATTGCTGGTCCATCAGCTTCCCTCTTTTCCATTCCTCTCCTCTTTCCTCAAACCTCCAGGACCTCCTTCCCAGCCCCACTCCTAGCAGATGAAATTGTTTCCTATTTTGCTGTGAGTGAAGAGGCAATCTGGAGTGAAATTCCACATGCTCTCCCATCATCTTCTAAGCTACCTGCATCTGTACCCATATAACCAATGTCCACCTACTACTAAAGCTCAGGAGGAGGTCAAACTCTCTACCTGTGCTTTGGATCCCACCACTGGGAATAACCCCAGTAATTTCCCAACCCACCAATCTTTTTTTTTTTTTCCCACCAATCTTCTATTCTTCCCTCTCTATGGTGAATACCAGCAGCTGATGAATATGTTATATTATCATTCATCTGAGCCCTGGAAGCACCAGTCTCATAGAGGAAGAGGGTCCTCCAAACAGATACCTGTAAATAAATTCCTACAGTCATCCTAACGTGGCAAAGAACAAAAATGTGAGCTTGAGTATGTTTCCATTTTCATTGTACTCACTATCTCATTAGGCTTGGTATCATTTCTTTAGGTTATAGGCCCTGGCAACTATTTATTTTCCTGAGTAATTTATTCATACAGTGAAGATGACCCTGTTTAGAACCTCCACTTAGGGGTTTACATGGAACCAAGTGGCTACCCTTGGACCAAAGCTGCCATCATAGCACTCAGCACCAGCCATGCATTTGAAGGATCTTGGTAAATATTCAATGTCTACAATCATCTGCCCAAAGCAATAGTTTCGGAACTCTTTGGTGATGTCTGTTTTTTTCCACCCAGCCACACAGTTCCTTCTCTCCTTCATAAGTAAGAAATTATTTGTAAACCATTAGCTCCTACTTTGATGGAAAATATCAAAATAACTCCTGTAACCCAAACATCTTTGAATATCTTGATAGAACAAATCTTTCCCTGAATGTACTAGGACCAACATAGTCTCATAAATAAGCAATGGAGACAGAGCTTCTAGCAGATAAGTTTTATAAAATTCTCTATTTGGTAAAGGTTATTTATTTAGTGGACTCTATAAAAAGCAAGAACAAAGAGAAACATCAAATTAACTGGATTTAAAAACAAAGCTACAAAGGATATTTTTTCCTTGGTATCTCATCTGATGTGCATCCAATCTGGTTTTCACATAACTTTTTAGAGTCATCATTCCCTTCACTATAAATTTGGTTTGCCAGAAACATTTCTATTAAAAATTTTTCTTAGGAACTGAAAGAACATCTGTTCTTGTAAAAGGGATACAGGACGATTGGGCCCCACCTGGGCCACCTTGTGAGTTAATGGGGAGGTGAGGGCAGGCCTCATCTCCACCCTAAAACCAAACCAAGACAAGATGAGGAAGAATGAGAAGGTCTTAGGGAGAAGCAGCAACCTGGCCTGATGGTGATTAGCACTCATTTTTCACCCATTGCCAAAGGGATTTTCTTCTTACTTGACCTGAGGATCTCTGTGTTACATTAGTATGAAAAGATATAACAGGGGTAGGAATTTCCTCCTGGAAGGAACTGGCTGTGGTTGTGGTGTCAAGTAGCGTATGATGAGAAAGTCAAGGGAGCCAGGCATCAGTCAGTGAAATGTGCCTGTCCACCAGCCTCTTGGCCTAACCTACCTCTCCCTTCTCCTGAACTCTTTCATGACCTCCAGCAGAGTCTGAGATTCCAGCTTAAAGAATGAAAGTGGCCCCTCTTGCCACTTCTATTTAACACAATATTGGAAGTGCTGAACACAGCCATCAGACAAGGAAAAGAAATAAAAGGCATCGAAATTGGAAGGGAAGAAGTAAAACTGTCACTATTTGCAGAGGACATGATACTTTATATAGAAAACCCTAGGGACTTCCCTGGTGGCACAGTGCTTAAGAATCCTCCTGCCAATGCACTGGACACGGGTTCCAGCCCTGGTCTGGGAAGATCCCCCATGCCATGGAGCAACAAAGCCCATGCCCCACAACTACTGAGCCGGCGCTCTAGAGCCCAAGAGCCACAACTACTGAGCCCGTGGGCCTGGAGCCCATGCTCCGCAACAAGAGAAGCCATCGCAGTGAGAAGCCCGCACACTGCAACGAAGAGTAGCCCCTGCCCACTGCAACTAGAGAAAGCCCGTGTGCAGCAATGAAGACCCAATACAGCCACAAAGAAAGAAAGAAAGAAAGAAAGAAAGAAAGAAACCCCTAAAGTCTCCACCAACATACTATTAAAACTAATAAATGAATTCAGTAAAGCTGCAAGATACAGGATTAATATACAGAAATCTGTTGCTTTTCTACACAGTAATAACAAACTATCAGAAAGAGAAAGTGAAAATCAATCCCATTTAAAATCACATCAAAAAGAATAAAATACTTAGGAATAAACTTAACCAAGGAGGTGAAAGACCTTTACTCTGAAAACTGTAAAACACTGATGAAGAAAATTGAAGATGATACAAAGAAATGGAAAAATAGCCTGTGCTCTTGGATTGGAAGAATTAATATTGTTAAAATGGCCATACAACCCAAAGCAATCTACAGATTTAATGCAATCCCTATCAAAATACCCAAGACATTTTTCACAGAACTAGAACAAATAATCCAAAAATGTATATGGAACCACAAAAGACCTGGAGTTGCCAAAGCAATCTTGAGAAAAAAGAACAAAGTTGGAGGTATCACTCTCCCAGTCTTCAGACTATACTACAAAACTACAGTAATCAAAACAGCGTGGTACTGACACAAAACCAGACACATAGAGAGAGCCAAGAAATAAACCCACACACCTCTGGTCAATTAATCTATGACAAAGGAGGCAAGAATATACAATGGAGAAAAGACAGTCTCTTCAATAAGTGGTGCTGGGAAAATTTAACAGCTACATGTAAATGAACGAGATTAGAACATTTCCTCACACCATATACAAAAATAAACTCAAAATGGATTAAAGACTTAACTATAAGACCTGAAATCATAAAGCTCATAGGCAGAACACTCTTTGACATAAATCGTAGCAATATTTTCTTGGATCTGTCTCCTAAGGCAAAAGAAGTAAAAGCAAAAATAAACAAATGGGGCCTAATTAAACTTTTTTTTTTGCACTGTAAAGGAAACCATTGACAGAATGAAAAGACAACCTATGGAATGGGAGAAAATTTTTGCAAATGATATGATCAATAAGGGGTTAATATCCAACATATAAAAACAGCTCAACATCCAAAAAAAAAGCCCAATTTAAAAATGGGCAGAAGACATGAACAGACATTTTTCCAAAGAGGAAATGCAGATGGCCAAGAGGCAGATGAAAAGATGCTCAACATCGCTAATCATCAGGCAAATGCAAATCAAAATCACAATGAGATATCACCTCACACCTGTAAAATGGTTATCATCAAAAAGTCTACAAATAACAAATGTTGGTAAGGATATGGAGAAAAGGAAACCCTCCTACACTGTTGGTGGGAATGTAAATTGGTACAGTCCTGTGGAAAACAGTATGGAGGCTGCTAAAAATAGAAAACTAAAAATAGAACTACCATAAGATCCATGAATTCCACTCTAGTATATATCTGGAAAAAAAAATTCAAAAAGGTACATGCACCCCAATGTTCATAGCAGAATTATTTACAATTGCCAAGATACGGAAGCAACTGAAGTATTCACAACAGATGAGTGGATAAATAAGATGTGGTATATATATAGAATAGAATATTACTCAGCCATAAAAGAATGAAATTCTGCCATTTGAAGCAATGTGGATGGACTTAGAGAATATTATGTTTAGTGAAACAAGTCAGACAGAGAAAGACAAATACTGTATGATATCACTTATATGTGGAATCTAAAAACTAAAACAAATGAATGTATATAGCAAAACAGAAACAGACTCACAGATACAGAAAACAAACTAGTGGTTACCAGTGTGGAGCGGGAAGGGAGAGGGGCAAGACTGGGGTAAGGGATTAAGAGATATAAAGTACTATGTATAAAATAGATAAGCAACAAGGATATATTGTACAGCACAGGGAATTATAGCCATTATCTTGTAATAACTTTTTTTTTCAACATCTTTATTGGAGTATAATTGCTCTACAGTGGTGCGTTAGCTTCTGCTGTATAACAAAGTGAATCAGCTATACGTATACATATATCCCCATATCCCCTCCCTCTTGCGTCTCCCTCCCACCCTCCCTATCCCACTCCTCTAGGTGGTCACAAAGCACCGAGCTGATCTCCCTGTGCTATGCGGCTGCTTCCCACTAGCTATCCATTCTACATTTGGTAGTGTATATATGTCTATGACACTCTCTCACGTCGTCCCAGCCCACCACTCCCCCTCCCCGTGTCCTCAAGTCCACTCTCCACGTCTTATCTTGTAATAACTTTTAATGGAGTATAATCTGTAAAAATACTGAGTCACTTTGATGTTCACTTGAAACTAATATAACATTGTAAATCAACTATACTTCAATTTTTTTTAAAAAAAGAATAAAAGTGGCCCTAAGAGCCATCATCCAATAAAAAATTCTGTGTGGTCACTGTTTCTGTGCTACTCTTTCTAGCCAACAAAACCAAGCCTCCTACTACAGAGGTAAATTGCCCAAGCTCACACGTGACCGGACAAGTCCTCATATTCTGGTCTTCAGACTCCCAAGCCAGTGCCCTTTCCATCAGACACAGGTGAGCCAAGAAAACAGCTCCACCAACACTGCTGTTGACGGAATGTGAGCACATGTGTTCATGTGTATATTAAGGTTGCTCAGCCTCTACACTTGGGCCCTTGGGCCCTGACAATGCTTGCTGTGGGGGACTGTCCAGTGTATTGCAGGATGTCTAACAGCATCCCTGGCTTCCATCCAGTAGATGTCAGCTGCATCCTTCCTCCAAGCTGTGAAAACTGAAAGTGGAGCCAGACATTGCTAAATTTTACCTGGGGAATGGGGGAAAACCATCCCTGGTTGAGAACTACATATCTATGTGTATGTGTGTATATACGATATGAATGATTTTATGAATATTCATGAAGCATCCCCTCAACTCCCTAAAAAAAGAAAACAAAGGAGAAGTTCTGCAGGTACTGAAATCTTCCAAGGCAATCTTCTAGCTTTCAGATGCTTGCTATCGCTCTCCTGCTTTCCTTTAAGTTTTAGGCACAGTAGCCAATGTTGCGTTTTTATGGCAGGTTTACTCTATTTGTATAACATCACAGCTTTTCACTTCACCTCAAATTACCTTTCGGCTACACACAAATACACATTAAAAAGTACCTTTATAGAAGATAGTCAACATTCAGAAACAGGCTTTACAGATCAAAGGATTTCAAATACATGCTTCTCATCTTTACCAGAATCAGGATCTGTGTTTGTAAAAACATCAGACAACCAGGCCTGCACTGGCTCCAGTGTCATAGTGGTGAACCCCAACAGAGACAGGCCAGGTGAAAGGCTGGATAAAAATGAGTTAACATTGGTATAATCACTGATTCTGAGTTTGCATAAGGTCAAATGAGAAGTTTAACAGATTGTTAAAACATTCTTTTCAACTGGTTATTTTGAAATCATATTGAGATAGACATGGTTTTTCTTCTAACCCTTTAAGTTGACCTTTCTGAAACTTCTCTTTAACTGGTTGTGCTGAAGCCACGTAGACCGCTGAGATACACATGGCTTTCCCCTTTAAGGCCCCAAGTTGATCTTCCCTTTAAGTACACATATTAGTCGACATGTAAACTGTCCCACTTGAACACATCTTTCAAAATGGATGTCAGTGCCAGCCAGTGACCCAGAAGCTATAGCTTCCTTCCTGTGTCAATAGTGGGGCTGAGAGGACTCTGCAGCTTGGGGCTCTGGCAGAGCAGATGTTTGACTTCCAGCATCCCCCATGTGATGGCAGATGGGGGCCTTACCTTTGGGAATGGTGATCTGACAGCTCAGGTCACAGTCCTGCTGCAGCTGATAAAAAGCCACTTCCTGCAGCCGGGCTCGCTCCAGCTCTGAGAGGCTCTGGATGGGGACTGACCTCAGCCGTACGCTGCGACCCGACATACTGTTCCACGTGAAGTCACCCTGCAGATCAAGGGGAAAAACATCAAGGGTCACACAGTAATCTACGACTCACAAGCCTCAGCCTCTCTCTCAATCGGTCATAAAGTCAAGCAAACTTCATTTTTATGTCCCCAAATTGGCTCTCAATCCCTAAAATCAAATCCACTCTTACTTAACCGTGGATTTACTCAGTCAATTGCAAACATCAAAATCTGGAGTATCTGCTAGGTCATCTGGTCCCATAAAACGATGCAAAGAAAACTATGTGGAAAGATGCTTCAAGGGTCCTGCCTCCTCTCTTTTATGGGAACACATGGGAACTTTTCGCTTTTTATTTCTCAGTAACAGGAAGAACTACTGCTAATTGCCATTGTGCATACTAGACATAGGAGGGTAAACGTATATTGATAGCCTACCGTGTACCAGCAATGTGCCAAGGGCTTTTTAGTTACTTCCTCTATATAATAATACAATCTAGTATATTTATTATATATGACACAATATATTATTATTATATATAATTCATACTTATGATACATTATTGTAATATATACTTAGGATACATTATGTTGATATTATAGTAATATATAGTATGTATAAATATAATATAATATAATATAGATGAAATTGAGGCTTAGGAAGGTTAAGTAATTTTCCCCAAATTGTAAAACTTACAAGATTTGAAACTAACCAGGACTGGAGCTAAAAAATCTTAGGCTTTTAAATTCTATGCTAAATTGTAACCACTGAGTTTCTATTTATAGCAGTCTAATGAGCTATTTTGATCACAGTAAGGATAGAGATATGATCAATAAAAGCTACATATATTTATAGAGATGTTTGATGCTAAAATACTCCACATCAGAGAATCAAAGCAAAGATTCCCACAATCCTGAGTCTATTTGTGTGCTCACATACACACCTCTGATTTCACACCTCTGAGAGTGAATATCTCTACCCTTGATGCAGACAGTGAGAAAGTGATGACCTAAGAAACAATACTTCACAATCCTCTGAAGCCCAATGTCCCCTCACTGAGGAGGAATTCCTACGTATCACAGATATCAACCAGGGCACAACAGCTTTGAAGAGGTATCTACTGTTTCCTTAACAATCAAGAAAAATTCTGGGAGAAGGAATAGTGCTGGGCCCTACAGACACTGCCAGGGACTTCTTGTGGATGTGGGGAACATTTAAGGAATCCCAGAAGACTTCACCATCCTCATTATTCACCTCAAGGAAGAGAGACAGAAAGGCTGGCCCCAGCGACTGCTAAGACACCTTTGCTCCCTACTGGTAGCAAATTCCTGCCTAGAAGGTTCATTCCAAAGAGTGAATGGCACTATGTTAATTCTTTGATATTTTTTTCCTCTTTATCTGGGATTTCATTGATTTATTTATTCATTCATTTAACAAATGGAGATATCATACTCTAGTAGGGGCAGAAAATAAACAAGGGTAAGTAAAGAATATAGCGTGTTAAGTAATGATAACTGCTAAGGAGGGAACACAAAGCAGGGAAGGGGCCAGCAGTGCGAGTAGAGGACAGGGATTTACATTATTAGGTGGAAGGGCTGGGAAAGACCTCACAGGGAAGTCCAGGCTTGAGCAGAAGTTAAAGGAGATGAGGAATTTGTTTGTTTGTCTTCACACCTGTGCATTTGCATCCAGTGGATGATGATGAGGACTACCAGGGGCCCAGGAGGGGCCCAGGGAGCAGGATGTGGGAACGGGTCAGGGCCGAGGAGTGAGTGAGTAAATCTAGGCAAAGGGGGTAGGTTGTAGTCACATTTGGTGAACTGAAGAACATTCTTCCAGGCCCAGTGTATTTTGGATTTTTTTCTTTTTTTCTTTTTTTGGTATAGCTGGACTAACCACAAGTTTAGACAGGAATTGGGGACTTAAGTCTTGGGTGTACCTCTCACTCACACCCTTTAAGCTTAGGGCACCACAGGTACAATACCAGTGAATTGCTTTCCCCTCACCCCAAATGGGAAGTTCCAGATGACTTGGTGATTTTTAAATATGAAGTTTAGGTATCTAAGGGAGCCCGCTGCTACTTGAAGTGTCAAAATGGAATTACGTATCTATTCTTTAAATGCATTTAAAAATATGCCCTCCGATGGGCTCTAGTATCTGTAGCAGGGGTTGGCTATCTTTTTCTGTAAAGGGCCAGATAGTAAATATTTCAGGATTTGTGGGCCATGTGGTCTCTGTCAAAACTACTCAGATCTGCCTTTGTGGCATGAGAGCAACCATAGACAGTTTATGAATGAATGGGTGTGGCTGCGTGCCAGTCAAATTTCATTTACAAAAAATAGGTGGAAGGCTGGATTTGGACAGTGGGCTATACTTTGCCAACCTTTGAACAATAGCTCATGACTGAAATAAAATAAATCAATCCCTAGAAGACACATTTTATTTTTATTTAGTATGACGTCCTGCATGATTAATTCAAACAAAATTCAATGAGCACCTATTACATGCTAAAAACAGAACTAGGCTTGGGATTATCAAAATGACAACACAGTCCTTGTTCTTAAGGAGTTAAATTTTGGTAGGAAGAACACACTCAGTCCATGAAATACAGAGATTATGATACTAGGAGTAAGTACCAAATGCAATGGGATGCCTAGGAGAAAAGGCTTTGACATCTATCTAGGGATCAAGGAAAGCTTTATAAGAAGGCAGTGTTTCACAGGAGACCCGTAAGTTGAATAAGAGGGGTAAGGGTTTGCTCTGTAGAAATGCAACATTGGAAAAAACAGTAGGTGCCAAGGCAAATGAATTTGAGAGAACGGCCTTGTTTGGGGGAAATTACAAGGCTAGAAGGAAGGAAATAGCAGGAGGCGAAGCCACGCAGAAATCAGGGCCATATCCTGGAGGGCTTTCTCAGCAGGCTTTGCAAAGTAGATTGGATTTTATTCAGCAGGTGATGGCTAGTCATTAAGGAAGCTTGAGTAAGAGAGGAACATGATCAGATTTGCATATGGGAAAGATGACTGGAAACACACTTCTAAAGGAATTGAGGGAGGGCGCAAGCCAAAGATGCAGAAATCGGAAGAGACACTGGGCTAGGTATGATGCTGATTCAAATTTGAACAGATAGGGAGATGCTTAGAACCACAGAGATGCTTGGGGACAAATTGTATGTAGTGGAGGGTAGGGAAGGAGTAATCTAGGATGACTTAAACATTTCTGGCTTGAGCAACTGGGAGGATGGTACACTAAATCACCAAGATGAGGAAGAGCAAAACGGAATTAAGTTTGGTGGGGGGGAGAAGAAAGATGTTCAAATTTGACATTTTGAAAGTGATATTTTATCTCTAAAAAATAAATAAATAAAACACATTACCAAATCTGGCAAAATAGAATCAGGCCAGTTTACATCTTCCTTGAGCCTTCATTTTCTTCTCCCAACTAAAACAGTTGCAACGCCATCAAGTAATACATAGTTCTGGAAACTGTTCACAAATGACTACACTTAGCATAATAAAAAAGTGAAGTGTGATGCTTTAAATTTCTCTGAGCCCATTATACATCATAGCCCATGACTCTTAACTTCGTAGACTTTTTAAATTCTTTGGTAAATTTGGAATTATCAGCCAAAAGAGAGAAAAGGCTTGGTCTATTTGTAATGACTTGAATTTATGGAGTTGTTGTCTCCTAAGACTTTAGTTCTTATAGCAGCTGATGGCTCAGGAGAAGGCTACAGCCAAATCCCAGAAAGAGGAAAGAGTGTGGCACTTTCTTGAAAGCAGGGCAGCTGCATTGATCAGGCTTTGGAAGAGTCATTTCACAAAGGAGGTAATACCAATTGGTCCCCAGAGCCAATTGGTTCTTAAACCCATCCTTAGCACATGGCTGAAAAAACAATTTTCTTGGGAGAGAAGGTCATCAAATAATTAACAAAGAGGGACTTCAAAGATATCTCCAAAGCTACCTATTATCAAATGTGTGGCATCTTAAAAAATATCAGTTACATTTTTGATTATGGGTAATGGACCAAGTTGCTTCATAATCCATTTTATACCACAAACTTGAATAACTAAAGCCTGAAGTGTTCATACAGACCTGGAAAAGTCTGTATGGGCCACTCCAGTTCATCACTCTCCACCCTCCACCATCTCATTGTCTTTTGCCACCTGCCAATCAGCAGTCATGAATACATCAAATAATCTGCATCTTCCCCTATGTCCCAATTTTCTCACCACTCCCAATCTATATTTCTACCATTGTGAATTTCAATGATTTTTTTTTTCAGATTAAGCACATGCGATTTCAACATGTTTTTTAAAGTTGGAAATATGTGAGGTCCATTTTTGGGAAATTATAAAATTAACACAATTAACTGACAGGTTAAAACCATATTCATTCATAGTATCTTGGGATAAAGTCAGGAGGTATCAGTGACTGCCCTAAATGACATAGAACAGTGTTCTTCATTTTTATTTTTATCCTTAATGCAATATAGACATTTTGAGAATCAAGAGGCCTAATTTCAGAGCCAAGCGCACATACAGTCAAGGAAATGTCACAACACAATGGATGGGAAACTCTGCAAACATGTCTTAAAACTACAGTTCTATTGCTTTTTAAGGCGTGATAATTTAGTGTTGGCTCACAATAAGTTACTTGGTCGAATGCATCCACATTCCTAATTTCAGTCCACATCATCTTTTAAAATTAATTTGTTTAAAGAGCCCTTTCTCAAAACATTCACCCAAGGTTTATGCAAATTATCCCAAGGTTCAAATCAGAGTATTCGCAATGAAGTACCTAGAAGTCTAAAATCTAATATCAGCCTGTTTCTCTCCCGCCTTCTCACCTCTCCCTTCAGGTTGCTACAGCTGAGGACGGAGTCCCCAGATGCGGCACCCGTGGGAACCACACAGACCAGAGTTGCGGGGAGTCGCCGAGCAAATCCATGAGGTTTCCACATCTCCTCAGGTGCCTCTTTCTAGAATTCCTAGGGGTCACAGTGTTTCTGTGCGTAAAATATGTTTGCCTTTATATTACGGAAATTGTCAAATATGAGCGAAGAAAGAGATTAGACTAATGACCTCGCAGAGGTTCTGAGGCAGGTGTCTGTTTTGGTTTCCTGATTGACTGACCCATGCAGCCAGGATTGAGAGCCACTGCGCTCAAGGGTTGATCAGATTCAGGTTGGGTTGTAGTAAGTCTGCTGTTCCTAGAAAATTCAAGCAGTTCACCGCCAAAGAAAGATGCAATTTTACCACAAGATGTTACTTTTTGAAACAAAATGTGAGCTTTAAGACACTCAGGAGTAAGCATGATCTGCTTTCTTTTATTGAACAACAACAACAAATGACTTGAACCAGACACTCAGAGTCTAAAGCCTATACTCTTAGCCACTACAATATCCAGGCTGGTGGATACAAAGCTTGAGAGATGCCCTTCAGCCTGCATTTTGTTCTGCAGAGGTAGAGAGAAGTATAGTATGGAGTTACCAGATAGAAGGTGTGGCAGACAGAATAATAAGACGGCCACGTCTTAATTCCTAGAACCTGTGAATATGTTACCTTACCTGGCAAAAGGAACTTTGCAGATGGGATTAAGTTAAAGGATCCTGAGATAGGGAGGTTATTCTGGATTATCCAGATGAGTCCAACCTAATCATAAGAGTCCTTACCAGAGAGAGGCAGAGGTGGCTCTGTGTGTGTGTGTGTGTGTGTGTGTGTGTGTGTGTGTGTGTGAGAGAGAGAGAGAGAGAGAGAGATTGATTTGAAGATACTAGGCTGACAGCTTTAAAGACGGAGGAAGGAGCCATAAGCCAAGAAATGCAGGCAGCTTCCAAAAGCTGGAAAAGGCAAGGCACAGATTCTCCCCCAGAGCCTCCAGAGGAATGCAGCCTTTGATTTTAGCTGAGTGAGACTGACCTCCAGAACTGTAAGACATTAAATTTCTGATATTTTAAGTTTATGGTAATTTGTTACATCAGCAATAGGAAATGTAACAGAGAAGCAGTAGGAGGGAGCATTAGAAGAGAAGGTTGGTGAAGGTCAAGGGGATCGAGTTCAGATGAGGATAAGCTCCCAGACACTTAAGAAAGTAGGTCTTGACCTCCCATCAGATTTTTATCTCCCTCTTTCCTGGTGCTACAGTGCTGCTTCATACTATAGGTACCACCACCAATGATCTGAGCTGGAGAGGTTCCAAGATTGGAATTTTGAAAGCACTTTCCCCACTAAACAGAATTTTAGAAAGTTATACATAGTAAATATTTCAGGCTTGTGGTTCATATAGTCTTTGTCACAGCTACCCAGTTCTGCCAGTGTAGCACAAAGGCAGCCATAAACCACATGTAAACAAAAGTTCCAATAAAATTTTACTCACAGACACTAAAGGTCTAATCTCATCTAATTTTCAAGTCACAAAATATTATTCTTTTGATTTTTTTCAACCATTTAAGAATGTAATAACCATTCTAGGCACGTAGGTCATACAAAAACAGGCAGCAGGCCTATCCCAACCCTTGATATAAAGAGATTGGGATCATTTAGGACCCTACACATACTTATTTAGCATCTACTACCATGTGGCAGAGACCCAGTCCCTAGCACTCTGCATCATGAGCTACATACATCAGCTAGACTCATGAGGGCAAGAACCTTGTCTGGTTTACTGACCTGGGTGTTCCCAGTATCCAAGATAGTACCTGGCAATTAATTATCACTGAAGAATAAATAATTCACAAGCAATAAATATTTGTCAGTCTAGGGACTACATGAATCACGTACATCATGAGTTCAATAAGAAATTGGAAACTAACCAACTCGGGTAATAGCGTATCTATGAGGGAAAATGTCTTCTGGATTTGAGTAAACTGCTAAGAAACAGTCTTTTGAAACAGAGCCTGTTGATGAGCCCCAAAATGCCAGTATATGCGGGCAGAAGATAAGCGTAAAAATATCGGACCTGAGGAATAATGAATCTCTGACACTCACACTCATATATCAGATCTCTTATGAGCAGGAAGACACAAACACAAAGGTCAGTGTTGCCCTGTGACCCTCATCACATGGGCCATGAAGTAATAAACAAGCACCCAGAAGCGTGCCAAAGCCCACCAGCACAGCCTAGGATGTGTTTCTGGCTGTTCCTGAATTCTCAAATGCACATTCCAGCCCAGCATTTTTCTTTGGTGACTGTTTATCTCATAAATGGATGACTCATTTTAAGGCTCTCTGGATCCAGTTTTTGAGTGGTTGTCATAGGACTTTTTTTTTTTTTTTTAGATTGAAAGTGGATGATTTCTAATTTGTTTCAATTTCATAAATGTGAGGTTGAAAGTGACCCAATGTTTCTGGATAGACAAAAGCCCTTGATAGTTATAAAAATATCCTTTTTATTTTCGGGTACTGTGGGACAGCGTTAATAAAAGGTAACAATACGATACAAAAGGATATAGCACAGTGGTTCTTGGGGGTGATTTTGCCCTCTCAGGGGACATTTGGCAATGTCTGGAAACATTTTTGGCTATCATGACTCTAGGGTGGGGTTTCCTACTGGCAACTAGTGAGTAGACATCAGGGATCTACTCAACATCCTACAATACATAGAACAGCCCCCTGTGCCCGCAATAAAGAACTACCTGCCTCCAAATGTCCACAATGCAGAAATCGAGAAAACCTGGCATAGCGTAAGTTGGGTCTGCTGTTAGGCTCAAATTACACACTATCTCCTCAAAATGATGGTGTCAGAAGACATTAACACTCATATGAGTTTTGTTTATCATCAAAGGGATGCACCATGCACTCTATACTCTTATGCATGCTATGCATGATAATGTATATTATACATGTATTATTCTGTATATTATGGAAATAAATAAGCAGAATCATAGAAGTTATTTAGAACTAGCATTAAGAAGCACAAACAACACAAACCAATTGAAAAGAGGCACACAAAAAAAGCCTCAATACAATAGAATCTTGATCAACCGGAGAACAACTCACCAAAAGCATTAACTAAAGAGATTTCCTTCCCACCAGAAGTATATGTCTCCACATTTAGAAAAAAAAAAGAAGCAAAAGGCAAACTGAAAAACCAACCATCTAATATCTGTGATTTATTCGGAAAGGTCATTCTTTTGAGCTAAATTGCATCTTTACAAACAGACTTGATTTCTCCCATGAAATAAAATTGATTGAAATACTTTTGGTTTTGGTCTATACCACATTGTTTTATTATGTCCTTGAAACTAATCTCTAATTGCAGCATCTCTTTAACCTCATCCAACTGTAAACTTCCCAAGGCCCAGTGAGCCAACAAGAAGTGATGCAAGGCTGCTCACAATATGGCCTGCAGACAATTCTTGTAAACGTGCAGGTTTCTGGGCTCTAAGGCAGATTTAGGGAACTAGGGTCACAAGGAATGGGGCCTAAGTACCTTCATCATAAACCAGAATCCTCAGGGTGATTCTTATCTTTGCACAATAAAGATTGAGGCCCACTGGTATGGTAGTAAAGACTTGGATTCAAATAGCTATGAGCTCTTTGGCAAGATTCAGAACATCTCCAAGCCTCAGTTTTCTCACCAATAAGATGGAGTAAAGAAAAAGACTTAACTCCCAGGTTTGTAGCGATGGCATGAGGCAATGCAAGTGAATTTCTTGCAGAGTGCTCATTAGCTCCCAGCAAGCCCTGAATATGTGGTAAAGTTATCATTAATTTTAATCATCATTCCTCTAAATTTGCGTCCCCTTTTTAAACCTGGCAGTTTTAGTGACACCAAAAACTCTTAAGAAATATGTGTTGGATTCATGAATAAATGGTTCCACTATGTGTAAGATGCCTTTTCTACGTGTTTACAAGCCAGCCAGCTGGATTGTGGTTCCATATAGGTGAGACGCAGAAGCAAAGACCAGATCGGTAAGTTAAGGTCTGAAAAATGGCATGCCACTTAGATAAACCATGCCAGGGGCTGAATTTCTTTTGTTTTCTACTGTGGCCAGCTGTCAGTTATTAATAATTAATAATTGCTGAAGCATGGCATAAGTTTAAATACCAGGCTCACAACCAACATTTCTGAAAAGGGCTGCCTAGTTCTTTGTAATTCCAAAATAAACACATCTCCAATGACAAGGAACTCCCTTCCTCATGATAACATTTGCTAATTCTTCTCTTGATTCTTCAAGCACTCCTTCTCAACAGATCTTTAGGAAGATTTAATACTTCTATATTGTATATAATTTTTGTTTTATTTATCTATTCTGGTCCTTTTTTTAAAAGCAGAAATTTTAGAAAAGTCTGAACGTTTGGTTGGTATAGCAGTCCATTTTAACCTTTTGCCTTCGTATATTCGCTATCGATTGCTACATAAGGGGTACCAAAATATGTTAGAGTAACATGATGGAAAAATGCACCTCACTCATTCAACAAATATTTAATCGGCACCTTCTATAGGCCAGGCGCTATCCTACGTACCGTGGATTCATTGGTGAACAAAACAAAGAGCCCTACCCTCATGGAGCGGCTAGGTCAGTAGAGGAAACTGATAAGAAACAAACATAATAAATGAGTAAATTACACAGCAAGTTACAAGGTGATAAGGCCTAGAGAAAAAGAGAAGGTAGAGGAGTGTGAGGGGAATCAGGAGTGCTGGGAGGGTTTCCAGGGCAACCTTACCGCGAATGTGATATTTGAACAAACTCTTATGGAGGTGAGGTAAGGAGACAGGCAGATTTCAGGAGATGGGCATCCCAGGCAGGGGTGAGTTGACACGGGGGCAGCTTGGGGCAGTGGCTAAAAGCAAAGGTTGGCAAGCTAGGCTGCCTGGGCTTGAATCCCAGTTCTGCCACTTTCCAGCCATGTGGCTTTTAGCAAGCTTATTTTCTCTCCCCATGCTTTGTTTTCCTAATCTATGAAATGGGGATGATGACAAGCCAGGGCTTGGTAAACTACTGCCTGTGAACCAAATCCCATCTACTGATTGTTTTTGTAAATAAAGTTTTATTGGCATATTGCCACAAACATTTCTTTAGGTATTGTCTATGACTGCTTTCATGCTACAGTGGAGGAGTTGAGTGGTTGTAACAGAGACTGTCTGGCCTGTAAAGGTGAAAATATTTACTATCTGGCTCTTTATAGAAAAAGTTTGCTGACCCCTGTACTAGACTAAAAGTAAAGGCACATCTATGATTAGGATTTGTCTTTGGGATCAACATTTTCCTCCTCTCCTAAGATTTTGCTTCTCTGGGCAACATCCCAAAGAACCTGTAAAGAGATCACATGACACAGTAAGACTTGGGGATATTGTAAAGTATGTAAAAGCTAGGGTGAAATAAAAGTGGTTATCTGCAAATGGCCTATTTATCTGGATTATTGATAAACCAAAGTAGAAATGAACATTGTCAAACCCAGTGCTGTGCTACCACCACTCAAAAACCAAAAAACAACACCAAAAAAACCCAAACATCACTCGTCACACACATCTTGTTTCCAGTGGAAAGAACCTTTCCAACGGTTGGCATAGAGGGGAAAACAGCCACATATTCGAAGTTCCCAAAGGCAAAAACGTCAGAACAAAAGGCAAATTTCATTTCTGTGTATCCCTAGTCGAATTGTGGACTTGTCTACCAGCCACCAATTTAATTTTGAGTTTTAAGCTTCACTTGACTCTT
Organism: Eubalaena glacialis; assembly: GCF_028564815.1. Lineage (NCBI taxonomy): Eukaryota > Metazoa > Chordata > Mammalia > Artiodactyla > Balaenidae > Eubalaena > Eubalaena glacialis. The sequence continues at coordinate 9,119,487 of NC_083736.1, forward strand.
GGATGGGGAAGAGGTAAAAGAGCCTGCACAGATCTCAAGAGTGTGGAAAATGGAAACAGCTACAAGAATTAGAAACTTCTCAATGACAGCTCTAGCAGCTGATAGTTTTGCTTGTCTTTCTATAATTAAACTTAGTTCACTGAAATTAGAACGACAGACCTCCAGAGACGGACTGGACCTTAGAGATATTGCTAACTACTCTGCTAGCTACTGTTCTAGGTCCTTTATTTATATTAACTCATGTAATTCTTGCAACAACTCTAAGGACTATGTTACCATTATTACCCCCATATTTCAGATGAGGAACTCTTAAGTGACTTGTCAAGATCACACACCTAGTAAATGGCAGAATTAGAATTTGAAGCGTGGCTGCAGGTTCCAGAATCTAGACGGTAACTATCATAGGTATTTCACCACTTCTCCTGATAAGTCAATCCAGCCCCTACCTTTACAAAGGAGCAAAGCAAAATCCAAAGAAGTTAGGTGACTCTGCAGTAGCAGAGTGGGATCTGGGTGGTAAGGGTCACATTCTGCCTTTTTCCACCACCGAGTCTCCTCATTCTGAGACATAACCTTATAATAGGGTAAACCAGATGATTTAAAAATCCAGAAGCTTAAGGTTTTCCTCTTTTTTAAAGCAGAGCACATTCGGTTTATGATTAGCCTTATCTAACATCTGAGCTGTTCTCCAAAGCCCATATTTATCAGAGCCACGGCAACTAAAATGTTGCCCAAAGTTCAAGAAGTCTAGAGGGGAAGATAAGCCACTTTACCCTTTCAGACCTGAAAAACAGCCTGCGCTGAACCTTTGGAGAAATCAGCCCAGTTCCATTTCATCACGGCATGCTGCTTCCTGGTCCAGGTTGCTCATTTCAAGCTGCTCCAACATTATCATTCAGTCTAAAAATAACGTTCTCATAAATCTCTATTGGCACAGACAGTACTTAGCTGTCACACATCTCAGACACTGATCAATCCACTTTTCTTCCCACATCACAAGACAAATGTGGAACAATCACAACATTTTATCACAGTAATCTGGAAAAGAAATAGAAGTATAGATATTTATATTGCTTACCCATGAATTATATTCAGCTGTGTCTTTGCTGGCCTCTCTAATTTCACTGAACTAAGCTTGTAGTAGGAACTTGAGTCTGCTTGAAAAAAATTATTTTTTTTGGTGAAAAATGCATCCTGAAATGGCAGATTGCAACGAGTGTCTGAGAAATGGCCCAGCTGGCATAGCTGTGACTCCCACGATACCTTTTGTTGCCAGAGACCTCCGCTACCATGAGTCTTGGGGCCAAAAAAATGCAATCTTTTCATCGGACCATTGAGATGTTCCTGTCCCTTCAGAACAGAGGCAGGCTGTGCGGCTGAGTGAGTGAGTGTGTGAGTGTGTGAGTGTGTGTGTGTGTGTGTGAGAAAGGCAGTGCTAAGGGGGAGGGACAGAAAGAAGGCAGAGAAATTGAAACTGGATTTCCTGCTTTTTATTTTCATAGGACTATATTGAAGAGATATTCTGGAGTTAGAAAAGGATTCCTCTTAAAAAAAAAAAATCCCCTTTTCCGCAGGGATCTACAAATGGTAATTGGATTGTAACTGTGCAAACTGTCCTTATTAGGAATCAACCAAAGAATGACGGAAGCCTCGGGTAAAACCCCTGACAGCATGATAAGGCACATAGGGTGCTTTCTTTGTTTAGGATAAATTCTCAATTCTTAAATTACATTTTAAAAACACTGCCTTCTTCCTTTTTCTAACACTAGAAAAAACCATTAAAAAACAAAACGGTTTCATTCTCCTTTATTCTCAAGTACAACACATGCTCTGAATTTTACGCTCTTTGTGGAACAATAGTCCTTGAGAAATTGTTCATTTCCTGAACAGAGGGTGTGGAGGTCAGAGTGGGTGTAACCACGTGGCCATGTTTAAGAGGGTGCAGGTTGCGGGTGGAGGTGGCGGGGAGATAGCCATGAAGAGCAGAGAGAAAAGGAAAGATTTAAAACATATCCTGACCACTAATTACCTTGATCTCCATGTATTCCACATGGCGCTGAACCAAAACTAACTCAAAAAGACATCTTTGTTTTCCAGTCAATATGAAGTTATAGCCCTCTTGTGGTCTCAAGTGAATTCCAACAAAAGAATCACTGTGATTATAATTGACAAACTGAGAAATGATTTCATGGAAGACCTTACTGACTCAAAATTTAGGGACTCGGTACATTTTTTTACTAGGATTCTGTGAGGTTAATCATCTCTTGATGTAAGCCACACATAGCTTCTGCTGCTGCTGGTATTTAGTAAGAGGAAAGAATTTAAAAACAATAAAATACGTCAGATGGTTTTCTTTACTAGAACAATTACACTTAAAGAGAAATTCAGAGTAAAAATTTACCTGTTACGGCATATACCTTCGCCTCCACTACCCTCAAAACTCAGATGCTGAAAAGAGTCATCAGGGCTTCCCTGGTGGCGCAGTGGTTGGGAGTCCGCCTGCCAATGCAGGGGACACAGGTTCGATCCCTGGTCCGGGAAGATCCCACATGAATCAGAGCAACGAAGCCCGTGCACCACAACTACTGAGCCCACGCGCCTAGAGCCCGTGCTCTGCAACAAGAGAAGCCACAGCAATGAGAAGCCTGTGCACCACAACGAAAAGTAGACCCCTCTCGCCGCAACTAGAGAAAGGTCCGCAGGCAGCAACGAAGACACAGTGCTGCCATAAATAAATAAATAAATAAATAAAAATTTTAAAAAGAGAGTCATCATTCCAGCAGATAATCAATATAGTTCATGTAATCTGGATACTCATTTATGGAATTTAGACCCTCAATTAAAGTTATTTAATATAATATTTCACATGAGATCGATAAAAACCTGGAGACAACACCTCTCAGAGCCACATGTGGTAGTCCCAGGCATGGACCACACCTCTCAATATTCATGCCCTAGTGTCCCCTGCTCTTCAATCCTGACTGGCTCTGTGATCTGCTTTAGCCAATCAAATCTGGCAGAAACGATGGTGAGATAATTCTGGACCTAAGACTTAAGAAGGCCTGACAATTTCTGCTTTTCCATTCTTGGGACCCTTGAACCACCACGTCATAACTGTGGCTACTGTACTGGAGAGACCATGTGGAGAGGCCACATGGAGAGTGAGAAGAGCTTAGCTGTCCCAATGTCTCAGCTAAATCCAGCTCCCAGACAACCTCCCAGCTGAGTGAAGCCTTATAAGCGACCACTGTCCAGGCCAGCAGAAGTGTCCAGCTGAGCCCAGGTCAGATTGCAGAAACGTTGGCAAATAAAACGGTGGTTGTTTTAAGCCACCAAGGTTGGGGTGGTTTGTTATGAGGCAGTGAATAACCAAATCAGCATCTTCTTGTGTTGAAGATAGTGGAGCCACAGGATAAAACAGCCTGGGTCCTTGAATCCTTGTTTGGAACACAGCTGCCCCTCCAATCGTAGACACTATGAAAATATGAGTGAGTAACAAACTGTATGGTGAGATTTGGGGATGTATGTGATATGGCAGTCAACCTCACCTTCCTTAACTTCTTTTGTACACACAGATCACAGGTCTAAACAGTCTGAATCTGGAGTCCTACCCCTGGAACCTCTCGTGTACTTCTCCCCACTGAACGACACGGCAGGTCATTCCTTCACTTTCTACGTTTTCACGTGGAAAGAGAGTAGCTGCTCAACCAGATGATAAAATAAAAACTATTCTTTATAAGTCATTTTGCAGAACATGTAGAAAGTCTTTTATGAACAAGAGGATAAATGTATGTTTAATGACATCCTCCAGGTTTTAAATAATATATAGTCAATATTTAGAAATACGTGATGCTTTTCTCTTTCAGAATTATGACTTAATCTAATAAAATGGCATAGTGAAATTTCATCTAGATCACATTTATTACTGATAAACCTTTTGTTGGTCCAATTATCCTCTTTTGACCAGTACCATAGAATTGGCACTTGAGGTGTTGCTATTTTTTCTGATTGTACATAAAAAAAGTGAAAAAATTGTTAAGGACATTTCAATCCTTCTGATACCATACAGACTGCAGTGAAAATCTGATCTTTTAGTTTAATTATCAGACTCTACTTTTGTATTGTTCAGAACTTTCAGAGGTGAGGTGACAAGTAAAAGCACAGAAGGACGATTCTGTACTCTCTTCCCGGCTGTCATTTGCTTCCCTAACCATAGCTATCTGTCCTCTCCCCGCCCCCAGCACTTTAGTCTAAGTTCTAGTATCCTCCTGCTACTACTGTAACCCACTTGCAGAGAGAGTAACTTTTAGATCCTTTAGATCTAAATATCTACCATCAAAGCCAAGTATTAGGTAACTGGAAACTATTTCCAAATGCAATAGGTTTAACCCTTAGGCTGTATCACAGCATGCCAGTGACATTTTCTTCAATGAGTCCTTTGGAAGACACGTGTGCAAAGTAAGTAGGACACAGAGCACCCAACAAGAATTGGAAGGCCTCTCTGTAACTGGGAGAAATCTGGTAAATGCATGGAGGGCAGCTGAGTCCCCAAAGCCTTTACGGAACGGAGGCACAGAGATGTGCACAAATAGAGGCAGGGAAGCAGGAGGAAACAAACAGAAAGCTGATGGGCAATCACCTCCGGGAGTAAGGGTCGGGGCACTGGTGTTTGTTTGAAAGAAAGAGAAATAGTCATTTTAGGAAACCTCCCAAGTGTCATATCCTTTACAAGTAGGAATATGCATGCTAAGTTTTTGGGTAGAGGTTGTGACACAATGAAAGGGGTGTTTTAGGAAAGATGAATGATGCAGAGTGGTGCAGAACAGATGGGAAGGGGAGAGCAAGAGGAAGTAAACATTGAGGTCTACAGGGATGCTTTCCGTATGAGAGTCCCTCAGTTTGTCCAATAAATCTGGATCCCCAGAGAGTCAGATCCAGTATTATACTTGGAGAAATACCTTCAGGGGTACAGTGAGATGTTCGTATCTCACTTTATGTGTTGGGGAGGGTAGACCTAGAAAAGATCATTTTCTTCTGATTCTCGTAGGGATATATGGGTGTGATGTCACTGGTTTCAATATGATGCAGAGGATGGCACTTCTTGGGTAGACTGCTCCTTCTACCCACATTGCCAGGAAAGCTGCTATAAGGATGGATGCTGCAGGTTTCGCCCAAGAAGGACACTCAGATGAGAGGACACTCATTATGGGTAAGATGTCAGGTAAACTCTCTGAAGAGCAGGTAATTTATTCAGATATGAGCAGATTCACTGCTCATTAAATAAGAAATGGATTTTGGAACAAGATTATCTAAAAGATACAGGGATGCTGAAGAAATGTTACCCCAAACTAGAGAACTCAACCCCAAATTAGATATTTACAAATAAGCAGGAAGTAAAGCAAACCTTAAGGAAAGATGAATATCATATTTAGAAGATGGAAAAATCTGTACTGAAAACTCTTAGGCAAAACAAAATAGGCAACAATAACAAAAAACACCAAAGTGAATTCCTTTCCACTTTCTCATTTCAATGCTACATTTGACAACGTTTTGTTTCATCAATTGCACTTAACAGTTTGCAAAAGTCTCCTCTCATTGAGGTTCCTCTCTAATAGGAAAGGAAAACAACTTCCTAAAACTTACATTAGACTTAATCCACTTATTACCTTAACTAATTAATTTTGAGTATCACCAAATGCATAAACATCAGTCACCTCTAATCTATTGCCCAAGATGTGAGATGTTGACGATAAAACTTTCAGCTTCAGTTTAAGATAATTTATCCTATTAAACTCCTTCAACAGGTAGTTCAAAATCGGCATGAATTGTTGTAATACTTCAACCTAAGTGGGAAAGGGCAACTTACACATTTTCAATCAAAGGTTGGTAGTTAACTCACCTAAATCTTTACTCGTATAGCAAATGAGCAAGCAAGCTGTTTTAAATAAAAGTATATGCCTCTACATTACTTGACTGCAGGAAAAAAAGCCTAGTTTTAATAATATCCTTGGAATAGTTGCTTCAAAAGCAAAATCAGTTCAGATGCAGGTGGTGATAAATTTTAGAACAAACTCTACAAGGACCAGCCGTTCTCTATCCTGGTTGTGCATTAGAATTACTCAGTGCATACCTCAGTTAAAAAAAGAAAAGAATTACTTGGTGTGGTTTTCAAAAATACTCATGCCCGTGACCCCCTCCAGACCAACGAGGTCCAATAGATCTTTCTGCGATTATGGAAATTTTTGTACAGTCTGATATGCTGGCCACCAGCCACCCATGCTAATGAGCACTTGAGATGGGGCTAGCGAAACAGAGTCATTGAATTTTTCATTTTATTTAATCTTCATTGATTTAAATGTAAGTAGCCACTGTGGCTACTGGCTATTGTACTGGACAGTGCAGATATAGACCAAACCAGTAAGACTCTTCAGGGTTGGGGCTTAGGCATTGGCAGGTTTACAAAGCTCTCCAGGGGATTCTAATATGCAGTCCAGGATGAGAACCACTGTAATGACCTGGGATTAAGGAAATCATCAGGGGTGGCAAATTCCTTGCACTTTTTCCATAAGGCGTTACTTTTCTCCAAATTCCACTAAGCATGTGCCATGCACCTTTGCCTCTCTTGCTCCTGTCTCTGTTCCTCCCTTCTCACATCCCACCATACTCCCACGTGAAAGGTGCACTGTCTATCTATTCCTCTATTTACTGACCCTGCCAGATTTCTCTGACACCAAGCGTAGATTCTGATCCTTTCCCCTTCTCTTTCAGGGGCAGCAGAAATAAAATCTAATAATTCTACCTATTAAGAATTAAATCCCCTAATTTGTGCGCCCATAACTTAAAATTGTTTTTCACTTGCACAGGCTTTATCCAGATGCCACTTTCTATGATTTCTGCCATGGATGTGATGGGGGATACTTCTAACTGTAGCGCAGTTAAGCGACCACAGTCTTTGGGACGGTGTGATAAGCGGGTCTCATCTGCTCATTTGCGGCTGTTTCCTTCAAATGGGATGCGGTGTTACAGCACAGTGGTTGCAGGGCAGTTTCTGTGGTCCTACCGCCTGGCTTTGAATTCCAGCTAAGCCCACAACTAGCCATGTGCGTATCTAACCATTCTAAGCCTCAGTTACCTGCTCTGTAAAGTGGAGATAAAAAGAGTCCTGTGGGAGATGCAGAGAACAAACTAGCAGTTACCAGTGGGGAGGGGGAATGGGGGAGGGGCAATACAGGGGTAGGGGAGTAAGAGGTACAAACTATTAGGTATAAAATAAGCTACAAGGCTATATTATACAACACGAGGAATATAGCCAATATTTTATAATTAACTATAAATGGAGTATAACCTTTAAAATTGTGAACCACTATATTGTACACCTGTAACATATAATATTGTACAGCAACTATACTTTAATTAAAAAAAATAGCCCTGTGGGGAGGATGGAACGATGCACGTAATATGCATGATGAATGAGACATGTGCTACACACACACTCTCCTAGACCCAGATTTTGACACACACACCCCCGCCCCCGCAAAACACACACACAATTTTGTGGTGAGTAAAGCACATAGCAGGATAAACTTTTGGGAGGAAGTCATGGAATTCATAAAAACGTGTTCCAAGCAATGATTAATTAATGTGGCAATATGAAGACAATTTGGAAAATGGCTACAAGGAAAAGTAATATGATACTGTGATTTTTAAAAAATATTGACTCTATTTATTCTAATGAGTCTTCATTTTGATTGATTTCCATACCACCAGTTAATATTAATGGGACAAGGAAGTGTGTGCTAATAAACGTAGATAAACACTTTATTCATAAAAATGGTAAGACTCAGAATTCCAGGGGATTTAGATAGGTGAGGAATAACTAACATTTCTTGTGGATGTAAATATGTACCCATCATTTTTCCTAGCCCTAATTACGTACTCCCTGCTTTAATCATTAAACAATTTTATGAGGCAAGGTATCTTAATATGTACCCATTTCGCAGATAAAGAAAGAAATTAAGCACTAGGAGATAACTTGTCCAAGGAAACAGATTGTAAGTGACAGAGCTGGGATTCAAACTCATGGGCCTTAACCCCAGAGTGTGGGGTCTTAACCTTACCTCCCTATGAGTACCAAACCTTTCTCTCAAGGTATGGCGGGGTATGACTCAAAGAGTACATCAGAACGACTGTGTAAGGTGACTCTAGGCTCATCTCAAATCCTCTCTCATTTAGTTTTCTTACAAAATAAAATTCTGAAGTTTCTAAATTATCCATTATCAATAAGAAATTACTTCTAACATCGATTGAGGCATGACTTGACCTTGAGGTGGCAACTGTTGATCTAGAGCACAGGTGGACAGACTACAGCCCTGGCCATATCCAGCCCCTGCTTGTTTTTGTAAACTAGAGCCCAGCCAAGGCCCATTCATTTCCACCTTGTCTAGGGCTGTGTCCTGATACAATGGCAGAGTTGAGTGGTTGCACTAGAGACGTATGACTCCCAACGCCTATAATATTTATGACCTGGCTCTTCACAGAAAAAGTCTGTTGATCCTGTTCTGGACCCACCGAAAAGAAATCACCAGACATGTGGCACAGGAAATGACAGAGTTCCAAAGGAACCACATCTTTTTACAACTACCATTGCAACATGTACATATGTATGAGCAGATGAGTCTATAGAGATTGCTCAATAGCATATTTTTCCTTTATGTTGTTTTTGAGGCGCCAAGTGACCTAGACACACTTGAGATATGTAGGGAATAACCTGTGATGTCTCACTATGGAGGGAAGAGGAGGATTGGGAATGTTTAAATGCCAGATATTTTCCCAGAAATCTCTAGCTTCATAGGACACCTCCCTCCTCTGTAACCATCACACTCACCACCCTACCCGTCACATTTCAGCTAGTTTCTTGACTTATTTAATAACATTGGAAATCTATTTGATTCTTTACATTTGCGCCATTTCACTCTCACTAGATTGTACATAGACACAGCACTTAGAAGAAATAGCACTTACATTTTGTGCTTTTGCATATTTGTTGGTCGAAAGAAAGCTTTTGGGAAAGTACACCTCTGAGTTTATACTGAAAACCATTTGTGTCCATTAGCGTGGAAACAACAAGACCAGCTGGTAATATTTATATTTAGGACATTTGTTCCAAAGTAGTTAAAATCACTTCCAGTAAAAATGAAAAAAATCTTGCTTCCTGGCTTTTACTATTAAGTGTCAAAACATGTAAAAGGGGCAACTGAACAGAGAGAAGCTAATTTGCAGGATGACACAAAATGCCAGGTATGACATAAACAAACCATCTGCACTTACTGGCACAGAGCTGATGTTTTAGTTGCCATTTTTCAGACTTTTTTTTCCCCCAGAAATATTTTCTCTTCAATATACTACGCTTAAAATGATAAATTAAAAAGTGTTTCACAGACCTGGCTAAATAGTTTTGCTTTGATATAAGGAAAATAATGCTTCCTTTGAGCAATGAAACACACAGAAAATGAAGTTTAAAAAAGTAAATTATAGTAAATTACTCAGGCTTGGAGAGTTATAACTAATGGGTGCATTTTTAATAGACTTGATTTCTTAGAGCAGTTTCAGTTTCCTAGCAAACTTGAGTAGAAGGTTCAGAGCTCTCCCATATACCTCCTGCCCCTACTCATGTATAGCCTCTCCCATTACCAACATCCCCACTAGAGTGGCACATTTGTTACAATGGATAAACCTACACTGACATATTATAATCATCCTAAGTCCATCGTTTACATTAGGATTCACACTTGGTGTTGTATGTTCTACTGGTCTGAACAAATGTGTAATTACATGTATTCACAATTATAGTGTCGTACAGAGTAGTTTCACTGCCCTAAAAATCCTCTGTGCTCTACCTATTCATCTCTCTCTTCCCCCAACCCCTGGCAACCACTGATCTTTTCATTGTCTCCATAGTTTTGCCTTTTCCAGAATGTCATCTAGTTGGAATCATGCAGTACATAGTCTTTCCAGATTGGCTTCTTTTATTATGCATTGAAGTTTCCTTCATGTGTTTTCACAGCTTGATAGTGCATTTCTTTTAGTGCTAATAGTCTGTTATCTGGATGCACCACTGTTTATTTATCCATTCAACGACTGAAGGACATCTTGGTTGCTTCCAAGCTTTGGCAATTATGAATAAACATCCATGTGCAGGTTCTTGTGTGGCTATAAGTTTTCAACTCCTTTTGGGTAAATACCAAGGAGGGTGATTGCTGGATTGTATAGTAAGAGTATATTTAGTTTTGTAGAAACTGCCAAGCTGTCCTCGCCAACAATGTATGAGAGTTCTTGTTGCTCCACATCCTCATCAGCACTTGGTGTTGTCAGTATTCTGGATTTGGGCCACTACAGTAGGTGTGTGGTGGCATCTCTTTGTTGTTTTAACTTCTATTTCCCTGGTCACATATTATGTGGAGCATCTTTTCACGTGCTTATTTGCCATCTGTATATCTTCTTTGGTAGAGTGTCTGTTATGGTCTTTGGCTATTTTTTAATAGGGTTGTTTGTTTTCTTATTGTTGAGTCTTAAGAGATCTTTGTATATTTTAGACATCAATCTTTTATCAGATGTGTCTTTTGCAAATATTTTCTCCCAGTCTGTGATTTGTTTTCTCATTCTCTTGAAATTGTCTTTCACTGAGCAGAGTTTTTAATTTTAATGAAGTCCAGCTTATCAGTTATTTATTTCATGGATCATGCCTCTGGTGTTATATCACCATACCCAAGGTCATATGGGTTTTCTCCTGTGTTAACCTTCTAGGAGTTTTATAGTTTTGCATTTTACATTTAGGTCTGTGATCCACCTTGAGTTAATTTTTGTGAAGAGTGTAAGGTCTATGTCTAGAGTCAAATTTTTGTTTGTGGATGTCCACTTGTTCCAGCACCATTTGTTGAAGAGACTCTCTTTGCTCCGTCGTATGGCCTTTGCTCTCATGGCAAAGATCAGTTGACTGTATTTATGTGGGTCTATTTCTGGGCTCTCTATTCTGTTCCATTGATCTATTTGCCTGTTCTCTTGCCAATACCACACTGTCTTGACGACTGTCATTTTATACTAGGTCATGAAGTCAGGTAGTGTTAGTCCTCCAACTTTGTTCTTCTCTTTCAATATTGTGTTGGCTACTCTGGGTCTTTTGCCTTCTCACAGAAACTTTAGAATTAGTTTGACAATATCCACAAAATAACTTGCTGGGATTTTGATTGGGATTCCCCTGAATCTGTAGATCAAGTTGAGAAGAACTGACATCTTCACAATAGTGAGTCTTCCTATCCATGAACATGTGCTATCACCCCATTTATTTAGTTCTTCCTTGTTTTTATTCATCAAAGGTTTGTAGTTTCCCTCACATAGATGGTGTACAAATTTGGTTACATTTATACCTAAGTATTTCATTTTGGGGGGTGCTAATATAAATGGTATTGTGGTATTAATTTCAAATTCTACTTGTTTATTGTTGGTATATAGAAAAGCGATTTTGTATATTAACCTTGTGTCCTACAACCTTGCTATAATTGCTTATTAGTTCCAGGTTTTTTGTCGATTATTTTATTTATTTATTTATTTATTTTTAATTTTATTTATTCATTTTTGGCTGCATTGGGTCTTGCATGGGCTTTCTCTAGTTGCGGTGAGCGGGGGCTACTCTTTGTTGTGGTGCGCAGGCTTCTCATTGCAGTGGCTTCTGTTGTTGTGGAGCATGGGCTCTAGGCGCACGGGCTTCAGTAGTTGTGGCATGTGGGCTCAGTAGTTGTGGCTCAAGGGCTCTAGAGCGCAGGCTCAGTAGTTATGGCGCACAGGCTTAGTTGCTCCGCAGCACGTGGGATCTTCCCGGACCAGGGCTCGAACCCGTGTCCCCTGCATTGGCAGGCAGATTCTTAACCACTGTGCCACCAAGGAAGCCCTTTTCGATTATTTTAGATCTTCTGCATAGATGATCACAACATCTGTGAACCTGGTAGAGATCCAAGAGGTAAAACTTGCAAAAGTGTGGAGGCCTCCTGATGACTGGGTTTCCCTGGGGTTTTTAACTCTGAGAGTGGTCCACACTGAGTCTCTAGCAATTCTTCAATTACAGTTCAGGTTTCCCTACCCCAGCACTGGTTCCCTTGGAGACTGCTGCTCCAATAAGTTGTGATTCTCTGTATTCATCTGTTGGTCTCTCCAATTTTTGGAGGCATCAGTGTGCGCTGTGACCTCCCTTCTCTAATGGATCTAAGCAGAGTTGTTAATTTTTCAGTTTGTTCAGACTTGTACTTGTTAGGTGGAGTGGTGTCTTCCAAGCTTCTTACATGCCAGACCAGATACCCAAAGTTCTGATGCAAATGTTTTTTTTTTTATTGCAGTATAATTGCTTTACAATGGTGTGTTAGTTTCTGCTTTATAACAAAGTGAATCAGTTATACATATACATATGTTCCCATATCTCTTCCCTCTTTCATCTCCCTCCCTCCCACCCTCCCTATCCCACCCCTCTAGGTGGTCACAAAGCACAGAGCTGATCTCCCTGTGCTATGCAGTTGCTTCCCACTAGCTATCTATTTTACGTTTGGTAGTGTATATATGTCCATGCCACTCTCTCACTTTGTCACATCTTACCCTTCCCCCTCCCCATAGCCTCAAGTCCATTCTCTAGTAGGTCTGTGTCTTTATTCCCGTCTTGCCACTAGGTTCTTCATGACCTTTTTTTTTTTCCCTTAGATTCCATATATATGTGTTAGCATACTGTATTTGTTTTTCTCTTTCTGACTTACTTCACTCTGTATGACAGACTCTAGGTCCATCCACCTCACTACAAATAACTCAATTTCGTTTCTTTTTATGGCTGAGTAATATTCCATTGTATATGTGTGCCACATCTTCTTTATCCATTCATCTGTTGATGGACACGTAGGTTGCTTCCATGTCCTGGCTATTGTAAATAGAGCTGCAATGAACATTTTGGTACATGACTCTTTTTGAATTATGGTTTTCTCAGGGTATATGCCCAGTAGTGGGATTGCTGGGTCGTATGGTAGTTCTATTTTTAGTTTTTTAAGGAACCTCCATACTGTTCTCCATAGTGGCTGTATCAATTTACATTCCCACCAACAGTGCAAGAGTGTTCCCTTTTCTCCACACCCTCTCCAGCATTTATTGTTTCTAGATTTTTTGATGATGGCCATTCTGACCGGTGTGAGATGATATCTCATTGTAGTTTTGATTTGCATTTCTCTAATGATTAATGATGTTGAGCTTTCTTTCATGTGTTTGTTGGCAATCTGTATATCTTCTTTGGAGAAATGTCTATTTAGGTCTTCTGCCCATTTTTGGATTGGGTTGTTTGTTTTTTTGTTATTGAGCTGCATGAGCTGCTTGTAAATTTTGGAGATTAATCCTTTGTCAGTTGCTTCATTTGCAAATATTTTCTCCCATTCTGAGGGTTGTCTTTTGGTCTTGTTTATGGTTTCCTTTGCTGTGCTGATGCAAATTTTTAAAGATAATATTTACATACCATAGAATTTACCATTTTATAGTAAATGATTCAGTATTTTTTTAGATATATGCAGATATATGCAACCATTACCATTATCTAATTCCAGAATATTTTAATCACCCCCAGAAGAAACTCTACTAGCAATCACTCTCCATTCCCCTCTCACCTCCAGCCCTGACCACCACTAATCTACTCTATGTCTCTATAGATTTGCCTATCTTTGACTTTTAATATAAGTGGAATTATACAAAATGTGGCCTTTTGTTTCTGGCTTCTTTCTCTTAGCATGTTTTCAGGGTTCATGAATATTGTAGCATGCATTAGTACTTCATTCCTTCTTATGGCTGAATAACATTCACTGTATGGATATACCAACTTTTGTTTATCCATTCATCAGTTGATGGATATTTGGGTTGTTTCCACTTTTTGGCCATTTTGAATAAAGCTGCTGTGAATTTTCATGTGAACACGTTTTCAATTCTCTTGAGTATACGCCTAGGAGTGGAATTGCTGCATCATACGATAACTCTACAAATAGCCAAACAAAGCCAACAACAAAAACTTAAACAACGTGAGTTTGAACACCAAGATTTTAAAATAATTTTAGTGCAAAACTCATTTTCCACTTCATTCCTTTCATGTGAGATAAAATATCAAGTACAAGCAAACCCATACAATGATTCCACTTCATATAGATTGGCTTTTGGAGCTTTTACCAAGCAGTGAGAAGGAATACAATTCTTCAGTTTCTTTTCTCTTCACAAGCTGATGATCATGAGAGGCTTGAAAAATTTAAACATTTGGAGTGTTCATTTTTTTAGAAACTGAGCCAGGTAATGGCTCTACCAAAAAGAGCAAGTAAACTCTCTTAAACCCTTTATGTTCATATTTTAATTCCAATGACTAAGTGTTGATATCTAGCCTGGCAATTTTACATGTTAAAATAAAGTACAGTTCAGATCCCAGTTCCTTTCAAGGAGATATTCTTGTCTATATAAGGAGAGAAGCTAAAAACAAAATGCTGCACAGAACAGTTCAGTAGCCTTGTTTTAATTACTCTTGTGTTCTTTGATTTTATTGCTCTTCAGGTGAGGAAAAGCCAGAAGAGCTTAATACCTCCTGCAAGATAGTCATTCCATACTGCAATGCTTAATAGGGTCAGAAGCAAATAAACAAGAAAGATAATCACCCTAGCTTCTTTCTGGCTCTACAGAACAGTCCGTCACAGTCTCCACTGTCGAAAAATGGAGAAGGGCTTCCCTGGTGGCGCAGTGATTAAGAATCTGCCTGCCAATGCAGGGGACACGGGTTCAATCCCTGGCCCAGGAAGATCCCACATGCCGCAGAGCAACTAAGCCCATGTGCCACAACTACTGAGCCCACGTGCCACAACTACTGAATCCCGCATGCCTAGAGCCCGTGCTCTGCAACAAGAGAAGCCACCGCAATGAGAAGCCCGTGCACTGCAACGAAGAGTAGCTCCCACTCGCCGCAACTAGAGAAAGCCCGCGCACAGCAATGAAGATCCAACACAGCCAAAAAGAAAAGAAAAAAGAAAAAGAAAAAGAAAAATGGAGAAGCCACTGAGACAGATAATGTGGTTGGCAGAATAATGGCTCCCCCCAAAGACGTTCACACCCTAATCTCTGAAACCTGGAAGTAAAGTTCACCCTTGAACAACATGGGTTTGAACTGTGTGGGTCCACTTATGTGCAGTTTTTCCCGCCAGTAGTAAATACTACAGTACTACACGTTCTGCGGTTGGTTGAGTTTGCGGATACGGAAGCGTATAGGCGGAGGAACCCCGTTTACTGAGGGCCACTGTAAGTTACGTGCTAAATTTCAACTGCGCGGGTGGGGGGGTGTTTTTGCCCCTAACGACACCCCCCTTGCATTGTTCAAGGTTCAACTGTATGTTGCCTTACATGGCAAAAGGGACTTTGTGGATGTAATTAAATTAATGACTTTGAGATGTGGAGAGTCCCCTGGATTACCCATGTGGGCCCAATATAAATATATGGGCCCTTGAAATAGGAGCACCTTTTTCAGCAAAGTTCAGAGAGGCAAATATGACTATGGAAAATTGGTCAGAGAGATGCAATATTTCTGGCTTTGAAGTTGGAGACAGGGTGCCATGAGCCTAGGAATGTGGGTGGCTCCTAAAAGCTAGAAAAAGCAAAGAAATGGATTCTTCCCTAGAGCCCCCAGAAGGAATTCAGCCCTCCTGACACTTTGATTTTGGTCCAGTGAGACCTGTGTCGGGTTTCTAACCTACAGAGCTGTAAGATAATGTGTGTACTGTTTTAAGCCATTAAGTTTGTGGTAATTTGACACAGCAGCAATAGAAAATGAACACAGAGGGAATCAAAATTTCTATGCCTACAAGGGACTCATAAACTATTTAATGCAGGATTTTCCAAACTGTTCCATGATCAAGTAAGTCTGAGAAAGTTGTTCATGTGAGCCCCATCTTCAAGAATCACAATAACTATAACTAAGGAAAACTTGAGAAGTCCTGCAGAGGGAACATTGTAACTCAGAGTATCTTCTAAATACATTTGCTATAATCTCACCTCCTTTTCTTTTTTTCTTTTCAGAACATGTCTTCACACCCCTCAGATTCCTCAGAACACAGTTGGGAAACGCTGAACTAATCCCACCTGCTCAGTTGAGAACCTGAGACCCAAAGGGAAGAAGTGACTTGCCACGATGGCACTTTGGCAACACAAAGACACAGCCCTGGCCTCACACTCCTCACCTAGAACCCTGTCCAGAATGCCACTCTGTCCAACTGACAAGAAGACAACATTTCCTGGCACCCAGGTTTATCTAAGTTAGCCCTCTGGGGGGAGAAGATGTTATGAGGAGAGAATTGCCACAACAAAGCTCACGACGTAAAATTCTCTACTCAATGATATCAAAAACAATATGGCTATTTTAGCACTGAACTTATTTTATTGTTTAAAATAAGTGTTCAACAAACTATTGAAAATTTACTAATTTCATATTAACAAGAAGAACACGATAAAATATATACTTTCCCACGGTGATTGAGCACGTTCCTAAAAACGCCCAATTCTGCTGCCAAAGTCCATGTCCCACAAATTCTGGTTTCCATAAATGCTAATTTGAGAAGGAACAGAGGTACAACCAAATGCTGCTGTTTTCCTTCGTAGCACTTAAATAATGCTTTCTCCACATTTCCCACTGCCTGTTCCAAGAACACTGTCCTTTGATGTCTTTCAGATATATATTATCCACATCCTTTTTCAGAAACTGAATACTTGTTTCCACCACCTCGGTTTTTAAATAATAATAATAGTAATAATAATAAAGATTACAACTAATAAAGCTAACAACTTGGAATACTTATTTTGTGCCAAAGACCGTGCTATGTGCTTCACGTGAAGAACCTCACTTAATCTTTACAACAACGGATTAAGGTAAGTATTACCACTAACATCTCTATTTCACAGATGAGTCAACTGAGGCACAGAGAATTTGGGTACTCTGCCCAAGGTCACACAACAGGAAGTGGTGGAGCCAGAATCTGAGCATAATTTGATTTAGAGCCAGGGCCCTCTGTAAGCAGGAGCCCAGTGGTCCTCAACTGGGGGTGACTCTACCTCCCAGGGGACATGCGGCAATACTTGGAGACATTTTTGGTTGTCGCATCTGAGGGGTGGAGTGCTACTGGCATCTAGTGGACAGAGGCTAGGGATGCTGCTAAACATCCTACAGTGCCCAGGACGGCCCCCCAAACAAAGAGTGATCCCACTCTAAGTGTCAAGAGCTTCAAGATTAGGAAAGAGTGCCCAAGCCGAACGCCTCTCAAGGAGAGGGCATTTTGAATGGGCCAATTGTTGGTAAGATACGTGCTTCTCATTTCCAGGTTAGAATCTCTATCTGGGAAATGAGGTTATCTCAACCGGGGGTGGAGGGCACTTAGAGCCATGGGGTCTGTTTGGTGCATCTTCTCATAGCATCCATTTACTCAATAGTTTCAGTTGGCATTTTCACACTATGCCCTGGCACCCTGGAACTCTAGGTCATTTAAATTTTTGTCCTTCAGTGGACACATGGGAGAGGCAGTAGCCCACTAGGAAGTGTCTGAAAAGGGCCAAAAAGAAGATTTTGGTTTTCATTAGCCTTGCCTCATAGCCCAGAAGACACAACAGCAGTGTCTGTGTCACAGATAATGGCAATAGCAAAGGGACGCAGCCACAGTGGGTTGTTTGGGATGTAGTTAAAATATTTTTGGAGAGCAGTTCTGCATATCTACTCAGAATGTAACTGTGCATCCCATTTGACCCAGCAATTCTACTTCTAAGAATGTATTTTATAGAAATACAGAAGGTGCAAGATACATTCACAAAGATATTCACCTCAACACCACCTCTGAGAGCTAAAACAACAACAACAACAACATAAAAACAACAGAAATGCATGCCTATGTTCACCAAAACGTGCGCAAGAATGTTCATAGCGGCACTATTTGCAACAGCCAAAGACTGTAAACCATGCAAACGTTCATCAAAGTAGAACGGATGAATTGTGGTATACCAACACAATGCAACACTGTGTAGCAATGAGAATGAATAAACAAACTCCAACCACCTACAACAATATGGATGAATTCCACAGACATGTTGAATGAAAGAAGTCTGACACTAAAGAGAACATACTGTATAAAACCATTAATGCAAAGTATAAAAATAGGCAAATCTGTGCTGTGAAAAGACAGATTAGGAGTTACTGTTGGGGAGAAGTGACTGGAAGGGCGTTCAAGGGGGGCCCAGGGTGCTGGTCATGTTGTTTCCTCATCTGGCATAGGTGTGTTCACTTTGGGGAAACATTAAGTTGTAAGCTTATGTATGATTGTATGATAGGTGCACTTTTCTACATGTGCATTCCACTCTATATATATATATACACACACACATACATGCATATATAAACATCAACAACCTAAGTATCCATCAGTGGGTGACTAGCTACATAAACTACGAAATGGGATATCTACTCAATGGAATTCTATGCAGCCATTAAGAAAAAAGAAGTAGCTCTCTCTGTATAAACTTGGAAAGATGTCCACTATATATAAAGGTAAACAAGGAAGTGGCAGAACAGCATGATGTCTACTATAATTTTTACAGGAAATATATGTGAGCCTAAGCACAGAAAGAGCAGAAAAAATATTCTCAAATGGTTAATAGTAACTATTGCTTTAGGAGGGGATTCTTAGGGATTTTAACATTCTGCCTAATGTATTTCAATATTGTTTGAATTTATTTACCAACATGTATTATGCTTGTACTCAGAGAAAAAGGACATAGAGAAAATTAAGATGAACAAAATATGCCTTACATTTGAGATCATTATTATTTCATCACTCAGGAAGATGAGGGATTTTGCTGGATGAAGGAAATGATAATGGAATAAACCTAGTGCCTCGCCTGCAGGGTTGCTAATTGAACCCAGTGAGGGTGGTCACGTTGGTTTGTTGCTGGCAGTCTTAACACTTGATTCAAATTAACACTTGTTTGCTGGGCTGCCCCACATTCTAATCTAGTTGTGGTGTGACCACCGCAAACAGGATTTTTGGCCACACAAAGAATGTGTCTACAAAACGGCAAAACAATTGGATTTGTTTGATTAAATGAAGAAAACCATATATTGAGAGGAAGGAAAAATCAACACAGCTACACCCAAAGTAACCTACTCAGATGGGTGGTTCATGAAATGCACTCATTCATCGAATCAACATTTTAGCAGCCTCATGCGGACTCTGTGAGAGATTCTGTTTGAAATGAAATACTCGTGGATAAATCAAGAGACCATGAACAACACCGTTTTTGCCCACCATCAGCAAATGTTTTCTGGGTGCTCACCGTGGATCTGCCAGCATGCTAAAACTCAGTAGGTCCGATACTCCTATTTTATAATCTATTGCAAATGCTACTGTGTTGAGTGTACTTAATTCCACTCATGGCACTGAATGGAACTTCGCTTAAAAGAAAAAAACCCACTGATTTGGGCAAAGTTGATAGAACTACAACTTTTCATATACCGTAAGTGTCTAAGAGACATATATAACAATTCATAAAGTGGAAGAGATTGTGTCCCATGGAGTTCAACCCTGGTTGCACATTATATTCAACTGAAACAGAATTTCTAGGGGGCGGTACCTGGACGTAAATATTTGTAAAAGCTCCCCAGGTGATTGAAAAACACAATGACTTGGAGCCATTGCTCAGACCAATTAAATCAGAAGCTAGATGGAATGGGATCCAGACAGGAGTATTATTTAAAATCTACCCAAGTGGCTCTAAAGTGTAGTCTGCATTGAGACCAATTTCTTCTAAATTTATATTATAAAAGAAGTCAGAGGTGGCCCTTCAAGAAGCATTTTGTAAAGGGACCCAATACTACGTGGTTTCAGCTTGTGCAGTTTTATGAGAAAATTGATCACAAGGTGATATGCTACCATGTTATGGTTTCAGATGTTTCAGCTAATGTGTATATATTAGCTCCCAGTTTCTTAAGTGCTTACTAGGCTTAAACACTACTCCACGTACTTCATTGAGATAATTTCATTTAATCCCCATAACAATTCTATGAAGAAATGAGTGGGAAAAGATCTTTCCAGATGAACCACCACACAGTTATGGTGGGTTTTTTTCCCAGAAGTTTTGCTTTTACTCAATTTAATAGCTGATCTGTGAGACCCAGACTCTTTCAGATTCTCTACCTACTCCACTTTCTAATGGACGGGGTGGGAGAATAAGTTAAAGAAGAATCTAAATATGCGCACTTAAAATCTTAAAAATATCTTTGGATGTTTGTTAAATAAACTTTTAAAATAATTTTAAGTCAGCATGAGTTTAAGGCATTCTGCAATATCCCTGATATAAACAAGAGTTAAAAGCAACATTCTGGAATTGCTATAGTCTATGAGAAATAAGAAAATTCACGTTTTATATTCACAAAGAAGCCATTGTACAACAGCAACCTACTCGTAAACACAATTCGAGTTTACCAACTTTAGTCTGATAGCACTGCCATACACACGGCATCAAGTCCTAGGCAGTCAAGGTTACACAGACTAAGGCAGTACGAGAAAACACTTCCTTAAAATTGAGAGCAGGAAGTGGGCTAGTTATTACCTCCATAATTTTAAGATTCCCACTCTGAGCAGGGCAGATCTTGAGAACAAGAACAAACCATAGACACGATTTCCTTCAGCCCATTCATTTATAAACGGGTTACCAGGGAGGAAGAGGGCCTCCTGCACTCACGCATTTCTGAACAGAAAAGAGGTCACGCTTATAAACTGACTTTCTAAAATGTACATATTTCTGAACCCTACATGCTTCCTCTCTTTCTCCCATTCCTTAGACTAATTTACATGAGTAGGATATGATTAAACTGCGATTGCCCGCTTGTTTTCATTAGCCACGGCATAAATCAAATCTTATGCTTCTTTTTGCTGCTCAAGGGGTGCTTATAATCTGCAGTATAATTTTTTTAAACATCTTTATTGGAGTATAGTAGCTTTACAATGGTGTGTTAGTTTCTGCTGTATAACGAAGTGAATCAGCTATACGTAAATATATATCTCCATATCCCCTCCCTCTTGCGTCTCCCTCCCACCCTCCCTATCTGACCCCTCTAGGTGGTCACAAAGCACCGAGCTGATCTCCCTGTGCTATGCGGCTGCTTCCCACTAGCTATCTATTTTACATTTGGTAGTGTATATATGTCCATGCCACTCTCTCACTTTGTCCCAGCTTACCTTCCCCCTCCCCATATCCTCAAGTCCATTCTCTAGTAGGTCTGCGTCTTTATTCCCGTCTTGCCACTAGGTTCTTCATGACCTTTCTTTTTTTTCTTAGATTCCATATATATGTGTTAGCATATGGTATTTGTTTTTCTCTTTCTGACTTACTTCACTCTGTATGACAGACTCTAGGTCCATCCACCTCACTACAAATAACTCAATTTCGCTTCTTTTTATGGCTGAGTAATACTCCATTGTATATATGTGCCACATCTGCTTTATCCATTCATCTGTTGATGGACACGTAGGTTGCTTCCATGTCCTGGCTAGTGTAAATAGTGCTGCAGTGAACATTGTGGTACATGACTCTTGTTGAATTACGGTTTTCTCAGGGTATATGCCCAGTAGTGGGATTGCTGGGTCATATGGTAGTTCTATTTTTAGTTTTTTAAGGAACCTCCATACTGTTCTCCATAGTGGCTGTATCAATTTACATTCCCACCAACAGTGCAAGAGGGTTCCCTTTTCTCCACACCCTCTCCAGCATTTAGTGTTTCTAGATTTTTTGATGATGGCCATTCTGACTGGTGTGAGGTGATACCTCATTGTAGTTTTGATTTGCATTTCTCTAATGATAAGTGATGTAGAGCATCCTTTCATGTGCTTGTTGACAATCTGTATATCTGCTTTGGAGAAATGTCTATTTAGGTCTTCTGTCCATTTTTGGTTCGGGTTGTTTGCTTTTTTGATATTGAGCTGCATGAGCTGCTTGTATATTTTAGAGATTAATCCTTTGACAGTTGCTTCATTTGCAAATATTTTCTCCCATTCTGAGGGTTGTCTTTTGGTCTTGTTTATGGTTTCCATTGCTGTGCTAAAGATTTTAAGTTCCATTAGGTCCCATTTGTTTATTTTTTCTTATTTCCATTTCTCTAGGAGGTGGGTCAAAAAGGATCTTGCTGTGATTTATGTCATAGAGTGTTCTGCCTATGTTTTCCTCTAAGAGTTTTATAGTATCTGGCCTTACATTTAGGTCTTTAATCCATTTTGAGTTTATTTTTGTGTATGGTGTTAGGAAGTGTTCTAATTTCATTCTTTTACATGCAGCTGTCCAGTTTTCCCAGCACCACTTATTGAAGAGGCTGTCTTTTCTCCATTGTATAGTCTTGTCTCCTTTAACAAAGATAAGGTGACCATATGTGCGTGGGTTTCTCTCTGGGCTTTCTATCCTGTTCCATTGATCTCTATTTCTGTTTTTGTGCCAGTACCATACTGTCTTGATTACTGTAGCTTTGAAGTACAGTCTGAAGTCAGGGAGCCTGATTCCTCCAGCTTTGTTTTTCTTTCTCAAGATTGCATTGGCTATTCGGGGTCTTTTGTGTTTCCATACAAATCGTGAAATTTTTTGTTCTAGTTCTGTGAAAAATGCCATTGGTAGATTGATAGGGATTGCATTGAATCTGTAGATTGATTTGGGTAGTACAGTCATTTTCACAATGCTGATTCTTCCAATCCAAGAACATGGTATATCTCTCCATCTGTTTGTATCATCTTTAATTTCTTTCATCAGTGTCTTATAGTTTTCTGCATACAGGTCTTTTGTCTCCTTAAGCAGGTTTATCTCTAGGTATTTTATTCTTTTTGTTGCAATGGTACATGGGAGTGTTTCCTTAATTTCTCTTTCAGATTTTTCGTCATTAGTGTACAGGAATGCAAGAGATTTCTGTGCATTAATTTTGTATCCTGCTACTTTACCAAATTCATTGATTAGCTCTAGTAGTTTTCTGGTAGCATCTTTAGGATTCTCTATGTATAGTGTCATGTCATCTGCAAACAGTGACAGCTTTACTTCTTCTTTAATGGTTTGGATTCCTTTCATTTCTTTTTCTTCTCTGATCTGATTGCTGTGGCTAAAACTTCCAAAACTATGTTGAATAATAGTGGTGAGAGTGGACAACCTTGTCTTGTTCCTGATCTTAGAGGAAATGGTTTCAGTTTTTCACCATTGAGAACAATGTTGGCTGTGGGTTTGTCATATATGGCCTTTATTAGGTTGAGGCAAGTTCCCTCTATGCCTACTTTCTGGAGGGTTTTTATCAAAAATGGGTGTTGAATTTTGTCGAAACCTTTTTCTGCATCTATTGAGATGATCATATGGTTTTTCTCCTTCAATTTGTTAATATGGTTTATTACATTGATTGATTTGCATATATTGAAGAATCCTTGCATTCCTGGGATAAACCCCACTTGATCAAGGTGTATGAATCTTCTAGTGTGCTGTTCGATTCTGTTTGCTAGTATTTTGTTGAGGATTTTGGCATCTATGTTCATCAGTGATATTGGCCTGTAGTTTTCTTTCTTTGTGACATCTTTGTCTGGTTTTGGTATCAGGGTGATGGTGGCCTCGTAGAATGAGTTTGGAGTGTTCCTCCCTCTGCTATATTTTGGAAGAGTTTGAGAAGGATAGGTGTTAGCTCTTCTCTAAATGTTTGATAGAATTCGCCTGTGAAGCCATCTGGTCCTGGGCTTTTGTTTGTTGGAAGATTTTTAATCACAGTCTCAATTTCAGTGCTTGTGATTGGTCTGTTCATATTTTCTATTTCTTCCTGGTCCAGTCTCGGAAGGTTGTGCTTTTCTAAGAATTTGCCCATTTCTTCCAGGTTGTCCATTTTATTGGCATAGAGTTGCTCGTACTAATCCCTCATGATCATTTGTATTTCTGCAGTGTCAGTTGTTACTTCTCCTTTTTCATTTCTAATTCTATTGATTTGAGTCTTCTCCCTTTTTTTCCTTGATGAGTCTGGCTAATGGTTTATCAATTTTGTTTATCTTCTCAAAGAACCAGCTTTTAGTTTTATTGATCTTTGCTATTGTTTCCTTCATTTCTTTTTCATTTATTTCTGATCTGATCTTTATGATTTCTTTCCTTCTGCTAACTTTGGGTTTTTTTTTTCTTCTTTCTCTAATTGCATTAGGTGTAAGGTTAGGTTGTTTATTTGAGATGTTTCTTGTTTCATGACGTAGGACTGTATTGCTATAAACTTCCCTCTTAGAACTGCTTTTGCTGCATCCCATAGGTTTTGGGTCATCATGTTTTCATTGTCATTTGTTTCTAGGTACCTTTTGATTTCCTCTTTGATTTCTTCAGTGATCTCTTGGTTATTTAGTCGTGTATTGTTTAGCTTCCATGTGTTTCTATGTTTTACAGATTTTTTCATGTAACTGATATCTAGTCTCATAGCGTTGTGGTTGGAAAAGATACTTGATATGATTTCAATTTTCTTGAATTTACCAAGGCTTGATTTGTGACCCAAGATATGATCTATCCTCGAGAATGTTCCATGAGCACTTGAGAAGAAAGTGTATTCTGTTGTTTTTGGATAGAATGTCCTATAAATATCAATTGAGTCCATCTTGTTTAATGTATCATTTAAAGCTTGTGTTTCCTTATTTCTTTTCATTTTGGATGATCTGTCCATTGGTGAAAGTGGGGTGTTAAGGTCCCCTACTATGATTGTGTTACTGTCGATTTCCCCTTTTATGGCTGTTAGCATTTGCCTTATGTATTGAGGTTCTCCTATGTTGGGTGCATAAATATTTACAATTGTTATATCTTCTTCTTGGATTGATCCCTTGATCATTATGTAGTGTCCTTCTTTGTCTCTTGTAATAGTGTTCATTTTAAAGTCAATTTTGTCTGATATGAGAATTGTTACTCCAGCTTTCTTTTGATGTCCATTTGCATGGAATATCTTTTTCCATCCGCTCACTTTCAGTCTGTATGTGTTCCTAGGTCTGAAGTGGGTCTTGTATAGACAGCATATGTATGGGTCTTGTTTTTGTATCCATTCAGCCAGTCTATGTCTTTTGGTTGGAGCATTTAATCCATTTGCATTTAAGGTAGTTATCGATATGTATGTTCCTTTTACCATTTTCTTAATTGTTTGGGGTTTGTTATTGTAGGTCTTTTCCTTCTCTTGTGTTTCCTGCCTAGAGAAGTTCCTTTAGCATTTGTTGTAAAGCTGGTTTGGTGGTGCTGAATTCTCTTAGCTTTTGCTTGTCTGTAAAGGTTTTAATTTCTCCATCGAATCTGAATGAGATCCTTGCTGGGTAGAGTAGTGTTGGTTGTTGGTTTTTCCCTTTCATCACTTTAAATATGTCCTGCCACTCCCTTCTGGCTTGCAGAGTTTCTGCTGAAAGATCAGCTGTTAACTTATGGGGATTCCCTTGTATGTTGTTTATTGCTTTTCCTTTGCTGCTTTTAATATTTTTTCTTTGTATTTAATTTTTGATAGTTTGATTAATATGTGTCTTGGCATGTTTCTCCTTGGATTTATCCTGTATGGGACTCTCTGCACTTCCTGGACTTGATTGACTATTTCCTTTCCCATGTTAGGGAAGTTTTCAACTATAAACTCTTCAAATATTTTCTCAGGCCCTTTCTTTTTCTCTTCTTCTGGGACCCCTATAATTCGAATGTTGGTGCATTTAATGTTGTCCCAGAGGTCTCTGAGACTGTCCTCAATTCTTTTCATTCTTTTTTCTTTATTCTGCTCTGCAGCAGTTATTTCCACTATTTTGTCTTCCAGGTCACTTATCCATACTTCTGCCTCAGTTATTCTGCTATTGATTCCTTCTAGAGAACTTTTAATTTCATTTATTGTGTTGTTCATCAGTGTTTGTTTGCCCTTTAGTTCTTCTAGGTCCTTGTTAAACATTTCTTATATTTTCTCTATTCTATGTCCAAGATTTTGGATCATCTTTATTATCATTACTCTGAATTCTTTTTCAGGTAGACTGCCTATTTCCTCTTCATTTGTTTGGTCTGTTTCGTTTTCACCTTGCTCCTTCATCTGCTGCATATTTCTCTGTCTTCTCATTTTGTTTAACTTACTGTGTTTGGGGTCTCCTTTTCACAGGCTGCATGTTCGTAGTTCCCGTTGTTTTTGGTGTCTGCCTCCAGTGGGTGAGGTTGGTTCAGTGAGTTGTGTAGGCTTCCTGGTGGAGGGGACTGGTGCCTGTGTTCTGGTGGGTGAGGCTGAATCTTATCTTTCTGGTTGGCAGTGCCGCATCCGGTAATGTATTTTGGGGTGTCTGTGAACTTAGTATGACTTTAGGCAGCCTCTCTGCTAATGGGTGGGGTTGTGCTCCTGTCTTACTAGTTGTTCGGCATGGGGTGTCCAGCACTGGAGCTTGCTGGCCGTTGAGTGGAGTTGGGTCTTAGTGTTGAGATGGAGATCTCTGGGAGAGCTCTCATTGATTGATATTACATGTGGCCGGGAGGTCTCTGGTGGACCAATGTCCTGAACTCGGCTCTCCCAGCACAGAGGCTCAGGCCTCACACCAGGCTGGAGCACCAAGACCCTGTCAGCCACACGGCTGCAGTGTAGCCCAAACTCTGCTTGAAAGAATAGTTTATCTGGACCATCTCTGCTAAAGATGGAGACCCCAGGCTAACCACGCCTCCTCACTTGTGAAATCTGGTTATAGCATCCAGGCATGCAGTATGAAGGATCTGCGGTTTGGCTCCCTGCAGTTTCGGTTACCCACGGTCAACCACGGTCTTTTTCTTTTCCTTTGTGCTTAGTCTGGCTTCACTGGCTCACAGGGGGCCGCATACAGAGGCCTCACACCTGGCACCCGGCACCTCAGACCAGAGTTTCTGGGGCAAAAGTCTGCAGTATAATTTTAAAGCTGAGTTAAGCAAAACTCTCTGAGAACCATTAATACACTTTTGTGGCTGTAGCAGAGAACATGTCTAATCCAAACTGATATACTTTTTGAATTATTGGCACCATGGTTCCAATGCTTCATAATGAAGGTTAAGACCACTGGCACATACCATTTTATTTTATTTTTTAAATAACAATTTCAATCTTTTTTAATACTCTGAAAAGTGGATGGTTTTTCCCACCAGATCTTTTTTTGAACAATAATTTTACCTCAATAACTATTGTGCTCCTTTCCCGTATTTTTTTTTTTTAGATTTGCCAGCTGCATTTTTTTGGTGGGGGGGGCTGCGTTGTGTCTCTGTTGCTGCGCGCGGGCTTTCTCTAGTTGTGGCGAGTGCGGGCTACTCTTGGTTGTGGTGTGAGGGCTTCTCATTGCAGTGGCTTCTGTCATTGTGGAGCACGGGCTCTAGGTGCACGGGCTTCAGTAGTTGCGGCACGCGGGCTCAGTAGTTGTGGCACGCAGGCTCTGTAGTTGTGGCTCACGGGCTTAGCTGCTCTGCGGCATGTGGGATCTTCCCAGATCAGGGATCAAACCCGTGTCCCCTGCACTGGCAGGCAGATTCTTAACCACTGCGCCACCAGGAAAGTCCCTCTTTTCCCCTATTTATCTCTTCACTATTTTCTAAAAGAAATCACAGAATTTTAGAACTCAGGGTTCATCATTCAGATCTTCAAGGACCCTGAAACAGTGGTTTTGCCACCACAGATGCTGGGTCCAGGCACCCACCCCACTTCTACACCTCTACACTCAGCTCAATTCTTAGGTAAGTGTAGATCTGTGGTTCTCGACTGGGAGCAATTTTGTTCCCCCTCTTCCACAGGGAACATATGACCATGTCTGGAGACATTTTTGGTTGTCACAACTTGGGGAGGAGGTGTTACTGGCATCTAGTGGGTAGAGGCCAGGGATGCTGCTAACATCCTACAGTGCACAGCACAGTTCCCACAACAAAGAATTATCTAGTCCAAATGCCAAGAATGCTGACTCTGAGAAACCCTGCTGTAGAGGTTCTTAGAGATCCATTTTCCTACCACATATTGTATGATTCCATTTTTATGAAATGTCCAGAATAGACAAACCCATCGAGTTAGCAAGAAGACTGGTGGGTGTCTAGGGGTTAGGTGAAGGGAAATAGGGAGCAGCTGCTAATGAGTATGGGATTTCTTTTCAGGTGATGAAAATGTTCTGGAACTAGATTGTGGTGATGGTTACAAACTTTGTAAAGATACAAAAAAACATACTAAAACCCACTCAATTGTACACTCTAAACAGGTGAACTTTATGATATGTAAATGATAGAGCAATAAGGTTATTAAAATTCTTTTTATAGACTTTTCATTAAGTAGTTTTTATTTCTGACTAAGCAAGAGCATTTTTGAATAGCTCTAGGTTTACCTGGAGAATATTCTGTGGCAACACTTTTTAAATGCAACCCTATATTTTATAGGAAAGACATTAAAGACTTTTCCTTTTTTAATTAATTTATTTCTAGATGTTCCCATAATGTCATTATTTGGTCTGGGGCCCTGCGATATACTGCATTCATCTGTGAGCTAAGAGGTCAGGAGGGCCTGGGACAGGGTAGGTACCCAGGGGTCTGGCCTCTGCTCCGGCTCTCACTGTGATGTAAACGTGGCCAAGTCATCTGGCCACTTCCTGCTTCAACTTCCTCATTCCCGACGAACTTTCTTGTTAGAAAGCCAAGAAAGCAAGGATGGTGAGAGCAAATGCTCAGTGCTTTACAACTGCCAACTATACACAACTCACATTCCTTGCGCTGGTATCCAGGGTCTCTCTCTTCCCACCAGCCACCTGCATCACTATTTTTTGATCTAAAACCTCCACTCCCGCCCAGCTGGTCTCCTTCTGCACACCCAAACACGCTCTGCATTTTTCCATTTCTGTTCTTTCCAGTGACAAAGCCCTATGATGGAATAGCCTCTACATCTATCCAAATCCTTTGCATCCCCAAAGCCCAGACATCATTCTACCTTTTTTCCAAAGCCTCTGGTTCATGGTAAACGATAGCAGTTATTTTAGGTGACGAATTGTACATTTAATTGCTAAGAGCATGGAAGCACTACAAGATGTCACCTCTGGGACCTCTTCTCGTACTACAGCCTTGACCTCATACCACGCCAGCACCACTGGCTTCCCGCCAGTTCTCCCACATTCCAAGTACGCCTCCATGTTGGTGCCTTTGTGCTGGCCCTTACCCTAGAGATGCTCAGGTTTTGTTTAAAACCAACCACCCTATTGAAACTTGCAACTCAGCACTTCTAATGCCCCTTAGCCAGCTCTATCTTTTCCTTTTCCTTAGCCTTTCTCACCTTTTTAAAAAAAATCTCTAATAGTATTTTATTTTATTTTTATACATCTTTATTGGAGTATAATTGCTTCACAATGCTGTGTTAGCTTCTGCTGTACAACAAAGTGAATCAGCCATATGCATACATATATCCCCATGTCCCCTCCCTCTTGCGTCTCCCTCCCACCCTCCCTATCCCACACCTCTAGGTGGTCACAAAGCACCGAGCTGACCTCCCTGGGCTATGCGGCTGCTTCCCACTAGCTATCTATTTGACATTTGGTAGTGTATATACGTTGATGCTTCTCTCACTTTGCCCCAGCTTCCCCCTCCCCTCCCCGTGTCCTCAAGTCCATTCTCTATGTCTGCGTATTTATTCCTGCCCTGCCAGTAGGTTCATCAGTACCATTTTTCTTTTTAGATTCCATATATCACCTTTTAACATATCATTTATTTATCATATCTATTGTTCATAGTTGTTCTCTGCGAGATTGTGAACAGGGATCTCTGTCTTTTACTCACTGATACACTCCATGAACGTAGAACATGCCTGGCATGTGGAAAGTAACCAATAATTATTTAAACATGTAAAATGCTAGAACATCAGATGGCACTTAATAAACTTTAGTTTCATCACCATAATTGTCATCATCATCAACTGTATCATCATGGGGCAACTCTTGTACTATTATTCCACACCACTGCACTGTCTTTAACCTTTCCTGTTTCTATATTTTATATAATGTATAAAGATGGTAAGCTTCTGAGGTTAGAGACCAATGACGTGTATATATCTTTGATATGTTGTTTTTTAGATTGAGATATAATTCACCTGCCATAAAATTCACCATTTTAAAATTTACAATTGAGTAAATTGTAAATTTACTTTTAGTAGAGTCACACGGCTTTTAGTAGAGTCACACGGTTGTGCAACTATCACCACTAATTTAATTCCAGAACATTTCCATCATCCTCTCCAAAAAAACCCCAAACCCATTAGGAGTCACTCCCTATTTCTCTCTGCCCCACCTCCTGGCAACCATGAATTTAATTTCTGTCTCTATGGATTTGCCTATTCTAGGCATTTCTGAAATGGAATCATACAATACATGGTCTTTTGCGTCTGGCTTTTTTCACTTAGCATAATGCTCTCAAGGTTCATCCATGTTGTAGGGTGTGCCAGTACTTCATTCCTTTTTATGGCTGAATAATATTGCATTGTATGGATAACATGCCATATATTTATATGTGTGCTATGCTTTGGATATTACAGATACTCAATAAATATTTTATCCCAATGATTTAAAAATTTTGGAGATATATGGCATGCTACTGAGAAGAGACTTAGCACATGACTATGATTCTCCTAAGAGCACAATGATGATGAAGATGATGCACTAGGTAATATAAAAAAGAGAGATTTTATGATTCTCAAGCTATTTTAGCACTATACTGGGGAAAATGTCATCTATAATTAGAACAAACTTGCACTCACTCCATAGAATTCTGTGACAGGTGACTGCATCTCTTTAATTTCATTTCAAGTAAAAATTCCTATGATAAAATGGATGTGAGTAGCATTGAATTAACTTCTGGTATTTCTGCTAATTTATTTCCTCAGAGTTATATCAACTTCAGATCTAGTTAATACTCCAAACAGACATACAATTCATGATGTGACTTTTTAAATAGAGGTTTGGAAATAATTCTCAACTACAATCACTGAATTTTATATACTTTAGGGATGTGATGAAGAAAATACTAGCTGAAAGGCTGCTCAAGGTGCTGTCCATGTTCAAAGGGCCATGAGCTAAAACAATAACTGGAATGGATAACAGGAATGACAACACAGCCAGAACTGGGGACATCGCCCGTACTTAGGTCTTACCATATATTTCTTGCTCCCTGTAGAATTAGTAGATGATGTTAAAATAGTATTCTGACATTTTACATTCATGTCCCTGTGGGTAATTCCTTAAGAGATGAAGATGAAAGGTATGCTACTAAACTGTAACAATATAAGAATTTTCTGTCCAAGAACAATAGAAGAAATTCTGCGTATCAAATATGTGAGAACAATCATTTCCAACCTTTTGGGTGGTGAACTATTTCCTTTGTTTCTTTAAACTTGCTCTCTTTCCTCCTTGAGCAATTACTAAAATCGTCACTCTTAATATTGGAAATCATGCTAGGAAGAGTCAAATGTATGCTGAAGACATTACTAGCTTCCCCTTAATGGTGTTTCCCCATTTTCCAGGCAGTAAGGTAAGTGTACAAGAGTCAAGAACGTTTGCTCAGGGGTCAATGGCCCAACCACGACTCTAACCTATGCTGTCCTTTGCCAAAGACAAGTTCTCTCCACCATAGCATTTTGCTTTTGTTTGAAAACTACCAGTCTGTGTATGTGTACATTGAATCCCATTAGGAAAGTGCAACTTACTTTGGTGTATTATATTTTGCTCAATAAGCAGAAGTAAAAACGCTTGTTCTTACATTACTGTGTTACCTCTGTTAACACAGACGTAACATTTTCACTCCCGACAGTTACCAGTTATTTATAACCCAAACAACATACTATCCATCTGCATATAATTTCCCTTATTGAAAATTGCTCCACCAGATACTTAGCAAATGCTTACAGACCTTTCAAATTACAAGCTCAATGAGCTCTCTCTATGAATGCTTATATTATTCAGATATCTTTTTACTAATGATCTAAAAGGGATCCTATCACTTTCTAAAAATCATTTTGTTTGTCTTTGATTTTTATGTTCAGCTTTTTCCCCCCTGAGAATGAACATTAAATAAACCTAAGGCCTACAAAAGATCCAGCACTATCACTCATCACTTTCACTGAACATGAAGGAGAAATATTATGCCCTAAACTTCTTTTATCTCCCCTGCATTTGTTCCATTCACCAATTATTTAAAAGAAATAAAATCTTGGTTTTCCAGAGGCTTTCAGGAATGAGTCCCTTAGATAACTCTTTTAATTTTTTGGTGAATATCTCCCCAAATGGAGATAGGGAGAGGGAGGGAGGGAGAAAAACAGGAAAGAGAAGGAGGGGAAGGAGAAGGAGATGGAGGAAGGACAGGAGGGAGGACGAGGAGAATCATTTCCGAGCGAGAGGACTGTAAAAATCTATTGTTTCCACTTAACCATGTATCACAAACATCTTTCCATGCCAACAAATACAGATTGATACCCTTTATATGTGCCGTAGTTGATTTGAAGCGGTCCCCTATTGGTAGACATTTTGTTTTAGATGTTAGTTCATCAACACGTCTATCTACTTTATACTGTCCTTGGAAACAGCAGGCACTGCCTATAATCTAATCTTTCCCTGATGACTCAGTGTGTACGTATCCGTTAAGGTACAATCACTGCAGAAGCAGAAAGTACAGGACATTAGGCTGAAAGACTGAAGTGGGTCTATATACAATTAATATGCCCCTTCCCAGTCCAGCCAAAGAACTATTGGAATACTCTAGAGGGCCCGCCTTTCCCATAGGCCCCACGTCTTTTGGTGTCACTGCTCTCCCTTTCCTCCCTCCTCACCCCTTTCTCCGCCACAAACCCAGACATAGGCAGAGAGTGTGTTAGTCTCCTGAAGGTGAGAAGGAAGATTTGTTCCAATGCCCACTCCTAGCATTCTCCACCCCAACTCCAAGTGGAGCTTTCTTTTAGAACCTGTGAGCAGTTTGAGAATCGGGTCACTGTCTTATTCATCTTTGTACTCCAGCACCAATGACTGTGCTAGGCACATACTAAGTGCCCGACAATGGCTGTTTAAGTTAGATCACAGTTTTGGCCTTTAAGGGATATGTTCAGAGCTTATGACCCTAGGACCACCTCCCTTTACTGCATAGCTGTTTTATTTCCTACTGCTTCAATAATGTTTCCTTTTTTCTTTTCAGAACTCTTGCGGCTTGCTTTGATCACCATCTTGAATACCATCACAATGCATTTCCTCTTCTTATATGTGCTTTTCTTCTTTCTGGTCCCTTACCTCCATTACTGCTTTTCTTATGCTTTTTATTCCAAGTCTACTCACTTATTAAATGTTGTTAGCCAGTAGAAGATTCCTCTTTTTTCCCCATAGCTTCAAACGACCAGCCATAAAACATAGTTAATTCCAGCATATTCT
This sequence comes from Eubalaena glacialis, assembly GCF_028564815.1. NCBI lineage: Eukaryota > Metazoa > Chordata > Mammalia > Artiodactyla > Balaenidae > Eubalaena > Eubalaena glacialis. The sequence goes on from NC_083736.1 coordinate 9,152,972, forward strand.
GGAATATGTACTGATGGTTTGCAATCAATAAAGTACGTGAATGTGGGTGAGAGGTTTTTTTTGTTATTATTCTTTTCAAATTACACCTTGGGCTGAAGCCTAAGAAGCTAATAATAATAATAAAACTTTATTATATTAAGCAAATGAACTCAGTCCCAAATAAGGAAAAAATCAATTTTATCTATTATAGTATACTTGCTTGTAATATATTACAATTTGAACTAACAGGTCAGAGCCAAATGTAGTAACGATTTTATGATAATAGATTCTAAACCTTTTACAGCATCTCCCTTTTCAGTTCCCTTTCGGAGGCTATTTGTATGAAAGTCCAAAGGAGCAATTGACAGCAATGCTGAGTTATCTTAGCTGTTTAAAAGGCCCATCTAAATCACTGCAAGATTTCTTTGTCTCGGGAGATTCCACATAGATCAAGCACATTTTTAATATTTTCATTATGTCATGGATAACTTCTCTATATTTTCATCAATTAATTGGCACATTTATCCAGCACCTACTTTGTAAAATTCTAGGTACCAAAGAGCTCCCAAGGAAGTATAAGACACAATATCTTCCCTCTTGCGCAAGAGGGAAGAGATATGGGAACATATGTATAAGTATAACTGATTCACTTTGTTATAAAGCAGAAACTAACACACCATTGTAAAGCAATTATACTCCAATAAAGACGTTAAAAAAAAAAAAGACACAATACCTGACTTCTAAAGGCTGCAAAGGGAAGTCAGTGTGTTTATCGGAATCAATTGGTGGTGGTGTCCCTGAGTTCAGAAAAGGGTACAATTCCACTCCAGCAAAACAAACAAAACAACCATCTTGGAGAATGATATTTTCTTCTAAGTAAACGTCTACAGAAGAAACATTTAAAAGCCGACTTTGGTTCCAACTACTTAAGAAAACCTACTCCTAAAATTGTTCCAGAATACTAGATAGTCGTAGACCTGCTTTAAAAGAAGATTCAAGAGTTGAGCTCCTATAGATGATAAGAAAGGCTCCTGGAACTCATAACACCTCACTAATTCAAAGATCACCCACATATCTCGACCACCGCTAAAAACCAGGAAGTTGAGCAAAGGGGGAAAAGCCCAAAACAAAACAAAACATCCTCTCAGCATTCGAAAACCAAGGCCACAAGACTGAAATTTTTGAGCTTTTCTCAAAAGTGAGCCTCCCAGGCTACCTCTGCTTAGAGCATCCCTTTACTTACAGTCCACACATACTTCTAACAAGTTTGGGCACGTGATTTTCCAGCGCACTGTAAATCAGAAGCAGCAGGTTAGAAGGGAGACGTTGCTAGCATAAGCAATGTGAGAACAGCAAAATGTGATGGGTTGTAAGTCAAGAAAAAGAATAACTACTACCAAAAAAATGGGCAAAAGAACTTATTAAAAAATTATAAAGCACCACATAAAAATTTTCTATATGTATAAAATTTGTTGTTGTTGAGTGCCTACTTTTTGTCTGAGGCCAGGCATTGCAGGAGGTGAAGACATTTAAAATATGCTTCCTCTCAGAGCTCAAGGGTGCTTTGGCTCTTGACTACCATGGCTTCTCTTTATTAAAAGTAGTTGATTGGGACACAGCGAGGAGGTGTTACAGCAGTAGGTTAGATTCTAGCTGCCTGGAATTAACCTATACTTTCCTCATCTCTGACCACTGGCAGGCAGGGACCATCTGGTTCTTGATTTGTGCTAAAATCCCAGCCTGAGGTCCTTCCACATGAATTGCATGTTTTGCAGCCCGGCTTGATCCTACAGGAATCAGGAGGGAGTTAGAGCAGCTGTTTCTGGGCCAGAAGGTGTCTGAATGTAATATTTTTATAACCCTTTCTTGGACCTTCCTTCTTCCCATTAAGCAAGAATGGGAACCTATAATTCATAAGGGCATTTCTTCACTCATCATTTTGGAGAAAAGCTTTTAGAAACAGCAATAAAATCATGCATGTATTTGTCTCCTAAGTAACACAAATGGTCTTAGGTTCTTAAGCATTCAACATATGTATTTGAAATGAATGCATAAGTGAATAAAGACACATTCTGGGGTCATTCTGCCACAGATATTCCAGAGATACTGCCATAGAGGAAAATATTTTATTCTTGTGATCCATTTTTAAAATAGTGATTTAAAAAAAAAGAAAATATTTGAGGTCAAAGAGTAAGGAAAACAATAACACAAATACTTTGGAAATGTTGTAGCCTCTACACAACAAAATAAGTGGTCAATCTAGTAAATTCTGTTTTATGAAGTCAACTTACTCATAAATGAAACAACTGCTTATAGGAAAAAAATTTCAATTGAATTTTTCCCCCCAAAACATTGACTAACTTTTAAATTGTATATGTGGGACCTACATTAGTGGAAGAGATTTCAAGCACAGAGATCCATATTTTAGTACCTTGTGACTCGGGATATGCACTGGGGGAAAATAAATAGAAAGAACCCCATCATTTCTATTGTATTTGCCGTCACACTGAACAACTGCCCATAGTGAATTGGCAATGACTCACTATCCAATGGACCAGAGAAATGAATGCCATAACAAAGGATCATTTCGTTGATCCTTGTGGCCAAATATATGACACTCTCTCATTGTCGAAAGGTAAGGCAAAGTAATGAGGTGAATTTTGTAAAACCACAACACCACTATTAGTTCACCAATGACTTGTCCTTTATCTTTTCAGGCACTTCAATATATGTAGTTAAATAAAATAGGGCAAAAGATTGCAAAAGCATATAATATGATCTACATTTTCCTTCCTCTCCCTCCTACTCTCCCTTACCTCCTTGCTGTGCACCCCCCAACCTCTTCTCCCTCCAAGTAAGCGGAGAGCAATTCTCCTAAAATCCATTTTGCAAGTTCATTCAAAAGGAATCCTTCTTGCCTTTGATATACAATAAATACACCCATAAATAAATGCAAACTATGGACACAATTGGATTTTAGGACCATATTCTATGTTCCCTTTCATTCATACACTTTGCATGTCATAAACTTCCACTTTCTTTTTTGTAATTTCTCTCTCTCTCTCTGATTGAAAGGTCTACCTTACTTTCTTCACGATGGCTATTCATTCCCTACAAATTCATCCTCAAAGATCATCTTAGAATCTTATTTGTTAGCATTTTTTAAACCTTAACCGTGTGCCAAGTGATGGGGTTGGGGAAGGTGATAATTTTCCATTCCCCCCAGAGATGTCTCTCATCTAGTTTTCACACTAATCCTCTTAGGTAGGTTCTATAATTACCTTCCTTTTACTGATGAGAAAACTGAGGCTCAGATAGGCTTAGTATCTTGTCAATGGTCCCTAAACCCTCGGTGAAGCTGGGTTCAGGACCCACATAATTCTAACCTCCAGCTCTTAATAATACTACATTGCCTTTCATGGATATTTTCTCCTTGAATTTAATTCAGCCAATGTGGAGCATCAATAAAAGAATATATGTACATGAACAAACTTTAAAAATATTACTTAAATAGTCAAAAAGTTCCGGCTATACTGCCAATAGTATCTGGCTATGTAATGAGTATTTCTTCTATTGACCTAATATTGATAGACTACTCATCAGCTACCTCTTATCACTGGTCACAAATTTTGCTTTTTAATTGATCATATTTTAGAATAAAATAAAAAATCCATATGCTTTACTAAGGTAGAAGTGTCAAAGAATTTAACAGCTAGATCGGAGGTCCTCTTAGAGAGAGCAGGGTTTTGGTTTGTTGTTCAGGCAAAGGAGAGGCTGCTGAGAACATGGGGACAAGACAACAAAAGGGACAGTAAGGAGACTCTGAAAAAAAAAAAAAGAGAGTAGAATTCGGACTTGCTTATTAGAGAATGTGGGGTTGTGCCAGAAGGGTGCGGGCTAAGAAAGGTCATCATACTCAGAGAGGCTGAGCTGCTATGTGGGGTGTGGGAGCCAGGGCAATGCTTCCTGTGATACACATTTGTTTGCAGGAATCAAAATACATTTTTAAGCGTGTGGTGTGGTATGTGATATGTTCCTTGCCTTGTCTTTCAGATCATGAGTAAAAGTTTGGTTACTGTGATAACCTTGAGTTCATGGGTGCTTGGATGGCAGATGGGTTGCAGGATGGGGCCAAGGAGAAGGGACTTTATCCTCTTTCGGTGGACACTAGAATGGTGATAAAGGAATAATCACAGGGAATGAGAAAATACCTTCAATGCAAGTAGAAAATAGAGCAGTGGTGATCCTGAAATTATAATCCCTCAGAGAATTATTGGCAAGGGCTTTGGGATTTTACCAGAATGGGGATTTGAATCAATTTATCCTGATCTGAGGGCTAGGGAACCCTAGAGAACACTTTGATTACACTTTAGAAACTCAACCATCTAACATTTTTTTGGTAAAGAACAATGTTATGTTTGTTAGAACCAGGGAACAGACAATGACATAGCCACTTATTAACAGTAAATTTGAATATATCAGCATGTGCAGTCAACTAATTTGCTGACTTAAAGACAGCCTGATGAAATTGTTTGCCTGTTAAACCTATTATTGCCTATAATGAAAGACTCTATATGCACTAATCACAACATACAGCCTTACATTTGATCACAGCTTCTAAAAGTCATGATGCAGGGATTTTTAGTTATACTCAACACATTTTTCTTTCAGAAACCTGATTGGCTGTTCTAGATGCCATGAATGGTATATAATGAGCTCTTAGTTGGAAGAAATCTAAAGGATCAAGCATCCCTGAGTTTCAGAAAGAAACTTACTCTGAGTACGTGTATTCAAAGGTATGTGGATTTTATTCATAATTTGGTATCCTTTCTGTCATACTTATTCTTTTTCTGCATTTCATGTTCAAAAGATGCCAATTAGACTCTGATTACTTAAATGAATTGTATTACTTTCTAATGCAGCAAAATGTTTGTCTATATTTCTTTAAATTTTAGGTCCAGAATCCCAAAGTACTTTTCAGGACCAAATTTCACAGCAAAATATTTATTTTAATTACTTATCAATTAAGGTAAAAATAATTTTTCACCGGCTGTGATCCATTTCTTGGAAAAACATTTCATTTAATTCCATCAAATAGAACCATTAACTGAATGATTTTTTTCATTAATTCAAATTTTAAAAAACAGATTTAGGAGGTAAAAATGTCAGTGTACTTCTCACAGCCAGCATTATTACACTTGATATTCACTTCCTGTGCAAAATTTAAGGCCTTTCTTCTGATAGTTCTCAAAGTTAGTCAATAATTTACACCACAAAGCAATGTATTTTAGGATGGCTTATTTTGCTTCATGTTCCAAGGGTCTTATTTGCGGAATAATTACAGTGCAGTGTCAAACAAAAGGAAGATGTCAGTAACTAAATATGGAATCTTTCAAATAAAAGTCATTCAAAATTCATGGAATAATCACAGAATATTAGCACCGTCCTCTCCCTTCCATTCAACCACATCTTTTTCTCCACATCTGGAGCTCAGGGGTATGTTACCTGAGGGTCTTGCCTGAAGTCCTATGGGTCAGAACACCTGAAACTAAATTCCACTCCTTCCTTATTCTATTTTCTCAGATGATTGGTCTTTGTTTTTAACAGTAGCAGTGCTCAGGTGGACGGTACAAAAAACATTTCTGTGCCTCCTGGTTCTAAAACTATCAGATACTGTGCACCTTGATGATCTCCTCAACTTTTAGAGCCAACTCTATTCTTTTAATCATTAATTATAAGCTACATTTAGCTTCTATGACTCTACAGGCTATATAGGTATAGGAAAATGGTATGCAAAGTCGTGTAATGATAGATTATTTATGTCCCTACAACTTGTTCAGCTCTCAACCTAAATGAAAAGCATCTTTATTACCACTGTAATTCCAGAAACAATAAAATGGGTTCAGAACTGGAAATCATATAGGAATGAAGTAACCTCACAAGGAATGGTCCTATCCTTTTTACTAGCAACAGACTAATATGGGTTATGTGGGTTTTATGAAGCATTAATTATGTCCATATTTGAGAAGAGATAAGAAAAGTGGGTGTTGACTTATATTTCAGGGCCATCAAGAAATGGGGACCTGGATTTTGTTTGCCTGCCTCCTGGGAGCAGCCTTCTCTATGCCCGTGAGTAAAACACCCCCTTCATAAGTCAATGTCCAATTTCACAAGCCTGGAAATAAAAGTCTGCCCCACACTTGGTAAACGTTAGGGTTTAAAACAGTACAAGATCAGATATCCTCAAATGTCTCTGTGTTTAAGAAACACTATGAAGAACTTGTTATTAAAAAAATGGATTCCCAGATGCCAAAGATTCTGATTCAGTACAGCTGGGGTGGCGACCAGGACTCTGCATTTTAACAAGCACCCCAGGAGATTCTAATGGAACACTCAGCTTGTAAATAACATCACCCATCTCTAGATGGAGGAAACTTTTGGAAGGGACCCTTGAAAGGCCTCCAGAGAAAGTACTTAATCGGCCTTAGGCGAATATTACAAAAATGTCAGTTTTCTCTAAAACCCAATTTCTCACAAGAGTCCAAATATTTTCGTGCTCTCCAAACTCCACTGCTGTTGTCCTTCAGAGGGTAAGATTTTGTGTTAGGAATTCCTTTCTTGACCCACCTCCCTGTTCTGAGAGGCCTCATCCTTTTGGGTGCACCTGTTAAGCACATGACTTCCGTGTGGTTGTCTGGAATCCAACCTATGCTCAATACATATGGGTATATTTTACATTCAAATGTACCAAGGGCCAGGAAGTCTGACCAATTCTCTCTAAACACAGACACAGAAGAGGTTAGGTCACATGCAGGCAAGGCAGGATCCATCTGCTTTTCGGTGGCCTAAAGAGCAGTTGATACAACCAGAAGCCAGCAAAGCTTGAATATCTACTTCCTCTCTTCCTCTCTCACCCGTAAGACCAAGATTCTGTGCTCTGTCTTCCTGAAATCCTACATTGTGGCAATCCCTAGTCCCCTGAGGGCTTCTGCATTACAAATTTAGTCTCTTCTCCACTCCTCAGTTCAACACCCCTATTCTCTGAGGGCTTATATCAAGAAGATAGAGGAAAGGCAGTTAACTAAAACTAAAATAATTCGCATTCAGATGAGAGGAATAAATCCTCTTATGAAATATGAGCATTTCAAGAGAATAGAGCCTTAATCAACTCGCTGCCTGAAGGGGGATGATCTGCATGATTCTCTCTCCTCTCCCTCTCCCACACTCCAGGGCCAACCAGAATTCCACAATGCAGGCATCAATTACTTGGCCTCCACTTTTGAAAAGACAGAGAGTCCTGGTTTAGATAATTATTCAGGTTGTTCTTTATTTTGAGCTTTAAAATTTTTCTGCCATAGGAACATTGACAGAATAATAAAAAGATGACAGAATAATAAAAAGAATCGGCCAAAACTTCATAAATCAACTCTTTCATTTTCCATGGGATTTATAATGTTTCCACTTTACCACACCCATCTTGTTTTCACATTCATCGATAATTCACACTTAGTTGTTTTGCTGTTGTTGATGTGCTATTTACTTTGCATGCCAATTATGAGTAATCTCGTTGGTACTTCAGCACTTATCCACCTCCTGATCTATAAGGGAAGGTTTGTGAGACAATTCTCTTCTTGCTGGTATTTTGTAATTGTGTAAGAGAAACATATCAGTCTTCCCAACATGGAGTGAGTCTTGAGAAATGGAATATTGCCTGCCATATCAGTAAACAAAGGATGTCACAGTCCTCAGGGATTGCAGCCACCGCCATGGTGAGCGGGTGAGCCCTGAGGGAACTCAGGAAGGAAAGAATACCTGCCATCTAGCACCCATCAGACTGCAGCCACTCCCCGCGGTGAGCCCTGAGGAAACTCAGGATATGAAAACACAGGATACTGGCCCCAGATAGCTGAGGTGCATATCAAAGGAAGGATTTCAATGAGCCCAGACTCTTGCATCTTCCTATACATAGAAAAGCGCTAAATTCCTTAACTTGAGATATCTGGTTTTCGTTAATTAACAATAATCTTTTGATGTTCAGACTACCTGCCCTTTGTTGCAAAACTTCTATATATCCTGGCTCCTCCTCGCCTCCTCGCCTCCTCGGAGCAGTTTTCTCAGGGTTACTTGAGATGCTGCCTCCCGGGCTTGAAGTCCTAAAAATTTCTGCCGAATACAACAGAACTCTCAACTTTTAGATTGTGAATATATTTTTAGTCGACAGTTTCATCAACAAATGAAATGATGGGTGGGATAGAGTAGGATTAATTGACAACATGGATGGAGGGGTGTCTGAAGATCACTGGAGGATAAATGTGTGCTGCTTTCTGCTCCCAGGTCATTTAGTTGTTCTGGACCTCTTTAAAATAAGAGGGCTCCTCTCCTACACAGCGTACATGTTCAAACTAAAAGTAGACCTCAAATATATTCTGCACTATATAGATTTTTAAAAAGTAGCTTCAGTCTCTCTTAATGTGAAAATTGCATATTGGCTTAATCTCTTCCTCTCTCTCTCTCTCTCTCTCTCTCTCTCTCTCTCTCTCTCTCTCTCTCTCTCCTTCTTTCTCTCCCTCTCCCTCATTCTTTATCTTCTCCTTTCCCTCTCCCTATAAAAGCTACCACCTCATCCTGGGCACCCTGGTTATATCAACTTCAGCTATGAGGTAATTTTTCTCTTTACTAATTTTGACCATTCTTTGAGTTAACAATGCCCTGGGCTCTGTAAAGAATAGTGTGTTGATTCTTCATTCAAGATGTTTCTCAGTACCACTTTTTCAGTTCTCACTACCAGCTTCCTGGTTTAAGCCCTGATGGGTCACCTCAAGCTTGCATTGCCCCAGAACACTCCTACCTGGCCTCTCTGACTCAGTTTCTCCTCTTATATGGCTATAAAATTTATCCATCATGAACTACCACTCAGGGGGACTGCATAGTAGGGCAGAAATGAACTCTGGCTGAACAGCTTTGTTCTATCCCAGCCTGTAAAACATGGGGAATCAGGTAAGATGTTATTTAAGATCCTTTCCAGCTGGAAAACTCCTGCTTCTAAGATGTTCATACTCTATGCATCTCCCTCATTTGTCTTTACTGAAATATTAGTGACCAAGTGGTCTGTGAGACATTCTGTAGAGCAATGGAAAGCATGAGATTTCTGGAAATCGGGTTTGAGGCTCTCCTCAACCCCATACTAAGCACGTGACCTTGGGCAAATCATTTTCTCTCTCTAGAACTTTAGTTCCCTCATCTGGAAAAGGGAAATAAGAATAATACCCACACTTCAAAATGTTGTTTGGGAAGCAAAATAATTAAGCAATATAAAAGGTGCTTTGTTACATATAACTTGAACAAGGTTAAGAATTGTTCGTTGTACTGATATCAAATGCTGTACACGAAGGAGTCCCCGGACCTGACATGAACCGAATACATACTGTTTAGAAAGGAAGGAAACTCTTCCTTCTTTCATAGGTTCAAATGACAATCCATGAGTTTGTTTACTCATACAAACTGAGGGAAAGTGTCAAAAAAAATTTGAGGCAAGATTTTCTGTTAAACCTTAAAAGGTTGACATATTTGACCTGAAAACCTGTGTTTCTAGGATGAGGGACAGTGTTTCTGCCTCCTTTATCTTTTTCATTGTGACATCAAATCAAAAAAGTATATAATTAATGTTATATGACATAAATTTTCCATTTTGTTTTTCTCTTGCAAAGAACAGCAGGAGCCGGGGAACTAAACAGACTTATACTTTTGTAACCTCTGTCAAGCTCAGGAACCTCTTTAACTCTCCGTGACCTTGTCTGTAAGAGTGAGGGTGATGATACTTGCCTCAGAGTATGTGGGAAAACATGAAAAATGTGTGTCATGGATGTAAGGTAGAGCCTCACACATAGGGAGCACCTGACAAATGTTTACCTTATTCTTTCTTCCATAGAGCTCATATTTTCAGGTTGTCCGTATTGACGGGACTGCATCAGTGAGTGAATGTTTCATGTAACTAAATTAAAACAAATGTATTCTAATGTCTCTTTCTCCTAAAGTGCTTACCCCTCTGAAGTGGTACCAGAACATAATAAGACACCCGGTACGTAGATGTTTTTTTTTGTTCTTTATTCCCTTAAGATATTAAGCATGCATTTCAATTCCCTTTTAAGTGAGGTAACATATCTATGCCACATATAGACACTAATGGGAAGTCTAGTTTGTAAAGGGTCATATCTGTATACACGGTTAGAAATTCTTGCACAGGAAAAAATGAATAAATACTAACAGTGTCATAATGACAAAGAAAACACTGCTACTTCTCCGGCTAGAAGTCAGTGGGGCTGATGGTAAACCCGACTCTTTGTTTCTCACCAGTACCCGTCCTACGGTTACGAACCCATGGGTGGCTGGCTGCACCACCAAATCATTCCCGTGGTATCCCAGCAGGCTGCCCTGCAGCCTCATCACCACTTCCCCATGGTGCCAGCCCAGCAGCCCGCGGTCCCCCGGCAAACCATGGTGCCAGTTCCTGGCCAGCACTCCATGACTCCAAGCCAACCCCACCAGCCACACCTCCCTGCGCCCGCCCAGCAGCCCGTCCAGCCGCAGCCTCACCCGCCCCTGCTGCCCCAGCCGCCTCTGCCTCCGATGTTCCCCATGCAGCCCCTGCCCCCCATGCTTCCTGACCTGCCTCTGGAGGCTTGGCCAGCAACAGACAAGACCAAGCGGGAGGAAGTGGTGAGTACACCGTGAAGTCGCTGCAACACCTATGAGAATGGTAAAGCGAGACTAGCCCCCAGAGTTCTTAATTCCCACACAATCCAAGGCCTAGAGTTTCAGTAGCAACAGTTCAATGATTCTATTACTCCAAGCCTGTACTGTAAGTTTCTATTATAAATGAGTTTATCTACATGGCTTAGTAATTAAGACCGGAGCTTTCACGGTGGGTTTAAATTCTGTAATTACTTTGAATTCCTACCAGAATATATATTATTGAAACCTGTTAATTTTAAGGACAACACTATAAGGGAATATTAGTTCTCTTTATCTTTCAAAGGTTTGACCAGCAAGAATAAGGCTAGAATGGCACTGAAGATTTTTAAAAAGGGTAATTTTTGACAGTGAGGGGATGCAAATATTTGAACAGGTAGGTGGGAAATCTCTTTAAAAACCTAAAAGAAAATTACTTGTCTAAAGTGGTTTTTAATCCAACCTGGAGGAAGCTAAACTAGACACATTGCTAGATTCCTTTTTCAGTGCTGGGATTCTATAGATTAAGCTTTTAGCAAGAAGTCTTCACAGTTAAGCACAAAATATCCTTTCATTACAGAAAGCTCTTCCAAATGAGTGGGAAATAGTCAATAAAATAAGTGACCCTCATCCATATACATAAACCCTTACTTCTGTGTATATGAGATTATATAATTCTACTGCATGTATGAATTCAAATGTAATTCCAAGTTATAAATGCTATCAATGATCTTCTACTGAGAAAGTGAGGAGTGAGGTAGAAATGACCTGGATGGGGAGCCAGGATACCTGGGTTCCTGTTCCGGCTTTCCACCCAAAGAGGAGATGGTATTGCACAAGTCACTTCAAATTTATGGGTGTTTTCCCTTCTTTAAAAAGAAAGAAAGCAACTAAATCAGATAATTTTCAAGCCTCTAAGAACAAATACCATAGTTTTCCAATAAAATTATATGTTATATATGGCTTCAAAATTATGGGCATATTTGTGGAGAATACAGAGCATATTTGAAAATTGATTGTATCCCAAATAAGCTGGTGCCAATAGTTGATTATTCTACTCTAAGGTACATGTTCCCTCTTTGTATAGAAAATGCATTTATTTATCTCCTTATTAATAGTTAAGGCCATGAACTTTATAAACCTTGCCAGAGCTATTTATGGAAAGGTGACTTCGGGTAGGTAGTTTGAACTCTTTAAAACTCCCATGTAAAATTAGAGTATAACAATAAATGCTGGAGAGGGTGTGGAGAAAAGGGAACACTCTTGCACTGTTGGTGGGAATGTACATTGATACAGCCACTATGGAGAACAGTATGGAGGTTCCTTAAAAAACTACAAATAGAACTACCATATGACCCAGCAATCCCACTACTGGGCATATACCCTGAGAAAACCATAATTCAAAAAGGGTCACGTGGGGGCTTCCCTGGTGGCACAGTGGTTAAGAATCTGCCTGCCAATGCAGGGGACACGGGTTCGAGCCCTGGTCTGGGAAGATCCCACATGCCGCGGAGCAACTAGGCCCGTGAGCCACAATTACTGAGCCTGCGCGTCTGGAGCCTGTGCTCCGCAACGGGAGAGGCCCCGACAGCGAGAGGCCCGCGCACCGCGATGAAGAGTGGCCCCCGCTCGCCGCAACTGGAGAAAGCCCTCGCACAGAAACGAAGACCCAACACAGCCAAAAATAAATAAATTAATTAAAATTTTTTAAAAAAGTCATGTACCCCAATGTTCATTGCAGCACTATTTACAATAGCCAGGACATGGAAGCAACCTAAGTGTCCATCGACAGATGAAGGGATAAAGAAGGTGTGGCACATATATACAATGGAATGTTACTCAGCCATAAAAAGAAATGAAATTGAGTTATTTGTAGTGAGGTGGATGGACCTAGAGTCTGTCATACAGAGTGAAGTAAGTCAGAAAGAGAAAAACAAATACCATACGCTAACACATATATATGGAATCTAAAAAAAAAAATGGTTCTGAAGAACCAGGGGTAGGACAGGAATAAAGATGCAGACGTAGAGAATGGACTTGAGGACACAGGGAGGGGGAAGGGTAAGCTGGGACGAAGTGAGAGAGCGGCATGGACATATATACACTACCAAATGTAAAATAGACAGCTAGTGGGAAGCAGCCGCATATCACAGGGAGATCAGCTCAGTGCTTTGTGACCACCTAGAAGGATGGGATAGGGACGGTGGGAGGGAGACGCAAGAGGGAGGAGATATGGGGATATATGTATATGTATAGCTGATTCACTTTGCTATAAAGCAGAAACTAACACACCATTGTAAAGCAATTATACTCCAATAAAGATGTTAAGAAAATAATAAAATAAAATTAGAGTATAAATAGTGATAGCTTCTTAGAGTTGTCTTACGGAAAATAAAATAAAGTGATGAGTTCAGTGCCAGATATGCAGAAAGTACTCAACAAAAGGCAGCAATTGGTATTTTATTATTGAATAATAGTTTTAAGTGTTCTGAAGGCAGGGGCCTCCATCCTGGACACCTCATATCTAAAGACAGTGAGATAACAGAAAGTTTGAAAATTATAGAGTTCAACTTCAACGGCTGTAATATTGTTTTGGCAAAACTGAAGCCATATGTGTGACTGTACATGATACTCACTAGGAATATTTGTAAATTGTTTTACTTGCTCCTTTTGCTATTTTTTTCCCCAGGATTAAAAGATCAGAAAATGAGAAGAGAACTGAAGTAGGTACTCCAGTTGCTTTCAGAATGACACAAGAACACAACGATTTGTTCCTACCATCACTTAGCAAATTCTGTAACTGAAAAGTACCATTAGCAAACAATAAAATGTTTTAAAAACCAGTCATGTCTTTATGTTGAATTAAACTTAAACTTTCATGTCACTTGACAGAAGAATAATAAATGGCTCTACTTGAATAAGATAGGAACTGCTCATTTACACCTACAAATTGATCATTCTGCAGGCAAATGAGGACTATATTTCTTTTTGGAGAAAATTAAAATTATACCATCTCAAATCTTTTAAAAAACAGAAGTTTATGCTGTAGTTGTAATGGCTGATAACGTGGAAAATTATGAACACGTATAGTCACTGAACCCGAACCAAAAGAAGGGAAGTTTATACGAAGAATTCGTTACATTAAAAAAGATAAGATTTTGAGAAACGTTTCTATTACAAAAAAAATTAAAACTTGGAACGCTGGCTTTACACTTCACACCACATTAGTAACCAAACTCTGGTCTTGTGATCTCATTCTACTGAAAGTGATTTTTTGATGAAATTATGTGGTACGTATAATAATGTACTGAATTTTAAATTATTGAGGCAGTTTCCCTAAGAAAACTTCTATGAAATGGAGCTTTAAATAGAGAATCACAGTGATTTTATATACAAGTCATTTCTTTCACTTCATAATCTTTAAGATGATAAATTCTACTGTATAGTCTTCAAAATGTTAACAGATGCATAAAATGGACTCAATACAAGTTTTCTTTCCCACTTATATTTATATTTGAATCCTTTTTTCCTCCTACACCCAAACAGAATTGTAAACAGTCTTTTTAGGGTTTATATTACACAGTACCCACAGTAACTTTATTCCAATACCTTTATGATTAAGGCCCCTTAATCATTTTCTGGAATGAATAAACATAACTTTACTGGGAGGGTGTTGATATTCAAACAAATAACTTGATTTTAAAGAATTTAGATTCAATAAAAAAGTAGGAAAGCTTTTAATCAATTGGCATAGGCCAATTCTAATCAATTTAGTAAATATTTATTAATCACCTTTTAGGGCAAGGCACTATTCCATGTCCTGATAAAAATGGTAAGTCCCCATCCTTAAGGAATCTAGAATCTACCAAAGAGATAAAATAAGCTCACAGATAATGATAAGAGAAGGCCTAATAATATTAACACTATGACAGAAGTATAGTCAAAATGCCCTGGCAAATGTGGCAGACATCGTTAGCTAGGTGTCCAACAGCTTTCCTCACCACTCCTTCCTTGTTGGCTGTGCTGGAATTAATCCGAGCATCGGGCCTTCCACAAACTCAGGAGAGAGGAGCTCCCTCCCCTGTCCCACGGAACGAATGTTCACTCCTCCAGTTACCATAGCATACCATATCCATACCAAATGTGGCATCTATTTCCCTTGCTAGTGACTGGTTTAGGAATTGGTTGTGGTGGAACTTAAACAATGAATGAGGCCAAAAGGGAAGTCTAGTAGGAGAGGAGGAGCTTCTGGGGAAAAGAATTACCCTCTAATTTAAAATGTATACTACATGCTAGGAAAAAGTGCTGTTCTGTCTTTGGATCTACTTGTTTGAGGATGTGAGGCCTAGAGTTGTGTCTGCCATCTTGTGACCAGGAGGGGCAAGTGGCAAGGCAGAAAGCCCCTAGGTCTTTGGTGGCATCATCGTGTCCCTGAATTAACCAACCTTGGAACCATCTATCTCTAGATGAATGATACACTCTATTTCTATGCTAGTTTCTTTCAACTGTGGGTCACAATTGATTAGTGGGTCATGACATCAATATCAGGACCCCTATCATTTATGTTATGCCAGCAAACTTTCTCTTCCAACAATGTAAAGCTTCTATGGCCAGGACTAAGGAGAATTATTTTGTCAATGACTTTCCTGAAAAAAACAATCCGATAGGAAGGCAGATAGAAATATATATCCTGGTGTATTCTCCAAAATATATGCCTCCACCATACTTTGCCTTCCACAGCTCACGAAAATATTGCCCTTATGTTTACTCCTACTGAGAAACATTTTAAGGGTGTAAGGAATGATGTTACTTGAAGACTATGTGTGATATTGGAAAGAACACAAACTTCGGAGTCAGACTGGAGTTGCTTTCAATTTTTCTGATCTAAGAGGATTCTCTATTTAGGAAAGCCATGGACAAAATAATTCTCCTTTTATAATAATTCAAATTATATATATGCATATATATATATATATATATATTCAAATCACTTTTTGAATTACAGGGAAAATGTCAGGTTTTGGACTCTGAAGACTACTCACTGTGGTATGAGATGTACTGCATAAGTTAATTTTATAAGAAACTGAAACTTGTGTATTAAATGCCCAAACATGTGTTTTAACATAATCATCTTCATCGTAGTCTTCTATAATGGACAGGCATCTTAATCACAACATAGCATCTGTTTGATGGCTCAGAATGAGACTTATGGACACCCATCAGTGAAGTGTGTTGTTTTGGAAATTCAGAGGTAATAATGCGGTTATGCCTGTTTTAAATTGCCCTATATTGCTTTGTCATTCTAACCATTCCTTTCTGCTCCTGGCTATCCCTTCTTCTTTTTGTTAATGTATATTTACATCTTCTAATATGTAGCTTACTATGTATACATATTGTTCCTAACAAAATAAAGTATGTTGACCTTTGGATTGTTATTCTGGAAGTTCCACAGTCACTCTGAGACTATGTTATTTCCTGGTTGCCTAACTGTGGCAGATGGCTGCAACGGACAAAATACATGTAGATGTATGTGGCTATCACTACATAGTGTAACAAAGCTGACAAAAACTGAATAAAAAGAGCATTTCTAATTAATTAAAACTCAGGCTTAGTCAGCCACCCAGTGTTGTACGTTTCTGAATCAAATATGGAAGAAAAATCACTAGATACTAATGACCAAGACTCAAAGTATCGGTTGAAATAAATAGCAATACTGATCATAAATGCACTAATAAACCCAAACTTATACATAAAGACTTCTTAAATCCGTAAAAAAGCAAAAGTATATTATTTAACAAGCTGTGCTATGTCTTTGAAATGAAGCTAAAAGACACAGATGAAGTTGAGTAGACCACCTCAAGGAAATTCTCGTCTCACCATAACCACTCCCATGTCGCTAATACATTTGAAATCTGCTCTGCTATCAGTCACTCCTTGCTGGTGAGAGCTTCAATATGCATAATTTTTTCCAGGGTGCAAATACATGTCTAGGAACTACCCCTAGAGAGTCATCAAAATGCACGGAAAGATATGTTCAAAGATGTTGATTACAGCATTATGTATAACAGGGAGAAACTGGACCTCACATAAATTTTCCTATATGTATCTGAAGGAATTCTGTGATAAAAAGGATGCTCTAGAAGAAAATTTATTAGTGGAGAAAATGTGATAAAGTAAAATTTAAGACCAAGACTATATCATATGTGAATATTACACATCACCATAACATGTAAATAATTTAAACACACATACATAAATGTGCATAGGAAAAAAAACTAGGAGGAAGATACATCTGTTTGTATGAAGGTCCAATTTTTCTACAAAAAACATCAATTACTTCTGTAATCAGGAAAAATTTAATTTTTTTAAAGTTTGTTTTCCCTTTCTTCTGCTTTAATCCAGACACACCTCCTTCCTTCAGTTCCCTTTGATGTGAGTTTTGGATCTTGGTGGGCCCCCTGCAGGTAAATTCCAAGCAGAAATCAGTTCATATGTACTTTTTTTGGAGAAATATTTGGACCAAGGAAAGGTGAAGGGAAAGGGGCAACTGGCTTTAGCAGGAACAAAAACGAACAATACAATCAAACAGCAAAGAAGATATGAGCCTTATAAAGTTAAGGAAAAAGAATTAGAAACAACAAAAATAAAATAAAATAGAAATGACCATCGAGGCAGCTCCTGCTGAAATTCTATCAAAGATTAACTGCATTCAAAGAGCAGGCAGGTCAAAGAGAAAACTCAATGTCTAAGCCCTAAACCCTTAAAGAGAGGGGGTTTGTGGTGACTTTCCAAATTAAATGGGTCCTCTTTTGAGTCTAATAATACCTGAACTATTGCTGACTTAAAATTAGTTAATTATCTAATTTTACTTTTGGGCTTCAACTAGCTATAATGTACATTTTTCTCTCCTGTGCTTAATTACATTGGGTCTGAATCATCTGAAGAGCTCAACCTCAATCAATAACAACTCCAATTAACCAGAAAATGCACACAGTTCACTTATTAGAAAAGGCAAAGGAAAATGCAATCTAACAAGCTAATTTCCAGGCTGCATTTTCATAACCACCTATCTTTTTTTTTTTTTTTAGGTGAAGTGTGGTTTTATTAAATTGAAAACAATTTGAAAGAAAACTCAAGGTTGGAATCTTACTTATTGAAATTAATGAGTAATGCTTATTACTCGTTGCCAGATACATGGCTCTCGGATGGTGAGACGTTTGGAAGGCAAGAGCCTTGTAACAAGGCTGTGCAGCAGCAAAATTAGAAAAAAAGTGTAAAGTGTCACTATAATATAAAAACTATACAATTAGCATGCATTGAGGATGGGAATCAAAGGATTACCTGGAGGTAATCTTCACTTAGAGACAGTAATAGTTGTCACATTTTCCAAATCAAAATTTAGATATGTAGGGTGATAATATAATGGAATATTCAAAATCAGAGACATACACCGACTGGCAATTATGCTCTACACTCACACCGTTCAGTATGGATCCTCATGCGGCTCTTCAAATTTTTAAAAATTAAAATGAAATAAAATTTAAAATTCAGTTCCTCAGTCACACTAGACACATTTTAAGTGCTAAAAGGCCACATGGGGCTAGTGGCTACCATACAGAACAGATAGAGAACATTTCTGTCACCACCGAGAGTTTGAGTAGACAGCGCTGTTCTATACACTGCTTCCTGAAGTAGAAAAGCAACTCTTATGAATTCCAAGATTTTAAACAAAAGATGAAACAGAACAGATTTGCTGGTTAAAACTGAACACCTCAAGCCATTTTCCAAGCATTCCAGGAATCACGACCTTGTACGGGAATTTTCAAAGAACTGTAGAAGCGCCCTTATCTTCGTCAGGTCGAATCACACACTCCAAAATGGTTTCCCCTCTAGTTTTCTTTTAAAATAGACAAATCCAGAGTTCCACTAAATTAATTTTTCTGCTTGTAAGAGACACTATTTTAGTTCCAAAGAAATGGTCATTTATTTTCAGACCTCTACCAGCCACGTCCACACTGGCGGTACGAGGCGGGGGCTGCCCTTGGCCTAGGGCTTCACTGGAAACAGGCCAAAGTGTAAGCTGATGGAAAGATAAAAGAAAAAACTAACAAACTTTTGTCCATCCCCGAGGGTGGCTGACTGCCTGTAAGCGTTGGAAAATATTTACATTCTTTTCTATTTTGTGGTTCAAACCAACAGCGCAACATAGGACAAATGGGTGCGTACACATACACACACACACATACACGCATACATGCCAACTGAGTTTACCTGCAGTAAAAGGACATATGTGGAGACATGTACCATTTGAACAACTTGAAATTTAAAAAAAAAACTTCTCTCCACTCTAATCATTTAGAGACTGAGAGACTGTATGGCTATTGTATTCGTTATCATCACCAAGGCACATTATACTTCTTTCAATACAAAATTCTATCAAGAGAAAAAGGTCAAGTTGCTCACTTTATTTACAAGCAATGTCAAGTTGACCACTTCCTCTCCCAACTCAACACAAAATGAAAACACTGACTTTTCCCCTAAATCTGAAGTGTGCCCCTTAGTAGTAAACGCTTGCCGGAAATACTAATACTGAGTTTAAGGCCAAGACTTTAAAAAGAATACAAAATAGCAAGGAACTGTATTAATTTTTTAAAAAAGAGATCCGACTGTGAATGGCTTAACATGGAAATCACAAGAGAAAAATGATTTCTACCAATTTCCCACATTACCAGAACAGAGTGGCCTCTAGGTGTGTTCCATATTGCTTTAGTAAAATAGCCATCAGCCTATGTTTGTTGTGAAATTCTTGTTAATCAGAATTTTTACTTACTGTTTTGTGATTTGGCTTCTAATTCCTTTTGCCCCCATTTGGTCTAGAGCCTTATCAGCGGGGGTCAATGGCTGAAATGTACTTATTCAAAAACACTTCCCTGCTGGGAAGAATTCATCCTGGCTTCATCTGAAACACCTGACTCTTCTGAGAAGCTAAATAATACTTGAGGAATAAGATAGGGCTGGGAGTCGTGAGGAGAGAAGAGGTTGAGGTGGGAGGAAAGAAATGGTCATTTAGGTCCCAAAGTATTTGCCTCGATAAATCACACCTGAATCATCCATCAAAAAAAAATCAAGTTCAGTGAAGCCCCCTTACAAATGACATGCCCTACGGTCAACAAAAAATAGCCCAGGGTAAAGCATTCATTTTCTTTTTATTAATCAAAAATATTCACAACAATGTTAAATATCTTCCTCAGAACAGCCAAATCTTGTTTTCCTCTCCAAAGAATTTTCCACGCTTCGAATTTGTCTGTGGAATGCAGGGTCTCTGGGGTCAGTGAAGTGTCCACACAAGGGCAAGGATGGCTTCCCAGTGAGGTGTGCAGGCTCAGCAGCCAGGCTGTCTGGGTTCATAATCATGACCTTTGCCTACCTGCTGTGGAAACTTGGACAAGTTTCTTAGCCTCTCTGTGCCTCAATTTCTTCATCTGTAAGTCGTACTAACATCCATCTCTGGGTCCTTTCATGGCAGTGAGCTCCAAGTTCAATAAATGTTGGCTACCACTCTCATATTCAGAAAGGGAGCCTTCTCCTGGCTCTGTAGACCCACAAAGGGAACACTACACAGTTGGAAGCAGGGATGATACAGGATTTGGAAATAACATGAAAGTTTTCTATGCCAAAGGCTCCAAAGTCGAACACATCTGTCAGGTGTCAGTGTGCCTTCTCTGACATATAGCCACCTGAACACCTCCCTTACTGATTGCTACGCTGCATGGTCCCTGCGTTGTCCTATCTGACATCCCCCGAGGCTGTTCTTCGCCACCCCCTAGGTCACTCTAAGGGTAGTAGGAGAGTAAATCCACCAGGAGGGTGGCATGGACTGCGCAAGGCTCATTGGAGGCCAAAGCATTAGACCTCCTCTCTCTGAATATCTTCCTTTCACCTGCTTTGTAAGGCCTGGCCCCCGTGTATACTGACTTCCAACTCTGAACCTTCCCTTGTCCCTCTGGCATTGGTCACAGCTCAGCTAATTCCACTTTAGGGATTTCTCTACCAAACTGTTTCTCACTAGAGCAGTGGTTCTCAACCAGGCGGCTGTGCCTTCTAGGGGACATCTGGCAATGTCTGGAGTCATAATGGGGGGGGTGTGTGGATGGGGGTTGAAGTGGTACTATCGGTACCTAGCACGGAGAGACCAGGGATGCTGCTGAGCCTCGTCCAATGCACAAGACAGACCCCACACAAAGAATGATCCGGCCTTGAATGTCAACGCTGCTCAAGTTGAGAAACCCTACTCTGGAAACAATGCCAGTGTTGAATCATACTGTGTGTTCAGAACTTAACATACAGAAAGAATGAGACTCTGAACAAATGTATGAGTCTGTGTGCATTTTTAAAACGTCATTGAGAAAGAAAAACCAAAAGCTCACATCTTAAAGTTAGTAAACTTGATATAGGATCTCATACAAAGGGCTTTTCACTTCTTGTACCCATTGCATCAGAAAAATCTAAAGAGCTTGGGGTGTGACCAGGCTATTAAAGAAAACTTGCAAGATGAAGAGACGGTCACTCCAGGGTTAAATCAGCTGCTATCTCTAAATCAAAGCCATTCTGCAGAAATTAGAATAGTTACTTGCTTCTTCTGAAGTTACATAAAAGTGGTTGCGTTACCTGAGTAATAAGGAGGAGAAAAATAACCAGACTGTGAGTCATTAGAGTAACTACTGAATTAGAACGCATTGAGTTTGTCTGGGAAGAGTTCTGTTTTGGGATTTACTTGACTTTGGCAGAGTAATGAGAAATAAGTAGTTGTGTCCATAGAGTGGGCAGGGATTTAAGATGCCTTGATTCTCATGATTTTCAGAACCATCACTCTCCAAATATTTGATGAATATAATAAAGTTTTTGTTACAAAATTATTACCAAAAAACCTCTGACAACCATGGAGAATATAAAGCAGTGTGCTTTAAGTAGAGGAGACCTACTTTGATTGAGGGCAGACCTCGGGCAATCTACAATATTTGATGGACCCAAGGCACAGAACATCCTATCTGTTCAAATACCAAAATCGAGACACTCCTCCAAGTGAGATTAACCCCCTTCCCCTGCCCCTGTATGCCACACATCAGGAGAATGGCCATAAATGAGCTTCAGCTCGATGCCTCCTCATCTAGGGGCTTCTTCTTGTTGGCCCACACGGGCTGCAGTGCTCAGGCCTCGAGGTTTCCCAGAATATGTTGGGCACGCTGCTACTTCAAGCAACTACTTGTTTCTACTTTGGTCTCCCCACTAGCTGGTAAAGTCCTTGAGGAAGATTTTTTAAAATACCTGGAGACTGGTCGGTGTGGTTAATATTTGCTCAAGGAACCATCATTAGCATTAAAAAGCCACCACACTGTCATGTAAAAGTAAAGATAATATAACATTGAACATTTACTGAGCTCTTGTTATATTCTAGGCACTGTTCTAAGCACATGACATGTATTAGCTCATTTAATTTTCACAAACTTATAGAGGAAAAGTTGTCTCTGTCCCCAGTTTACAGGATGAGGACTTGTCTAAACTTTAAACTTGAAAAAGAAATGAGGCATTTCTTAAAACACGCACATCCTGTCCCATGTTTGATGAGTGCCATTTGAAAGGTAAACTAATTTGTCATCTGCCTCTAGGATCCTAATTAAAACAACCTGTATCTATTGCTAACAGCAAATATAAATTCAACTTGATCCGAGTCATAAAGCTCGTCTCCTTTTGTCACTTAATTTTTCCTGCCCATTTGACCTCCCAAGGATGTGATAAGGAGCTAATTGTAAAGAAAGCTAAAGAACTCCTAACCCAATAACTCCTCTGCAGTTTTGGTCAACCACCACAGACGGGGAGGAAAGCTCTGCAAATATGGGCAAGTACCACCACACCAGGGCAGCATTGCCATGGCAACCAGGAGAAACCCATCCATTCCAGCTGTGGGTGTGAACCTGAGCGTGACCAGCCCTCACTCCTTCCCTGGTTCCAAAAGATGGATTGAAAACAAACAAAGTCCAGTCCTTATAGAAACAGCAAGGTGCTGTCTTTCATTGATTCGTTCAGAGAAAGCTACAGTGGGAACTAATGACATCTTAGAAAATTCAGGCCTTGGCCCTACATTATCTTCCTTCCCAGGAAGAGCACTGAACTCATATTCAACACATATGGAAAGCCCATATCAAGTGACATTGTGAAGTTCACTGAGAATGGTCAGAATAGGAAGGCTGCTGATATACTCTTAGCATGACATTGAATCAGAACTGGTTGGCTGGCATACTTTCTCTACCTGGCATCTGATGTCCAGATTAAAATATATGAAAAGGTTCAAATATCTCAGTGGCGTCCTGCATTGAAGTGTCCACAAATGCTAGCTATCGAGGTGGCAGTCCAAACTGGCTCCTTCCACCGGGTCCTGACTAGAGAAGGAAACATTTGCAAATTTGCACAGCTGCATGCAGTAAGAAACCTGGGCTTGGAAGATTTACAAAATCCAATTTTCACCCTGTGATGAGGAACTTGGGCTCAACCTGGTTTCCACAAATAATTTGTTCTTAATCTGAAAATAGGCACAAGTGAGCAACTTCAAAATCTTTTTTTAAAAAAAGACAGTGATGGATTTTTAAAAGTATTTACTGAACATTGCTTAAATGTGCAATTCCTATCAGCAAGATTTCTGAAGAGAGTTGGAAAACGAAAGGGGATTTACTGCCTTTGTGGCTTATTTTCCCACAGGTAGGAAAAAAATGTTCCTGATGAACAGTGATAGGTATCCAGGAACCTGCGATCACTGCAGCCTGAGTAGATTTCTCTTACAGTTGCTAGTAACTATAAATAATCAGAATCGCTATATTAAGTCTTTGCCCTCTTTCAAAATGGAATCATTCAACAGATTGTAAATGATGGGGATTTAAGAGCAATAAATTTTCTCCAAAAGTAACTTGGTTTTTAACAAATTAAATAATTAATATATATTTAAACTGCTTTATATGGATAGCGGCAATGTGCACACGACAGAGAGAGGAAGAAATCTGCAAATGAATTGAAGCAGCATGGTCACACAGTTTAAGGTAAGAGATTGCCGACCTGCAGGAAAGCCTGTGATTCGCCTTCTCGGTGTTAAAAACATTCACCAAATAAGCTAATGTTTCATATGATACCCTCTGTTCCTTTAGGAAGGATTCAAAGAAACCTTTACTTGTAGCTATATAAAACCAGCAAGTATCTAAGCTCTGTGAACACTTTGGTAATATTCTAAATTAATACTAAGAAAAGATGAATTTTGAGGTCTTTCTATGAAATCATAAAAAGCTGGAATCACAAAAAATAAGGTTTGTACGAGAGGTTGCAAGCAGCAAAACCAAGGCTCTCTGATTTTCTCCATCAATCATCTGTCTTTGCTGCACGGAAGAGTCAGACCACATTTTGTGGTTTCACACCAGTACCCATATTGCTTGTAGATGTCATAGAATCTTGATCCTCCATCATACTGAGGGGAGGGGCAAGATCTGCCCTTGTCCCAAATTTTTGTCATTATATGGTACCCAATGATCCAGACCCAAAGAGAGGCTCAAAAGCAATGATGATTAGTCTCAGTTCTGTCATGGACTAGCCAGGTGACCCTGCCACAATGGGATCCACTCCTACACTCAGTTTCTTTATCTGTCTCAGAAAAATATTGCAGTAGAAGGCCACTAAGACCCATGCGACAGTAACAATATAAGGCAATGTGCATTGCTAAAGTCAAATTGCATCAATTTTTAAATACTGAGAAAACAGCCAAAAGGAAAGGTGCAGAAGAAATGGCAGGTCCTTACTGAGATTCACTTTAAGCTTTCAATAAAAATATGAGTGTCTTGGCAGCGATATGTAACATTCCAGTCAGCCTGGCTCGAAGGCTCTGAACCTTCTCCTAAAGCAACAGGCAGAGACATCTTAAGTGTCATCTGAACCATCTGAACTTTGAAGTTGAAAGAGACTCTGGTGCTGGAACAAGCTGAGTGAATCCCTCCAAAGCAATTGCTCTCTCATTCTTTCCTGCTTGTGTCTACCTTCCCCCGATGCCGCTCCAGGATTATTACCCCATGAGTCGTCCATATCTTATTGGCTTGGGTCCTGCCTTGTTTCAAGCAAGAGGCACAAACACACAGAGCCTGAAATGTACACACAGTATCTTCTTACCTCTCCAGGGTCCTTACATCTCAGCAGTAGCAGCAGCTCCAGGCAGAACTGACCTCCCATCCTCCCCACACAGAGCCCCTGGCCAGTGTGGGAACAGAGAAGGAGCCTGGAGACAGGGATACTGCTCAGAGAGCTAGAGGAGCCGGGCAGGGCAGGCAGGCTCCCTGGCTGGAATGTGCAGCTAGAGGCCCTGGGAGGGAGAAGGCCTGGGGTCACTGTGATCCTCTGAGTCAGACACCCTGGGGAACTCTCAGCTCTGAAAGGCCTCCTTTGCAACATGAGGTGGAGAGGCACCGAGAACTTACTAGGGGTAAAATTCTAAAAGTTACAAAACTGAGGTAAATGGTTATATGGATGTATACCAGTTTAAAGTAAATGGTAGAGGTGCAGTATGAATGCCGGAGGGAATGCATGTAAATTAAATGCTAACTCATATATCTGATAAGGGGCTTGTACCCAGAATATATAAACAAATCTTACAACTCAATAATAAAAAACTCAAATAACCCAACTTTTAAATGGGCAAAGGCTCTGAATAGACATTTCTCTGAAGGAAATATACAAATGGCCAAGAAGCACATGAAAAGATGCTCAGCATCATTAGCTATCAGGGGAATACAAATCAAAACCACAATGAGACACTACATCACACCCACTAGGATGGATAAAAAGAAGTGCTGGCGAGGGTGTGGAGAAACTGGAACTCTCATACAATGCTGGTTAGAATGTAAATGCTTTGGAAAACAGTTTTTAGTTTCTCAAAATGTTAAACGTATAGTTACCATATGACCCAAAAATTCCACTCCTAGTTATATGCCCAAGAGAACTGAAAATATTTGTCCACACAAAAACTTGTACGCAAAATTGTTCACAGCAGCATTACTCATAATAGCCCAAAAGTGGAAATAACCCAAAGGTCCATCAATCAATGAATAATGAAACAAAATGTGACATAACCATACAATGGAATTATTCAGCTATAAAAAGGAAGGAAGAACTGATACATGCTACATGCAACGTGGATGAACCTTGAAAACATTATGCTGAGTGTAAGAAGCCAGACACAAAAGACTACATATTGTATGACTCCATTTCCATGAAATGGCCAGAACAGGCAAATCCACAGAGTGGCAAAAGACTAGTGGTTGTCAAGGGCTGAGGCAGATGGGAGGACTGGGGGCAGTAATGACTAAGGGGCACAAGGTTTCTTTTGGGGGTGATGAAACTTTTAAAATTGATTGTGGTGATGGTTGCACAACTCTGACTATACCGCTAAATTACACCCCTTAAATGAGTGAATTGTATGGTATGTGAATTATACCTCACTAAAGCTGTTCCATTAAAAAATGAAACGCTAGCTCTTATTGCCTTGCCCCAACCCTTCCCCGATTACACTGGGCTCTTCTGAGATCACCCTCACTCCTGTAGATTCACCTATGTGGCTTGGCAGGGGCTATGGTGAGAGAGGGCTTTCCCAAGCACGGAACCGTGACTACCGGCCCCTGGCAAACCGGGACCCTTCTCCTCAGCTTCATTTCTAGACCACTGTTGACAAGAATTCTGCTCCGGCTTCATGGTTTGGCCCCTCTCCGCCCTGACTCCTTCATTCCCGGGTGGTGACTCCATTCCCAGCACGCCCATGGTTCCCATTTGTGAGAGTCCTTTCGAACTTACAGTTGCTCCTGTATCCCATGTAGCCGCCCTCTCCAAATAGATGACACGTGACGTAAGCACAGTGGCCCCTCACAGCTCAGTAACTTTCTCATAGCTGAAATTCAGTAGTAAATTGTTACCCTTCACCTTTTTTTTTTTGAAGGGAAAGGGGCTATTTTTTTGAGCATTTTAAAAATAAGGGTATTGCCTCTAGACGCTATTGTGCATTTTTACAATTATAAGTAAAAATGAAATTAGCAGGTGATGCCAATGAAGGAAGCAAGTCAATGAAGAGACTACCACAGTGGTCACTGGGTTAAAGAAATCCAACATTCTTACATAATTTTATCATTCACAAAGAGAACTACATTAGAGTTACTGACACATTTTAATTATTGATACTCATTAGTATTATTTGTTTCCATATCCTTTATCTTTCCGAACTATTCTTGGGCACAATGTACCAATGCCTATGAATATTGTTCTCTTAATGATAACTAGTTCCATCCTGTCCCATGCTCGAGATTTTGCTTGAGTCAGTGCATTCTGTTATTAGGACCAGTCTTAAGAGAAAGGTTCACTAGTGGCCCCAATTAGTTACAATGCATAGTGTCTGGAATTTATCACATTTTGGACCAGCATGCAATTTTTGCCTATTCTGGATCTGTCTGAAAGTTTTTCCACCTTTAAAAGCCCTTATTCATTTTTATGCAAATCAAAACTACAATGAGGTGCCACCTCACACTGGTCAGAATGGCCATCATTAAAAAGTCCACAAATAATAAATGCTGGAGACGATGTGGAGAAAAGGGAACCCTCCTACACTACATTGTTGCTAGGAGTGTAAATTGGTACAGCCACTATGGAGAACAGTATGGAGGTTCCTCAAAAAACTAAAAATAGAGTTACCATATGATCCTGCAATCCCACTCCTGGGCATATATCAGGAGAAAAAACAGAATTCAAAAAGATACACGCGCCCCAATGTTCATTGCAGCGCTATTTACAATAGCCAAGACATGGAAGCAACCTAAATGCCCATTGATAGATGAATGGATAAAGAAGATGTGGTAAATATATACAACGGAATACTACTCAGCCATAAAAAAGAATGAAATAATGCCATTGGCAGCAACAGGGATGGACCTAGAGATGATCATATTCAGGGAAATAAGTCAGAAAGAGAAAGACAAATACCATACAATATCACTTACAGGTGGAATCTAAAATATGACACAAATGAACTTAGCTTTGAAACAGAAACAGACTCACAGACATAGAGAACAGACTTGTGGTTTGGTTGCCAAGGGGGAGGGATGGATTGGGAGTTTGGGATTAGCAGATGCAAACTATTATATATAGAATGGATAAACAACAAGGTCCTACTGTATAGCACAGGGAACTATATTCAGTATCATGTGATAAGCCATCATGGAAAAGAATATGAAAAAGAATGCATATGTATGTATAACTGAATCACTTTGCTGTACAGTAGAAATTAACACATTGTAATCAACTGTACTTCAGTAAAATAAATTTTTAAAAAAATTATTCATTTTTACAAGTTGGTACCATTGCCCTCTGAAGGATGTCGGTGGAAGGAGGAGGCTTTCCCGTCTGAGGGATAAGCAAGGCTGCAAATGAATGTTCCCAACAGACCCCGCCTGTGTTCATTCTGTGCTGGAATGTTCATACAGGCTTTTTCTCAAACACACTTGAGTGCTGTGGGTAATAGATGTCAAATAATAAAACTCAGAGGCACATGCTATGTTACTTTTTAAGGGAAAAAAGTGGGGGGAAATCAAAGGGTTTAACGATTTTATTCACTGGCTTATATTCAGCGACTCCGAAAATTTGGCCACTGCTCGGGTTTGTGAATTTCTATGGAAAATGAACTGTGCTTGGCAAGCTTGCCGAAGTATGAGGCTGATAAAAAAATGTTTCATGCTTTCTCAAGACCTTATGCCACTAACTGTGTGGGATTGGAAAAACTGTTCAAATGTCAATTTAAACACTGTAAATAAATGATTTTCTATACCCATATGAATTAATATTATTCTGTGGATTTCAGAGCATAACTTGAACAAAAGTTTCCTTGAGTTCTAACTAGGAAATGTTTCATGGAGAATATGGACTTCAGATTAGACAAGTGGAGCTCAGCAGAGTTCTATTCAGAATCAGAAATGTTATGCAACGCATTATCTTACACTATGGAGAACTGACTGAAAATTCAATTGACACAAAGGTTGTTAGGAAGCAGGTCCTGAACTCAAAAAAAGGAGTAGGCCAAAAGAAATAAAACATTACTGTAACAGCCCAAATCATTATATAAAAGAACACTGTGGTGAATTCCATTGCAAAGTTCATGACTCGTGAACATTATCTTCAAACCAGTCATCTCTGAGTTTTATAGAGTCGACTATCCAACTGCCTTCTTGACCCTTCCATCTGGTATCTCAGGGTCATCTCAAACTTCATTTATCCAGTGCTGAACTCTTGACTTTCCTTTCTGGCAAACGTCTTTGTACCTAAGCCTCCTACATCTTAAGAGGTGTTTATAAAGCATTTATCTCAGTGCCTGGCATGCAGACCTGCTCAGTAAAGGTTGATGATATTGATGATGATTGATGATGATGAAGATGATGATATTTATGCACCCAATTAGTTGAGCCAGAAACCAAATGGTTTTTCTTAATTCTTTTCTTCACTTCATGTCCACATTTAATCCATTCCCAGGTTGTGTCAACTCTGCCTCTAAAAAAAATCAGGAATCCTACCTCTCTTCTCCAACTCTGCTTTCACCACCCCACCTCCAGCCTCCATCACATTTCTCCTGAACAAATTTAACAGCCTTCTAACCAACCTAACCATGTCCACTCCTGCCCTTGCCCAACTAATTGTCCAGAGAGGAAACCAGAATGATCTCCTTAAATACACATTATCAAAACATATATGGTGCTTATCATGTATTTACTAAATATGTTAAACATCCTTTTGAAGTAGGTACTATTATTACTTCCATTTTACAGGTAAGGGCTTGAGCAAAGAGAGGTTGGAATATGTCCAGGATCACTCTGCCTCTACGGGGCAAAGCCAGAATTCACACTCAAGAAGTCTGAGTCCACAGCTGACTGTTCAACTGCTACACAAAATACCATGCCATACCCGAGCTTTCAAAATAACAAACAAGCAAGCAGAGACTGTCAATTCACTTCACTTAAAATAAAGTCCACCTGCACAGGATTTCCCTGTGCAAAAGGGTCTGGGCTGACCTCCTCGGCCTCCCCCATCGTGCCTCCCTCTTTCCTCCTGCTCTCCTGACACTCATAAACAAGACAAGCTGGGTGCTGCATAGGCTTCTGCCCGTGCTGTTCCCAGTGCCTGAACTGTTCTTCCCAGGAATTTTCACAGGGCTGGCTCCTCCTTCTTTCTTCTTTTTTTGTCCATGTTTTTATTTTATTTTATTTATTTATTTTTAACATCTTTATTGGAGCATAATTGCTTGACAACGGTGTGTTAGTTTCTGCTTTATAACAAAGTGAATCAGCTATACATATACATATATCCCCATATCTCCTCCCTCTTGCGTCTCCCTCCCACCCTCCCTATCCCACCCCTCTAGGTGGTCACAAAGCACCGAGCTGACCTCCCTGTGCTGCGCGGCTGCTTCCCACTAGCTATCTATTTTACATTTGGTAGCGTATATATGTCCATGCCACTCTCTCACTTTGTCCCAGCTTACCCCTCCCCCTCCCCGTGTAATCCCGCTCCTTCAATAAAGCCTTCCCTGACCTTCCCAATCTGAAATCAATGTTCCCTGGCTTCTCGATCTCAACATTCCATTGGTTTTCTTCTCAGCACTTATCTCAGTTTGTAATTGCTTTCACATGCTTGTCCATTTGTCTATCGACTGTCTCTCCCATTGGTCTGGAGGCTTCACAACAATAATATTGTTTACAACTGTATTTTCACCATCTAGCATATTGCCTTGCACTTAGTGGGTGATGAGAAAATTTGATAACTGTTTGGATGAAGACAAGAATGCTCTGGTGGTATGAAACATCCACTTAGACCTTTGGTTCTCCAAATGTGATTGGAATCACCTGGGGATGCTTTTAATCAAAAGTAGAGTCCCAGGACTGTTTCTTTAAGCGCTTACTTTTGAGGCCTATCACCTAATTTCGTAAATAATTTTTATAATTTTGATTTTGACATGATTTGGCAATGAGTAACTCAGAATTCTTGTTCGGCGTTACTTTTAAGTAATCATTGTGTATTTTCAGGAATACTTGCTAGGAGAGAAAAATGTACATTATAAATCTCTTTCATGTGTGATAAGATTGTTAAAAACACTGTCAATGAAATTGACATACTATGTTTTTAGATATATAGCTAAGAATTTACATAATTACCTTGGGAGCCAATAATTTCCTTTTCAGCTTGTAGACATTTGTGTGGGCTCCTGGAAAGCTTGTGGTTCCCCGGCCCCGTAATCAGATAATGGTGTGTAATGAACAAAATGGACCAGCTGGAGTCCAGCCCCAAATCAACCACAACAGGACTCCTGCCCAGGAATCTGCATTTTAAGAAACTTTCCAGGAAATTCCTATGCAAATAAAACTTGAAAGCTATTTTTTCTCTTTATTTAGACTTACGTGTATTGTTTTAGAAAAATATACAACAGAAATCAGTGTCCACTTTTTAAATTTGTGGTTTAATTCTGAGAAATTCAAGATAATGTTTCACATAAAGGAAAAACATACACTATTAATTGATGTTAAGCTCACTAAGTGTCCAGAAATGCAGTTTATCAGCAATCTTTTCGGTAAAATTAATCATCTTTGTTAAATATCTTTTGTTAGCCTCCATGTACACATGGCATGAAAGGGACAGGCATTTCTCACCTTGGAGAGGAAGGATGAACCATTTGGCCAGATGGAAAGAATAGGAAGGTAAGTGCCTTAGCCCATAACTCGACTATGTTTTAGGCTATAAGTGGATAATGTTAAGAAAATAAAAATCGAAAGCAGGAAGAGGTTTCTTGCCTTGCTCAAGAGATAAAGGCGGCTGTTTTTTCTCTTTTAGGGAAAGATACCTAAATTCCAGAATATGACAGAAGAGCTTAAGTTAAAAACAAAAACAAAACAAGAAGACATCCAGCACTGTTTTCGATGCCAAGTAAATAAATGTGGTAATAAACCATGCCCTTGTCCAAAAAGCAAAGGGAAGCTTTGGTGAGGATCTCACCAGGTCTTGCTTTGTCTCTATCTCACCCACAGGTTTTCCCCAGTCCTCCTTGACACCTCCAGGGCATTCAGCATTAGTGCTTAACAGATGCTGGAGATGCTTTCCTGCCTGGTCCGCTGTGACATTCCTCTCTTCACGTGGCCCTTCCCTGCTCAAAACCCTTCCACTGTTCTTCAGTCAGTTGAGACCTTTCGGCACAAGACCCCAGGCTTTCCATGACCTGACCCTAATCCATTCCTCCAGATTCTTCTCTTGCCCTTCTTCCCAGCAAACCCTGCACACCCTGCTCAGCAGAACTGCTCACTCTCATACTTTTCGGATTCTGTCTTTGCTTTTGTCATTTGCTTTCTCCAGAGTTCCCTTCACCGTCTTATTTCACATTAAATATCCCATCCGTTATTACATCTTGCTTGTATCTTCTGTGCACTAGGTTCCATCCCCTTTTGCCTACTCAAGAGCATCACTCCAGCCATTCTCTTATACAACATTGATTTCCTCTTCTCAATTGGATGAGTCCCATTAAAGTAAAAGTAAACATTAAAACGTACTGTTATAACTCCCACCATACAAAAGTTCTTGATCACACTTCCCTTTTTAGCCACCTCCTCATTTCTCTCCTTCTTTTTACAGGAAAAAAAGCCTTCAAAGAAGTGTTCATATACCCTGCCTTCCATTTCCTCTCTTCCCAGTCTTTCTTGAACCCACTTCAGTCAGGCTTTTGCCCCCTCCATCCATCAACACTGCTCTTATTGAGGTTACCAGTAACCTTGACACTGCTCAATCCTCTGATCAATCCTCAGTCTTCATTTTACTTGACCCATCAGCAGAAAACCCCATAATGTATCCAAACCAGAGCTCTTTTAGGAGTCCAAGTGGGCGCTATTGACAAGTGTGCTAATTGATAATTATGCATTACCTAGGATTGTATCTGGCAAACAGACTTACTGTCATCTACTCATCTGAAGGATCACACCTACCTATCACAGCCCATTGTCCCCTCCCTTTAAAACACTTTCTTCTCCTGGCTTTTCAGATGCCACACTCTCCTGGGTGTCCTTCTAGCCCACTAGCCACTGATTCTGTCTCCTATGCTGTCTGCTATTTCCTCCTCACCTCCCTGAATGTAACGTACTGTTGGAATTTCCCATAGTTTTGTCTTTGGATCTCCTTTATTTTTCATCTGCAATTACTCTATTGGTGATTTCAACAAATCTTAAAGCTTTAAATGACATCTATACACTAATCACCCCCTAATTTATATCTCCAACCAGGACCTTTTTTCCTGAATTCCCTGAGTTCTTCAACTTCCTCTCAACCCACTCCTCTATGGCTTCCGCCATCTAAGTCGATGGCAAGTTCATCCTTTCAGTGACTCAGGCCAGAACCTTGACTCCCTATCACCTCTGACTCCATATGGTACTCCACAGCCAATCCATTAGTGAATCCTACTGTCACTGCATTCAAAACATGCCCAAATCTGACCTTTTCTCATCATTTCCACTGTTCCACTCTGGGCCAAGCTAAAATCATCTCTCACCTCGATTAATAATAAAAATTTCTAAATGACTCAGCATAGAAAGTGGTTCTGCAAACCCTCCCTAAAATACTCATTTCTGCTCATTGAAGATAATTTTCCTTGAGAAAATCTTCAGATTGTCAGTGAGTCACTTCCAGTCTTATCTTTTTCTAGAAAGGTATTCATGCAGATGATGCAGAAGAAAATAGAGGTGCAGAAAAGCTCTCCCAAATCCCACAGTGGGGACTTGGATTGCTACAGAGAGTGGTTTATTCTTTGGCAGTTCACAGGATTCTTAATGATGCCTGAATTACCCTTTCTTGCTCAGAACAAAATAGTACCATTCCATGATGTGTGTTTATTCTTCACGTGGACAATGTATAGAGTGGGCATTCCCACGCATTTTGGGGCTGAATGAGCTGATCTTGGTAGTATCACCCTTCCTGCCCATGATTGATCCTGGAACCCAGACCGAAAGCCATCAGCCTTCCTTACAGCCAGAGGCACGTGATGGAAAGGTGTCTGGAGGCTTCTGCAAAATGTTCCCTTGACTGTAAGCAAGAGACACAGGAAAAAGGAAACCTTTTCTTCCTCTGTGCCAGGGTTTCTCAACCTCAGCACTATTGACATTTGGGGTCATCTGTTGTGGGGACTGTCCTGTATATGAAGGACGTTCAGCAGTAACACTGGCCTCTACCCACTAGATGCCAGTAGCATCTCTTCAGTTGTGACAACCAACAATGTCTCCAGACATTGCCAGACGTCTCCTGGGAGTGGATTACCCCAAGTTGGGAACCACTGGCCTAAATATTGTCAGATTTATCCCCAAACTGCCACAGGTTCTCTCAATACCAGCTTAGAGATGCTTAGAGGAACACAAAGTCAAGAGAATTGCAGGAAAAAGACCAGAGTCACTGGATGAAACCCATTATACCTATAGATTTTTGGTGACACAAGCCTCTACAATTCCTAATTATTTAAGCTGGTTTAAATGGGTTTGGCAATTATTATCAGCCAGGGGCATCAAAGTGATCCAGGGTCCACCATCACAGTTCACAGCACGTTGCTTTATTCCAGGGCATCCTACAGCTTGGAGAAATGAGCCAAGTCCCACCTTGGGGCACGATTCTGTGGGTTCAGCTTTATGTGTAGGACAGAAATAAAATGGCTCATTTCCCCATCTGTTAACTGCTGCTTATCCACACTTGTTATGGAATTGTATAATTTCAAAGCAGGAAGTGATTTTAGGGAAGGAGAATTAAGCTAAAACCAACGTCTATGTTTATCGTCAAAGGAAGGCTTTCCAAAGAGGATTAAGCCATGTGCCTGCAAATATCAGGAAAAGAGCCATTATCCACTTCAAAACACTTCCTGAGAATGACGAGTCACCATACATCTTGCGTAAAAAGCAAAGCGAGACATGTTCTTATGGCTACATACACTTAAATAGTCCCTTCTCCCTAAATAGGAATTCTACATGGTTTCAATGACTAAATCAATTATCTATCTACAGTGGACTTCCTGTCATTTCTGTGGGCAGATCTGTCATTTAATTTTACCAACTAGTAGTATTTTTTTAATCTGAAAACTGATGAACAAATAGAGGTGGCATAATTGGCAGACTATTAAATTCTGGGTATAGTGGGGAGGGAGAGAAGATAAAAAATTGTAATCTACCTCTTATGATTTTTATTTTTCATATACATATTAGTTTGTATTATCTTTCCTTATTATGAAAGCAATGCAAGCTTAAAACTAAAAAATATCAGAAATATAGAAATAAGCAAAATGAATAATATTTAAGTAATCTATAATCTAAGAATCAATCACCGTTTATATCTTAGTGAATATTCTCCCAAATATTTTTCTTGCGTATTGAGATATTTCTTCCCAAATAATATCATATTATTTTGAAATCTACTATAATGTATTTTAAAAGTTCCTTTTATCAGATGTTTAAGTTGTTCCTAATTCATCCCCATCTGTAAACAGCGCTTCATATGAATGGCTGGCTGAAAACAAGTTACACATGCTCAAAAACAAAAATGTAAGGGCAAAACACAAACAAAAAAGAATTCTGCAAAATGGCCCAAGGCTTAGGATATCATTGGCTTCAGAATTCTGCTACCATTCACTTGTACATCCAATCACAGAAACCAGCCTCAAAGGGGACAAAGGGGGGACTTCCCTGGTGGCCCAGTGGTTAAGAATCCACCTGCCAATGCAGGGGACATGGGTTCGAGCCCTGGTCCGGGAAGATCCCACATGCCGCGGAGCAACTAAGCCTGTGAGCCACAACTACTGAGCCTGCACTCTGAAGCCTGTGAGCCACAACTGTTGAGCCCACGTGCCACAACTACTGAAGCCCGCGAGCCTAGAGCCCGTGCTCCGCAAGAGAAGCCACTGCAATAAGAAGCCTGCGCACCGCAACGAAGAGTAGCCCCCGCTCGCAGCAACGAAGACCCAACGCAGCCAAAAATAAATAAATATATACATAAATAAATATTTAAAAAATAAATAAAATTCAACTTAAAAAAAGAGAGGACAAAGGGGAGAGAAGAGCAACCAGCTTTGCAACAAAGGAAACTACCCCTGCGACAGACATGATAGGGCAAACACTAAATGAACCTAATGGAGAAACATTCAACAAATGAATCCCAAGCAGAGTTTCTCAGTTTATAAGTCATAGAGTCACTGCCTAGAAAAAAACAGGTTTTCCTCAATCATATAATTAAAAATAAATAATTTGCTCCTCTACAAAAATCCTGTGATGGCAAGTCCAAATATCTAGATTTACCTATATATCCACAAATCTGTATTTATATCTATATCTATATTTGTATTAGTATCTGTATTGATACCTATACCTATGCCTATATCTATATACATACCTGCAACTGTACCCATATATCCATCCATCCATCCATCCATCCATCCATCCATCTATATATCAGTGGTTCTCAGACTTGAATGTGCATCAGAATCCCCTGGAGGGCTTCTTATTAAAACAAAGATTCCTCTAGCCCATCCCCAGTTTCTGATTCAGCATATCATTGACACAGTCTAAGAATCTGCATTTCTAATAAGTTCCCAGGTGATGCAATGCTGGTGGTGTGAAGTCTACACTTTGAGAAGCACTGCCTATACTTCTACCTCTATCTTTATCTCTATCTCATTACCAATGTATATTTTAGTAAACATACGGCTATCCCCACGTACGTACTTTAACTTTCATTATCATCAATTGTTAATATAAATCATAGTGTTACATACTATACAAAAGAGATATCATGGTGCTCTCAAATTCTCTCCACTTAATTTAATAAAACATTATATAAAAATTCTTACCATGTACCTTCTTCCACCCAGGATAATAGTTAAATCATGGTACATTTCTTGCTTTTACTTGGTTTTCACTGCCTTTGGCTTTTAACTTGATGTATTTACATCTTAACGATTCAGATTTATTTTCCAAACAGTGAGATGAAACAGGGACGACTCAAAGCCAGCTTCATTTTGAAACTGGCCAAGCTCTTGTAAACAAGCTCTTGACGGAGCAATTTATAATTCTCTAAACAGTTGGGGGGAAAATATCACACGGAAAAGCAGATGTTATTCTCCTAACTTCTTTTTTTTTTTTAGGTCTCCAATTATTGTCTACAGTACTGAACCAACCATATTACTTCAAGTAAATTTTGGCTTTGCTGGATGTCAACCACGTTAGCCATACTCAAGATGTGGTTCAAAGAACAAAGCTTCTCAGAGACACTTCTGTTGCCTGCTTCCTCATGTTAGTTTGACAGCGCTGGATTTAGGGGTTGTGTTGGCTCATGTTTGCAGCATGCAATGGGAACACAGTTCCCGAGATGCCAACCTTAACCTAAATAAAAGCTAGGCCTGCATCTCTTCAGGGTCAAGTTAAAGAATATGGGCTGTGCTGTCTCAGACCTCAACGGGTACCAATCAGAGACAAGACGTATACCCAAGGAAATGTAATCGGTAATTTTAATGGGTAAACAGTTGCAGGACTGAGAAAAAGAAAGTCACTTTGCGCTGGTGCAGTTGGGAAAAACTTCATATTCTATTTGTTCAAATCTTTGAGAAACAAACGTTATTTCTCCAGAAAGCGAAACGCAGACATTGAAAAAGGAGGCAAATTTTTACAGATGAGGTCAAAGCAGAGACTGTCCGGAGCGAGGAGTTAATGTGTGACTAGACAGGGAATCATCCCAAGAATGATGGATTTCACTACTGAAATGATTATAAATTGCAGGCCACCTGCAACCTATCCCGAATGTCTTTTATGGTGGGAGAACAGGATAGATGGAAGAATGGGAAAAAACTTGTGCCCTAATGGAGAAAAGGAAAATGTGCGTTTTGACCAGTTCAGAGAAAGTCTCTCTTTCCACCTTAATATATCTGTAGATGGATAGATGCGTGTGCATGTACACACTCACATTCAGACTTTACAGAATAATTCCAATTTAAATATAAGATCCCCTTGTTCCAATTAAGCATTCAAAATGCCCCTAATTGCAAACGTTTCAGCAAATAGCCACTGAATAAATGATATAGTCAGCAACACTGAAATAAAATTGCCACTAAAAAAAAAAACTATGCCAAAAAAGAAAGAACTCATAGGCTGTAATAATACAAAACTCTGCATTTTAACATCTACAGCTGTACATGTGCTAGGTGCTGGGGTTTTTTGTGTTAAAGACATGTCCAATATAAAAAGATAATTTATTGCAAATTGTGAAGAGAATTTACTGGAAGCATTACAATAGGAGAAATGGTGACTGTAAGAGTTTTCAGATGCAACAATTGGCCTGTAGTTCCAATTTGTTTAAAAATTTGTTCTATTAGGCACAAATTTAGTTGCAAAATGTTATTTTGAAGTAAAAATTAGTATAAAAGATGGGATAAGTGAACATTTTCCAAAATGAACATCTTTTCTAAAGAAATATAATATTATATATAAAGAACCGTGAGATAAATGCCACTCATGAGTAACTTCTCAATAAAATGCATGAATGCATGAATAAAAGAATATATTTTTAGAAATCTGTTCGTTCTCAGATTTTAGCTCCCAGAACTTCAACAGATATCACACACACACACACACACACACACACTCATTTTCAAATTGAACGTAATCCTATTAAAAACAAAACTGTGCCAAAAGAAGTTACAACTGCCCATCACACCGAAAGATGCACAGTTTAGCTATAGCCATTATAGCAGGTTCCACATTGTTCAAATTCAGATTTTAAAAGCACAATAACACACAAAGCAGTTATCAAAACAAGTTTGCATCAGAAATTCAACAACATTTGTCACAGGAATAGGGTAAAACTTTTTACTCCCATCATTAATATAAACTGACCATAAATATCAAAGCTGCCGGTATCTTAGCGAGAAATCTTTATGAAGGAATTGCAGTTAAAAATGACAGCTCTGGAAAATGAGATAAGGGACCAACTAAGGGATTATCTTTTCTTTGTACTGTGATGAGATATACATGAGTAAGACTGAAACACTAATGTCAACTTTAGAGTTGCAAAATGTCTCAGGTCTGAGGAACATCTCAAGGAATTGTCGGAGAATAAAGAAAATATTTTAGTTAATCATCTATAGTGCAGAGCTTCGCAACCTTGGTATTCTTGACATTTGGGGCTGGGTCATTCCTGGTCATGGTGGGCTGTCCTGTGCATTGAAGGATGTTTAGCAGCATCCCTGGTCTCCACGCACTAGATGCCAGGAGCAAACCACCGCCTCCCAATTGTGACAACAGAAATGTCTCCAGACATTGGCAAAAATGCCTTGGGGTTGGGGTGAGGGAATTCTCCCAGTCAAAAGCACTGATAGCACACATTTACATCAACTTGTTTGATCAATTGTAGTAAATATTATAAAACTGTCCAAAAATTTATATTCATGCAGAACTCATTCGGTGAATTGTGCCAAAGTGTTGTATACAAATTTTCATATTTAATCAGAACTGATTGACAAACCTGGAATGACTGCTTCTTAGGCATAAACATTATTAAAATCCACTAAAATACTTCTGATGATCTTATGAAAATTTCTAAGGATTCTCATCCAGAATTTGTGATTTGAGGCTTAAACCAAAACATTATCACTGTTTTGCATAACGCTCTCTACAAAATGGAAGCACAGATTGTGTTATCATTGGAAACTGCATGGGAATGATGTTGCTTATGTTATACTTTAGATGAAGGAAAACAATCTGTTTCTCCTGTTTGAACAGAATCTCAGAGTAATATTACTGAGGATGGTACACCCTGAAATTCTAAAGATTTTTATATTAGCTATCACATTTATCTTAGATAAATATTGATAGTTTGCATCAATTACTCAGGAATCAACTGGCCAAAAACCCTTCCTGGGGAGATTATTTCAGAAATATTCAACTGCAATAAGCATTTAAGTGAGATTTCGCTCTTAAAATTTGTCTTGGTAGAACTTGCTAGTAAAGTGAACAAAGAAAAAGTATATGCAGGTCAAAGGTGGTTGACTCTACTTTCAGTTTTTTATTCTGAGAAATTAATTTTCCAAATAAGGAAAATAGGCAAATTTTCTTGGCTAGATTTATTTTAAAACATGTGACTACATTGTTTAATGATAATAAATCCAGAGATTAAAATGCTTATCAACAACTATTAAAATTATGATAGGGCTTCCCTGGTGGCGCAGTGGTTGAGAGTCCGCCTGCCAATGCAGGGGACACGGGTTCGAGCCCTGGTCTGGGAAGATCCCACATGACGCGGAGCAACTGGGCCCGTGAGCCACAACTACTGAGCCTGCGCGTCTGGAGCCTGTGCTCCACAACAAGTGAGGCCGCGACAGTGAGAGGCCCGCGCACCGCGATGAAGAGCGGCCCCCGCTTGCCGCAACTAGAGAAAGCCCTCACACAGAAACGAAGACCCAACACAGCCATAAATAAATAAATAAATAAATAAATAAGTAAGTAAATAAATAAGTAAATAAATAAATATAAATAAATAAATAAATAAAATTTTAAAAAAATTATGATACATTCACTGACAATGCAGAAGAATTATTCAAACTTGACAAGAAATGTTGGGAAATTTTAAGAATAATTATTGAGCAAGTCAAGTGGGGACAACATGCTTACTTCAATAATAAAAGATGAAATATGAAAGCTATTACTATTTTTCTAAATTGTTTTATTTCTTTCTCATTTCTTTTTATAATTTTCTGATGAAGATGATTCATTTATCACTAAATGTAATCATATTATCATATCACCAAAAGACATTTCATATAATCAAATGCATGTCAGAAAAAAATCTTTGTTAGTCTGTACATATAAATTATTCATTCAGAAAAAATTGTCACTATGTTATTCACATTCCCACGCAAACATCTCAAACCTAAATTTTGATTCTGTAATTATTTGACATTTATTATTGAAATTATAAAGATTGAAATTATAAGGATCTAAAATAGATCTCATTTGAAAAAGGAAAACATCACAGATCAAACTTCTTTTTTTTTAAAAAGTAGTTCTTGCTAGATTAATAGCTCTCAACTAGGGTGCCTTTCCAGCTCATAGGAATTTGGGGATATATGGAGGCATTTTTGGTTGTCACAACTGGGGGAGGGCACTACTGGCACCTGGTGGGTAGAGACCAGGGATGCTGCTAAACACCCCACAATGCATAGGACAACCCTTCAAAAAAAATAATCTGGTCCCAAAGTTAATAGTGCTGAGGCTGAGAAACCCTGCTCTAGATAAAAGTATTTTCTGGTTTAACTTGTGCAACAAAGCAAGAAGCACCCAATTCAACTGTGACGAGAATCCCTTTTTGGAGAACATGTGATTACCAAAGACATTTTTTTTCTTCCATGGAAGGCAGAATTTTAACTATCCTTTCTTGCTATTGTTGGCATCTTATGGAGCAGGAAACAAAACGGAAGACTGAAGGGACAGTAGAAGCAGCCTCAAACGAGCAATCCGTGCACTGCTGTTCTCTAACTGAATATATCTTATTTGAGCAGAAAGTATGTGCTTTGATACCAAGTCAATGCGATGCCTTCACTGCAAAACAGGAATCACTTGACATGACAAGAAAAACACATCATAAAAATTAATACGGCTAAAGCTTAAGCAGTGAGTTTGAATAACTGTCTTTTTCCCCTCCCTGATGTCAGCCATAAGCGATATTCTGTATTGCTTAGGAGTCACTATTAAAATCAACCTTTTAACAGCCCTAAGTAAACATCTTCATTTTCCAAAGACCTAAGTGATGGCAGAGTAATATGATTGCTTACAGCTGCAAATGCCTCATCGTGAACTAAACACTTGTTAAACTTTGGCTAAAATTTCTCTTCAGTGGCTTATAGTGTCTTTTCCAAATAAAATCATTTTTTAAAACTAATTCACTAAATAATGCCATGGTAGACCCCTTAATTAAGTCATGAATAGATGATGCAAATAATCCATTGATTACACAATAAATGCACATTAAGTTAAAACAAAACAACCTATGTTCCTAAATATAAATTACTTTATAATTTTACATTGGGAACTATCACTGTGTAAATTACTCATGTTTTACCCCACCCAAAGGAAAGAAAAATAGAAAACTTCATGCTACGAAGGAAAAAAATATTTCCTGTGTGTTTACTTTTCCTGGGTGTCTATGATATTCTTTAGATTATAAGTCATCAACATTTCAGGAGACAGGTGTCAAGATTCTGAACGGGTTAGGAATGAGACGCTGAGGTAAGGAAAGGGCATCTGGCATTCATTCCTACTAAGAAAGAAACAAAGTCGTGCTCCCACAATCCATTGCAAAGACTTGGGGGAAAAAAGTTCCTCTTGAATTGCAAATAGTTCAGGACGAAATATACAGTCATTTACCCTTCAGTATGAATTACTTTAATCAAATTCTTCTGTTCTAAAGCCAAACTGAGTTCAGCCCTTTTAAGATTTGGAGAGACTTGATCTTGCTGGATGTTTTGCAAAGTACCAAATAATTTTGGAAAGGTAAACACCTCTGGGAAGGGCACACCAAGTAAGCACCATCATCCAGAGGTATTATCACTATTGGTGAGTATAGAGACATTTGGATACCAAAAGAAAAGCAAGAAACATCACTTCACCAAAACATAGTGACTACTTACCAAGCCCTCTACTAGGTGCCAGGAATGCAGGTGCTGGGGTAAAAAGATAGGATAAACAACCGGGTCCTACTGTACAGCACAGGGAACTATATTCAATATCCTGGGATAAACCATAATGGAAAAGAATATGAAAAAGAATGTATATATGTGTATAACTGGGTCACTTTGCTGTACAGCAGAAATTAACACAACATTGTAAATCAGCTATACTTCAATTTTAAAAAAGGATAGGAATAGTTGAGACTGAGCCTAACAGCACACTGCCTCCCAGGAATTTTGAGTCAAACACAACCTGCTTCTGAGTAATATCTTATGCTAAAAAGGAAAACGGACTGTGTTTATCAAAACAAAAAGACTTCATTTACAACAGGCTTGGTGACCACAGAAGTTAGCTCAAATCTTTGGTTAATCTACTCCGTTAGAAGGCACCTTACAGGGACGGCAAAAGCATGAAAACCGGCATTGCTGATTTAGTCAGCACCTGGCTCGCTTCTGGGGGCATGCATTAACGTGGCACCCATTCAAACATGCAGTGATAGTTTACATTGAATCTCTGACATTACAAGAAAATCACTTTTGTGTTGTGAATGCTGTTGTTTGGTATTAGATTGGTGATAATGTTCTTATTTTACTGAAGGAAGAATAATAACGTGTCTAAAGACATTTCCGAACTTTGTACATTCATCCCCAAACATCTGACTAGTATTATTCTGTGTGGTGGTATAGCTACGGTACAGGCCATGTACCCAGTGATTTAGTGGACAAGCATTAATACACTGGATTGTGTGGGGAGCAGTACAAAATCTTTTTAGTGCAACTCATCTCCAAGCCTAACGTTATTTTGGTGCCCTGGAGTTGCCAAAAGGCACCTGAGGCTTTTGTGCACAAAAATTCTACTGTCAATTTAATTTTCAACCCATTCAATCCAAAGAATATTAACCCACAGCTAGATTGTTCTTCAGACCAAATAACTGAATGTTCTAATCAAATTCTCTCAGGGCTATAAAATAGCTAATTCTGTGAAAGGCAATTGATTTGATAATCATAGAGGCATGATGGGGACTCATTAAAACAGGCAAGCGTTCGAAAGGAGCTTTTCCTCTAAATGGCAGCTCTAGCATCTTTGTAATTCAACGAATCCCATTACACCTACACAAGAAAAGATTCCTCACTTTAATAATGAACTTCACGACGGCTGAAGGGCACTGTTGACGCCAGGGTCATGAGCTCATGATGGGAAGTTCCTGGAGCTGGTGCTGGGACAGTGATTCATTTGTTCTCTCTGTGATGGTAAAGGTTTTAAGCATCAACCTTGGAGTAGTCATTTTTTTCCAACATTTCAATTTAGTAATTAAATAGTCTGACTAGCTAACCCTCATTTCTTTTTGCTATCTCATCTCTTTCCAGCAAGTTGTTCCAGAACTGCATCTGTGTTACAATATATTCTCAGGCAGATTCTGGCCATCGTTTTATAATCACCACCACCACAATGACAACAATAACAACAACAACAAAAGGTAACAATTATTTAGCACTCACTACAGGCCAGCTACTGTCTACGCATGGTTCTAAGCCCAGGGTGCTCCACCATGCTGACTGAAAGTCCGAAGGAAACCCACCAAATTTCTCAAGGGTTAACAAGATACACGCGTGTCTTAGAGTTCCAGAAAGCATAGCAACTACCATTTTGGTATCTCTGAATAGGCTGGCCTAATGTTGAAAAACAAATAAGCGTAATCCTTCGTGCATTCCACAAATATTCACTGAGGGCCTCCTGTGTGCCAGGCTCCAGATATGCTCACTCATTCAGCCATCACAACAACACCAGTTTTCCCACTGTCCAGGCAGAAAGGTGGACAAACTTGCCCACAGACCCACAGCTAGTAAG
Source organism: Eubalaena glacialis (assembly GCF_028564815.1). Taxonomy (NCBI): domain Eukaryota; kingdom Metazoa; phylum Chordata; class Mammalia; order Artiodactyla; family Balaenidae; genus Eubalaena; species Eubalaena glacialis. The sequence continues at coordinate 9,197,356 of NC_083736.1, forward strand.
TGGCAGCATCAAAATGAAGAGAACAGATTTGGTTAATCATCCAAGTCACTTGACAAAGGGTGTCACCATTCATCTCGGCACCCAAGCTAGAATCTTCAGGATCCCCCCTTCCTGCTCTCCCTTATTACCCCACAAAACTGGCCAATTCTCCTGAGTGGCTTCTCTGACCTCTTCCTTACTCCTCTGCATTCCCACATCCTTGCCTTGGCCCTGGCCCATATAGGCTTTTTTTTTTTTTTTTGGTTTTTTATTGAGGTGAAATCCATGCAAAATCAAGTTAGCCATTTTAAAGCGTTCTCTTCAATGGCGTTTAGTACATTCACAATGCTGTGCAACCATCACCCCTATCTGGTTCCGAAACAGTTTTCCCATCCCAAAAGGAACGCCAGTAGTACCATTAAGTAGTCTCTCCTCATTCTCCCTCCCTCTCTCCAACCCCTGGAAACCACTAATGTATTTTCTGTCTCTGTGGATTTGCCTATTCTGGATGTTTCCTATAAATGAAGCTGCACAATATGTGACCTAATGTTTTCAGGGTGCACCCGCATTGTAGCATGAATCAGTGCTTCATTCCCTTTCATGGCCAAACAGTATCCCGTTGTATAGATAGACCGCATTTTGTTTACTCATTCTTCTGTTGATGGACATCCGGGTTGCTTTTGCTATCTGGTTATTGCGAATAGAGCTGCAATGAACATTCACGTACCGGAATTTTTTTGAATGCCTGTTTTCAATTCTTTTGAAACATACACCTAGGAGAAGAATTGCCTCTTTTGAGCATCTACCTAGGCGTGGGATTGCTGGGTCATGTGGTAATTCTAGGTTTAACTCTTTGTTGAGCCCCTCATAGTTTTTTGAATGGACTCATGTGATAGGATAGCTTCCCTCCCTGAAGCCTCCCCTTCTCTAATCCCTCCTGCTCACTGCCAGCAGAAGTCTGTTGATGCCATTCCACAGTTTATAAACCTCCAGTAGTTCCCCAATATGTAAAAGGACAACTGACAACCCCTCAGGGCTTTGGACAGTCTCATGGGCTGGTCCCAACATGCTGTTCTCATCCTACCTCTTAGTGTATGCCCCATTTTCCTTAGACATTCTCTCCCTTCCCTCTTTTCCTCCCCTCTGCACCACTGCCCTAGTCTCCAATCCTTGAGCATACATTCTTTTTCAGGAATGTGTCCCTAATAGACTAGCAAGATGAAATTTCTTCCCAAGTATGAACACCGCCTCTCCTGGAGACCCACTCAAATGCCATCTCTTTCAAGCCGACTTCAATGATCCTCCCTTCCTTTCCCCAACTGGAGGCAATCATTGCTTTATCTGCTCTCCCTTAGACATTTTATCTGGGCCATTGTCAGGCTATTTGCTCCAAAGGCTTTTCATCCTAAAGACTTGTGAACAAGTCTTATCTCCTGCATAGCATGTAAATTCCACGAGAGCCAAAATCATATTGTGCTTACATTGCCCATCATAATGCTTTGAACACAGTTGGCATTTAAAGGATGTTTGATGAAGGACTGAATGAAGGAATAAAGACGAATGAGGGAATGAATAGAGTCACCATATGAGATGTAAGCATCTCCTTTGCTTCATCAATCATGCCTGACTTAGGACTCTAGCTGAACATGAATTAATGGCTTGATCATAGAGACTGGCATCTGGAGGCGGATCCCAAAAGGAAAGCATACTTGACTAGCTGTGTGACTTTGGGTAAGTGACTTAACCTTGCTGTGCCTCAGTTTCCTCATCTTCAAAAGGCAAATAAGCTAGGTTTGCTTTGAGTATTAAAATGAACTAATATTTATGATGCTCTCATAGTGCCTGGCACATGGTCAGTATTTTAGAAGAGTTTGTTAAATAAAATAAGTAGAAGAAATGAGCCAACGGCTCACACTCTAAACGAGTGAAACTGCTTAAGACAGGTAGGACGAACACAGGGCTCTGCGAGCTGCAAAGTAAAGGCAGCTGGGCCCACGAACCAAACTCTCCACCTGAGTTCAAATGCTATATAGCTGGTGTTGATTTACTATGTCTTATTCTTTCACTTTATTAGTTTTGGAGGTCTGAAGCCATCATAGAGAAGCACTTTTGGCCTAATCCTGGTATTCCACCTCACCCAGTGTTGTTATGGGGAAGATAACTGGTAACTATTTGTCGACTGGACTTCTCTGGGCAAGTGAAAGTGATTAGCCATAACCAGCTATGGCTGACTTTAAAATCAGCTGTGAAGCTATGTATAAACAGCTAACAAAATTCAGCATATTGCTAAGTGAATGAGAGCAAAGTACCTAAGTACAAGCATATTTCCAACTGATATGTTTACTTCTCATTCTAATCTATTCATTTCAGTTCCTTTAATAGATTTTAAAGGTTTAGCTAAGTGTTCTCACAAGAACTAGACGCGTAGCTCACGCTCAGTGACCGTCTTTCTGCTACCCCTATTTTCAACAGGCTTCTCTTAGACCTATCCCCTAGAAATAGGCCTTCTCAATTTGAATAAACTCAAATTATCCAGGGTTTTTTGGTACTTCCCATTACAGAGCCTCCCAATGACATCTGGTTTACTCCTGTATTTAGAGTGCTGATGAATCTTAGCGATGTATTCATGTATTCACCTTCATTTGCAAATTTTTAGGATGCAAAACACACAAAGCAAACTAAAATGTTCTAAAGAGTACACGCATTCCCTTGTCCACAGTGCAGAGAGCCTACCCACTGATATACATGTGGTTTGGCTTACCGGTGATTTCAGAGGGCTTCTCCATCCCCAGGTCTAGGGGAGTGAATACATCAAGGAGCCTTTCTTCCAACATTAATACCCAGGGTTTGACCCAATTTCAATGGTTTTGAGAAAATGCATTTTTTAATTAAACTTTTTATTTTGAGATAATTGTAGATTCATGTTCAGCTGGAAGAAATAATAGAGAGCCTTTTTGTACCCTTCTTCACCCAGCCTTCCCCAGTGGTAACATCTTGCATACAATGTCACAACAAGGAAACTGACATTGATACCATACAAATTTCACCAGTTTCACCTGCACTCATTTGTGTGTGTGTGAAGGTGTGTGTGTATTTAATTCTATGCAATTTTATCACATGTGTAGATGTATGTGACTGCCACAACAGTCAAGACACAGAACATTCCATCGCCACAAGGATCCCTCATGTTACCCCTTTATAGTTACTCTCACTTCCCTCTCAATCCACCACCTTAAATCTGGCAACCACTAATCTGTTTTCCATTTCTATAATTTTGCCATTTCAAGCATGTTACATAAATGAGATCATATAGCATGTAGCTTTTTTTTTTTTGGACAGGCTTTATTCGCTCAGCATAAGGTCCCTGAGATCCACCCAAGTTGTTGAGTGTATCAATAGCTCATTCGTTTTTACTGTGGAATTGTATTCTAAGGTATGACCCAATACCACAGTTTGTTTAACCAGAAATGCATTTTTGATTCAATGCAGTCTTATTAACTGCACCAATGCTACAGAATGTAATATGACTTGATGGGGGACTTACATCAACTATCTTGTTTTTTTATTGCAAGACCTCCACTGTGAAGTGAAAAATGAAGCCAATTTTCTGTATAATTTAAATTAAAGCTTGCACAGGTGTTTCAGTCAGCTAAATATTTTAGCCTGGACTATTTTAGTTCTAAATTATCCAAATAATTATCTCAAAAATTTCTATGTAATTTAGCATGCAGAGAATGCCTCTGTGTGAAGTGGTGGTATATTTTTCAATCAGATGTTATTTTTCTGCTAACACTATACCATTTCTACTAGTTCTTAGAGTAACTAGTGATCATAATTATTGGGATTTAGTCTTCTGGCCATTTTCTCCTTCAGAATTTACAGGGAACCTATGAAAGTTCAAACACACTGTATTTTTGGCAAAGGACACTCATACTTTGTCTGCATTTTACTGCTTCCTTTGCACCTGGGAGCAGCTATTTTAAGACTGTCTAGACAATCACCCCCAGCTTTTTCCTTTCTTTTCACATAATCACTGAGCAAGGAGGGTAGTAAATAGACGATGCTGGCACTCTCTCATCAAATATACTATACAAATAGAGTCAGGAAGAAGAATGCCTTTCATCTGGCTCACAAAATTGAGAGGCTTTAATATATCATCCCAGACTTCTACCAACTGATCAATCTTTAAATCAGCAAGAAGGTCTCCCACCATCCATACCTCTGCATTGTAGTATCAGGATTATACTTTCTGGTTGAACTGTATGAAATGGTTAATTTTTTTTACTATTTTGGATCTATAAAAATGGCAATTTCAAATGATTCAACTCAAGAGATTTGGGAAGGAATCTGGGGATGGTCTGGTTTCACTTCCCTTCTCCAGTTCCCAGGAAACGCTCACCCCTGACTCTAGTGACGACCCAGAATGCACAGCTTCTGCAGGAAGCCATTTCTTGCCATTACAGGAAATAAAGGAACCAAGTACGATCCCTGGACATTCTCCACATGCTTGTTCTACTTAATTCCTCTGAGTCAGTAAGATCCCAGGGAGACAGCACAGAGTAAGTCTACTTCACCTCTTACAGTCCCTTGTTTCAAGAAGTGACAGACAGCTTTCGAGCTCTCCCTCCACAGGACTCCTAGAGCCCACTGTCCCCAGGCTCCTTAATGGGTCCTGAGAATGCTTCCTGATGTCTGTTCCTCTAGGGAATCTTCCTACCGGTAATCTCTGATGATCGCAGTATTTCTTTTTGGAGGAAAAAACTGCACCAGGATGGAGATAGATAGACAGACAGGCAGATATGGATATAGACACCTAACAATAATCAGTTAGTTTTATTTGCTTCCTTATGTTTTATTATTAGTGTATTTATTTTTCAATAAGATACAGACACGTTATTTTTCTGCAAACACTATACCATTTCTACTGTCACTTTCAAGTGCTTTCTCCACCCTTACCCCTGTTTTGCCACACTTCCTCCGCTGCTGCTATGTGTAACCAAATTAGCTTGGGGGTCTGAAGTCAAAAGCACTTCTCCTGAATACAAATTGGAATGTCAGAAACAAGAGCAGCCCAAGAAGGCTGAGCCAGGAGTCTGGGATTTTCACTTTGATGCCACTCACGGTGGAGAGCTTTACCTGTGCCAGGCACTGGGGTAAATGCAGTGGTGGTGGTGGGGATACAAAGTCGACAGACACTCAGTCTCTACTTAAGCAGATTACAATTCTGGAGAGGAATAAAATTATAACACCAAGTGGAGCAAGCACAGCGTAGCACCAAGTCAGAAGACATGGGTTCCAATTCTAGCAGCCGCCACTTACTAGCTGTGTGATCGGGGCAAGTTGCTTGACCTCTCCTATTTCCTCCCTTGAAAATCACTTAATAATAAGAAGAATTCTGATCTTATTTTTGCTTTCGCTTAATATTTAGTAAGCCATTACTTTTAATGAGGATTCATTGCGTGCATATACTACCCCATTTCACCGTCAACAATCTCACTCTTGGAATGAATTATTACTTTCCTCCTTTCAGATGGACAGATTAGGCTAAAAGAAATAGATTAACCTCACCACTGCCACAGGACTCTTTCCTGCAGGACAATAATGAAGTCCCAAGATGAAGGCAAATTTCTCTAGAGTTGTCGGCAATTTTTAACTTTTGAATTGCCAATATCCTCTCACTTTCAACTTTTCACTTCCCAGTCACTCTTTAACACAACTCAAGTCTGTTTTCTACTCCCACTATTCAGAAAAAAAACTGGTTTGGTCAAGATCACCAATGATGTCATGTTGTAAAGTTCAAGGGGGACTGTTCTGCCTTCGTTCTACTTGACCCCTCAGCACCATTAGTGGACCACTGACCCGGCCATCTTGAATCCGTTTCCTCTCTCAGCTTTTGCTTATGTACACCACTTTCCTGACTTCTTCCTTCACTAGCCACTTGATCACTAGCTTCTTTGCTGCTGCTCTTCCTCCTTTAGAGCTCTAAGTGATGGCATGCCTCATGGCTCTGTTCTAGGCTAACATCTCTTAAGTCAAACCTTCTCAAGATGTGCCCAGGATCTGTGAACCTCCTGACTCAGATTCACCAGAAACAAGCTCCATGAAGGAAGGAAACTTTTCACATTAATTACTGAATTCCTAGCACCTGGAAGAGTCCCAGGCATACCTTGGTGCTCAATGAATATTTGTTGAAGAAATGGATTGCCTGAAGGGCTTGTGGAAATGCATGCTCCTGGGATGTACTCTTGGACTCCTAAATTGAAATCACAGTATATCTGACATCTGAGAACCCAAATCTAAATCGCTGGTCTTCTGTCACATGACCTTTCATCCATGCTCTTTCTTCTACCCAATACCCTCTCCCCACTCCTCATTCTCCAGTGCTCTGGGAAGCCTTTCCCGAACCCCGTCTCTACTCAGACTAAGTCAGATCTCCCTATTATGCCCTCTCACAGAACCCTCTCCTCTGCGGAACTTACTGTCACTCTAATTTTACACGCACATGTGAGACTGCTTAAGGAAGCGCTCTCTCTCCTGCCAGCCTGCCTCAGATCATGCAGGTTCCTCTTTACCATCATATCCCCTTTTCCTCACCTGAGTCTCACCCACAGTGGGCCCTCAGTATATATCAGTGAATAAATTCATATTTGTTATATGGATTAATATAATATTAATGTTAACATATAAAATCATATTAATAATAAATATACAAATATGTTTAAATTATATATTAACAATATAATAAATAATTAATATTTAAGTGATGACACAACTTTCTCTCTCCAGCTCCAAGCTCTCTGAATTCTAAATATATGCGTGTGTGTGTGTGTGTGTGTGTGTGTGTGTATCCTTCTAGGGGCTTCACATCTCCATGTGGATGTCTAATGGGTTTCTCTATTTCAAACTGTCCCAAACCCAAAGTTTTTATTTTTCTCCCCACAACCTTGTTCCTCTCTCAATATTTTCTTCATGTCAGTAAATGGCATCATCTGCCCAGTTGCTCAAGAAAGAACTTGGAAGTTGAATTTAATTCCTCCTTTTCTTTCACCAGCCCCTTATGCCATATCCAATCAAACACCTAGTCCCGTTTCTTCTACCCCTAAAATATATTTCAAATCCAACCCTTCTTCATCTCCACAGCTGCTGCCCAAGCCTAACCCTCCATCAACAGTCAACTGGATGGTTGCCATGGCCCGGTAACCGCCCTGTGTCCATTCTCGCTCTGCAACAACCAACTTTCTACACAGAACTCAAAACGTCAATCAGATCGTCCCGAGATAGACTTATCCCGATGGTGTCCTGCTGCAAGGGAATGAAGTAGATACACCTTAGCTGGGCCCTGCCTATCTGTCCACGGCACCTGACCCCATTGCTCCCTTCTCTCACTCGACTCCCGACCCTCCGTTTTGCGTATACTGTTCCTTTTGTCTGGAATGATTGCCCATGTGTCCCCACCCCTCGCTCATTTCACATAGCTGGCTTCTTATCCTTCAGTCCTCAGATTTAATGCCAGCTTCTCAGAGCAACCTTCTCTAATGCTCTATCTAAAATTAGGTTCCAGCTTCTGATACTTGTTATCATAGGAATCTGTTTTCTACACAGCATTTACCACAGTTTGGAATTACTGATTTACTTTGGTTCATTATCTTGTTTCTGCGTGGAAAGCTCCATGCTAGTCTTATTCACCATTTCATCTTCCAGCACCTCAAACAGAGCCCGGCACATGGTAGACTCTCAATAAATGGTTGTTGTATGAATGAATGGAGAAGAAAAAAACAGTCAAAACAGAACAGCTCCAACAGATTTGTGGATGACAGGTCCTGGGGGTACAGGGAGGGGTTGACTACGAAGGGACAGCATGAGGGAATTTGTGGGGTGGGGGGGGAGTGACAGGAGTCTTCTGGGTCCCTATTGTGGTGGTGGTTACACAACTTTATGTGTTTGTCAAAACTCAGAATTGTACCCCCAAAAGATGAATTTTACTGTATGTATTGAATAAATTAAAAATGAATTAATCAAATTGTATGTTTCTGAAACCTAAGTCAAGCCAGAATAAATCTAAGAATCCAAGCTTCACAGGTTCGGGGCTCTTCTGTGGGGTCCATTAACTGCCCGTGTTCATGGTCAAGTAGTGACTCAAACCATACTTCCCCAATTCTCATTTATCAGTTTAAAGAAAGGAAACCGGAAACAAAATAAAGATGTGGAGGATAAACAATACAAGAAAAGACACTGTGGTAAAATAATATTAAAAATAATCACGTGATAAAATGTCAGCATTTATCTGTGACATTTGGCTCTGTTTGTATTGGCTCACTCCAGTGGTGTCTCCTGTGCATACACCCACGGCTGACCTCTGCTTTGTGCAAGTGATAATGACTAAACTTCACATATTATGCTGGCATAATCTAGCACTTCCCTGGAGGGCTGTTACACGCAGGGAATTAGTTTCACAGCCCAACAATGTTTCTTTCTCAAAATATACCACGGTCAACTTTCATTAGAACAAAGTTATATGGGCTGATACATTGCTGTCTTTTGCCAAATTATTACTGGTCATTGTATATTCACCCAATATAAGCCACCGACAAACCACATTCAATGGGGGAAAAGCAGGATGCAGAGATACTAATAGATTCTTTAGACATGAGTTGCATTCTCTGAAGTACGCACATGACATACAAATTTCATCTTGTGACCTTCCCCCACCCCACCCCCACTATTGACTTTTATCCATTAGAACATGTTGATGGATATACCATTTCAACATGAAATATTTGGATATCTGACTGATTTAGGGAAAGGGAAATGGTGAGCTAATTTCCTCTTTTATCAAGCTGAATCACTGAGCTCGCTCTGTTGCTATGCACGCGTAAGTCAATGCCATAGCAACTTCTTGGTTTGCTCTTAAACACTGCAGCAGAACAATGCTATTGGGTACATTTTTCAATTCTTAGATTTTATTTGTTCTCTTAGAAGTTTAATTTTTATATTTTACAGTACAGGGTTACTTAGTTATCCTCTGGAAGTTTTATCATTTTTTTTTTTACATCCTTATTGGTCATTGTTGACTGCCATATATATCATCAATACCAATACAACAAGAAATGCTTACTTCTTGGAAAATTCTCCCATAGTTGCCCTTTATTTTTCTCAATCCCTAGTTCATAATTTAAAGTTTGTACTTTGGACAGTATAGACTGGATCCTCTTTAGGATTTTCTTTGTCAGGATCCTGAATTTAAATGGGACTGAAATATATGACATGAAATTCATGAAATACAGAAATGCATGAACTTCTCACAAACCCATTTAAGTAAATTCAGTGAAAGCCTAATTATCCCTTGGTATGTACTAGGAAGTGTGCCAGGTTCTAGAAAGAGATAACAAAATCTTCACTATCAAGGGATTCAGAAAACATCTAAGAGGCAGAGATAAGAGAACATTCTATTTTCTATGAGCTCTTGCTGTAGAAAATAAGGGACGTGTACTCTGCTACTTTGGGGTTTAGGTTTTTCACCTACAAAATATGCTGTAATATCTAACTTAAGGCTAGTTTAAGAAAATCACAAGCCACATCACCTAAATTGCTGCTCTCCTTAAAGTGTCATTGGTTTCACTTTCAGATTTTTCATCATTAGTATATAGGAATGATGAAAAATCTGAAAGTGAAATTACGAAAACACTCCCATTTACCACTGCAACAAAAAGAATAAAATATCTAGGAATAAACCTACCTAAGGAGACAAAAGACCTGTATGCAGAAAATTATAAGACACTGATGAAAGAAATTAAAGATGATACAAATAGATGGAGAGATATACCATGTTCTTGGATTGGAAGAATCAGCATTGTGAAAATGACTCTACTACCCAAAGCAATCTACAGATTCAATGCAATCCCTATCAAACTACCACTGGCATTTTTCACAGAACTAGAACAAAAAATTTCACAATTTGTATGGAGACACAAAAGACCCTGAATAGCCAAAGCAATCTTGAGAAAGAAAAACGGAGCTGGAGGAATCAGGCTCCCTGACTTCAGACTCTACTACAAAGCTACAGTAATCAAGACAGTATGGTACTGGCACGAAAACAGAAATATAGATCAATGGAACAGGATAGAAAGCCCAGAGATAAACCCACGCACCTATGGTCACCTTATGTTTGATAAAGGAGGCAAGCATATACAGTGGAGAAAAGACAGCCTCTTCAATAAGTGGTGCTGGGAAAACTGGACAGCTACATGTAAAAGAATGAAATTAGAACACTCCCTAACACCATACACAAAAATAAACTCAAAATGGATTAAAGACCTAAATGTAAGGCCAGATACCATCAAACTCTTAGAGGAAAACATAGGCAGAACATTCTATGACATAAATCACAGCAAGATCCTTTTTGACCCACCTCCTAGAGAAATGGAAATAAAAACAAAAATAAACAAATGGGACCTAATGAAACTTAAAAGCTTTTGCACAGCAAAGCAAATCATAAACAAGATGAAAAGACAACCCTCAGAATGGGAGAAAATATTTGCAAATGAAGCAACGGACAAAGGATTAATCTCCAAAACATACAAGCAACTCACGCAGCTCAATGTCAAAAAAACAAACAACCCAATCCAAAAATGGGCAGAAGACCTAAATAGACATTTCTCCAAAGAATATATACAGATTGCCAACAAACACATGAAAGAATGCTCAACAACATTAATCATTAGAGAAATGCAAATCAAAACTACAATGAGATACCATCTCGTACCGGTCAGAATGGCCATCATCAAAAAATCTAGAAACAATAAATGCTGGAGAGGGTGTGGAGAAAAGGGAACCCTCTTGCACTGTTGGTGGGAATGTAAATTGATACAGCCACTATGGAGAACAGTATGGAGGTTCCTTAAAAAACTAAAAATAGAACTACCATACGACCCAGCAATCCCACTACTGGGCACATACCCTGAGAAAACCATAATTCAAAAAGAGACATGTACCAAAATGTTCACTGCAGCTCTATTTACAATAGCCAGGACATGGAAGCAACCTAAGTGTCCATCAACAGATGAATGGATAAAGCAGATGTGGCACATATATACAATGGAATATTACTCAGCCATAAAAAGGAACGAAACTGAGTTATTTGTAGTGAGGTGGATGGACCTAGAGACTGTCATACAGAGTGAACTAAGTCAGAAAGAGAAAAACGAATACCGTATGCTAACACATATATATGGAATCTAAGGAAAAAAAAAGGTCATAAAGAACCTAGGGGCAAGACAGGAATAAAGATGCAGACCTACTAGAGAATGGACTTGAGGATACGGGGAGGAGGAAGGATAAGCTGGGACAAAGTGAGAGAGTGGCATGGACATATATACACTACCAAACGTAAAATAGACAGCTGGTGGGAAGCAGCCGCATAGCACAGGGAGATTAGCTTGGTGCTTTGTGACCACCTAGAGGGGTGGGATAGGGAGGGTGGGAGGGAGGGAGACGGAAGAGGGAAGAGATATGGGGACATATGTATAGCTGATTTACTTTGTTATAAAGCAGAAACTGACACACCATTGTAAAGCAATTGTACTCTAATAAAGATGTTAAATAAATAAATAAATAAATAAAGTGTCATTGGCTGATGAACCGGAAGAATAATTGACTTGTTCCTGAAACACCTGAAATAGGTTTCAGATTCCATATTTAACTCTAAGATTATTTAGCCACCTATGCTAATATTCCAGTTCATTAAGGAATTAATATGTGTTATTTTATGGATAGGCAATAAATTTCACTGAAATTTTAGATATCCATCCACCCTTCTACAATCATATGTTAATGTGTCCAAAACTAGTAAACTTTTGTTCGTCATTTTTGATTTAAGCATCTACTTATTATTTGAAGAATGTGCATCACGTACCTTAGAAAATATCAACTTTCTCTTTGCCCAGACGCTTTTTAAAATGTCTCAGGGAATTTTCATCTTTTCATTTCTGATCAGGTGGAGATCTGTACATTCATAACATTAGACTTGTTCTTAACACCAAGCTTCCTGTAGCTAGCTCCTGTTGCTCTTAGAAGTGGGCGCAAAAGGTTTAATTCCATAGGTCTGTCCTGATTGTAATCATAGAACTGGAAGGTCCTTGTACTTATTGATGGATTATATTTTTAAGTTATGTGTATACTATGATAAATAGTGTTTGCATTTTTAGGAATATTAACTTGTTGCTTTAATAGATAGTCCTGAGGTTAATATGCATTTGAAAAGCTATTATAGAAACACACTTTACATCTGTAATTCTCAGTGTTTTCCCAGGGCCAGAAGCTTCTGTCTCAGCTGGAAACTTGTTAGAAATTTAGAAATGCAAGTGCTTGAACCCCACGCCAGGCTTACGAAATCAGACCCTCTGGGGGTGGGGCCCAGCAGGCTGTGTTTTAACAAGCCCTCCACTGGATTTCAACGCATACTCAATTTTGAGAACCACTGCTTTATATAATTCGTATTTTGAGGGGGGGGATCATATATATACTTAAGTTGAGAAATAGCTCTTTTCTTCTTTTTGATGTTGTGTCCTTTTTTTGTCTATTTGCTTGTTTTGTGTTACTTTTGGTATTCCGAGAAAAGTAGGATTCCTGCCTATCCTACTGCGGTTATGACACAAGACCACCTAGCTGCTGAAAAAATTAAAAGTCACTGTAAACATTTTAGCTTCAAAAAGCAATCTACTTAAAAAATGCATTATTAGAGCAAAAATAAGAGGATGATTAATTTGAATAACCTAGCAACTTGGGACTGAAGAAAGAACAATGGCTTAGAGTCAGAGGAACTTCAGTCTAACACTTAAAGGTTAAGTCGGGGTTTATCAACCTCAGCACTACTGACATAGTGGCATTTGGGGCCAGATAGTTTTATGTTGGGAGGCAGGGCTGTAGGATGTTCTGGCAGCACCCCTGGTCTCTCTACTCACTAGAAGCCAGGAGCATCTTCAACCAAGTTGTGTCAATCAAAAGTGTCTCATTGTCAAATGTCCCCCCAAGGTGGGGGGGGGGGAATAAATAGCTCCCATTTGAGAACCACAGGGTTAAATAACTTGGACCAGTTCCACTAGCCCAGCAGAAATTCTCAACCTTGGCTGCACAGAAGAATCAATAAAAATACTAATGCCTTTGGTCCATCCCAGCCTGCTTGTATCAGATCTCTGTGGGTGGGCTCAGGGAGCCACAGGTACGTTTTCAAAGCTCACCTAGTGGTGTTAAGGTGCAGCCAAGACCTAGAAGCACTGCACTGACATCACTGTGCCTTAATTTCCTTATCTAGGAGATGAGTGCAATACTATTTGTTCTAACCGCCACATAGGACATTCCCAAGATTGAATGAGAGAGCGCTTGTGAAAGCACTTGTTCCACAAAGCATTAACTGTGTTAAGGGCAGCAGACAAAAATAATGCATTTGAAAAAGTTGCTATGGAAATGAAAAGCTGTATTCAGCCCTTGATTATGAATTAGGATGACTTATATTCACTGTCTCTTAGACACACATCTCATCTACAATAGGGAAGAGACATGGGGAATTCGCAAAGTCTCTCTTGGAAGTAAACTCGTAGCATTCTTTAGTCCTGGATGGACAGAAAACTGTATCAAATCAGATCAAATTGGTCACACTGTGTACCAATGATAATGTGCACATCTAAGATCAAATCACTAATCTTTCCATCCTCTTGGCTCTCAAGAACTCATTTTAATAAGTAGGAAAAATGCAGATCCATCTGAAAATAAATTGCCTCTTTAAAAATTGTTAGAATGTAGAAAAATCATATATATTAAACGTCTGGTATAGAAGTCAACTGTGTCCATATGTATTATTTCTTTAAAAAAAAAAGATTAAAATATCTAAAACAAACAATACCAAATGTTAACAGTTATTAAATCTGAGTGACAGATTTTTGTTTGATTTTTTTCTGTACTTTTCTTAATGTTTGAAATATTTGATTAAAACTAAAAGAAGATGCTAAAATCAGTTTGAACAAAGCACTAGAGAATACTCTGACGGAAAATAAAGGACAAAACATGTTTTAGTTGGTGTAAGGTGACCAAGAAGACCCCACAAGGATGGTGAAACCAGCTATAGGCAAAGGGGCTCCATCTCACAGTGCCTGGCTCAGTTTACATTGCTGGCATATGCAGGTAGGAGACGTCAGGCCTTTGACATTCAAGACCAGTTTTGAACTTGCCCAACATGTAAGGAAATCTTATTAGTTTACTTTTGTCAAATGTTCTACCAGGGTTTAAACTAAGCAACCTATTATGAAATATCTGCTACTACCCTCCTGTACTCCTTTCTAATATTTCTAGAAACCAATATGGTAGCACCTGTGACATCTTACATAAGACAGTGAAAGGACAGCCTTTTAGGCGCATCTTTCAAAAGAACCAATTTATGGGACCTCCCTGGCGGTCCAGTGCTTAGGACTCTGCACTTCCACTGCAGGGGGCATGGGTTCAATCCCTGATCAGAGAACTAAGATCCCACAAGCCGTGTGGCGTGGCCAAAACAAAACAAAACAAAACAAAACAAAAAAACAAAAACAAAAAAACCCCAATTCCCTTGAAGTCCTACCATACACATGTGTGGGCTTGATCAGATAAGTAAGTAAAACAATTTTTCTCCTGGAGTAGGAGTTGGCAAACTGCAGCCCGGGTCCAAATCCAGTTTGCTATCTGTTTCTATAAATATGGTTTTAATTTGATACAGCCTGGTCTGTTCCTTTACATATAGTCTCTGGATGTTTTCAGTTATAATTTCAGAGTTGAGTAGTTGCAACAAAACCTGTGTGGCCTCAAAGCCTAACATATTTACCATCTGACCCTTTGCAAAAAACTTTCATACCTCCTGTCTTAGAGTGTAAACATATAAAATTTTCCTATAGATAAAAATAAGTAATTGGAGAGGGCAGACAGCAGAAGCAAGAAGAACTACAATCCTACAGCCTGTGGAAAAAAACCACATTCACAGAAAGACAGACAAGATGAAAAGGCAGAAGGTTATGTACCAGATGAAGGAACAAGATAAAATCCCAGAAAAACAACTAAATGAAGTGGAGATAGGCAACCTTCCAGAAAAAGAATTCAGAATAACGATAGTGAAGATGATCCAGGACCTCGGAAAAAGAATGGAGGCAAAGATCGAGAAGATGCAAGAAATGTTTAACAAAGACCTAGAAGAATTAAAGAACAAACAAACAGAGATGAACAATACAAAAACTGAAAGGAAAAATACACTAGAAGGAATCAATAGCAGAATAACTGAGGCAGAAGAACAGATAAGTGACCTGGACGACAGAATGGTGGAATTCACTGCTGCAGAACAGAATAAAGAAAAAAAAAATGAAAAGAAATGAAGACAGCCTAAGAGACCTCTGGGACAACATTAAACGTAATAACATTCGCATTATAGGGGTCCCAGAAGGAGAAGAGAGAGAGAAAGGACCAGAGAAAATATTCGAAGAGATTATAGTCGAAAACTTCCCTAACATGGGAAAGGAAATAGCCACCCAAGTCCAGGAAGCGCAGAGAGTCTCATACAGGATAAACCCAAGGAGAAACACGCCGAGACACATAGTAATCAAATCGGCAAAAATTAAAGACAAAGAAAAATTATTGAAAGCAGCAAGGGAAAAACAACCAATAACATACAAGGGAACTCCCATAAGGTTAACAGCTGATTTCTCAGCAGAAATTCTACAAGCCAGAAGGGAGTGGCATGACATATTTAAAGTGATGAAAGGGAAGAACCTAAAACCAAGATTACTCTACCCGGCAAGGATCTCATTCAGATTCGATGGAGAAATCAAAAGCTTTACAGACAAGCAAAAGCTAAGAGAATTCAGCACCACCAAACCAGCGCTACAACAAATGCTAAAGGAACTTCTCTAAGTGGGAAACACAGGAGAAGAAAAGGACCTACAAAAACAAGCCCCAAACAATTAAGAAAATGGTCAAAGGAACATACATATCGATAATTACCTTAAACGTGAATGGATTAAATGCTCCAATCAAAAGACACAGGCTCGATGAATGGATACAAAAACAAGACCCATATATATGCTGTCTACAAGAGACCCACTTCAGACCTAGGGACACATACAGACTGAAAGTGAGGGGATGGAAAAAGATATTCCATGCAAATGGAAATCAAAAGAAAGCTGGAGTAGCAATACTCATATCAGATAAAACAGACTTTCAAATAAACAATGTTACAAGAGACAAGGAAGGACACTACATAATGATCAAGGGATCAATCCAAGAAGAAGATACGACAATTATAAATATATATGCACCCAACACAGGAGCACCTCAATACGTAAGGCAACTGCTAACAGCTATAAAAGAGGAAATCGACAGTAACACAATAATAGTGGGGGATTTTAACACCTCACTTACACCAATGGACAGATAATCCAAACAGAAAATTACTAAAGAAACACAAGCTTTAAATGACACAATACACCAGATAGATTTAATTGATATTTATAGAACACTCCAACCAGAACCAGCAGATTACACGTTCTTCTCAAGTGCGCACGGAACATTCTCCAGGATAGATCACATCTTGGGTCACAAATCAAGCCTCAGTAAATTTAAGAAAATTGAAATCATATCAAGCATCTTTTCTGACCACAATGCTATGAGATTAGAAATCAATTACTGGGAAAAAAATGTAAAAAACACAAACACATGGAGGCTAAACAATACATTACTAAATAACCAAGAGATCACTGAAGAACTCAAAGAGGAAATCAGAAAATACCTAGAGACAAATGACAATGAAAACACGATGATCCAAAACCTATGGGATGCAGCAAAAGCAGTTCTAAGAGGGAAGTTTATAGCAATACAAGCCTACCTCAAGAAACAAGAAAAATCTCAAGTAAACAATCTAACCTTACACCTAAAGAAACTAGAGAAAGAAGAACAAACAAAACCCAAAGTTAGCAGAAGGAAAGAAATCATAAAGATCAGAGCAGTAATAAATGAAATAGAAACAAAGAAAACAATAGCAAAGATCAATAAAACGAAAAGCTGCTTCTTTGAGAAGATAAACAAAATTGATAAACCATTAGCCAGACTCATCAAGAAAAAGAGGGAGAGGACTCAAATCAATAAAATTAGAAATGAAAAAGGAGAAGTTACAACAGACACCGCAGAAATACAAAGCATCCTAAGAGACTACACAAGCAACTCTATGCCAATAAAATGGACAAGCTGGAAGGAATGGACAAATTCTTAGAAAGGTATAACCTTCCAAGACTGAACCAGGAAGAAATAGAAAATATGAACAGACCAGTCACAAGTAATGAAATTGAAACTGTGATTAAAATCTTCCAACAAACAAAAGTCCAGGACCAGATGGCTTCACAGGTGAATTCTGTCAAACATTTAGAGAAGAGCTAACACCCATCCTTCTCAAACTCTTCCAAAAAATTGCAGAGGAAGGAACACTCCCAGACTCATTCTATGAGGCCACCATCACTCTGATACCAAAACCAGACAATGATACTACAAAAAAATAAAATTACAGACCAATATCACTGATGAATATAGATGCAAAAATCCTCAACAAAATACTAGCAAACAGAATCCAACAACACATTAAAAGGAACATACACCATGATCGAGTGGGATTTATCCCAGGGATGTAAGGATTCTTCAATATATGCAAATCAATCAATGTGATACACCATATTAACAAACTGAATAATAAAAACCATATGATCATCTCAATAGATGCAGAAAAAGCTTTTGACAAAACTCAACACCCATTTATGATAAAAACTCTCCAGAAAGTGGGCATAGAGGGAACCTACCTCAACATAATAAAGGCCATATACAACAGACCCACAGCAAACATCATTCTCAATGGTGAAAAATTGAAAGCATTTCCTCTAAGATCACGAACAAGACAAGGATGTCCACTCTCGCCACTATTATTCAACATAGTTTTGGAAGTCCTAGCCACGGCAATCAGAGAAGAAAAAGAAATAAAAGGAATCCAAATCGGAAAAGAAGAAGTAAAACTGTCACTGTTTGCAGATGACATGATACTATACATAGAGAATCCTAAAGGTGCCACCAGAAAACTACTAGAGCTAATCAATGAATCTGGTAAAGTTGCAGGATACAAAATTAATGCACAGAAATCTCTTGCATTCCTATATACTAATGATGAAAAATCTGAAAGCGAAATTAAGGAAACACTCCCATTTACCACTGCAACAAAAAGAATAAAATACCTAGGAATAAACCTACCCAGGGAGACAAAAGACCTGTATGCAGAAAACTATAAGACACTGCTGAAAGAAATTAAAGATGATACAAACAGATGGAGAGATATACCATGTTCTTGGGTTGGAAGGATCAATATTGTGAAAATGACTATACTACCCAAAGCAATCTACAGATTCAATGCAATCCCTATCAAATTATCAATGGCATTTTTTACAGAACTAGAAGAAAAAATCTTAAAATTTGTATGGAGACACAAAAGATGACCCCGAATAGCCAAAGCAGTCTTGAGGGAAGAAAATGGAGCTGGAGGAATCAGACTCCCTGACTTCAGACTATACTGCAAAGCTACAGTAATCTAGACAATATGGTACTGGCACAAAAACAGAGATACAGATCAATGGAACAGGATAGAAAGCCCAGAGATAAACCCACGCACCTATGGTTAACTAATCTATGACAAAGGAGGCAAGGATATACAATGGAGAAAAGACAGTCTCTTCAATAAGTGGTGCTGGGAAAATTGGACAGCTACATGTAAAAGAATGAAATTAGAACACTCCCTAACACCATACACAAAAATAAACTCAAAATGGATTAGAGACCTAAATGTAAGACCGGACACTATAAAACTCTTAGAGGAAAACATAGGAAGAACACTCTTTGACATAAATCACAGCAAGATCTTTTTTGATCCACCTCCTAGAGTAATGGAAATAAAAACAAAAATAAACAAATGGGACCTACTGAAACGTAAACGCTTTTGCAAAGCAAAGGAAACTACAAAGAAGATGAAAAGACAACCCTCAGAATGGGAGAAAATATTTGCAAACGAATCAACGGACAAAGGATTAATCTCCAAAATATATAAACAGCTCATGCAGCTTAATATTAAAAAAACAAACAACCCAATCCAAAAATGGGCAGAAGACCTAAATAGACATTTCTCCAAAGAAGACATACAGATGGCCAAGAAGCACATGAAAAGCTGCTCAACATCACTAATTATTAGAGAAATGCAAATCAAAACTACAATGAGGTATCACCTCACACAGGTTAGAATGGGCATCATCAGAAAATCTACAAACAACAAATGCTGGAGAGGGTGTGGAGAAAAGGGAACCCTCTTGCACTGTTGGTGGGAATGTTCATTGATACAGCCACTATGGAGAACAGTATGGAGGTTCCTTAAACAACTAAAAATAGAATTACCATACGACCCAGCAATCCCATTACTGGGCATATACCCAGAGAAAACCATAATTCAAAAAGACACATGCACCCTAATGTTCATTGCAGCACTATTTACAATAGCCAGGTCATGGAAGCAACCTAAATGCCCATCGACAGACGAATGGATAAAGAAGATGTGGTACATATATACAATGGAATATTACTCAGCCATAAAAAGGAACGAAATTGGGTCATTTGTAGAGACGTGGATGGATCTAGAGACTGTCATACAGAGTGAAGTAAGTCAGAAAGAGAAAAACAAATATCGTATATTAACGCATATATGTGGAACCTAGAAAAATAGTACTGATGAACCGGTTTGCAGGGCAGAAATTGAGACACAGATGTAGAGAGCAAACGTATGGACACCAAGGGGGGAAACCGGCGGAGTGGGGTGGTGGTGCTGTGATGAATTGGGAGATTGGGATTGACATGTATACACTAATATGTATAAAATGGATAACTAATAAGAACCTGCTGTATAAAAAAATAAATAAAATTAAAAAAAATAAAAGATTACTTTTAATGGTTAAAAAAATAAGTAATTGGACAAAATAAAATGTTTTACAATATTTTTTATATTGTAGTCATGTGATAATGTATATTTATACTATATTTTTCTTTTAACACCAATAAACCAATTATAAAGATTAAAGTATTAATTACCACCTTTTCTCTTTTAAAAAACTGATGTGGTCTACCAAAAAACTTAACAGAGGATGTGCTGATTATTAATTTTTAACGTGTTGTTAAAATATCACTGTTTGACCATCTCTGAAACTGGCCCTTTCCTAGAGTAAATTATTTTTCTTATATAGCTATTTTCAGTTTAATAACTGCATTATAGGTAAAAACACGTATGGAAATTTATTGACCAAGAATTTTCCCTTTTGAAAGAAACAAAAAAGTCATATTTGTATGCGAAAGAGAAATATAAAGTAACAATTTCTTTCAGTCCTTTAAAAATAATTACCTTAATGGAGAGTAAAGATGACATTTATGTGTCAGCATAAGTAATAGCCTATTTTTAGTTTATTTCACATGCCTGGACTTTCCAATGTTTGGGGAAATTTTAGGAAAAGGGGATACTTTTGTAGTTACATAAAATTGTATCATTCCCAGAAGCCTCATAAACTGAAAATGAAACCTTAATGATATCCTCAAAATGACCTCAAAATAGGAAAATGGTAAGTAATAAAACAGAGTGCAGAACTATGGTTGTCAAGGCAACCATAATCATAATTCCTTTGAACTTTAGTGAAGCATCCACTGCAGTTCAATATAAGTTCATGTTTCCTTAGGAAGCGTATATAAATTCAAAGTCATTATTATCTACAGCAGTATCATTCTAATCAAGCAGGTGATGACAGGGATGTAGAACAGGAACTGAAACGCCCATGGCATTCACCTTGTGGAAGAAAGATGGGAAAACTGCACTTGCTAGCCTATGCAATGGCCAAGAGAACATTTCTTTCCATTCAACACACACTTGTGGTACTATGCTAGCTACTGCCATGTACGGAAATGTGAGTCCCATACGTAGATAATGGAATAAACACAGATTAAATGAGCTACAATCCCCTTGTAGATCCCCATAGCCTTAGAGAACTATGACAAACTACAGAATGGCTGGTATGCACAATCCACAGATTACGATTTGAAGACCTTTTCCCTAAAGGTGAACATTTATGACCATCAGTTTGCCTTCATAGTGAAGAGAAGAAAATCTTTTCCATACAATTTTGAGGAAGCTATTACTACTCATTGTATCTCATTTGATGCTGTCTTTAGGACGGAAGAGGATGTTGTTTATCCCAGGAGATGGTCAATATCTGGGAGGTTGGGCAGCCAGAGGTTGCCTCGATGGACCCTAAACAATCTCTGCTAATATTTTCCAACTCAGACACTCCCCAGTCTGAAAGTTTGTAAAGATGGCTGGATGTTTAAAGTCTAAATGCATTTTCCCATGGAAACAACAATATACATAGTTGTTTTGGTTCCCAGGCCAGCTGATATGGTCTCATTTAACCCATAACACACTAGAAATGCAGAGTGGGAAATATAAATATAAATGGGAACACCATTCTTCTCAGACCCTGGAAAAGAGAGAAGATTGTCCATCATGGTATACAGGAATGAACACTGGGTTGGGGACAGAGGTCCCTGTATGTGCCTCTAGGTCAGAGACTGTGTCCTGTGAGTACTGCTGATTCTCCTGGATCCATCTCAGTAGCCTGACCCACCAGAAAAACTCCATCCATAACTTGTTGGATAAATGAAATAATGAGCACCTTGCCATGTGATTCTGGGCTAGTCATTTCAGCATTTCTGAGATTTGGTTTCCTTCCCTGTAAATTAGATGTTTGGGAAGAGTAGCCCAGGGACTATGCTTGTCTTGTTCTCTATTCATATCCCCCTAAGATTCATGGGCAACTCATTTTAACCCTGTTTTTTTTGGGGGGGGGGGTACTATAGGGATAACAATGGTTTCCACGAGGGGCAGATGGGAAGATGTATCACAAGGATGGAGACAGAGTTAGGATAAGCATTTTACCACAGGTGGAGTTTAGAGTAGCATGGTTTTGGAAAGGAAACTGCTGAAAAAATAGACACCTACCAGCATTTTTTACTGAACCAATAATGCAATAACAAACACTCCCCAAATACACCCTCGCAGCAAAGTCCTTTTTGAATAACTCCCACCCATCTTTTGGGTGTCTCCTTTCCTTGATTTTTTTCTTTATTTCTTTATTTTTTGTTTCTAGGACATTTATCACCATCTCACTTACTTTATTTTCTGCTATTTATTGGCTATCTCCTGACACAGTAGGATGAAAGTAACAGCAGGGCAGGGATGTGTCTGTCTTGCTCAGAGCAGTATCTCCAAAACCTAGAATAGTGTCTGCTCATAGTAGACATTCGATACATAGTTATTGAATGAATAAATGAATAAACGGATGAATCACTGAATGAGAGAAAGGACTGTACTCTTCTTTAAATCTAAATAAAGGAGTTAGACATTTCAAAGTATGTATTTTCCAAAGAAGAAAAGGAGGTATTAACTGAAGACAAATTTTGGAATATTATTGAATCTAGTAGGAGAGGAATAATTATTTTTGTCAGAAAAACTAAGGTAAGGAGACCCAATACCCCAGACTACTACCCATTAAGTTCAGTAACCAGAGTGGTTGCTTAGATAAAGATGCTCTTGACATAACACCTATACAGGGATACCTCAGAGACATTGTGGATGTGGTTCCAGACCACCGCAATGAAACAAATATTGCAATAAAGTGAGTCACACGAATTTTTTGGTTTCCCAGTACATATAAATGTTATGTTTACACTATATAACGCAGTCTATTAAGTGAGCAATAGCATCATGTCTAAAAATGTACATATCTTTATAAAATATTGCTAAAAAGTGCTAACCATCACTTGAGCCTTCAGCAGGTCATAGTAGTAACATCAAAGATCACCGATCACAGACCACCATGACAAATATAATAATGAAAACGTTTGAAATATTGTGAGAATTACCGAAATGTGACAGAGACACAAAGTGAGCAAATGGTTTTGGAAAAATGGTGCAGATAGACTTGCTTGACGCGGGGTTGCCACACGTCAGTTTGTAAAAAATGCATTATCTGTGAAGTGTGCTAAAATGAAGCACAATAAGATGAGTTATGCCTGTAAACATGTATAACAAAGGAATGCTGCTTGGATTTTAGGCTATACTAAGGCCTGGGAGCCAACCTGGTACAGTGGAAAACAGCTCAAGTCAGGAGACGCCAGACCTTCAGAATCGGGGGTGTGCATTTGAATTCTTGCTCTGCCTCCTAATGCCTATTGACTTTGAGCAGTTAGAGAACCTCCTACGTTTCAGTTTTGTCATTTTAAAAACTGGAATATGATCCATGCCTTGCAAAATTGTTCTGAGGGTGAAAAGAAAAGATGTAAGTAAACCCAGGAAATAGAGGGCCTTTAATAGGTGACAGACATTCTCACTGTTGCTTGCCATCACACTCCTACCTCTGCCCTCACTAGCAGCAGCCTTATTCAAGTCCCTAAATCCCTCTGGTCTCCAGTTCCCTTTCCTACAAAATGAACAACTGGGTTAGAATGATTCCAAATAGATCTGCCACTCTGAAAACTCTGTACACTCAATTTTACTTCCCCAAGTATGTAATTAAGGGGCTGGGTGAAACAGACATTTTAGAGATAATCCAGATTGATCTAGAGAGGCTTATTAAGTATTATGAATTGTCTGTGTTGTAATTCTATACTCATAACCTTAAAGTATAATTTTTCCTTAAAAAACCCTCTGGAAGAAAAGTTTTCCTTGTCTCAGCAATTCCAACTCCAGATAGTTTTCCAATGTTTGGGAGGGGCTGAAGGGGCCCAAAATTATAAAGATGAATGTAATTGGGTGCTGAAATCTTCCTTTTGCATTTATGACTGTGTCCTGAAACAGAATCCTAGAAAAGAGAAGTGTGGTTCAGAAACACCAAGAGACCTCCTAAGAATCCAGCAGGATTTCATATACATTTCAGTTGATTTACACCGTAAATTTGTTACTCATTTGCAAGTTCCCACATTTATAATGCCCCAAACAGGATGAATTTGACAACTTGTGAATCAGAAAAAAGGAAGAAAATCAAGTTACTAAACAAATTATTTTCCCTTTGGGTCATATGCACCTCATAAGATAACTCTGATGAAGCACCTACATCACAGAGATATTTACTTAGGATGAGCAGAAAATAATTTACTTGCTGCCATCTAGCCTTTAAAAATCCTTAAAAACTTTTTATATATTCAAAGAGCTCCCAGGGGAGAAAAATCTTTTAGGTCTATAACTTCTGCTTTAAAAAATGGCCTGAAATATTTCCAAATACACTAGTGAAAAAGAACTCTCTTGAGTACAAACACAATCTTTGGTACCTTGAAGCATATGCTGGTTTGAACAACACACCTTTGGGTCATATTCAAATTACATAACTTTGGTCAAATTCAAATCACACACACACACACACACACACACACACACACACACACGCGCGCGCGCGCGCGCGCCACACTGCCCCACCCACTTCTCTCATTTCCTCCTAATAACAACCAGAAAACGGAATGTTTTACTGCAACCATACACACCCTTTCCATTTGCATAAAAATAATGCCTTTAACCCATTAAAGAAGCACAAGAACATAATCAGGGCTGAAATTAGTCAAAATGAATAAAAAGTTTTTAAAGTAAAAATAAACCTTAAATTCTAATGTAATTTTACCTGGATAAACAGCTACTATGTTAAAATAAACATCTGTATCACACAATTAAATACAGGTGACCTAGAAACGCCCAACTTACAAATATCCTGTACATGGGAACAGCCAAGCCAAGCGAGCGGACGAGGACCAGGGCAGGCTCTCCCCAGCTTGAAGGTGGGAGAAGAATTCCCCTAGGATTCACCTTAGTCTTTCCCGCTGGACACCGACGGTGGTGGTGATCAAAGAAGGGGGAAATGGGTAGCCGTGATTCTCGTGCCACCAAAGTACTCCCTTCCCACCATGCTCACCAAGGAATCCATTTCCTATAAATGTTACAAAGAGTGCCTCGGTTCCCAGGCCGGTCCATCAGAAGTCCGCTGGACCCAAAGTGCAGCTGGAACTGTGCTATTAATACTAGGCTGACTTCCCATTTGGAAACCAACTGCAGCCCTGACAGTGCTCGTCAGCTCCGTTATGGTTAAATGGATTTGTAGGCGGTCCTGGGAGCCTGCCAGTTAGAACATCCTTTCTGTGGGAAAATTCCTGCCGAGGCCCAAACAACTCACTGACAAACACAGTTGTAGACCACACGTTGGGAGACCCTTAGGCACTGACAAATCACTCCTCACCTTCTCCTTCTGGAAGTGCTTGGGTGATCATTATAGTAAACCCTTGCACAAATAAACATGCGGCAGGTCCAACACTCAGCACATGACCTGCTCCACGGTAACTAATGGGTATTTTTGCTGTCATCATGCATGTGACAACAGATCTACCCCTTCCCTGACACACACACACACACACATACGTCCATACAGACACATTACATACATGCACACATACACACACTCCGCCATACAATGCTCCATACAAATACTTTTTCATCTATACAGAAATGTCTTTGTCTTTTCTTGGGGAAAAGATGAACCATAATCAAGGCTTGAGCTCTGTACTCTAAATGTTGTTCTTTTGCTCTGGGGATTGATTTGTACTTGTTCATCCATATTCTCAACTGGCTCTCCCAAGCCCAAAAGACAACTGTGGGACAAACAGTCAAAGTATGGAGATGCTCAGCCATGGGACAGGAAGTGAAAGAATCGTAATCAAGATTAGACCTGGGACCTAAGTAACATCATGCTCAAATCAACTGAGAAACTCACTATTGCATAGTAGTCCTCTTAAATTAGTGAGACTTACTCGTGCAAAGGATACTGCTCTCACCAATGGCAAAGAGAATTTGGTACAAGTTGATGAATTACAATTTCAAATAGTTCCACACACACACACACACACACACACAGAGCTAACAAGACAACAGATGAGATGTCGGATGATTACACTAGCAGATTGTAATCTGCTAGGAAACGAAGGATATTCACAGCCTACGTGCCTTAAAAACACACACGGTTAACCAGTCCAAATGAAGCAATGGTCATGCTGAAGCAGGTACATCCTGTATACCCTCAGTTTATGGAGCAAAGGAAGCCAAGGCCTTTATTATTTACTTCAAGACAGCACAGGAACCACTGGAGACCAGAGTAGTGTATGACAGAGCAGAGGGTCTTCCAAATCTGATATCTTCTTAAGTCACTTGATCAGGGTCGTCAATTAAAGGGCAAGGGCAGACAAGGACCAGGCTCACTATAGTGACTTGTCTTCCAGGGAGGGGACCAGAAGAGAGATTTCAGCACACCTGAATAAGCTCCCTTAATTCTCCAGTAGAGAGCCATAAATGACACTTCAGCTCAGGTGTTGTATCTTTCTTACTTAACCATCCAAAGGATAAAATATTCTAGCACCCATGGAGAATCTGAAATGAAGTAAGAGCAGATTTAGGTTTATTTCTTAAAATAAATGCCTGAGAATGATCTTTCAAGTTGGCATATAAAATATCAATATATCAATACATATGTAGGGACTTCCCTGGTGGTGCAGTGGTTAAGAATCTGCCTGCCAATGCAGGGGACACAGGTTTGATCCCTGGTCCGGGAAGATCCCACATGCCGCAGAGCAACTAAGCCCGTGCGCCACAACTAGAGAAAGCCCACGCACAGCAACAAAGACCTAACGCAGCCAAAAATAAATAAATAAATTCATTAAAAACACACACATGTATACTTTACACTACGTATACATCCTATGTTTACCCAGATTGATGTATATATACTGTGTATATGTATACAGACTATTTTTTTTCATACAATGTGGATCTTAACCCACTTGAAAAATGCCTTCAAAGTGTATTAATGAGTTCAAGCATACTCAGTTCCACATCCACCTGTGGGTAGCTAATTATTGATAGAAATTACTGCCTCACTAACTAACATGTTTCCAAACTGAAGGTAAGTTACAAGTATGCACATCTGCTTCGGTTGTGAAAAGCATGATCCTTTGCACCACTGCACAAATTTCAACAAAAATCTGCCCTCCAGGGTAGCCACAGCTCCTTGGGCTATTCAGTCTGATCAATACACAGAGGTAAGCCCCCCCAAGAAAGCGTTCTCTTAAGGCACTTGGAAAGACGTCAAGAAAGAATTTCCGCATCCAAGTTAGGTTAACCTGCACGGTGTAGTGGAGACAGAAGAAGGTATTCATTCCACACAGTGCTTTCTCCCAGGCAAAAGTATTTTAAAATAAAAACAATGGGGAAAAAAGTTCTAATTTCAAGTCACTCTGAGAACTAAACTCCTTCTTTTCAGGGAATTTACCCAACTTGACCAGTGCTTAGAAGTGTCGATGCAGAAGCAATCTGCAAGTGTCGTTTGACCAGAAGCAATCTGTCTCAGGCAACAGTAATGCTTACGCTATACTAAAAAAAAAAAAAAAATGGATGGCAGATATGTCAACCTGGGCTAAGTTGTCCCAAGGGCCACACCTATTTCTTGATAGTTGATCATACCCAGTGTAGGATGAGTTTGAATATGTGGCAAGTGGCCCCCTCACCCCACATTTCCATTCCCTCTTCCCTAATTGTTCCACTTCCTTTCGGCACTTTCTGGTCACCCTCCTTGACCTCATCATCGAGGAGGGTGTGCCCATAAAGTGGCGCACCCTCTCCAATGAAGTGCCTGGGATTTCTAATGAGACAATCATCTTTTGTGGCTGCATCAGGTAAACTTTTCATGCAAAGAGATGCTCAGAATACCTGAAAGGACAGAGCACCTACCATTTTTATTGTTGTTGTCAAGGTAACAAAACAGGTTGGATCTGTGGTGCCAACTGGCTAATACATGGTTATATATATGGGAGAATTTGGTCTTTCATAAAAGCTGATAGTGATAATGCTGGAGCAGTAGGTAATCTTTACCATCTCACACTTCTTTAGTGGTTTCCGTTATCTACCAAAGAGAATCTAATAGTGGTGAATGTCCATACTGGTTAGGGTCAGTGTACAACACCTAGCCCACAAGATTGTTGTGATGATTAAATAAGATAATAACTGTAAAGTGTTTAAGACAGAGCCTGGCATCTAGAAGGAGCCACCACTACCACCACCATCACCATCACCATCATCATCATCATCACTATCATTATAACCATCATCACCATCATTATCACCACCACCACTACCACCACTACCATCACTATCATCATGACCTCCACCACCACGACCATCATCATCGTTTCTTGTGAAATGATGACTATTAATTACAGAATTTTAGTTAAGAAAGGAATGTGCTCTATGGTAGAGTAAACTCAAAGGTAAACACAGTAATATATAGTTCTTTTATATACAGGGATGCCCCAATAGTGTATCAGCCTCAATATGTTTTCCCCACAGACCATCAACACACTTTTCTCCCATTACCATGGAGCCTGTCCCCAAAAGGTTTAGGTAAATGACCAATTTCAGTGAAGTACTGGACAAATTTTTCTGGAAACTTACCAGATATAAAGTGTAGCAGAAATGGTTATACATTCAGATAGACTTAAGAACTATGAATATCAGGTACTAATTAACAAAGAGGGCAAAGCTACAATGGCAGGCACTTGGTCCCACCTGTCTCAACATCTTCATCAAAAACTTACATAAAGGTATAAGTCATGCTTATCAAATTTGTAGGTGACACTAAGCTAGGAAGAATAGACAATAGGAGAGAGAATTAGAGTTTTAAAATACAGTTTAAACTTACATATAATAATTTAATTAGATCAAAAGTTTAGAATGAGACTAAAATAAAAAGATTCAAAAAATTAGAGAGGTTTGCTTTTAAATTGTAACACAATTAATGTGAGATAGAGAAGCAATTTGAGGAAGAGGTAGAGCTCTTAGACTGTCCACTAAGCTCAAATGAAGTCTGACAAAAGTGCTAAACGAGGTAATGGAAACTTGGGCAGCATGAAAAGAACTTTAGAATCCAACTTGATAAAAATGATAATGCAATGGACTCCACCCAGGTCAAAGCACCCCTGGAGCATCAAACTCTGTTCTGGAGGCCACACCTTTGAAAGATATTGACCCATCCAGCAAGCCCTGAAGGGAGCAGTGTGGATGGGGAAGGGAAGGTTCTGGATATACCATCATTTAATAAACCTTTGAAGTCCACAAGAGGAATCGAGGCTGTTTAGTCTGGAGTGGCAGAGACTGTGGGGTATGAGAAATGCTGACTTAAAATATCTGAGTGGCCACCAGGTGGATTCAGTAGCAGATCTGGCCTATCTTTCAACAGAGCAGATTTGAAATGACTGAATGCGAATTCCAAGGAGTAGGCCTGGGCCTTTCCCAAGGAGACTCTTTCTAAAGAAAACATTTACCCAAGGATAAGTGACTTAGGGGGAAGAGGGCTCATTAACACTCAGAGGTTCATGCAGATAACCATTTGGTCATCCATTCCCAATATGGCGAAAAAGGACTCCTGCTTTGGGTGAGAGGCCAAATACATGACCTTTGAGGTCCCACCACTGTGATTCAATTCTCCTACATTGTTTCAGTGAAATATATGAAGAAGAAGCAGGGGTTCATTAAGGGATAAGGGGAGGCTTAGCAATGAGAGAGAAGTTTATTGATGGCTTTGGGTGGCTGAGGTGTGTAGCAGGGTGGTGTAGTCTCCATGATAAATGGATTCATGTTAATTAATAAAGGCCTGAACCAAACTTTAGAATTTTGTTTAAGGCTGGTCCTATGCTGAAGACAATTGAGTGGAAGGCAGTTTTGCCAGCATCCTATGGGCTAATCCATGCCCTCTGAAGAACGGAACGATGCCTTATGTTTTTTCACGTTCCCTACAACACTTTAGGTACTAGGTACATGGCAGGAGCTCACCAACCACTTGCTGCTTGGTTAACTCTCCACTTTTTCTCCAAGGGATTCAGGTTAAAGAATGAGGAATAATCAGCCAACAGTGGAAACTCTAGTTTGGCAAAGCAGCTGTTTGCTTGACTGCTTTCGCTAGGGTACATGACTCTAACCTGATTGGAAGTATTTTGACGTCAGAATGATAAAAATGGTTTTGGCTGCTTTGTGGCAAAATAACATAGTGTCAATATGGGGGGTTTTTCTTAAATACTTTCATCACTGCTAATTTTTTTGTCTTTTGAAAAACATTGTTATACTTTTCTATGTCTGGTGGGACATTAATGAATTTTGCTAGACTGTGCTTCAATACTGTAATGATTTAATATAATTATTTGATATAATATTCTAAGATATATAGCATATATATTTTAATATGTGCACATTTTAATATCTAATAAAACTTTCTAGAAGATTTACATCCATCTAATCACTATATAGTTAAATTATACCAAAGCAAATTGAGAATTTAGCACATAATTAAATAACATAAAATATTCACGTTGCCTTGACCCAGAAATGAGGAAAATGATGCTACAGCGTTAAACAAGTTTAAAACATTATTGCAGGGCGTATTTGCTAGAGGGAGTATATCTTCAAATATCCCCAGTGCCTCTTCGTTGCTATGTTGGTAATGTGCTTAGTACTGAGACTGTGCCTCTAATGAATTCGTTTTCACCTTTCTTTGCTGGGGAATTTCATCACAGCTATATTACCTGCCAGTAGATGATAGTTCAGGCCAACTGAGAATGCCACCACTTTCCCTCCTGCTGTCTCTGAGTATTTCACTGTGGATTTTAATTGCAATGGTGTTGTGCTTATGACCCACCCCCAAACTGCACTGAATTGGGAAGTCATTTTCTTTTAGTCACCTTTTATAATTAATATCAAAATGACAGATACATACACAATGCATCATTCTTTACAGACATTAGTTCATCATTGGACGTAATCACTCCCAGAGCACTGGGGATGGATGAAATCCAAGGGGCTCTGATTCACAGGATTCCTGGCTTTTCTCCCATTCAGTCGGTGGGAAATTCTCTTTTCAAGTTAGAAGAGGGATAGAGTTAAAGAAATCTGCACCCTACACTCTCATGATTTGGCTCATGTCTTTATTGGTTTCCAAATCTGATGTGTCTTTTGGTTAGTTGATCAGACTTCTAATTCTATCCATTGCATTCAAATAGCTGTAGTATTTTTTCTCCTTTCTTCCCCCAAAGTTGTAGCATTTTCAGATATGGGGTCTCTCTGGCTAGCTGCACAGGACTGCCTGAATGACACACAGCATCTCCCCTCTGTGCTAAGAAGTCACTTAAAGCCCAGGGATTACACTGGGCATCCTACAAGTCATGACCAGCAGTGACCTAGGGACACAGTGATTTGCTTAATAAATATCTGCTATGTGGACAGAGGAGCTAGAAATACCAACCAGGTCTGCTTTTTCTCGAACTTGGGTCTTTACTATGACTTTTTAAAAAATTGAGATAATTCACATACCATAAAAGTCACCGAAGTGTGCAATCTAATGGGTTTTAGTATATTTGTAGACTTGTGCAACCATCACCACAATCAATTTTAGAACATTTTCATCACCCCAAAAAGAAACCCATACCCAATAACACTTACTCCCCATTCCAATCTCCCCCAGTCCCTGGCAACCATGAATTTGCTTTCTTTCTCTATGGATTTGCCTATTCTAGGTATTTCATATAAATGCAATCATACAGTATGGGGCTTTTGTGTCTGGATTCTATGCTTAGCATAATGTTTTCAAGTTTCATCCATGTTGTAGCATTTATCACTCCTTTTTGTGGCTGAATAATATTCTATTATATGCATATTTCACTTATCCATTCATCAGTTGATGGACATTTGGATTCTTTCCTCTTTTTGGCTATTATAAATAATGCTGCTATGAATATTCATATATGTGTTTCTGTATGGACATAGGTTTTTATTTCTCTTAGGAAGACATCCAGGAGTGGAATTTCTAGGTCATATGATAACTCTATTCTTAACTATATCTTAATTGTCTTCCTCAGATAGCCATGAATGATCTCAATTCTTCTGCAAATTCTCCTACAATTTAGTAACTCTATTGCCTTTTTATAAGAGAAAAATCAGTTTTGGATATTTCATTCTATTTTATCATCATAAAGGTCACCCATTCATGTCTAGCAACAGTTTAATGCAAAGTCCTGCAGAAAGTCAAAATTAAATCCTAGGTATTTATCTTCCTAAAAATAAATTCATCTTAATTTAGAAAAATTCTGTATATAACAGAATGGGTAAATTCTCCATTGATTAATAATACAAATGGGCCAATCCGAATTAGTGATGTGAGAAAAAACTTTTTATATGCAACCTTGCTTTAAAATATTCAGGAACACATAATCACTCAGAATAAAAGAAGAAGAAACAATTAGAAAGTAAGAGGGACTTATTTATAATTAACAAATTAATTCTGTAAATGTCTCTTAACGGAAGGTTAAAGGTAACCAAACGGTCTTGCTCATAAGTATTGTCAATATAACCTCCAAATCTCATTTAACCTTTATTAATAAAAGGCTTGTTCAAAATGTGTATAAGTACCAAACCTCCTATCACCATATTTCAGTGCATTCAAAATTCCTAACCACCTTAGCATAAGCAGTATTAAACACTGTAACCGTGCACCGTATTGCTTCACACTTTAAAAAAATATTCCTTCCCCTGTCTTCTAAGAAGATGCTCTCCAAGGATATTATAGACTTCAGATTTGCCTTCTTTCTCCTGCCTCCTTCAGCATCAGTGAAATCATTTTGTAAAATCCATTTTGTAAAATGGGATCGAAGACCATTAGCAATTTATCTATCAGTCACACAGATAAAATTTGCCTTTGAATCTTATACAAATACCATCCACAAACACAAAATGTTTTTTCCACCTTTTTAGTTGACTAAGAGAAATATACAAATACATTCCCTCTGATACTTCACTTTGAAGGCCCTCGTAAAACAAGAAGAAAAAACCATATAAAATAAAGTTGAGGTACAAGATTTTCGAGCAGTGTCATTCCGACTGGCTTTGATTTTTTGAGATGGCTACTGAGTTCCACAAATTGCTAACGAGGCCATCACCCTTAAAATCCAAGTGCTATGCCTTATCCCCAAATGGATGTTAAGTATGTTAAGGGAAGTGAAACTTCTAGGGTCAGCAGCAGGATGGTGTTGACAAGGAAAGCCACATGCATGGTGCAACGTGGGTTATTTTTCAAACTGGCTCCAAACTTTAAAAAGCCCACAAACACACATTAGGGTTGCCTTCCTTCCACCACTCAAAACAATCCCAGTTCACCTCGAACCTCACTCTGCCCAGGTCCCGTGCTTGGAATACATGCTATTTCAATATTTACCTCAGGCAAACAACATTAGCAAGGCAAATTTTTCTCACGTTACTACTTGGCCAAGTACATAACTCTGAGGTGGTCTGCTCTGCCTGGCATTTTTCCATGTGCATGTAACATTTACATATATGTATATAATTCTCACCAACGCAGAGGTAACTGTTAACCATTTGTATCTTAGTAAGAGGGAATTAATAAAGTAACAGATGTTGTATGAATTTCCTTTATAATATCAATGACATACAAATTCCAGATATGTATGAATTTCCTTTATAATATCAGTGACAAATTGTGAACTCAACTCAGCTGGTAAAGATAAGTCCACTGAACTTGCTTTTAGACAACCCGAGTTGGAATTTTTCTTCTACCAATAACTAGCCATGACCTTGGGAAAGTTACTTAACTTGGTTAGCAGCCTCTGTTAGTTGCCGACCCAACAGTCATTTCCCCCTCCCTCCTGCTTCCTAACAGAGGTCTGATGTTGTTTGGCTATTCGACCCTCCCCCGTGTGATAAAGGGTAGATGACCAATCCCTGGTTCCAACGACAGATCCTCATTATATATTTTTAGTCAGTTGCGGTTATACTATTCCATTTGCCAGGACTGTTTTAAGAAGGGAAATGGATATCAGATTAAGTTCCATTGCATAACAATTAGAAAAAGAGCAAGAAATAAAAATAACAGTGGCTTTAAATACGATGCAAGTATAATTCCCTCTGGGGGAAGAGAAGTCAGGTGTTAGGCAGCCTGGGGCCCTGCAACGGC
The DNA here is from genome assembly GCF_028564815.1 of Eubalaena glacialis. Lineage (NCBI taxonomy): Eukaryota > Metazoa > Chordata > Mammalia > Artiodactyla > Balaenidae > Eubalaena > Eubalaena glacialis. The sequence goes on from NC_083736.1 coordinate 9,231,555, forward strand.
ATCAGGGCCGAGGCTCCCATGAGCTTACCTGACTGTCGTTTCACTCTGCTGCCTCGGGTCCCACATGGCTGCTTGGGCTCTGGACAGGACATCTGTACTTCAGCCAACAGGAAGCCCTCATTGGCGGGGACTTAGTCACATGGTCACAATTAGCTGTATGGGAGGCAGTGAAAGGTAGGCAGAGAGAAGGGGCAGCAACCGGCAGTCATTGCCACAGCATGTGACCCAATTTCAGCCAATGAGATATGCAGAAGCTTCTAGGAAAGTCTCCTGCTAGGAAGGAGACAAGGAAGAGGGGGCCTGTACTTCTTCCTGCGGTCACTGTTGTATCTAAATATGATGTTAGGAACTGATGCAGCAATCCTGCTACTAGCCTAAGAGCAAAGCTAACACACAAAGCAGGACAGAGCCTGCAGGGAGAAAGACCTCCCACTCTAATACTCTATACAAGGATCCCACGCCACTCTGGATTTCTTATCATGTTAGATTGCAATTTCATTGCTGTTTCATTCTGTTGGAGAGGGAGCATTCTGTTACTTGCAGCTGAATCCCTTCTAATTCATACAACCTGTCCAACAGGCTTTCCAAATTCGAAGATAGTTATTTCTCCCTCTTGGTCTATATTTTCACAAGCTAAAAATTCTAGACATATAAAAGACCAAACAATATAAAATAAAAGGCCAAAGTAACAGTGATTGTTTCAATCACTATTATCAAAATACACCTTGGTTACTGCTAGTTTTATTTTAAAATGAATGCAGAAAACCATATTGCATTCATTTACTCAGGTTATCAAGTATTTCCTATAAAACGTAACAGTTTTGAAATCTTGGCTTCACCATTTCTGGCACGGTGATCCAGAGCCAGTGATTTAGTCTCTGAGAGTCCCAGTTTCCTTATATGTTTTTTATAAAGGAGAAAATACCCATCTCTTTTTAGGAGCACGTGAAGGTCAGACATATACATAAATGACATAATGTCAGATATACAGTAGGTGCTCAATAACTGGCAACTATTATATATCACGGCAGCCACTGAGGACACAAAGATAAAATGAGTAGATCTGGTTCAAAGTTGCATTCCTCCCTTCTTTCCCTCCTTCTTTCATTCATTTATACACATGTACATACATATATATTCCACCTAGTTCCAGAAGGCAAATATAAAAATTACAGCAATGTTTTAATTTATAGAATAAAGTGTATACACCAAGGAACTATGAGTAGTCAAAGAGCAGAAAGCAGGAGGCAGAAGATGACACAAATGAGCAGAAACCATGAGGGAAAGAGAAGAAGAGAAAAGATATTAGAGACTAGAGAGAAGAAATAAAATAGAGATAAAAAAGATAGAGTGGATTGAGGGAGCGAGGGATGAAGGGAGGGAGAGAAAGAGAGAGACGGAAATAGTGAGTGAGTGGGTGAAGTTGAGTCTACAGCCTGGTAAATGTCCACCATCACTAAAGACTCAAATTTTGCACAGTGATGAGTTCCTTCTGCGTTCTGCCTGGAGTGGTGTTGCAGTTCTCCCAAGGGCTAAGATGTTTTTCTCCTCTTACATTCCTTCTCTTGTAACTTTACAATGAATTTTTGCTATCTGAAATAACCAAGCATGCCTCTGTTCTCTGCAACAGAAGAGATCCTGAAACAATGTAAATGGTAGCAGAATCCATGGAATTAACAACAGCGTGTACTGTATAGCACAGGGAACTCTACTCAATACTCTGTAATGACCTATATGGGAATAGAATCTAAAAAAGAGTGGATATAAGTATACGTATAACTGATTCACTTTGCTATACACCTGAAACTAACACAACACTTTAAATCAACTATACCTCAATAAAAATTAATTTTAAAAAGACAGGGTGAAGGGAATGTGTATACAGTGATAAGTGAAGAGGGCTGAGATGGAAAGGTGTTTAAGAACAGATGAAGGAAAAGATGCCTGCAAAGGAGATCACGATGTATTGCCTCGGGAGGTAGGAGGAGAAATAAAGGAGTTGCGCAAAATGGAGGAAAAGAGGTTGTCAGGGAGAAACAGAGCTGGATTCAAAGGCCACAGAGCTTAAATGCAATAAGGACTCATCTTCCTGAACTGGTAATGAGGTCGTCTGTAACCTTGGAAAAAGGAGATTCAAGAGAGTGATGGGGTGAAAGCCAGCTGGCAGAGGGTTGAGGAGTGAATAGAGATGAGTATGTGAAGTAGCTTTGAGTATAAACTACCTTTATGCAAGGTTTAGCTATAAAAAAACAGAAGAGGTGGCTTTCAGGAGAGGTTTGATCAAGGAAAGGTTTTGATATGAGCAGATAATTAAGTGTGTAGAGGAGAAGCTGAAGCTAGAGGAGAGTGAGATGACACTATTTGGAGTGGACCCTGAGGAAGCATGATTGCATGGGATTTGGATAGGAAGACATATATCTTTACCTCGGAAATGGGGCCTGTGCTGCTTATTCGAATCTCATTTCTCATAGATCTTTTACCACAGGACAATTTGATCCAGTACTTTCAAATGGAACTCTCTGTAACAAAGGAATATTTCAAGCTTTAAATTAGCTTGTTTTACGCTTATGAAGTATTATGTATAAACAATATGGCTGTCTATAATTTGCCAATTATTGTTACTTGTTCTGGATCATAAGCCCATTTCATAAGAGCACTGATGGGGCTGGGTTTCTGGAAGTGATAAATCTTATAGTTGTGGCTGGCCAATGATTCACCCAGGAAGTTTGAGAGACCAGGATGTTGTTACCTCCAGATCTTGAAGCTTTCAGGCTTCCATCCTATCAGGCAGGCACATCTGCTTCTCCAAATGAAGGAAACAAAACAAGAATAGAAGAGACAGTTGGCAAAGCCACAAGGTCAGTCTTTGCCCTCTCCTTCCTGGTTTCCTGTACTGATCTGGCACTATCTACGTGAACTGCCTTGGAGCAATTCTGCACTCTGAGAAAAAAACTAAAATAGCAACGATGAATAGTGCTTTCCTCTTTCAGCATCTCTGAAATGCCATTTGATTCATTTGCTCATCCCGCAAACTTTAACTGACTTCCTACTATGTGCTGGAATTAGTTCTAGGTGCTGGAAAAGCGTGGTGGTCATAAAACAAATTTCCTATGTAGTATACATGTCCATGGGTCTTGCATGAGGACTGATTATTAGTAAGGATTCTTGTATAGCACAGGGAACTATACTCAATATCCTGCAATAACCTATAATGGAAAAGAATCTGAAAAAGGAGACAGATAGATAGATAGATAGATCTCAGTCACTTTGCTGTACACTTGAAACTAACATGACATTGTAAATTAGCTATACTTCAAAAAAATAAGTAGAAAAAAAGTGGTGCTTCTGGAGAAGAAAAAAAAGGATTCTTATGGTTTATCTAAACGGATGCATCTGTAAATCTCACTAAGCATATTACATTACTGTTTACAAAAGATGAGGTTGCTGTTTATTTTTCAGCATGAGAGATGCACACGTTGTACTTTTATGAGGTACAGCTCAGGGTAGACAAACTCTTAGGATAAATACTCCATTCTGAAACCCACAAAAGATAATGAACTCCAAAGCTTACATGTGTACAAATTGCCAGCATGGCCCATTTGGCCCACGGTTCCATATGTGCCAGAAGATCCAGGTGATACGTTAGAGAGGGCAAGTTTATTTTCTTACCATCTAAAACGGCATTCTTACCCCTCCTCCAACACCAACTTCCGGACTTGCCTTAATTATCACATTTGGACTCACCTTCCATTAATTTGTTTAAAATTGTTTTAAAATTCCTAAGTTAAAAAATGTTAGACTATATCACTTCTTAAGATACAAGATTGAAAAAGAACAAAGACGCTTTCAATTTATGACTCCCGTAAGGTTAACTCTTATTGTAACATCATGTTTCCTGATACTGCTGTCGTCAAGCTGAAAGGATACAGTATTACCTATTCTGTTAAGTTCTATGGCACCCTTGAGCCATGTCCACCTCCGGAGCCCCACAGCCTATAAAAATACCTGACAGGAGCCCGAGGAGGAGCTGCCCGGGCCTGGCCGGGCCCCGCCGCCGCACGGAGACGGCCGGGGCCGCGCGGCGCCACCGGGAGCGCCTGCGCGTGCGGAGCCCGAGCTGCCCGCGCCCGAGCGGACCCTGTCCCCGGCGGAGCGGCGCGCCCTGGAGGCCGGGCGGCGCGCGCCGTGGACGGCGGCCGGGATGGAGTCTCCGGAGCGGGACGCCCTCCGCGCGCACATGGTCGGTCCTCGGCGAGTCTCAGGAGGGCCGAAGCCAGCGGGGCCCCTGGAGCGCCGGGCCGCGGCGCCCTCGCCCGCGCCCACCCCGTCACCCAGCCCCTTGGAAGACCTCGGCCTCCAGACCCGCACCTCCCCGGGACGCTTGTGCCCAGATTTAGCTGAGGAGCCGAGGTCCTTGGAACCATCTCCGAGCCCTGGTCTGCCAGAGGAGCATGGAGAGGTGGCCATGGTGCTTCTGGGCAGGCCTTCTCCGGGCGCCGTGGGCCCCGAGGAGCTGGCACTGCGCAGCAGCCGCCGCGCCGGGCGGCCGGGGCGCGGGGGCCTGGGCCCGGGGCCCTCCTAGAGGGTCGGGCTGCCTCCCGCGACTTGGGGTGGGAGCCCTGCCACCTCCACCACCGCCCTTGCCTCGAGTCCTTTAACCCGGCCGTTAGCATTTTAAAGAGGTCCCCTCAGGAGCTCTGGCCGCTAACTGCCCCCTCCCCAGCCGGGACCTCCTGGCGAGACTGTAACTAGTGATGTTTGTACAACCGAAGGCTCTGTTTTGTGGTTTAAGGAGAATAACATTGATTACGTTAAAAAAAAAAAAAAGACAAAGGAGGAAAGGGTTTAATACATATTTGTGGAATAAAATAATTTAATAAACAAGTAATTGTCACCCTTTTAAAATCTGTAGCCTTGAAACTTCCCATCTCTCTACTTTCACTTTTTACAGAATACAGAATCCTAATATTTTCATGGATTCTTACCATAAAGACTTAGGTGCTATAATTGAGGTGACCATATGTCCCAGTTTGCTTAGGGCTGTTCCAGTTTATGCCCAATGTCCCAGTGTCATTATTGCTAGTGACCCTTTCCCTTTCCTAAGTGTCCTGGTTTGAATGAAACTGTATCCACTATTCCCCTGGGCTCCCTTGAGCCACTCTGTAATATTCTACATGCGGATTTCAGAAGCAGGTGAAACCTTTCCTGTACATTGCAGTTGTTTCTGTTGGTTTTCTTTCTCAGTCCCCTTCCTGATGATAAAGTGTTTCTATGGGCCTTCAAACTATTCAGTAGGGATTGTCCAGGAAAAGTCTAAGCCAGCACTTTTCAAATTTTAAAGTGCAATGTATCCCCCGGGGCTGTTCTGAAAATTTGGATTCTATTCCGGAAGTCTGGGATGGGAACAGAAATTTTGCATTTTTAACTGGCTCCCAGGTGATACTGATACTGTTGGTCTGATTGGCCACACATTGAGTGGCGAGGGTCTGCAAGTATTCCTAATTGACCACAACGTAGAGACCAGCCATTATGATACAGTATCACTTAGTGCTTATGAGCATGCACTTTGGACGCCACAGCACTGAAGTCAAATCCTGCCTCTGTCACTTACTACCTGTGTGATCTTGATCTCTCTAAGCCTCAATTTTCTTATATGTAAGATAGAAAGAATAATATCTATCTCAGGGGAATGGTGTGAGGATGAAATGAGATAATAAATGTAAAACAATCCTGTCCTCACCCATTGTAAATGTTAAAAAATGGTGGTAGTTGAAACTGTTGTCATCATAATTATCAGAGTGCGGTTTGCCTTCTTCCCTCTTCCACTCTATCCAGCACTTCCCTGCCATTTCCTCCATTTTATTCAAAGCTTAACAATAGAAGGTACTCGTTAAGATAAACATCAGAGGATAATGAGTACAGTCATACTGTGAATGGTTCCTTAAAAATGGACCTTTGGGTATGCTAAATTATCAAGTTGTCAGTACACGCAGGAGTTACAATCAGAGTTTGGACAGATCCACAGGAAAGCAGGAACAAACATTTAGCTGAAAATTGGTGATAAACTCCAGTTCATGGGTGTTCAGTTGGCACTGGGTAGATTCCCCTAGTTTGCATGTGTCAACAGTGGCAGCCATGAGCAATCTGACTGTAATACTATTCTAAAACCCAGTATTACCAGCAGAAGAAACAGTGAATATTAGAAAAATAGGGAGGTTGAACAAACAGACTCTTCAAACTAGGTCTTGGTTTAAACTTTGTCTCCTCTGTTTCCTAACTGTATCAGGAGGCAAAATTCCAAGTATTTCAGTTTCACTTTCTTTCATTTAGCCTTTCAAAAGTCACAGAACCGGAATCTTTGTTTTAACTATCATAAAGTGATAGGATTGAAATAGCATTTCGTAAACAATAACTTGCTATTTAAATCGATGGGGGTCACAATCATTGTTGTCGTCTTCAAAATCATTATCCTCTTCCTCATCTTTAAGGTCGTCTCCAGCTATAAACATTTCCCTTTCCTCTGATGTCAGTCCTAATGTAGGACCAATGTTCTCTCTTTGGGTAAAGTCAACAATGGAAGGGGAAAAGTGAGATCAGAAACTTGGATAATTCTCTCACTAGAAAATTCATCTCTGACTATTTGGTCATCGTAAAACTGGATGTTGAGTTTGAAGTCACAATGTGCTGTATTTTTACCTCCTGCAATTCAAAGCTCACTGTAGACTATACTTCTCTATCATTATTTAACACCTGACGAGCACAGTACCTATGGCATGAAGAACACAAGAAAAGGGCTCTCCTACTGAGCGCTCACAGAACTACCTGGGCATGTTTCCTGAGGCCCATCACTATCTACAGGCTAATCATGCTCCATCCTGAGATAGAGGAGCACCTTGGCACCTTGATGACAGGTCATTTTCAAAGGAAATCTACAATAGAAAATATGCTCGTAATAAACACTGGCCCAACTATCAGAATGACCGAAAAAGGGGACATATTTATTAAGATAAGTAGAGTTAACATTTTTTCCACCAGGGTTTCACTTGGCACTGACAGATCTTATTTGGTGCATAAATCTCAAAAATTCCTTAAGAAGGTCTCCATGTAGACAGAGAGAAATCTCCAGCACATTTCCATTATCTTATTGGAGGGATGGCTGTTTCCTAAAGAATGGGCAGCAAGGACATGGGCAGCATCAAACTTTATGTGTTCACTCAAGTGTTCCTCTCAACAAATTAGTTCTACAGGCGCACAGCTGTTTATCCTCTAAACTAGCAGCTGGCAAACCATGACCCATCAACCAAATCCAGCCCATTGCTTGTTATTGTAAATAAAGTTTTATTGGAACCAGACATACACATTCATTTATGTATTTTCTAGGGCTGTTTTTGTGCTAAAATGGCAGAGTTGTAACAGAGGCCATAAGCCCAGAAAAACCTAAAATACTTACTATCTGGCCCTAACTAATTAAAATATTATGTACTTTACAAAAAAAAAAATTAAACTTGCCCTGACAAATAATTGATTTAATTTGAAGAATTCATAAACAACTTTAATAATTTAAAATAATTATAATCCTTAATAGAGGCATTAAAAGCTAGTACAAAGAAGTTTTTGCTAAAATTTTCTCTACCGATATCCCTTTGGTATATAGTTAATCACTAACAAATTAATCAAATATTATTTATGAGAAAGATAATGCCTAGTTTTACATATTGGAATTCAAGTGGGAAAAGACAGGTAGTAACATAGATATTCAATATCTTTGATTTCTGCAAGTATATCGTAAAGTAAATACTAGGACTTGAGGTTATGCTCATATCCTAAGTATCTACATAATAATTTGGAATAGACGAATTCATCCAAAAGACTCCTCTGTAACATAGGAAATGCCCCTGTATCATCTTAATCTAGATTTAATGTACCTCATTATATATTTTTAAACAATGCAAACGTATAATTACTTGAGGACCTAGAGCCAATAAGGAAAAATTGTATTTAAATGGAGAAAAGAGTTATCTTTGTGTCCTGCTTTTAATTTTAAGACATGAATACTTACATCTGATAAAACAAAAAGGGAAACAAGACCATCTGCCATAAGTAATTTGCAACTTACGGCCAAGCTACTTTTGAAATGTCCCTTCTCTCTCCTTCCAAAGGCTCTCAAGTATCTGCTATAGCTTTATTTTCACAATATCTAGATGCGTCATAAAAATCAGATGGGAAATTCAACAAAAGTATATTTTTCTAAATAAATGAAGTACATAAATCAGAAAGTATTTTAATATCTATATTTATTTATTACCACTTTTACTACCTCTTTCCAACATATACAACTAGACATTATTTTTCTTACTACAAATACTTTCTGATTAATGAATCAGTGATTAACTATACACTACATATAACTATATAAGTGGGTAGTGATAAAGAATTGTATTTTTTAAAATCTCCATGTTTAGAGTATTAATCTCATATACCTCATTTCATGTGCATCTTAAATAATAGTTAGGAAATTATTAATAACTTAATTAGAGCAATGATTTACAATTCTAATTGTATTGAAAAGCTAAGGAAAGACTTTGGAAATTCAAAAGCCAAGACAGCTAATGTTGCTTTAGTCCTTTCTTCCTTATCAGGTGCAAAAAAATTACTCAAGAAATGCTTACCATGTGGAGATACTGAAAAAAATTATTCACACAAATTCCTAAACGTGAAACTAAAGGTTCTAATGTTCTGAATTTTTATATGAATGTTTTCTAATTTTTTTACTTCCATTTACTTTTTATAATTAGAATGCTAAATCTCTGCCCATCAGTATTGACCTTTTAAAGAGGTGTGGTAGCCAATCCTCAATCCCAGGATACTAGAAAGTTAGTAGGTGAGAAACCAGCCCAACAAATTCCTGCTTGATAAGTAAAATAAAAAGTAAAATGTAAAACAGGAGATCATGTTTTCTCCACTTTGTGGGGGAAAAAACCCACATCACTAGCCCTCTCTTGAGTTTATAATAAAGACAGTGTTGGAAAAAAAAGAAAGAAAAGGAAAGAATAAAGCAAGAAAGAAAAGAAAATGGTAGCAACGTTTACCCAGATTTCTAAAACACAAGGGTTAGCATTTGACCAGAGAACTTTAATTTTGAAAATTAAATCCTTGTCTCTGGGTTTGGAAAACAGAAAGCCTATATTTCAAGCATATAAATAACATAAAGGAATTGTGCCTTTACTATGAAAAGCTACCTACCAAAAAAAAAAAAAAAGTGACATTCTGAAGGGCATACTTTGAGGATGTTGGTGAGGTAAATTTGATTTGTGATTTATTTCCTTTGCAGTGGGACTCTGAATGATGAAAAATAAAACACAGTGTTTGTAACTAAACTTTTCTTTCCTCTAGGAAAGGCAACCAGGATTAAGTTGACCGGCATTCGACAGAAATAGCAGCAGCCGCCCTTCTGATTAATATTCCAATGACCAAGCAATTATCTGCCTTTCAGCTATATAACATAAAGTACCAGAATCAAGGCCAATAACCCATGGAAATTATCCAAAGATACAAACACAAGCCTGAGGAAACATCTCTACAGCTTGGCCCTGCTGAAGCAAAGCACTGGGGTTTCAAGAGAAGCCCTTTTTCACAGAGTCACCACAGTCTAGGCACCCTCTCCGTGGTACCAGGCATGGAGTGAGCCCAAGACAGAGCAGCTGTAAAATCCAAAACTGGATCCAGGAGGACTGCAGCTTACTTGGCCAGGATCTTGGGAGCCACCATTTAGATCTTAAGAAAGCCTGTCTCTAGGGTAAAGATTCGGTCTTTCTGGCCCTTGGGGTGTTTCAAACAATAGGGGCTTGGTGGCTATAAAGGAAAACCACTAAGGAAGATTATTCACCGGACAGAGAAAACATAAAACACTTCCAGCATCACAAACATTGCTATTGGACAATACCGTATATCTAGATGCTGTAAAAAATTTAAGGTGTCAGATTTTAAAAATTTCCCTTTCAAAATTTATCTGCAATGGTTTCTTCTGTCAATTCCCCAGAAGTGGGCAATCTAATACCACCTTTGGAGCTACGGTTTCAATGGCTAATCATACGTTTGCTTAGTCAAATTGGAAAACCAAATAACTTAGAAAGAGTATGTCTTCCCCGAATGTGCTAATTTCTAGTTACTCATGGCTATGTGTAAGAAATTACGTTAAAACCTGCTCTTCACGTTAACAGACAAAAAGGGCTTTGTCTGACTGTCCAAACTGACTTGCCACACAGGAACCTAAGTGATAGCCAGATGTTACAATGGTTGACTCATCCTTTAAATATCAGCTCCTCCATTATGTCATATCTCTGATGAAATATCACCTTCTGAGAAAGCTTCCCTTAGCATCCTACCAACTCCGCTCCATCATTCTGTCCTCTTATTTATTACCATCTGGCACATTATGCACTTATTGATTTGTTGTCAATCTCCCTATTCTGTGTAATCTCTAGAAGGGATGTATTGAACTATTTTATTCACTGATGTATCCATCATGTCTAGAACAGTACTTCTGTTTTGTTCATTTTGTATGTGTTCAGTAAATACTTGTACAATGAATTTATGAATGGAATCTCCTGAAAATGGATATAGAATTTTATGTATGAGCATTTCTATGGAGAGAAAATGTATAACTTAGATATTATTCTGTATGGATTAGGTCTGTGGTCTAAAAAGACTAAGAATCTCAGTTATACATGTATAATGCCATTTCATTATCAGTAACATTATTATCGGCAATATCCATCAATGAAAATTCTGCAGCTGATCGAATGCTCACTTTACTAGAATTATACAAAATAAACAAATATAAATTGAGAAAACAATGATGTAGACTGTTTATATTTTAAAAGCTTGTCATTGTTGTAAAAGTAGTAAAATCTACACCAAAAATAATTTAATCCATACTAAATAATTCAGATCACTCCAAATTCTATTCTGACCCTCCTTATTGAACACATGGATATATTTACATATGTATAATCAATAACTATGTACTTTTTTTCTGTCAAGGTCTCCCTAAGAGATTTTAGCAGGCGCTCCAGAGGGTCAAGTTTGGACGCAGAACTTGGGGCCTTCTAAGGCAGACCTATACAAGCCTAGGTTGTAATTCTCAGCACCAATGGCTTCTCCCTGCTATGTCTGCTTCCCCACCTATCCTGTCTGCTAAGTATAAACTGCACAGTCAGGGCTGAAGGAGCCACAAAAGTGAAACAATGTGTGTGCATGGAGATAAGAATTCTGGATGAGAGCAAGGGTTAGGAGGGGAAGTTGAAGAAGGACAGAAAAAGATTGGGTCAATGATGTACAAAAATAGAGACCAAAAGGGCTTAAAGGAAAGTGATAAGAAAATTAAATTACAGAGGAAAGAACAGGAAGATAAAACAAGTCCAAAACAGCCATAAATAGCCAAATGGATAAGAAATACAAACAAAATGGTAAAGAGGAGGGGAAAAGAATTGTAATAATAAAGGGAAAAAAATACACAGCAAAGGGAAAAGAGAACATAAAAAAGGGATAAATAGTGATACATCATGAAAAAACAAATATATATATATAAATACAGAAGGAAGAAAATAAAGAGATGGTCATGCGCACATACTCACAAACCTGGTGGAAGGTGGTGGGAGAGCAGTACCAGAAACTCATCTGTTAACTAATATGATGTAGTGGGCACAGTAACAGCCCTCCAAAGAGGTCCACACAGTAGCCCCTGGAACCTGGTAGAAGGGACTTCGCAGGTGTGATTAAGTGTATGGACCTTGAGATGGAGACATTACCCTGGATTATCCAGGTGGCCCTAATCTAATCCCAAGGGTCTTTAAAAGCCAGAACCGATGGAAGGAAGGCACAAAGGCACAAAGAGATGCAACACTGCTACTTTGCTGACTGTGAATCCCCAATTCACATTATCTTCTCCCACTCCCTGCCTTGCCTTCAACCTTGATCCTTGCTTCATATGAGGCTCCAACCCCCAGCACTAAAATCACATTACGACTGTCTTCATTTAAGAGTGAAAAGAAGGAAATAAGTATTACAAATACCAGAAATCTTTTTTAAAAAAAAGACACAAAGAGGTGATCAGAGAATTAAAAGTATGTTGAAGCATGCCTTTTGTTTTTAATTTCCTGAAAGTGAGCATAAAAAGGAATCAAAGGCCTTCCTTCTTACCTCAGCTTTGTCACTTACTAGATGGTGTGATCTTGGTAAATCCTTGAATCTCTCTCTTCTATAAACAGATGCTAATAATGCTTGCTTGCTCTCCTCACCCCACAAGGCAGGAATAGTTAATATGACTGTTACATAATAGAGTCTATAAACCCTACAGCCCTGTACAAAAGTAAAATCTTGCTGCTAATCATTGGTTCTAGATCATTCACTGTCCTTTTGCCTTAAATTATAATATTCAGAGACACTGTACCTTTACTATAGATCAATAAGCATGGATAACGTTTTAGCATTCCTTTTTCCTGCCTTCCAAACTCTACACAAATGAGCTGCTGATCTCTAGTGACTTACTTGAGGATTGAGGGGAAAATATGTCCTTGAAAAAAAGTGAGTGACTCCTTTTAGTAAAACAACAAAACATCCATCTATCTTTCTCATAAATTTTCCACGGATTAACTCTCTTAAAACATGTCCCATCTGAGTACAAGTGGCCTCTGACCCAGGGTTCATGATAAGTTCCATGTTATGTGTTGTAGAGCCTTTGAATGCATAAGATACTGAAAAGCTCGTAGGGAAGTCCTGTTTCATTGCCATGATACCCCTGATCCAATGCACTGTTTTTACACTGGAGCGATGACCTAAACAGACAAGAGCTCTTAAGAATATTCCTTGTTTTTCTTACTCTGTCACTTGGGTTCCCCAGCATTGTCTCTTAGTCACTGCTAAGTTTGGCATAGGAAAAGATAAAGTATCCCAGACTCTGGAGTCTACAAGAATTCTTCAAAAATGACAAGGAGGAATCTGCAAACAAATTAGGTTCTTGAAGAGCATACAATTCTGTGAATTCTCACCAGAAATAAAAATATGTACCATGAGCCTTAACAAATAAAATCCTTTAACAACAAATAGCAATATTTATTCCTTCGGGTGCTTGAAAAAACTATGACTGAAATGTCTCCACTTATTTGCTTGTCTGTCATGTAGGAGCTTGAACTATCCAGAAGAGAATCTCAAATCCGGAAGTAAACCCAAAGCTTTCCAATGAACTTTCCTCTCAAGATAGGGAAGCTCTGAGACTCCCTCTGGCCAGAGTTGATGAGCTTCATACCGTGTTTCTAACTAAGGTTACTTAATGAGCACGGTTCTCTGGTCTCCTGTGGCGGCCTTAAACTCTGCCCTCAGAGCGAAGCAGAGGAGTCTGGGAGATGGGCTGGCGGACAGCGAGGGATGAGGGCAAAGAGGAAGACCGGTTAGAGGAGCTGGACTGTCCAGAGCCATCTGGGACTCTGCAGACATGCCTACACCCCTCGAGACTCTCTGAAGACCTCCCAATTACAGCAGAATTTGCTCCGTAACAGCCACAGCGGAGAAGCGGATGCATAGGGAGTAGAGACACATCTTCAGAGGCCTCCGTGCTCAGAACGGCCTGCTGTAGCTCCCTGCCCTTTGTGCTCACGCAGAGCAGGCTCTACCCCCCACTCTGCTGCTCTGTGATGGGCGGCTCACGCACCACGCTCGTGCCCCCAGCATGGGCCTCTCAAAGGCCGGAAGTGGGTGGCTTAGTCACGGCTCCGCCCAGCTCCGGCTGTAGGGTAGATGCGCAGTGCTACTTCTCAAAACGACGCTTCACACACTTTTAGGTTTCCAAGCTAATAATTTTGAGGAAAACGGAAGTCCATACGTACAGGGTAAAACTTCATTTATCTGGAAAACTTTTGCATCTATTTCCCAGCCTTCCTTAGCAGTGCCTGATCAACGATCATTCTAGATTAAATTCATCAGTGATGCTGCTATCCCCAAATCCTCAGGCTGTAACATGGCTTGGCCTTTTTTTTTTTTTTTTCCACTTAGCAAAGTCACAGCAACCTTGCACAGAGATGATACAAATGGCTTAGTGAATTAATTGTTTTATCCTTTATTCACTTGTTAAATCCTTTATTCAATAAGGATTTATCCTTATTGAACTTCTACATATATGTTAGCCTGTGGGTTCAATGATTTATACTTTTGCCCACTTAACAACAGGATAAGATATTTACAGTAAATATTCTGCCACCAAAATAATATAACCATAACTAAGATGCATCAGTTTGATTCCTTCACATTAGGAAATTATTGATGCTGAAGACTCATGCTCTAGTGCTAGTTCCTAAACTTAGCTGTTTTAAGAAATATGGTTTCACCCAATACTCTATAATGGCCTATATGGGAAAAGAATCTAAAAAAGAGTGGATATATGTATATGTATAACTGATTCACTTCGCTGTACACCTGAAACTAATACAACATTGTAAATCAACTATACTCCAATAAAAAATTTTTTAAATATGTGGTTTCCGCATCGCACAGGGAGACCAGCTCATTGCTTTGTGACCACCTAGAGGGGTGGGATAGGGAGGGTGGGAGGGAGACGCAAGAGGGAGGGGATATGGGGATATATATATACGTATAGCTGATTCACTTTGTTATGCAGCAGAAACTAACATAACAGTGTAAAGCAATTATACTCCAATAAAGATGTTAAAAAAAAAAAATGTGGTTTCTGAGCATCCCAGATACTCAATCTGGATCCCAGTAGAAAAGGAGCAGGGAATTCGTCTACCACCCTGGATGATTTCAATGCAGCCAACCTTTACAGAATACTTTAGGAGAATATTCATTTTTTTCTAACCGTAATATAGATGGCAAAGAAAAAAATAGACAAGTTAGAAAACCTTCTCTAGGTTTTACAAAAATTTTAACCTTCTGAAATCAAAGGAGTCAATCAATATAATGACTCAATTAGAGGATATTGTTTTTTTCAAATTTTAAATAAATGTTATTTTTTAGGTTACAGCAGTGTTGTTTAAGGAATGAGGCAGAGAATGGTGTGGCACTGCGGCACAAACTACCTGAACATGTACGTTTTCTCTGACATTTTTATTCTTTACAATACATTCTTGCCTGTAATGTATTCTCAACAAAAATCACATAAAATACCAAGTAATGAGCAATTTTTTGAAGAGACACCCAGATCAAAATAATTATTCCACTGGCTCTCCGAAAAACAATTCATGATTCAAAAAACGCACATACAAGAGTGGAAGATCTGTTTGGGGGCTGTCAGTAAATCAGAAACTCAAAGTAATTTGCGATTTAACACTTTGTGGCTCTTATCCTCTTCAGAAGGGTTTTACTAAATTCAATTGTAAGTCTAATTTTAGATAATCAAACCCCAAACCAAACCAGTGCCTAGGTTGACATTTTTTTTTAAACCTGGACTGAGTCTCCAAGACTTCCCTCCTTAGGCTGAGAAAACAGGAAAAAAAGAGCCCCCTAGACTTTCAGCTGGGCACGGTTCCTGGGTTTGTAACTGTGCTGATTTCCCCATGAGTCACACTTGTTCCTAGTAAATGCCAGACTTTCCCCTTTTGGATGCCTGAAGAGAAACTTCTATTTGACAATGGAACACTGGAAAGTGATGAGGAAACCATACCATTGTGTCCAGCTCAACGCGACACAGAATGACCTGGTGTTTTAGAGCACAGCTTGTCCCACTTGAGTGTGCAAGAAGGCTCTAGAAGGCTTGTTAAAACACATATTCGTGGGCCCTACCTCCAGAGTTTCCTGTTCACTAGTTCTGGGATGGGGCCCGTGATTCTGCATTTCTAACAAGCTTCTAAGTGATGCAGATGCTGCCGGTCCATGGACCACATTTTGAGTAGCACTAGTTTAAGGCAAGTTTCCTCTGCCGCAGCACTATCGACATTTGGAGCCAGATAACTCTGTGTTGCCAGGCCGTTGTGTGCATTGTAAGATGCTTAGCAGCATCCCTGGTCTCTATCCACTAGATGCCAGTAGCTCCTCCTCAGGTGTGACAACCAAAATTGTCTCCAGACACTGCCAAATGGCCTCAGGGGGCCAAATTGCCTCCATTGAGAACCACCATTGAGAACCAGTGGCTTAGGGGATGCGTCCTGAATAAAAAAAGATCTGAGTTGGGGGTGGGGGAGGGATGGAGTGGGATTTTGGGGTTAGCAGATGTAAACTATTATATATGGAATGGATAAACAAGGTCCTACTGCAGAGCACATGAACTATATTCAGTATCCTGTGATAAACCATAACGGAAAAGAATATGAAAAAGAACATATATATGTATAACTGAATCACTTTGCTGTACAGCAGAAATTAACACAACAGTATAAATCAACCATACTTCAATTTAAAAAAAAAAATCTGAAGTTGGCTGAACCATTTTACTACCCATGTGATTCAGGGTAGCAGTGACCAAATTGTTAAATCAAGAGTGGGATTGTCCTTCCCCCACAGAGCTGTTGTAAGGACTGATTGAACCAGGATGTATGTGATCGTGTAGCATGGGGCCTGGCTCCCAAGCTGGGTTCGATAAGGGGTAGTGACCACGCTTTTTAAAAAGACAGTCTTTGTATGAGCCAATATCCTCCAAACTCTGTTTAAGGGTAAATTTCTGTCTACTGAGTTAGAGAAATTAGTGTTCAGAGGCAATAACAACAAAATAAGCCCAACATCTATTTCTATAGTCACGAGGCTTAAAATCTAGTTCTGTGACTAATATGCTGAACATATTGTTGTGATCCTGAAATCATCTTGATTTAAGACATAGTTGTGTTTCTCAAGTTGTCTCTAAAGCAAAATGTTATGCCCGTTTGTCAAATCTCTTTCATCCCAATCACCTTAGAAAATAAAAATCACTTGTTGTCCGAAGAGCAAACACAACCTGAGGGGTTGAGACAAAAATTTCACAAGAAACTGGCTAAAAGGGTAAGGCAACATTTACGTATCTCATAACCTATCAACACTCTCCTACAAGCAGCTCTATTGTTAGTTTTTCTCTTTTGCCACCAGGAGGAGTACAGAACTTTCTCACACAATCACAAGCATTTGTCAGATATGCATTACAGAGGCTGGCGGAGTTGAATAATGCTGTTAGTTACTTCCTAACAGGATAAAAATATCTCCTGGCATGAATTCAGCAGAGAAGGCTGTACGAACCACTTCTGTATATAAGGTTCTTTTAAGCTTTTCTATTCCAAACACTGCAGCAACAGCTATTTTTAATCCTGGGAGGCAAGAGATGACAAAGTTAACTGTCTCCTGGTGCTCTTTATTTCTTTATGTTTAAGATGAAGAATTAGGAATAAGACAAGTAAAAAATAATGTTACATAAGAGAAACTTCTGCAATTTAGAGATTAAGTGGATGGCCAGTGACCAATAATTTATTATGGGGAAGAGGGCAGAAAGAGGTGCACTGAAAGAATGTAGACAGAAATGGCCACATGGCTCCCTTTAGCATCCCTGAACCAAGTATTAAGACGATGCCATTCACATCCCTACCCAGTTCTTTCCATTTTTATCTATTCCACCAGCAAGTAGTGGACACATGTTATCAATATCTTGGTAATTCTGTGAGCAAAATTTCTTAAGGCTTTTATTTTTATAGTGTGTTTTACCATCCTGTTATAATAATTGGTATGGCTTTTCAATGAATAATGAAGTTCTCCAAGATAGAACAACAAACGTTTAAGCAGAGGAACCACAATGGTTTTCAGATAATCCCTATGTTCATAGAATAATTTGAAATGGCTTTGAATGTCTCTGCCTGCAAAAGGTAAAATAGTAAGACTTATGATAGTAATGACGATGGTGGTGATCGTGTTGGTTGTGGTAGTGACGGTGGTAATAATGAAGAAGATGATGATGGTGGTGAAGGTGATGGAGATTTTAGCTACATTTCATGAAAGCCTACCACCATAGGAAAGATAATGGGCTAAGCAATTAACATCAGTAGCTAATTAAAACTTCTCCCAACCGTAGAAGGAAAGAATGGAGCTGTCTTCATTTACTTGTTTTAAAGCTGGGACATCCAGATCATCCTCAAAAACCTTTCAATGCCCCCAAACACAAAGATAAATAAGCAAACAGATAGATATAAAGGTTTTTGTTAACTAAATACTAAATTAATGATTATTATATAGAGAATGCTTTTATGTTCAGACAAAATTCCATAGAGCTGTATTTGTGAAGGCTGGCTCTTCACTGGTGAGTTACTGGCGCATTTTCATTGATGTCCATATACAATAAGGCAGGAATACGCATATCATATGGACCCTGCACAGAATTTTTTCTTACTACAATGCAGTCTTTTTAATTTTCTCTACTGTTGTGACATTTTTACAATGAGCATGTGTTATATGTACAACAAAAGCCAATACAGCTTTGTCATCTTAGAACAAAAGATGTAGCTTCTAAGGATATTCTCAGAATAATCACTTGTGTTTATGAATCTGAAACATGGATGTGCATAGTTATTAAACTGTTTCCTAAGTCACTAAAGAGTCACCGAGTTTTTACCAAAACAAATCAAAGTACAAATGAAACTAACCAAAAATACTAATGAAAACGCACCTGTAATAAAAGTCAAAAATAATAAGTCCAAAGAAGCTTATACTTATATCAAATTTCACTTGGATCTGTCTGTTAGGAATTTACCTAAATGAAGAGGTGGGTGTGGCATCTGTAGTCATATTATTAGCAACAATAATTATTATTTTGTGTCTGGATATGTAAACTCTACATTATTTATTAGATTTTCTATTTCCTCTTGGCTAAAATCACTTTGGGGCTTGAGCCAAAGCCACCCCTAAGTAAAAGACATGAGTCAGATTAGCATTTACCAGAACATTCCAAAATCAATAAAGCATGTATTTTTAAGAGCCTTTTTTTGCAGGCTATCTTTAGGTCAGCAAAGGAAGGAGTTCTAAAAAACCAGGACTGGGAGTTCCACAAATAAACAGCCTACTTCATGGTTCCTTGTGGAGAAAAATCTGGAAACTCTCAAGGGGATTTTATTGCTGATCTAAAGTGACTTGACAAAACTCAGGATCTCAAATGAGGGAAATCCTTTGGATAGTGATGGTTTGCCTACTGTCTTCTCAGAGTGAATTCTAAAGTCAAGACTTATTCTAGATTTACTGTATAGCACAGGGAATTATGTTCAATATCTTGTAATAAACTATAATGGAAAAGAACCAAAAAAAGAATATATATATATACATATATATATATATATGTACAAGTGAATCACTTTGCTGTACACTCGAAACTAACACAATATTGCAAATCAACTATACTTCAATTTAAAAAAAAGACTTATTCTAAGATCAAGTTAAGAAGACTACAAAAGGGCTTTCCCGGATATTAACTCTTTCTTCCTTTACCATCTCTACAAAACAATCCAGGGTGAGTATGAAACTCACTGAAAATAACATTTATGTGGTTTTATTATTGATTCTTGTTTGTGGTCCTTGCATTAGTGGCTGTGTTGTTCTGATCCCAAATTTCTGACCCATATCCTGAATCTGTAACTTCAGACACAAATGATCAGCCAATATGACGACTGAAAGGGTGGTCCTGCTCATTCAACTCCACCTCTCTTAAAATGGTAACAAAATAGTTACTTCCTCTCATTTCAGAGGAAGGTCCACTTTCCACTTTGTGTATAAAACTCAGTTGGCTATGGCTTATGAAGAAATAGGCTGAGGAGTGACAAAACTTGAGAAAATATGAGGACTGGAGAAGAGAGAGATTATCAAACTATAAAAGGAAATAGAGTTTGGGCCTGGAAAAGAGAACAGGGTGTTTCCCCTTGCCTCTGAGCATAAATTAGAAAATACACGAAGCCTACTCACATATTTTTCTGATTCAAACAGAGTTGAAATTTGGAAAGATAGTAAATAAAGGAGCAAAGGAATTTTAATGCTTGAAAAAAGTGCAAGGAATGTTGTAATATCAGTCTGTAGAAAAAAAAAGATATAATAAAGATTAAAAAAAATTATAGGATGGCCAATGAGATGCACAAAAACCATGAGAGAACTAAGGATTTCAATTACAGAGACGGTCATGAGTCCAAGATCTAGCTGCTATCAGTACTTCCGTAAAACAACCTGATGTGCACTCCTATAGCCAAGATTTTGTCTTGAAATCTTTTCCCACTCCAAAGAACCAGGGATCCTCAGAGAGTAATTGAATCCATGGCGTGAAACAGGAAAAATCAGGATGGATCTCCTATACTTTGCTGTCACCGGGAAACATGAATGCTTTCAAGGATGGTGCTAAATGGGCAAATGAGGCAGCTTAAAGGAGTTCTTATCGACGAAGGTATGACAGTTTAAAAAAATAACAATTTTGTGAAACGCCGTGAGAACACATGAATACTCAAAAACAACAAATAACATGATATGCTCAAGAAAGCTGTACATTATTTCCCCCGGGAGTATTTACTGGAAATGTTATACATTGATGAACCCACACACATGCTTATCAAATTCAAGGTTTGCTGAATTCCATTAGGTCACGGTGAGCAGTGAGATGTTGTGCAAGGTGTTTCCAACTGGGTAGAGAGTGCAGAACAGTGGTTCTCAACCCTGGCTACGCGTGACAATCACTTGGAGAGATTTAGAAATTAGAAGAGGGAAAAGGACCGAGCAGGCACAATGAATCCATCCTTAAGTGAATGAAAAGGGCAAAGGGGGCCCATACATTTATTGTGTTGTGGGAGCCTCCACTGCAAAATCACTGGGATGAATCCAAGGGGCCTTTTTTGCTGTGATTCAGATACTAGAATTGAGAGCATGTGGCATAAGTTTTAGCAACGAGGCAATTTATGAATTACTTTGGAAGAACTATCTGAAGAAACAAGATGAAAGCTGCTGGTGGGGTTTAGCACAAATACTTTCAAGCAAGTCAAGGAAAAAGACTGTTTAGATATTATTTAAAAGTTCTATAGAGACAACCAGGTTTAAGCAGAGGCTGGCTCCCGGGTTATAAGGCAGGTGAACTTGTCTTGCGGGAAGGGGAGAGGTGAATCCAGATGTGACGAGATGCCTGAGGCCTGGGTTCGTTTCTCTGGCCCAGAGCCACCAGCCATAATAGGAACCTGGGAGCCCTGCAGACATGAGGTGTCACATTTAAATGCTCAGGTGGGGCAAACAGGGACATAAGAGCATACATGTTAAATAACTAACGCACAAACAAAACACACGGGTCTCAAGTTAAAAATAACAGGCAGGGGAGGATCCAAAATGCAAAGGGATCAGCGTCAAGTGCAACGTACTCTCCCAGCGTCTTGAAACACACTAAAGAATTGGCAAAATGTGAGCATGTCGTTTAAGGATGGAAACATGAATAAGAGGGAACACAAAGAAAAGAAAGAAAATTAAGCTGTAAGGAGGAAAAATAGAGGCAAGTAATAATGGGAAACATAAATGGGAATTAGGGATAATGATCTGCTGGCAAAAGAAGAAATACCCGTTTTAAAACAATAAAGGTTTTTCAGGTGGGATGAGGTTAACAGTTGAAACGAAGGCAGCAGTCAGAAGAAGGGCATGGATTAAGCGGACTAGATTGAGCCAGCAGTTTCCTTGCAAGTCCAGGTCTGAGCAAAGCAAAAACACCGGGGAAAAAATCATTTAGTTAAAAAAAATAATAATAAAGGATAGGCAAAAGAGTTTGGCCAGCACTTTGCAGATAGGAAGAAAACAGGCCACAGGTAAATATGGGGAAGTGATGGATGAAGGCTAAAGGCAGCAAAACTGTATCTCCTTACATCAGCGGGTGTCAACCCTGGCTGCGCTCTGGAATCACCGGGGCAGCTTGAAAAAACACCTATGCCCCACGCTTGACAAGTGAGTTGGCATCTCTGGGGGCTGGGGCCCAAGCATGACATTTCTACAGCTCCCTCGTGACTCCCGTGAGCAGCCACGGTGGAGACCCACTGCTCTGCACGTCCAGAGTGAAAGCCTGAGGTCCTCTGTCTTGAGATTAGCACGACAAAACAGCCACTTGCACCTGAAGCACTCCAATAATTGTGGCCAAAGTCATTTCCTTATTTGAACTTGGCAGATAAATGACTTGATTTTCCACTTGACTTAAAGAGCTTTAAAATTCAGAAAGAAGAAAGTTTTCTCACCTAATTATTATAAATATTTGTAACCATCTCTAAATAGAAATCCAATGTACCAATGCTCTTCACACTGATAACAATTCACCCAGCCACAAAATAGAAACTAGCAACACTGAGAAGTAAAGTGTCTTATTTAGATCATAAAATATCTATAGATTCTTTTTTTTTAAAACGAAGTATAGTTGATTTACAATGTTGTGTTAGCTTCTGGTATACAGCAAAGTGATTCAGTTTTACATATGTGTACATATTCTTTTCCATTATGGTTTATTACATAACGTTGAATATAGTTCCCTATGCTATACAATAGGACCTTGTTGTTTAGCTATTTTATATATACTAGTGGATATCTGCTAATCCCAAACTCCTAATTTATCCCTCGCCCCTGCCTATCCCCTTTGGTAACCATAAGTTTGTTTTCTATGTCTATGAGTCTGTTTCTGTTTCATAGATAGGTTCATTTGTGTCATTTTTTAGATTCCACATATAAGTGATATCATATGGTATCTGTCTTTCTCTTTCTGACTTACTTCACTTAGTATGATAATCCCTAGGTCCATCCATGTTGCTGTAAATGGCATTATTTCATTCTTTTTTGTGGCTGAGTAATATTCCACTGTATATATGTACCACATCTTCTTTATCCATTCCTCTGTCGCTGGACATTTAGGTTGCTTCCATGTCTTGGCTATTGTAAATAGTGCTGCAATGAACGCTGCGGGGCATGTATCTTTTCGAATTAGGGTTTTCTCTGGATATATGCCCAGGAGCGGGATTTCTGGATCATATGGCAACTCTATTTTTAGTTTTTTAAGAAACCTAGATTCTCTTTCTTTCATCTCTGCCCTACATCAGTGGTTCTCAACTAGGGGCAATTTTGTCCCCTCAGGGGACATTTGGCAATGTGTCAGACATTTTTTGATTGTTATAACTGGGGACATGCTACTGGCATCTAGTGAGTAGAGTCCAGGGATGCTGCTAAACAGCCTAAAATGCACAGGAGAGCGCCAACAGCAACAAAGAACGATCTGGCCCAAAACATCAATGGTGCCAAGGCTGAGAAACCCTGCTCTAAACAATAAAGTTAATATTTCCACAAATAATAACTAATATTCGCTGCCTTCCAATGTCAACACAAATAAAACAAGTTTCAACATGCACAAATTATATGCCAAATTAAAGAAAAATAAAAAAGCCTCCCACAGAAAAGTAAAACACTAATAACATTATTTTGTGGGTTTACCACAAGGAGAGATGGAGGACTGGAGAATCAGTATGCCGAAATGAAAACTGGGTTTCAAACTGAATTTGATTTTTGGAGTTGAGCTTACGTTCAGACAAACTGAAAGTCCTTTAAATGAAGACACCTAAAGAGCACGCTTTATCATCAATATTTAACAAATGGTGTCTGAAATAATATATCCATGTTGAATATTACATTTTAAACTCCCCACATCATATATCTGTAGAAAAAATAATGTTTTTTTAAAGCCATACCCTTATATTTATTTCTACCAAACCACTTAGTAAATTTACTCATTTTATAGAAATCAAAACAAATGTGAGATGGTAAGATGATTTCCAGGACTGCAAAGCAAGTAGACAGTGAGAAATAATATGACTCCAAACATGGAAAGTGGGTGTATTAGAGCTGGAGAAAGAGTCTTACCTGGCTTAAAGGCAACGAAAACTAATCAGTCGTCTCCAGTCCCTGATCTGTGATAACAGTAATCTTAAAATGCAAACTAGAAGACTATTTTAGAGGAAGATTTATAAATTATTAAGATTATTTGTAATATGTCAGAAAACATTGAAACATGACTGGGAGTTCTAAAACAGGCAATTTAAATAATTGACGAAACCAAGTACTTGATAGTTATCGGTTATTAAGGGCCTATGAGTGGGAAAGACTGAGCCATTGGTTGTCAAACTTGGCTGTACAGTCTACTCTGATCAATTGAAGATTGGGGGTGCTTTTTTTTTTTAATGATGCCCAGGCTCCTCCCTAGACCAAATGAATCAGAATCTCCAGGAGTGGAGATTCTCCTGGCCTTTGGTATGGTATTGTACAGTACATCCCAAACTTCAATGTGTATGTAGATTATCTAAGGATCTTACTAAAATGTAGATTCTGATTGAGTGAGTCTGGATGTGCCTGGGGTTTTGCATTTCTTGATACCAACAGTGCTGGTCTAAGGGCCACACTTCGGATAGGGAAGTGCCAAAAGCTTCCTGGATGATGCTAATTTGCAGCCAGCATTGAGAACCATCGATGGTTGAGCTCCTAGCTTTGGGTTGGGTTCTATGTGGGCATAGAAATGAAATAGAAAGTAAAAAGCAGCATTCCTCAAATAAGGAATTATTGTATCCTAAATCAGAGCTCTCACTGTCATGCAATCCACATATCTTTATCTTAGCTTCCAGTGTGGACCAAAACAATCCTGGTTACTCCTTTGGAAGGGCAGCCCATTCCACGTTGATCTTAATTCTTCCACAGACTTAGCACTTGCTGTTCCCTCTTTTGGAATGCTCTGATTTCAGCAGAGTTCTGCATGGCAGGCTCCTTCTCACCATTCACGTCTTCTCCCAAGGTATTACTCTCAACACCACCCCATCACTCTCATTTCCTTATCCTGGTTTTTTTCGTCAGGTATTGATTATTGATTAACTAATCAACAACAATAAGTGATTAGTGAGCTCAAAGAAACCCACAGCCATTCCAAGCCCTGCTGAAACATGAAGGCATCCTGACTATTCATCAGTAGAGGAGTGTTTGGGGAGAGAAATCCTAAAGGGATAAAAAGTAATAAATGATTTTAGAAATCATACTGGCTCATATTTGGGGCGAGTCTTTACATTTATTTAATAATCTTTCATCAATTACCTCATTCAATGCTTAGGAAAAACTTAGGAAGTAGGGTGGGGATTACTCCCATTCTCAAGGTGGGAAAACTGAGTTTTTGAGATGCCACAGAGCACAAAAGTAACAGAGATAGGAATAAAGACAGATCCAAGGGTAAGGTCCCTCAGCTTCACCTAGATGCCTTCTTTATTTTTTCAACATGCTCTTAAGAACCAAGGATGCAATCCTAAGAATATACATACATTTGAAATCAATATTCAGAGAGTAAATTTAGCCCACTACCACCTAGAATGGGAAAGTCAGGGCCAAAAGCCCAGTCCCACTGGTGTGTTCATCTCAACCCTTCACCTTACTTTCTCCCTGTGATTGCTGGTGGGGGCCTTTTCCATTGCCTGAGTGGAAAGCACTAAGAATTTTCTGAAAAAGACACTGCCAAATTCAGGAACTAGTCAGTTCCCTTGTATTATTCATGCTTTATAAAGCAACCACTGATCTTTGTATTTAAAGGAAATGGAATTTTAAATTTTTTTTATTCCAAAGTTTATAAAAGTTGAGTAACAGCAATCTAAGAGATCATATAATGATTACAAATTTATCAGAGAACAATTTGTTTTTGAAATCTTGACTTTTTCCTACTTAAAAAATAATAATGTTCCTTTTAAAAAATAAAGAAGCAAAGAAAAGCAAAAACCCAAAAACACCAGAAATTTACTGTGGAAAGAGGAAATTGCCTATAGTTCCACCCCCTAGAGAAAGTCATTGTAAATAATAATGATATAAATAATGATATAGCTTTATAAGATAAATAAATTACGAGGCCCTAATGGACAACATGGTGATTACAGTTAACAATACTGTACTGTATACCTGAAAGTTGCTAAGAGAGCAACTCTTAAACCTTGTTGTGAATGATCATTTCACAATATATATGTGCATCAAATCATCATGTTGTACACCTTAAACTTACACAATGTTATATGTCAAATATACCTCAATAAAGCTGGAAAAAAATAAAAACATGTAAAAAATAATACAGCTAATATTTATTGAGTGTATAATATAGGTCATATACTGTGTTATTGATTCTTTTTTATTTTCAATGTATATACTAAAACATATGCATATACATTATAGCTTATTTATAAAACTTTGATCATATTATGTGACCTATTCTATTTTGTTGTGATACCCTACCAAATGGCGGTAGATGACAGACAGAATTGTCACCCTCATCATCATAGCGGCCAACATTTAGTAAGTGTTCTCACAACAATTCTCTGAGGTAGGGTCTAATATTATTTCATGGTCTAGTTTAGAAAATTGAATCTTGGAGAGATTGAGTAGCTTATTTAAGGTCACAGCTCTGAGTGGTAGAACTAGAACTTCAGCTGAGGGCCGTCGGAGTCCAGAGCCTGAATTCTAATTCATGGTATTTTTACTTTGTCTTTGAGCTAAGAAAAATGTATTTTTAATGTTGATGAACATTAACTCAAAAAAGCTTCTTTATAACTGCCAGAACTTTGCAATTGAGTGATAATTCCAGAAAGTGTACTTGGTAATAATTGAACTCAAATATCAAGCTCATGTAGACCTTCAGAAATAGCATACAAACTTTCTTAGGAGGTGGAGTGAACGGTGGATCCGGAGGTGCCAAATGGTATGTGGGTAATGCTGAAAATGGGGATCCTTTACAATGCAATTGGGGTTACCTTTCCATTCTAAATGGAAATTTGAGGTAAAATGAACGTGTACTCACAGATCAGTATAGTAGGTGAGTATCATTTCTCCTGCACAAACCTCACACATCCTATGAATCTTTGCCTAAAAGTGTACATGTACGTGCCATGTCATGGATGGGCCTCAAAAACATGAAACTGAGTGAATGAAGTGAGTCACAAAAGGTCACATATTGTATGAGTCCATTTATTTGAAATGTCCATAAAAGGCAAATCTATTGAGATAGAAAGTAGGTTAGTGGTTGCCAGGGGCTGGGGGTGGGAAGAGGGAGTGAATGCAAATGGTCAGGAGCAATCACGTTGGGGTGATGGAAATGTTTTAAAGCAGGTTGCAGGGATATCTGCACAACTGTGTACATTCGTTAAAAGTCAGTGAATTGTACGCTTAAACTGGGTGAATTTTGTGATATGTAACTAATATGTCAATAAAATTATTTTAAAGTATGCTTTAAGAGAATCAAAAAGTACTTACTTGCAAAGGAGGAAGTGAAATCAATCTTATACACTCAAACTTAAAATAAATTATTTAACATTGTATCTTTTCTTAGAAAAATCAAAATGTAATAAATGAGAACACCACCATTTTTTTTACTACTTACTCAGGATTCACAGTGATCTGACCAAGCATTCATCTGTGGTTAATATAGAAACATCCCACTGATCTAGACACCAGACTTCTAAGAAATTCAACTTTCTAAAATCAGAAGCAGAAGAGACATCTGCACAACTATCAGGACTGCCTACATAATTTATGGGGCCCTGAGCAAAAGGAAAATGCAGGATCTCTTGCTCAAAAAGTATTCAGGGGCTTCCCTGGTGGCGCAGTGGTTGAGAATCTGCCTGCCAATGCAGGGGACACGGGTTCGAGCCCTGGTCTGGGAGGATCCCACGTGCCGCGGAGCAACTGGGCCCGTGAGCCACAGCTACTGAGCCTGCGCGTCTGGAGCCTGTGCTCTGCAACAAGAGAGGCCGCGATAGCGAGAGGCCCGCGCGCCGCGATGAGGAGTGGCCCCCGCTTGCCGCAACTAGAGAAAGCCCACGCACAGAAACGAAGACCCAACACAGCCAAAAATAAATAAATAAATAAATTTAAAAAAATAAAAAAATTAAAATTAAAAAAAAAAAGTTTAAAAAAAAATTTTTTAAAAAGTATTCAGAATTTCAAGATGGTGACTACAGAGCATTTAACCACGCATGAGGCCCTTCTGAGCATGGGGCCCTGAGTGACTGCACAGATCTAATGCCCATAAAGCCACTCCTGGCAACCAAACTAGTTGTCATAAAAGCTCTGGGCCAAGGCTATGCACTTTATTCAAGAACTTTATTCTGTTATAGAACTCCACAAACTCTCACTGTTTTTCTTCTATATACATACCTACTGGACTTGGTTCTCTAGTCATGGGCTGTGGGCAATCAGAGTCAACAAACGAGGAGTGAGTGAAGGTTTTCTGAAGGAAGAAGCTTCCTTCTGATGGGAAACATGAAGAAAGCGACACTAAAAAGCAGACGCAGGTATATGAATTATTATAATGAGACCAAGAAAGAGTAACTTTGTCCATCACACCCTCTGTTTGTAAAAAGGTTGACATATAATACATTTTAGAGAATATTTATCCAAAAAAAAAGTGAGGACTGAATGGGGCAGTAGTGTGCTGGTGAAATGCTTAATAATTGACTCCGGGGGAAAGCCCTGATTTGCAGCCTTTGTCAATCTCCATGGTGTAAATACTCCCTTTGTGGCAGACTTCAAGGTACTAAGGTGGGGAAACATAACATGGAGCTGGAAAGAGGTGCACACAACTGGTTTTCCATCCAGCGCAAGCCAGCTCCAGCACACTGCCGAAGTGCGGGAGACATCCGGTGCCACAGAAAGTGAAAATATAAGACAGGCCCAAGGCTCAGGAGGAGAAATAAAATTCAGCTCTGTTTCCTAATAAAACATTTTGTTCTAAGGGTTAGCAAAGACAGAAGGTAACTGCTGCTATTTGCTAAAATGGGACTTCAATTCCAGTGGCAAAATCATCATGGATAATCAAAAACTGACTACATAATTATTTCCCTTGTCATTTTTCTTCCCAAAATAATTGTCTCTGAATGATTTCACAGTTAAAGATTGTATGCTTAAAGACAATCAATTGTGAAAAGAGCTGAAAACTATGCCAGTGATATGGTTTTTTTAAAAAATAGTAATATTTGTTTTTAAAAAGGAGGGCATAGCCAAGTAAAAATACTTCCTCTTTTCTATTCTAATGGTTTAACCTATGAATCACCTTGTAGGAGTATTATCATACCAGAGACATGGAACCCTTACTCTTTATAGCAAAAGCATAAGACTTCACTATCAGTTTTAGTGTTAGTTTAGTTTTAGCTTCCAATAGAAAAGAGGGTAAATGGGATGTTGAAATGTAAACATTTCAAATCACAATAGGCTATGTTGAGAATCACTAACCCACACTACTGCTCCCACCTTAGGAGAACTTTAGAATCTCTTAAAAGTCAAGGAATCAACCGAATTCTGGCTATGGGCATGACATCACACAAGACACTTCCCAGATGGTATCTAAGGTGGCAGCCATCTTGCTCACCCGGCATGCCCTTCATTTCTCCAACCCCTTCTCAGTTGTCCTTCTTTCACTTAGAGGCATCAATCATTATAAGTGATTGCCCCTCTTATAGTAGCTGCTCCCTCCTCCAAAGTGAGCAGGGGTTAAAGTTATCTGATAAAACTGTAGTCAGTCCACTTATTTTTTCAAAAGCATATATTGAGTGCTTATTATAACTGGGCACTGTTCTGGGACTCATAATTTTGTCATTCTTGGTAGGTACTGGTCCAAATTCAGAGACAGTTCTTGGAAGGCAAGGTAATATACTGTGTACCTAGCAGCCAGTTTAAAAATAAGTTCTGGAATGAATGCCAAGATGAGGAACAGTAACATATTAAAGAAGCCTATACAACTATGATTATACTCATTACATCTGTTTAACATAAGCTCTATTTTAAAAAAAAAAATCTGAGAGCCTGTATGGAAATTATTAGTTTTAATCCAGTGTCTTCTCTGCCTTTATAACTTACTGTTATGAGCACACGTGATGTCCTACTTAATTTGACATCCTTTAGGCATAGAAGATTTAATACTCATTATTTTGGCCCACTAACACACACACACACACACACACACACATCCTAAATGATTAGATGAGGGGGAGTTACTGCCAGTAAGAGCTGCTTATAAATGGGGCCCATCTTTGGGAAGCCACTGCCCAGTAGATAAGTACAGGTTTGTCATTCTTGGGAGTAGCTGATATTACAAGCCACTGTCATGAGATGTCCCCTGCATGTAAGAACCATGACAAGAAAAGCTGCCTCCGGAGCAGAAAAGTTAGTGTCAGGTTGCCCAACTGTAGACATGTCCGAGGTCTTTGGACCTCTCTTCCATGATCCATCCTTGGTGTCTGGAGAAAGATGGACATTGTTGATCTTTCAATATACTCCTCACCAAGAAGAAAGAATAATAACTTCCAAGAATACTAGTAACATTGCAGTTCCTGAAAGTTTGAGAAGGGAGGGACAGGGATGGAGAGCCCACATCATTATCTAGGCCATGGAGGCACATGGGAAAGGGTAGCCTGCAAGGGGCTAAGCATGTATGTGTGTGTACAATACATACATATACATGCATATGTGTATAACACACAATATTAATAAATGTAATAAGAAAAATGTAACATATAAGATCTATAATGTAATACGTTACAATGTGTAATATATTTTCTCTCACATACTTAATTTCATTGCTGTCCTAGGCTGTATGAAGAAACCTGCAGCCAGTTGCCTTCTGAAACCTGGAATAATGTCAGGCCCAAAAGAATCCCCACTTTTATTCAACTCAGTGATCGCTTTCTTTGAGAGACAGACTAGAGTAAGCATTCTATTGACAAACTGCACAGAATAACACTACTTATTTGGGTGACATCAGGCAAGTTACTGAAACTCTCAGTTTTCTCAGTAACTGTGTTCTCTAGGGTTTTATCAAGATTAAAGAGGTTAGTATTTGTGAAAACCCTAAACCAGTGCTTGGTAAATAGTAAGTGCTTCGTAAGTGCTTATAAAATCTCTAACCCATGGGAGAATCTGATTGTTCTCATGTGTTCACAGAGTCAATAAGAATTTCACTCATCTATATCTAATATGAACACACAATTTGCTCTTAGTTTCTTAGTTTTTCTTTAGCATAAAAAAACCTCTTTTCAGAGTCCAAACAAATCACAGAAGAATTAAGTCACTTTTAAAATTGATGTGATTTACAAACTGGAATAAAAGTGCCATTCTCTTGCCTTGAATGCATCAGGTGATCAATATCTTCTTCCCAAATGCAAGCAAGTTCCTTATGTACCTGCTTTGGCATTGCTGATGTTGACATTTTTATGTTACGTAATTAAGAAATCAAATGAAAACAGTTTGATACTACTGTTAAATCACTAAAAGGCACACTATAAGATGTACTTTAATGATCATATTCTTAATTTGGATAATTGTACTTTCATATGGCATAACAAGTCTTTCACTTCAACAGTCCGTAGTTTGATTCTTTTCATTTTTCTTGACATGGTTTAGAGATTCCAAATATCTTAATTTCACTTGACCACTGACCAGTAGTTGAAGAAAGACAAACATGAAACCAGACTGACTGCTGGGGAAAGCAACATATGGACAATTTATTTTTGAGTCCATAGGAATTAAACTTTTAGAAGGTTCCTTTTCTCTCTTCAGCCTAGAGTCTCAATCAGCTTTTATACTCGCAAGTCAACAGATTAACGTTCTTGATGATTCACTGTTTCAAAATAACACACATTGTACTTCCAAAGTTACTGCTTGAAATATTGCTGGCATTTATTTTCTTAAGCATATTTGCTAAGTGGTACTGAAACACAAAAGCCCAAGAGAAAAATCAGACCTTCTACATTTGGACAAAAGGAGGACACACACAGAGATCTGTTCTTTCTCTAAAATGCGATGGATTAAATAGTAGGCTTGAGTGGTGTTTGTAAGTATGACATTGTGGGAGGGAGACAATCAATATGAATTCTGAGAAGCAATGGCTGTTCCTTGAATAGGTGGTCGTTGCCGCACCTGTCACTCAGAAATGGGCTGTTGTTTGTGACCCCCCCTAGAGGGATGGGATAGGGAGGGTGGGAGGGAGACGCAAGAGGGAGGGGATATGGGGATGTATGTATACGTATAGCTGATTCGCTTTGTTATACGGCAGAAACTAACACAACAGTGTTAAGCAATTATACTCCAATAAAGATGTAAAGAAATAAAAAATAAAAGAAAGAAATGTGCTATTGTGATAGTATGTGCCTCCTCCACTAAACAGAGCCTTTTCATATTCATAGCCTTGGCACTTAGTAGTTCCTGGCACGCAGTAGGAAATTAAGAAACATTTGCTAGGATAAAGACTGAACAAATGGGTCACTGTCTTAAGAAGCTTGTAGTTGAATTTGGGAAGTGAGACTAACTAACACGTGTGAGGTAATTCATCCTGAAGACAAATAATGATATCAACAGACTTGTGCAGCTCAAAATGTCAAAGAGGATGTGGAGAAATCAGAACCCTTATATGCTGCTGGTGGCAATGTAAAATGGTACAGCCACTTTGGAAAACAGTCTGGCAGTTTCTTAAAGGGAGAAGCATAGAGTTACTGTATGACCCAGCAATTCCACTCCTAGGTCTATTTCATCTCAAGAGAAATGAAAACATGGGTCTATACAAAACCTTGCACACGAATGCTCGTAGCGGCATTATACATAATAGCCAAAGAGTGGAAAAACCCAAATGTCCATCAACTGGCCAATGGATAAACAAAATGTGGTATATCCATACAATGGAAGGTTATTCAGCCATAAATAGAAATGAAGTTCTGGTACATGATACAACGTGGATAAACCTTGAAAACATTATGCTAAGAGAAAAAAAGGCAAACGTTATATGTTGCCATTTATATGAAATATCTAGAAAAGGCAAATCTATAGAGGCAGAAAGTAGGTTAGTGGTTGTCAGGGGTGGGGGTGGGACTGTTGAAGGGAAATGGCAGGGAGTTGACTGCAAATGGACGCAGCAGTTCTTTCTGAGGTGATGAGAAAATGTTCTCAAACACGTGGTGATAGATGTACAACTCTGTGAATGCACTAAAGCCCACTGAATTGTACACTTTAAGATGGTGAATTTAATGGTATGTGAATTCTATCTCTATTTTTTTTAAGATGCCAAAGAGACATGGGTACAGGATTTCAGTAGAGAGAGAAATATTAATAACGTTTAGAAGACCTTCAGAGACTTCCAGGAGAATGTGAGAGCTGAGCTAGGACTTCAGGAATGCATTGGATTTAGGTGGGAGGAGGGAAGGCATTTTGGATGAAAGGAAGAAGACGACAAAGTGAGGCTAGTCATTGTTCCAATCATGAAAAGAAAGGCCAACATATGTTGCAATAGGATTGTCAGTGAGCTTGTGCTTTCCCCTGCTAAAAAGTATATCTGCCTCTGCTTCAGGTGGAATTCACAGCTAAAGAACAGGCGGCCAAAATGCAAACCATATAAGCCTCTATTTTCACTCCTGTGGCTTACTATTTTCCCTTTAAGACACTAACTTCTGGATTTCTACATTAGACTCAATGTTTAACACTAGCCTAGCTTGACCTTTCACTGTATAATGATACTTGTCCTATGACTGTGCAGTATTCTATTTCTTTCCCAATATCTGAGGGTCTGAACTTCAAGAAGGGGGATGTCTATGTATCTAGGGGGACAGCAATGGCAGCTCCTAGTCAACTGAATGGATTTGGAAACCCCTTGCACTGTTTGTTTTGATAAGTCTTCAATAGTTTACTATTCGACATTAGAGGTCATGCCTCCACTTGGAATTAGCTCCATTCAGGAGACTGTATCATGGTGTTGCATAGCAGAATGCTATTTTAAAATAACATTCCCAGCACATTCATCAACATTCCAAAAATACTCCGCTTGGCTCTGATGGCAGGATCTGAGAATGGGCTGGTCATGATGACCACAAACTTTGGGAGGGATTCTCCCTGAAACACAGCTCGGTGGGGCAAAAGAGAGAAAGCATGGGATTCTTGGGATCAGAAGGGCATCTAAGGGAAGCTAATCCAGCCTCCCACCCAATATACAAATTCCCTCTGACAACCCTTATAGGGAGGTATCACCTTGACCTTAACACTCACAGTTTTATGTCCAGCTAGCTCATGACTGGACAGTTTTTACCTAGATGATCCTAATAGCCTAGCCAAAACCTTGAATGAAGAGAGACTATATAAACTCTAGGAAAATACATAATGCTTAGAGTAGGTTCTTCAGTCTCACACTATTGCCATTTAGGGCTGGATAATTCTTTGTGGTGGAAGCTGTCCTGCGCATTGTAGATATTTAGCAGCATCACTGGTCTTGATCCATTGCACGCCAGCAGCACACCACCCCAACTCCACCACTGAAAACCAAAAATGTCTCCAGACATTTCCAAATGTCCCCTGGGGGGCAAAGCTGCTCGGGTGAGAACCAATGGTCTAGGGTGTAAATGACATTGGGGGAGCAGATTAGGCATGTATTATTAATACTCAACGAATTATTCTGACACTTTACATTTTTTAAGTGGTTTTTCAGGGTGTTTCTCTATAAGCTGGCATACTATGCAATGCTGATGCCCTCTCAGACCACAACCGGCAACTGTTTCTATAAAAAAAACCGCCCTGGCTGCAAAAAAAGGCAAAGTAATCAACATTTACCTGCACGTGGTGGAATTATCATGGGTTTTGTTTCATCTGTACACGTGAACATTGACACTATGGGTAGTCATTATGAATAAGACAACAATAAACAGGCAACCCTGTCTATTTCAAAATTTCAAAAAAATTTTCAATCAGTTCTTGAGAAACTCAATAAACAGTTTCTCTTAAAACTATATGGTAAAAGATTACCATCCATTTTGATTCCAGCTTCTCTGAATGTTTTCCAAACATTAAAGACTGTGAGTCATGCTTCGAGCCCATGTCTAATTTAAGCAAAGCTTTATATAGCAGATGAATTAACAAAACAGAAGAGCGCTCCCTCCATTTT
Organism: Eubalaena glacialis; assembly: GCF_028564815.1. NCBI lineage: Eukaryota > Metazoa > Chordata > Mammalia > Artiodactyla > Balaenidae > Eubalaena > Eubalaena glacialis. The sequence goes on from NC_083736.1 coordinate 9,266,467, forward strand.
ACTTGAGGAAACGCATCATACAACTCGGGCTTTATCACACAGGAGTCGCCTCTCTTTTAGGATGACACTGTCTATAATTTTGCTTGTATCAAGAGGTCTAACAAGCGCTGGCTCTCTCTGTGAGTATCAGCTCCAAGATGCTGCCCTGGCAACCAAGCCACACTCGCAATGTAACAAACCCTGAAACTGGAAGCAAAAAGAGTCTTGCATCTAAACGCTGGATCTAAATGTTTCACATGTGAGCGATGTTTGAACTATCCCACTTTTGCCTGCCACTTCCCTTCTTCCCAGGACCCTATTACATAAAGGCTTAGGTGTTCTGGGGAATAATTGGGCGTCAATGGTGGCAGGGTGTGGGAGGATGCCTAGGTTACCTCCAGTATTACATACTCTACTTAGGAGGTGGGCAATTCCTATTTATATAACCCCTGATGAAGATACACCCCAGCAATTTGGGAGGGGGACTGCCAAAACAAGTAGGTAATTTCACTTGAACACCTTGTACTAAGTGCAAATCTGATTTACTGCCTTCATCTTCTTAGAAAGGAACAGGTATCATTGCAAACAATAGTTTGCATGGGCTGCTCAGTGTGGGAAAGCCGGGGGCTGAAATTCAAAGCCAAGTGAAACACCAGCAGAGAAGAGCAGCTGCATTTTACCACGCAGCAAGAAAACATGGCTCCGCCCCCATCCTACCTACCGAGATGCTAGATCCTGACTACTTCAGGGGGAGAACAGAAATGCAGTCCTGGGGTGCCCAGAGCTGAGCTACAGGCAGGGCGGAGAGTGAAGAATCCCACTAATTGACAGGAAAACTTCCGCAGCAGAGAACTGAATCGAATCTGTCGTCTTTTGGCTTTGAATTCAGTCCTCGAAAGCCTTGTGTCAAACACAGTAGCCTTTGTGGCTATTGAGTGTTTGAAATGTGGCCAGTTGGAATTAAAATGTGGTGTAAGTGCAAAATATGTGCCACATTCCAAAGACTTGAAATGAAATATATATATATATATATGTATATATATATATACACACATATCTCCAATAATTTTTTTATTGACTGCATATCAAAATGGTAATATTTCAGATGTATTAGGTAAAACAGAATATATTACTGTTTCTTTCTACCCTTTTTAGAAAACTTATTTAAACATGAACATTTTAAACTACCTATGTGGTTTGAATTACATTTCTATTTGACAGTGCTGGTCCAAAAGCTGAATGTTACTTTGAGGCATGATTTATATTGAGCTCAGAGACACTTATGTAGGCAAGTGTTGCTTGACTGAGCTTGTCTATCTATCGCAAAATGTTAACTTCAAACATCCTTGAAAACTAAAATTTCATTCACTGCCTTCTTGGCAAAATCTGTTGGATAAACAAATCTGCTGTTTTGAGACATGAAAGCGATGGTTAACAATGTAAGTAAATTTTCTTCCTTTGCAGACATACTTAAACCATGTTAAAGCAGAGATGAAACAGGCTCTAACATCGAAGCAGACCCATAATTAGGTGCTAATGTTGAATATCCTGCAATGTTTCAAAAAGACACATAGATGGAGAAAGGCCAGGCCTGCACAAGGCAGGAGAGAAGAAAATGTTGAATATATGAATGCAAATATGTTACAGAGATCTGAGTCCCACTACTCTGTGCTTTCCAGGTACTACTTGCTTTTCAGCATCTCCTCTCCATTTTCACCACCACCACTTGGCCGATTCACGGGGTCAGAGGCAAAGCCACCTTCTTCGTCTCTCTGATGAGCCTCTCCACTCTTTGCATCCCCCACTGCTCAGCTGTCTTGCACCCCACCGACGGAAACCATCCTAACCTTTGGCTCCAGAACCTGCCATAGTCACAAGGAGAATTCAGGTTGGAAACAAGGTCAGCCTTGCATCAAAGCCTTAAAATTTAACTCCACATAACCCACCCGAGCAAGAGTCCGAAGATGAATGTGAGACTCATTAAGAGTCAAGACTTCCAATCTATTCAAGTCAATCTTCAGTCCTTTTAATGCAACATATAAAGTAAAATATAAAAATAATCCTTTCCCTTTGCATTTGTTCAATTTGTCTAAAAACTATTCCGTGTAGTTAGAACTCAATGAAAGTAACAGCGCCTGCCAACAGGAACCGAATTTTCAGTTCATGAGTTTTAAGCCCCTGAAAGCCTCTTCTTAAGAAATTTTGTATTTGTGGGTGTTTTTTTTCTAATCTAGAGCTCAAAGAAAATCTGGTCAAAGGATACTGCTGTGGGTAACCTCAGGAAGGAAAAATGTCTCCAAAAATATTTTTAAAAAAGAGTAGGTCGCAGCTCTGAAGGCTCAGTATAGCAAATCCTCAGCGACCCTGGATCATCTGGGAATGAGTCATTCTAGATAAGCATACATCCTGGATAGCCCAGAGTTTACGCTCTAACCATCTTATTGTAAGAGCTTTTATTTTTCTAATGGAGTCATTTCCTTATCTTTTTAAACCATTGAACCAGTTAGTCTTATAGGCATAATTATAGGTGAAAATGCAGATCAAGTACAGAGCTGAATGAGTCTGTCACAGTATAACCACACAAAGTGAACGTGTCTCCAGCCATCCACAGTGACTGATGTCTTTTCAATGTGGCGATCAATGTCCTTAGGCCAGGTGTGAGGGGCTGCTGGCTGCCTCTCCTGTGAATGTTAGAGCGGTTCTTGGTTCTACCTTTTCATTGCCTTCTCTCTTTTCCACTGTCAGCAGTATGGGAAAATTGCTATCCCACTGTTGATATTCACCTCTACCACCAAGTGGCATGGACGCTCACCCCAGAGTCCCAGGTGACCAGAATGTTGCCACCACGCAATCTCTACCACCCTTCTCCTCTTCGCTTCCCCTTCTTTGTCTAAAATTGCTTTTTCACACTTAAGAGCTCTCAAGACGAGCTTCTCATGCACCTATTACTAATGGGTTAGCATGTCTCTTTCCTTCTATAAGACAAAATCCATGAAGGATGACACCACTGGGTAAAAGCATGTGCTCTCTATTTCTCAGGAGAATTTCTTTTCCTTTTCTCCCTTTCTCTCTCTCTCTTTCCTTCTTTCTTTTTTGCTCTCTCTTTCTTTCATTCTTTATCATTAGTCATTTTTGCAGGCTGGTATCCTAAAAACTAAGGGTTTACTGTACGATTTTATATAATCACATGGAAAAAACCCAACTAATTTTAGAATTTGAATGGATATGGTCTGGCAAGGATATTGGAAATCCTTGGTTCCTACACTAAATACTGAATTGCTATAAAATCAATTTCTAGTCAAATAATCAATTTCTGCTTCAGTTTTATTAATGGTTATAATTAAGTCAATAGCAAAAGAGTAAAGGGTATCATTTCCCCTTGGGAAGATGAAAAACAGCTTAACATGAAGGAGTCTGAATATGAACTTCGGAATCAGTTAACGTAAGTTCAAAACCTAGCTCCACCATTTAATATCTTTGTGACTTTGGGAAAGTTACTTAGCCTCTGCAAACCTCAATTTCCTCATCTATAAAATAGGATAAATAAGCCCCACTAGAGAGTTGTTCTTAGGATTAGAAAGTACACATATAAGGCATAGAGTAAAATGTTTGATATAGAGTAGGTATTGCGGGGAAACATCTTTTTCCCATTTTGATCTTCTGGCAACAGGAGACTCAACTGGGCCTCAGCAGGGGAGAGCAATCCTTGAACAATTGAGAGCAAGCAAGAATGCGTTTTCCAAGATATTGATCTTTCTTCCTTTTTAGAGGTCCATGGTACTGTTTGGCCTTAGGGCATTCTGACTGAGCTTACTGTAAACACAGACACACACACACACACAGTGTAAACACACACAAACACCCCCCCCACACACACACCATCACCACAACTACCACACCAGTTAAATAGATTATGCCACATTTGCCTACAAATGTCCACATAAAATGCATCTTACTTTCCTGTGGTTGGCAGTCGTGATTGCTCCCAGCATGTTGGCCCTGATTAATGTGTGAGATATGTGGGTTTGGGGCATTAAAATACACCCAAGTCTTCAGTGAAAGGACTGTTTCTGTTTCCCATGACATAAAATAAACCAGCTGTCACATATATATTGTAAGTAAACTGAGAAGTTTCTTAGGTACATATATGGCAAACCAACTCATAAATAGATAACCGAGGAGCTTTTGTTTCATAAGTTAATGTGCTTAGACAGTTACCTTACAGTGGAATACACCATTCAAGGCTAGCATTGGTTGACTTTATTTTTTTATGACTACCTTATTAAGATAAAATTCACATACTATATAATTCATGCATTTAAAATGTTCAATTCAATAGTTCTTAGTATATTCATGGAGTTTTGTAACCATCACTATGACCAATTTTAGAACATTTTTATCACCTTGAAAAGAAACCTCATAACTATTAGTGGCCACTCCCCACTGTCCCCTACACAGTCCTAGGGAGCCACCAATCTACTTTCTGTCTCTATGGATTTGCCTATTCTGGACATTTCAAAATAAATGGAATCATACAACATGTGACTTTTTGTGTCTGGCTTCTTTCACTTAGCATAATGTTTTCAAGGTTCATCCATGCTATAGCATGTATCAGTATTTCACTCTTTTTATTGCTGACTAATATTCCATTATATGGGTATATCACCTTTTATTTACTCATACATCAGTTAATGGACATTTGGGTTGTTTCTACTTTTTGGCCATTATGAATAATGTTGCTATGAACATTCATATACAAGTTTGTATGTGGACATACATTTCATTTCTCTTGCGTGTATATCTAGAAGTGGAATTGCTGAGTCATATGATAATTCTATATTTAACTTTTTGAGGAACTGCCAGACTCTTTTCCAAAGTGGCTGCACCATTTTACATTCCCACCAGCAGTGTATGAGGGTTCCAATTTTCCCATCTTCTTACCAACACTTGTTACTATCTGTCATTTTGACTATTACCATCCAAGACGGTGTAAGGTGGTACATCCCTGTGGTTTTGATTTGCATTTCTCTGATGGCTAATGATTTAGAGCATGTTGTCATGTCCTTATTGGCCAACTGTATGTATGTTACATATGTTTATTGGCCATTTGGAGGTAAATGTGGTGGAGGTATATGATGGAATTCAACAGAATTGTGAAGGAATCCTACAGTTCTTTTCTTTTAATTTCTGCTAACACAATGAATGTCCTAAGGAATTTGTGAGTAACTTTAATCTTGAGACTGGAATTTGTGAGCTAACCATAAATCACTTAACCAAAACATGATGAAATGCTTTTCAACAAAACGCTGGAGGAAGCAGTAAGATTAATAACTAAAGAAAACAAATGACTTCAATAACAGAACTTTAAAAAACTATGAAAATAGAGCTATAAGTCATCCATCCATTGGTCAAAGGTATTATCACTGGTTCCTGTGTCAAAGATTAAGACCCCAAACTGGTAACCTGTCAAGCAGAGTCTACTGAAGTGATGTGTGTAAGTGTGTGGGTGTGGGAGGAATGGGATGATTAACAGCAAAACTAGCAACCAACTTCTCAATGCACACTATCTGACAAGCACTGCTGTAAACGGTGAGGCAAGCATTGTATAAGTTTCACCTACAATATCTGTTATCCTTGCCACAACTCTGCAAGATTTTGTTGTTGTTGTTGCTCTTGGTAGTGGTTCGCTTATTTGCTACTGAGAAGGGCAACAAAATTCTTTCCATGCCCACATTCACCTCTTGCTGAGGTTAACAGCCACTGGGGGCTCCTTGAGCATAAAATTCCATCCAGGTACTATAAACCCACCCTTACCCGTAGCTGATTGGCCCAGGGGTGGTGACTGATCCAGCAGTCACCCAATCAGTAGGAGCCTATGAGGAGGCATGCTGAGATAGTTCTCCCAGCACGGATGCCGCTACCCAAACTGAACTAATGGGATTCTCTCTGTTGCTAGTTAGCTGAGAGATGTAGTAATTGCTGCTCAGTGGGTGCTGGAGCAGAAGGAGCCAGGAACAGTCAATTTGATCACAACACACACACAGACACGCCCCATCACACTGTTTAAAATTTTTCAATAGCTTCTTCTTGCTCCTAGGCTACAATCCAATACCCTTGCTGGGTGGCTTTCAAGACCCTGTCATTCTTCTGCCCACCCCACCCATTTCTCCAAATGTTTCTTAGGCCCTCTCCCCCTCACTCATTCTGAACTTTCTTCATTAGGTTATTGGAACCTGCTGTTCTTCTCTGTTCCTCAGGGACTTTGCACAAACTATTCCTTCTTTCTGGAGAGCTTTCTCCCTCTCTTCACCAACCTAATACCTCTTCAGCCTGGGTACCTTGCCATAAACATTACCTCTCCGGGCATAAAAGACGCAACAAGTGCCACAGCCTGGTAGATCTGATTCCACAGCCCTCAGGAAAGGGGAAGGGGGGAGTCTCTGAATTGCACCCCATGATTCATTGGATACCTATGTCAAGTGTTCACCCAGGAGCACACGCGGGGACCTGTAGCCACACACCCTCTGGACTTCTCAGAGTGTTACTGTCAAGTGGCAGGGCTGAGAGCTGTTGAGCTGGAGGATCCCTGCCACATCCTCCCAGGAGGACTGCAAAGGTAGCGCTGGGCCTGCATACTCACAGAGACACACAGTCCTAGGCAAGGAGAGGAGGAGGGACCCTCTTGTGTGCACTGTGCTTTTTGTAATGGATACTGCTGGAATGTGCAGACTGCAGCGGAGTTCTTTTTTAAACGATACTGCGGTTTTTTGGTTTGGGGGTTTTTTGTTTGTTTGGTTTTCATTTTTATTTTATATTGGAGTAGAGTTGATTAACAACGATGTGTTAGTTACAGGTGTACAGCAAAGTGATTCAGTTATACCCCATACAAGTATCCTCTTTTTCAAATTCTTTTCCCTTTTAGGTTATTACAGAATATTGAGCCAAGTTCCCTGTGCTATACAGTAGGTCTAAAGGATACTGTTTTAAATACATAGGTGATTTTGTGATTTTAAAAAGAGCACTACAGAAAATAGTGTTGTAAAGCAAATAATCACCTTCTAATGTGCCTTTCTTTAAAACTGAAATTATAGCAAAACTGAGATAGCACTTTACTTAGAAAGTTGAATTTCTTAGAAGTCTGGTGTCTAGTTCGGTGGGATGTTTCTGTGCTAACCGCAAATGAACACTTGGTCAGATTTCTGTGAACCCTGAATAAGTAGTAAAAAATCGTGTTTTGTCTCATTTATTACATTTTGATTTTTCTAGGTGGGTGGTCTAGAAGGGAAAAAATATACGATAATTTTACTAATGTATTTCAAGCTTGGTTGTGTAAGATTGATTTCAATCCTTCATTTGCAAATAAATACTTTCTGATTCTCTTATTAAGGCCTACCCTTTAAAAACAACTTTATTGAGATACACTTCGCATATCATAAAATTCACCTAGAAATTTACCAAACTGTGCAACCATCACCACAATCCAGTTTTAGCACATTTCAATCACCCTAATAACATCCCTGGTGCCCATTAGCAGTCATTCCCCCTTCCCACTCCCAGCCCCAGGCAACCACTAATCTACTTTCTGTCTCTAGAGATCTGTGGAAGGCATTATATCTTCACACATACATATGAAATATAAATCAAAAATACATCTCTCCTTTAACAAAATCCTACTTCTACAGCAAGATTTTGGTGTCTGTGATGTTTAAAAATTTTTAGGAACAAATAAATTAAATGTTGCAAAGAAACCTCTGAAAAACAGTCCTACAAACAACATTTTTTCCACTGTAAAATACTATTTTAAAGCTTATGACAACCAACCAACAGATAGCATTTTTCCATCGTGCAATATTTTCCTCATTAAAGTCAAAAGTGTCCATTTTACTCTCTTCCAGTACTACCCCTACCCGCCCCCCAAATCAAACTCTTAACAGGTTAAAAGAGTTTACAGCACATATTCTCAACTTTATTTGCAGACAAAACCCTGGAGAGGTTTAGTCTCCTCCAAATTTGGATCACGAGCTGAAGCAAGCAAATGAAACTTCCCCAAATGACATCCTGTTCCATAGCTTTTTAAGGGTTATGATAAAGTTTCTAGACTCTCTTTAAAGATATTCTGAAAATTCATCAGACTAGTCAAAAAGCCACTAACTTCCTTAGCAACCCGGTAATACTGTGAGCGCTCCCCAGTTAATTATAGATCTGTTATTTTAAGGAACAATCATTAATTGAGATCTTTTAATTTATTTAACAAGGGGATATTATATAGCTTCTACAAAATAACTCTTTGCTCCTTAACAACCAATGGAAAAAATTCTTATCATGGTAAGTTAGAAGTTGCCTCCGCCATATATACATATACCATAGTTCTCAAGAAAATATTCTTCCCAAATTGCCTTTCTCTATTAAAGAATTGACCATTGGTCAACATGACAAATGTATGAAATTGAGTCATTTCCGCATAACCCTCCAGCCCAGCACGACTGTGAAAGTAGATAAATCATGTTTCATTTGGGTTTGTACCACCCAATTGACTGCACTAAAACACAACACCCTTGTTCAGGCCAATTCACGGACTTCTGATAGCTGCCCTCGTAGGCTCCAGGTTGCCGGTTTCTGAGTCTAGTACGCTGCCTCTCACAAGGGTGCTGACCTGGTTTCTATTTTCAATTGGAATTTCCTCCTCTGGGGTGATATGATCCCCGCCCTCAGGGGCATTTGCCTGGGTCTCTGTTCAGTGCCTCACGTTGCCCCTCGCTCTGGAACTGAAGGGAATTCCAGGCTCACGTCCCGCAGAGTCCAGTGAGAAGAAGACTCACGGACATTACGCTTCACACATGGTGGGAACCAGGTTTTGTGAACCTCCCAAGCTCCTCTTAGGAGACACCAAGGTGATATTTACTCAGGAAGTTGCTGAGATCTAAGACAAGACCTGCAGGAAATGATAGCGGGAGGCCAGGTTGTAGGGCTAAAGCTGTAAAGACATCTCCATTCAAAGGGTCACAAGAATGCGGAAGAGTCAGCCAAAAGAAACATCACAGAGTGGGGCCACGTCCCTTGGCAAAACACGGGCTGCACTGGCAGGGCCAACGGCTCTCTCACGGCCCAGCTCTTGTGGCTGAGCGCTCAGCAAGCTATAGAGAGTTTAAAGAAAAGGGCAGTGATGTTTTTAGGGTCAGCCCTTGGAGGCCCTTTACATTCTTTCCTCTGAGGGAGTTCTGGATAACTAATGTAAAAATCTCAAATGCAAAACAAGAACCAGCACTTTAAACCAATGAGTAAATGATATTTTTCAGAGTTCAACTCTCCACTTTGAACTGGTAAGAATAGCAATGCTCACGAAAATTATTCCACCTAGAATATTTACAAAATAAGCTCTGAAAAAAATACAAATTTTAACTTAAAAATTGCAAAGGATTTGTTTTCTGGTGACTTAGAGAAGGAGACAAGGAGGATAGGTTTCAGACACTCTAAGCCATATGTGGATGCATCTTACTTTTTATTCAAGAGGAAGCCTGAGAGTAGAAACTAGATATTATTCTTTTTTGAAATTTTCCTTTAGCACTGGACACACACCCAGTTCTCCACACATACTGGTGAATAAATGAATGTTCAATGATATTTTGCCCTTATCTGAACATACTCAACTTTCTTCTCCACGCTAACCATGTGTGTCCCCTTTCTTTTGCCCTCATTCTTATATAACAGTAGATCTATCTACAGCATCTGTGGTCATCTGGACATAGCTTTAGACCAGAAGTCCACAAACCTTTTGGGTAAAGAGCCAGCTAGTAAATATTTTAGAGTTTGAATGCCATATAGCCTGTCGCAACTACTCAACTCTGCTGTTGTAACATGAAAGCAGCCATAATTGATACGTAAATGAATGGACACGGCTATTTCCACGGACACTAAAATTTCTATTGCATATAATGTTCACATGTGCTGAACCAGTCTTCTTTTGACTTTTTCCACTGTTTAACAATGTAATATTTATCTATTCTTAGCTTGCAGGCTGTAAAAGAAAAAGCAGGCAGTGGTCCAGATTTGGTCCATGGGCCATAGTTTGCTGACCCCTGATTTAGACAATTGAGTGAGTGCGATATGGTAGGTGCTCTATTAGGTACGAGCACCTACAGAACAAACTGAAAAACAAAACAGGACTTGGCAACTGTCCAATCGGTTGATTCCATAGAGGAAGACAGGGCAAAGGTTTCAAACTTCAGAGAGGAGATTTTTGCATGTGCGCATTATTTTTAATTTAGCTTATCCATTTACATGTCAAAATTGATCAAACTCATCAGCTAATTTCCAAATGTTGGCTCTGATTTGTTTGAACTAAAGAATTAATATGTTTTTCTTCTGATTGTAAATGACCTCATCCACAATTTCAGAAGATGGTTTTAAAACAGGAGCTAAATTTATAGATCTTTCTAAAGTGGCACTAGTAAATTAAAGCTAATTTAAAAATGTCCTGGGAGGTGATTTTGGATGTTTTCCTCTTGATATATTGAGGAACCAGAGCTGCTAAGCCCAAGGGAGCAGGAGAAGACTGTGATGATTCTGTTTAAATGTTAATATATTCAGTCTATTTCTATAATATTTCCTTGATAGCTATTCAGTTATATCCAATCAATGTGGATTTGTGGAGACTGGTGTCAGCGGGATGGCCCCATCATCCTGCCTTTGTTGTTTAATTAGGTCATAAGGAAATACATATTGATATCCATGACAGAAAGAACTCACTGACCAAATAGGAACAAAATTGAGATAGGTCTGTGCCTTCTTAAAAATGTCAGTATTTTCAGAATTTGATTACATACTGTGGTAAAGTGAACGATTTGCCCTATTTCTTCACCCCTTACTGCACTCACACCCTTGCCATGGCCCCATCATGGAGGAAGTGTACTTCCCTACCCAATGACATTAGACTTGGACGTGACTTGCCTTGGCCAATGGCAGGTAGGTGGAGATGAGAGCGTGCCAGAGTCCAGCCTATGCATTAAGAATTCGCAGTTGAATCTACTTGTCATATTGTGCCTCTGCACTTCTCCAGATAAATGCTGCCCCACCAACCTAGGCCCTAGAATAAACACATGTAGAACGGAAATGACCAAGGAGCCAAGCCCTGTAGGACTGGCAGCTTGACCTCGGGTCAAATAGCTGAGCTCTGCCCGATAAGCCAACCCCAGCTGACCCACATATCCACGAGAATAAATGATGGTCGTTTTAAGCCACTGAATTTCAAAGTAGTTTTTTATGCAGCATTAGTGTGGCAACAGCTAACTGATAGAAACACAACTCACCATTTTGTGTGTCTGTGTGCACATGTGTATGCATGCCAAGTGTTCTATGTTTCATTCCTTTGTAATGATATCCAAAATTAAAAAGTGTCCCCCAGTGCAGAAATCTCATGGAAGGCCCCGTGGTTCTTCACACCGGGTTCTCCCTAGACACCCTACAATGGGTGATATGAAGTACCTGCATGGTAACGATGGTATTCCCTGCCTACCTAATTAAAAGCAATAGGTGGTCTAAGAATGTCTAGGTGTTAGATAACATTCTCCCTTTCTAATAAAGATCAAGGCAAATCATAGAGTAAAACTGAGTACTAATTGAAGTATCCAATAAGAGTGCACCTATGTTTGCAGAATCAGACAGCATCAGCCCTTTTTACACCTTTTTTTAAACAGTGGGAACCAAATAAATGCAGGAAGTCTTTATAACTGTGTCCCGATGATAAGGTTTCACTCCGCAGCCATCCTGAATAAAAACAGCTATTAAGGTTTTTTTGAACCAGCTAATCTTGATAAGGTTCAAACGTTTCCCCAACAGAGGTCTATGAACTGCCACTCCCTTCAAAATGAATGAATAAAAATGCATGTGTACCATCAACGCCAGGGTTTACATAACCCTTGTGCTGCCCAGAGCACAACTGGGCCGTGGCTACCGCAAATACATGTGGGGCTTGTGTTTATCCTTGTTCATAAATACTTCTGGAGGGCAGAGTGCCAGCTCTCATGTACCTTTTCCAGGCGGCTGCAAGCTCAACCATGCGGCTGTCATTCCTGAGATGGATGTTCCATTAGAACGGCCATGCAAAGAGGGAGCATGGAGCATTCACGCGGGAGCTAAATTCTGTGCTGTTTCAATTAAAAGCGCTTTGCTAGAGAAAACACAAGAGTTGGAATTACAAAATTACCACAACGTTCAGCTAAAAAATACCAAACAGGATGTTCTTTATTTGTGGTTGTGTATGCTACTAACGACAAGAACACCAAAATCCTCTCTGATCTCATTATCGATGCACCTTAATTTTCTCCTGTTAGGTCTCTGGATGTTTTTGACATAAATGGTCAATGGAGACAGGAATGTTCCCATTGTGCCGGAAGGACAGAGGAAGTAATTTAAAAGGTGTCATTTTATGGAGAACAGGTCAGTGGTTGCCCGGATTAGAGTAGGCGCCAGAGGTAGGATGTAGGGTGGGTGTGACTACAAAGTGGTAGCATGAGGGAGCTTTTTTGTGATGATGGAACAGTCCTGTATCTTGAATGTGGTGGCAGATATGCCAATCTAGACACATGATAAAATTGCCTGGATCTCTCTCTGTGTCTGTCTCTCTCTCTCCATCTCTCGGTCCTTCCCTCCCTCCCTCACACATACACAAAGGAATGCATGTAAAAAACCGGTGAAACATGAACAAGGTGTGTACTCAAGTTAACAGTATTATACCAATGTCAATTTCCTGGTTTTGATATTGTACTGTAATTATGTGAGATGCTATCATTGAAGGAGGCTGGATAAAGGGTACATGGAATCTCTTGGTTCTACTTTGGCAACTTCCTGTGAGTCTAGAATATTTACAAAATGAAAAGCTTTTAAGAGTGTCATCTCAAGCCAATGCCATTTTAACAGTCAGCCACTGTGCAGTGGTTCAAGCACTGAGACTTGGCAGTCAAACCGACAAGGATTTGAATCCCAATTCTACTACTTACTAGCTGTGTGACCTTGAAACAGATCTAAACTCAGTGCCTTGGTTTCCTCATCTTGTAAATGGGGATGATAGTAGGACCTACCTCACAGGGTTCTTGTAAGGATTAAATGAGATAATATGTCCAGGGCTCGTGGAAAGCATTCAATAAATATTGGCTATTATAATTATTAAGACTGCAAGTCAGCCTAAATATTTCTAAGAGCTCTAAGTTATGGATTAATTTTGCTGACATTCAAGCACATACGGTCAGGCATGTGCTCCATGTGACCAGGGATATGGGGCTTAGAGGGAAAAAAATTTATTACAGTTTGAATTTGCATTAATAAATTTAGACCAAAGCATTTCTGAATTAAGCATGGAACTTCTCGATATTAAATTAATTACAACGTCTATGTAAATATATACTGTATAATACGTGAAGGGTAAGTACTTTAATAGGCTTGTGATGTGAATATTCTTAAAGACGTGCACATCATATGTAGATGGAGATGGTCTGACACATTACTAGTTTAAATGTGGTAATTAAGATAACCCACAGGGGAGAGGAAAGAGACATTCTAAGTAGTTTGGGAGTCCTCTATATTCTCAGGACTTTAGGGTCTTTCATAAAGTAATTAAATCCCAAACAAGACTGAACATGCATATGATGAATTTTCTGTTTGCCAACTCTCCCCCACTTCTGCCAAAACAAGACAAAAATTCCTGCCCTTCTCTGCGTTGGTCTGTGCCCTCTGAGACTGACCTCAATGGATTTGTTGGGTTTGGTAGAAGGAGATGAGTGAGCAGGAAGACCAAGAGGTCAGAGTATTTACCTATTGTCCCACGCCATCCTTGCTTCTTTATATTTTGCCCTTGCTGCAATCCTCGCTGGGTACATTTCCAGGGTCCCTTCTAGCGAGGTTGGCAGTCATCGGGTTCTGGTAACACTGGACTCTCTCTGTGCCCACGTGCTAACAGCGTCCCCGCTGCTAATTGCTGTGTGCCTCACCACCCCTTATTGATTCTTGTAAACCTGTCGACACATCCATAATAGTCCGTTCCTTAAGTTAGGCCTTTTTGAGTGTCCCATCTGTTTCCTGCCACATCCTGATGGATACAATGCCCTTGCCTGTGAGTCAGCAGCTAAGGTGGGACAATACCTCATCTTTTGAGATCCAAGTTAAGACTGTGTTTTACATTTTGCTTAGACAATCAAAATGACATCATAATGGCACTGTTACAGGTCATGTGCATAAAGACTTACAAAAATAATACTATGTGTGACCATTTTCAAATTCCCCCAGCAAACTTGACATTCCATTTTCTTGCTAAACGATTATTACTCTGTGGATCGAATTAAAATGGCACCACCAAGTACAGAATCCAGAACGATGTCCGAGAGTCCTGTCCACGATGGGCGGCACCCACCTGGCACAGGGGAGCTCAGCAAATACACAGCTGAGGCACTCCACACACTGGTGACATGCTTCTAGTCTCTTCATTTCACTTGGATGGACACCTTTCTTTACCAGAGATTTCAGTCAGCTACAGAAAGGGGTCATTCAAAAAATATTTTTAAAGTTGATTCATCTGAACATCTTTTGCTGTTTCCATGGCAACTTTTCCCCAAAGCCATAACTCCAAATTCTTCTGAAAACTTCATCTCAGAAATCTAATGTATTTGGCACTCCTAACACTCAAATTTTACTCTAAAAATTTAACTTAGAAGAGTTCTAAGAATGTGTCAAGCAACCAAAGAAATGGGGAGAAAATCCTGACTGGTTTTCATTTCAAAGGGTTATGACATCTTTCAAGGAAAGAGCCTTTAGTAACACTGATCATATTTGAGTGAATAAAGTAGTCTTATACGTTGTGTATAACTTATCCAAACTGAGATGTATCTCATAGCCACATCCAAGCAGTCACCACAAAGACAGAGAAAGCAGTACCATATAAAGATGGGTGGCAGTCCTTATTGTTTCATTTGATCTATCGTTGTTTTTAAGTATTCAGAAAGTATTTAAGAATAAAATAAATCAGAATAGTTGATCTTTTGAAAATAAGGTTAGAACCAGAAAATCTGAGAAGGTACATTATACTAAATTAACTGTATTCGTTTGTAAATGTTGGTGATTTTAGTCCAAAATTTTGCAAGCACCTAAGACCTTTAAATCTATTTACTCCCCATTATTTTGGAGCTTACAATCTAAAACAGGCCGTGCAAATTAACATTCACTGATGTGGCCGGGACTTGAGAAAGTGCTCCACAATCCTTGTCGGTGGCAGATAGGCCACCAACACAACTGCCACCCTGGGCTGATCGGGAAGTTGTTTTCGTTTATTTATTTATTTATTTATTTGCAATTGACATTTGTTCATTTATTTACCCTTCATCGTGCAAACCCCACTCCTGTTTCAAGGGAATATATCATTATATAGAATTATTGGTCCATAGTTCACGTCTCCCACTATGAACTCCCTAATGGGAGATCTTCCCTCTCCCCGTTAAAACTAACATGAAATCATGTGACCTGTTCCAGCCAATCAGATGCTCCCATATAAGACTTTGCCACTCTAAGAAGTAATACAGAGATGCAAGGATAGTTAGAAACCATTTAAGTCTGAGTACAAATGATAGGATGATGAAGATCATAGCAAATTTCTCTAATTTTTAAAATTTGAAAGCAAATGAAGCACTTATTCTTTTAAATCCAATGCCTTTGAATCCAGTTTGCCTCCTTAGCAATAGCAGTGGGCAATGACTCAAACCTGACTGATCTTATCCCTCTGTCCTCCTGGGTGGGCGAGGGGCCCGCATTGGACCAATAAGCTGTGTCTTGACTGGGAGATTTTTAACCAGGATGGAATTGAGAGAGAAGAGTTGGGAGAAGCTAACTTCCTCCTCCTTCCTTTTGTTTTTCTTTCAGTGCTTTTGCATTTCCCCCAGAGCAGGTCAGTCCACATCACATCCTCAATGACTGACTGCTGGACAGAAGCGGGCCCTAGCTCCTTACTCACATACAGTCACAGATCCAACATCCAAGCACGCGGGCTTTCTGAGAATCCCTCACATCCTAGTTGGGAGATTATGATTCCTGATATTAGAGCCAGGACTATCAAATTTAATAAACTGGTATTCCAGCTATATCAGAATAGAGGCAGTGAATTGAGATAAGACCATTAGACATTAATAAATCAAGAAGTCAGCTAAAGTCTGACACAAGAGAGAAGATAGGAAGCGTTTAAAAAACAAGATCCAAGATTACAAAGGGCATCAGAGTTGAGGAGTGAAGAAGCAAAAAGCCCAAGGCAATGAGGCTTCTGGAAGGGCCACCATCACCCTTCTCAGAGTAATCACCCTCTCCCCCGCAGTGTGAAACATCATGTTCATAACCATGACTCACATCTGGAATAGGTAACTCACATTTTTTCCAACTCTTAAATAGCAGGGAAACATGTATAATTCATTTTAGAGAGCACTATACAAAATGAATCTCAAAAACAGCAAAGATTTTGATGTCTACAGAGATATATCTAAGGCAAGGTTTCTTAATCTCAGCACTATTGACATTTGGGCTGGACAATTCTTTGTTAGGTTGTGCTGTGCATTGTTTAGGATATTGAGCAGCATCTCAGGTCTCTACCTACTAGATGCCAGTAGCACCCCTTGCCAGTTGTGACAACCAACAATGCCTCCAGACATTTCCCAGTGTCCCCTGGTTGAGAATCACTGGCTTAGATTACCTAGAAAATGGATGCTGAGGGACATATTGCCAGACCATGCTATGTAGAGGAAGCATTCCTATGCCTCTTGTATCCTTAGTGGGTTCAGCTGAAATGAATACTAGGTTACAAAACAAAAGACCTCTCTGAAAACTTGTACTCCATTACCTCAGGGTCACCTCAGGCGAAGCACTGGATTGAACTCTCTGGATCACTTTGCCGCCGAATCCTAGGCTTTGTAGAGGCTTCTTGAACAGTAAGTGGTCCACCATGTAAATTAATTGATGGTTTCCAAACGTGGCTGATATCAGAATCACTGATTCCAAGTCTAGGCCTTGGAGATTCTCATTTAGTGGAAATTGGGTGAAACCCTGAAGCCAATATGTTTTGCAATCATCAGCTGACGATGAGTGAAGCTTTGAACCCGCTGGTATAATCTATTATAGGTAAAAACACCTAGGCAGCCAGATTCATTTCCTCATAGATATTTATTTTGTGCCCATCCTGTACCAGGACCCATCCTAGGCAGTGGGGATATCGTGGGAAAAGAATGATTAGGTCCCTGCCCTGAATAAGCTTACACACCAGTAGGGAGAGTCAAACAATGTATAATGTACCAAGTAGTGGAGCAAACAATGAAGGCAGCATCTAGTGTGATATGATCAATGGTAACTGATGGGGTCAGAAGCACTTTGGAGAGAGCAGTCGGGGAAGGCGACTTTTTTTCCTACAACTTGTAGGATATAAAAAAAAGCCACACAAAGAACATCTGAGGCAGAAGAAACAGTAAGAACAAAGGTCTGGGGCAGGAAAGAGCTGGTCACATTTGAGGAACAGAAAGTACACTAATGTGGCTGGGCAGTGGTAAGCTGAGGGAGGATGTTAGGAAGCGGGGGGAATTATGTAGGACGACTTGGAAGGCCAAGGTCAGGGATGAAGGTATTAGTCTAAGTGTAATGGAAACCAACCAGAGAGCTTTAAGCACTGAAATGTCACAACTTCATTTGCTTTTTAAAAGGTCCCAACTGGTCCCAGGACTGGAATATAGGGTTACCATGTTGTCTTAGTGAGGACAATGGATGCTGCGGGTTTGGATTTAGGTAACAGCAGTGCAGATGGAAGGAAGAGGATGAATTTGGGGAGTGCTGTGAAACAGACCTGGCAGGGCTGGCTCAGAGATTTAATGTCGGGGGGTGCAGGAAAGGGAGGACTCCAGGATGACCCCTAAGTGTCTGGCTCGGGCAGCTTGCCAAGTCGCCAACCATTTACTGAGATGGAAAAGACCAAGAGTGATACAGGTGAGGGACAAGTGAGGAATCAAAAACCCAGTGAAGAGTGCATATGACTGGACAATAATATCACAATCAAGTTGGGACTCAGGTGTATTTGGTCCAGGGTTATCACAATGCGGGGAAAAGGAAAAGGAAATAATAGAAGTTTACGATCAGAAAGGACTAGGCAAAGGGTAGCATTTGTTTTCTTATGATTGACAGATATCTCTTCCATGCAACATCCAGGAGGAATCCGATTGTTTATCAACTAGCAGTGGTGCTTAAGAAGTGTTTGGAAGGATGGGAGAGGTGGCTTCCTAAGGTGATGAGAGTTCCAGAACAAAGAGGCCACATACAGAAAAAACTGAGTGCAGCAGAAAAGAATGCATATTGGAAGGTGGGGGCAGGTGGTAGGAAAGGTACCCATGATTAGTAGAGGTGCTAATTAAGGTGATTCAATAATCTCCCACTTATCTGTAACTTGCAAAATTTTGGCTTTCGTGAGGCGACAAATGACTAGCAAACAGTGTTATAAAAGTGAATTCTGAGCCATGCAGCAGGTCAGTACAAGTTCCGCTGAACTTCCTAAGATGTCTACACTGGCAGAGCTGATGGATGATAACGGATTCATATCAGCTCAGCCCTGCAACAGTGCCCAGTTCTGGGTGTCTTTGGAATTACCAAAGAATATCCTGTAATCAACACCATTGAATTATTAAGTGGACTTAATGACTTTAAAGTCTTTCAAACTCGAATGTTCATAGAAAGCAAACTTGGAAATTATCATATTAAGACCTCAACTGATTTGGGTGAAGAAAGGCTCCCTGGCAGGGTAAGCAGCTTAGCCCTTCCAGTGGGTTCCTTAGGGAGGAGGAAACTTAAGCAGAGCAAGGAAACAGTCAGCATTTAATGACAAGGCTGTGGTCAAGAGCACAGATAGTGGGGCAACTGCACCAAACAGGAAGTGATGTCAGCAACAGAGAAGCTCAGAAGTAGACCGGTCCAAGGGACGAAAATGGCTGCATCCTGACATCCAGACTCCACGGGGAGATATCCCAAGTCAGAGTCTAAGCCCCCTGCTTTTTGTCACACCTCCATGAACAGAACACACATCACCCATCCATAGATTTATCTTAGCCAGCGGCAACAGGAAATCTTCTTGTTTCCCTTTCAAAAAAGGGGGTGAAAATAAGTGTGTGCCTCCAGGGAGATGCTGGGGATAATAGTATTCATAAACTGTTCCAAAATGTCTCTGAAGAGAAAAACAGATACCATATGCTAACACGTATATATGGAATCTAAAAAAAAAAAAAAAATGGTTCTGAAGAACCTAGGGCCAGGACAAGAATAAAGACGCAGATGTAGAGAATGGACTTGAGGACACGGGGAGGGGGAAGGGTAAGCTGGGACGAAGTGAGAGAGTGGCATGGACATATATACACTACCAAATGTAAGATAGACAGCTAGTGGGAAGCAGCTGCATAGCACAGAGAGATCAGCTCAGGGCTTTGTGACCACCTAGAGGGTTGGGATAGGGAGGGTGGGAGGGAGACGCAAGAGGGAGGGGATATGGGGATATGCGTATACGTATAGCTGATTCACTTTGTGATACAGCAGAAACTAACACACCATTGTAAAGCAATTATACTCCAATAAAGATGTTAAAAAAATAAAAAATAAAAAAATGAATAAATTAAAATAAAATAAAAGATTAAAAAAAAATGTCTGATAATTTGTTCTAAAACTAACACTCATTCGGGACTTCCCTGGCGGTCCAGCGGTTAAGACTCTGTGCTTCCAATGCAGGGGGCGTGGGTTTGATCCCTGGTCAGGGAGCTAAGATCCCACGTGCCATGTGGCGCGGCCAAAACATAAAAAAAAATTTTTTTTAATTAAAACTAATACTCAGCGCAGTAATTCACCTGAAGAAGTCACCATACTTAATTGCATGGCTTGTCATGAAATTAGACATCTGTCACATGATCTTGGTAGACAATCAAGGTTTGTAATATTTTGTTTGTGGTTAATGGAAGAAGGTATATGAGGACTGTTGGGAAAGGTAGCTTACGGTAATCTTTAACCCAGGCCAAGTGACCTGACTTTTGGGGGTCAACAAAAGTGGGAGAACACTGTTAAAGCCATGATCATTGAAACTGGGGTGACTCATTATTCTACCCCCAGCACTTGTGCTGTGTTTGAGACTCTCTCTGAACCTCTGTGTTGGTCTCTCTCTAAAGTTTTGCATGTTCATTGTATAGAATATATATATATATATATATATATATATATATATATATATAATACTCAGAACATTTACTGTGTCTTCTCTTTCTCGATCTTATTACACAGTAAATGTCACATCTTCTTAGAAACATACATGAAAATCAGACAGACCAGGGGGTCTCGGGGGGAGCAATTTTGCCCCCCAAGGGACATACGGCACTATCTGGAGATACATTTGGTTGTCATAACTGGGGGTGGCGTGCGGCTATGGTACTGGCATCTAGTAGGTAGAGATCAAGGATGCTGCTCAACATCCTACGGTGCACAGGACATCCGCACAACAAAGAACTATCCTGCTCAAAATGTTCATTTTGCTGAGGCTGAGAAACCCTGAGAAAGACATAAAGATATGGCATTGAACTTAATGGATATTTAAATTTTGCATTTTGTCTATTCCAGTCCAACTGAAGAGCTATCTGGTCGTGTAATTCAACAATATGGATGGTTACGTTAAGTCACTGAAGGTACGATATTTGATTGTTGGTTTATTATGGTGACAAAAGAGGAAGGGGTGAGGATAATTTGGCTCATCTATCTCAGTTCTCTAAATGAGTCAGATGAGGTCTGTGGGATCATGGCACCTGGATAAAATTCCCCGTTCTGTCACCAACTGCACCTGTGCCACCTTGAACTCCACCGCCCTAAGCTTGGATTTCTTTAGCCACAAAATAGAAAACGTGTCTAACCCACCAGCCGGATTTGAGGCTGAAAATGACACAGACTGTGTCCAAACACTTTGCAACTTGTAGAAGACAATAATAATGAGAAACTGCAGTTCCTCTAGAAGTGCTGCCAGGCAATCATTGATTTGTGCATGTCACCCTTGACCCTCATACTCTAGCACCTCTGTAGCCCATCCAAATGCAGGCTGGCTGGTTCAGCGCCCTAAACATCTCTCAACTATGCTGACTGCTCTCAACCTCCAGCCCAGCTCGAGGGTAGGTCATCTCCTCTCATCTCTCCCTGGCCCAAGTGCCAGGATGCACACTCTAACTTCTCCCCACCCTCGACTCCTTCCAGGGACCAGAGCAGGATTTTCAAAATGCAAATCTGACCAAGTCACCAAAAGGCATCAAGGACGACACCCAGCTGGGAGGATGGAGTCACCATAAACTCCATGTGGGAAAACCGTGGGAGGAAAGGTTGGGAGGAAAACATTAGCTGCATTTTTGTTATGATGATAAAACAAGACAGTTGTGCTATACTTTGGGAAAGTGTTAAGTGATTTTATAAATGCAGGATGCTCTTATCTACTTAAGTGTTTGTATTTCTCTCTTTGTGACCATTAGGACCATTTAAAAAGATGAGTGAAGAGTTCATAACAACTCTTAACATTTTCACTATTTAATCGTCTTTGGAAAAGTGACCAAATAGCTGGCACACAATAGGCACTCCACAAATGTTTGGTGAACGAATAAAATGTGAGCCACTGATTTCTTACATGCAATCTCACCTTGGACAAATGAAAAAAGCACTGAAGGAAGAGTATTATTATATACTTGCCCCTGGATTATATTTCAGAGGAGGCAAGAGGTACTGAGGACACATGGAGGATAATTCTTTTCGAGGAAGGTAGACACAAAAAGCCCGCAGGACTCCAGGGCAATACACAGTGGGGCAAAACCAAGATGAGCGAAATAAGTGGAATATTTATGCTAAAAGGCAAAACAAGCTCTTGGAATGACCTAAACCACTGTAGGGGAAGCTGACGAAGAGTGCAGCATTAGAATAGATCTTAAGCCATAGAGAGTTATGTTAATATGAAAAACAATGGGTCACACTTAATAAAGAACATTCTTTTGACTTGTGACTGATACCGTGCTGCTGAATGCTGCTGCTTTATCATTCTAAAGTATGCATAGGAAACTTCAGAGGACCCAGGTGACTTCTTCCAACTTGAGAGCCAACATATTCCCTCTGGAATCTTCCTTTTAAGAGTCTTAAATCAGAAAATATGTATGTGGTGATCTGTGCTAGAATAAAGGGCTATTTCATCAGCATATCTTCAGAGTGCAAGAGGAGACATTAACATCAGTTTGACTCTAAGTTTATGCTTTTAGGAGAATGAGACAGCTGACTGAAAATAATTTTTAAATTGTTTTGTGATGCATTGGATGTATCTGCACAATTGAGGCAATAATCATTCATAGAATGAATAGACTTTTTTTTTTTTTAAGGAGCCAGGTCTCACCTTTCCTCCCTCACCTTGTAAATGACATTGACATCTCAGATTGCAAAGTAAAGGGCACCAGCACACAGTTCAAAATCTGAAAAAGGTAGTGCGGTGAAATGCTGATTAGACATAAAGAGCACAGACTCTAGATCCTTCAGTGCAAAGAGACCTCTGCCGAAAACGGGTTGTCCTGAATACCGCTTTAAAAGGCAAATCGCTGAGCCATTTGTGTCTCAAAAAAAAAAAAAAAAAAAAAACCCACATACAAGCATTAGTAACTTACTAGTGTCTCACTGGGCATTTCAAGGCAAGTAACCCTGGCAAAACTAGAGAACGAGCCATCATACGTTCCTAGAACGTGTGCCTGAGAAGGAACCTTAACGATTTTCTAACTCAGGCCCTCTTTTTTTCCAGCGCAGCAAAGTGAAACCGCTGAAGTTCGCAGCGAGCACAGCGGCCCACCCCCGGCTGATCCCGGACCCCACTCTGCGCCCCGGGAAACAGCTGGGGCAGCTCGGGGACCTCTGCACCTACCGCCCCTGTCCACCTCGACTCCTTCCGTGAAAACTTTCCTTTTTTTAATGTGGAGAGTGCATTTTGGAGGACACGAATTCCAGACAGATAACTGTCTCTGCCTTATTATCAATGTTGATAATTCTTGTCTTAAGTTTCTGCCTGCTTCCCTCCAGTTTTGAAAGTTGGCACCCAGCATGTCCAATCTCAACAGTGAAAATCATGTCAAGGAAAACTCAATAAAGTAGCAGATGCCAGAACAACTACAAGGCTCCGCGTCAAAACGACACATCTTAGAAATGTTCAAAGACTGGGGTAAACTAACAAGGACGCCTGACGGCTTCCTGGAGGCGGCGCTCAGAATCTTCAGAAGTAGCACTCATTCCTCAGAAACATCTTTATTTTCACTCTACTTTTTTTTATTAAGTCTTTTCTCTTTCTCAAAAATAAACTCAATCTCGAATCTGGATTTGGTCAGTCGGTCGTTAACCTTGAAATCTTGACTCCTTCTTTAAAGGAGGCAAATCCCACGAGCTTTTTGTCCGGTGTGTCCTGCGGTCCCCAGCGCCCCGTAGTGCCTGGCATACAGTAGGCCCCCAATAAATGTGGAAGATTTGAGTCAACAGGGAGAAGAGAGGCCACCGACACAAGACCCCCTGCCACCTTCTTATATTAATCAGAAAATGTGCCACACTGTGTCCCGCTACAAACTCCCAGGGAGTTTGCTCCCTTTCCAAGGAGCAAACCCGCGGCACCCCAACCCACCCTGCAGCATTTCTCCGGAGGGTCCACTGGCCACACGCTGCCATCACCAAGCGGCCCTGCCTCCCGTCCAGTTCTGCAGGGCATGTGACCAAAGGTTGAGTGGGCAAACCTGGGCCCAGCCCTGGGAGCCCCATTTCTCAGCCCTGGCCAGCGAGGCGGCGGCAGGGTCCGGCCCCCGGCCCCAAACGCAGTGACCACTGTGCGGGGCAAAGGACCACGGGCTCCGGGGATGGGGGCTCCCCTTCTAAGGGGCACCTGAGTTTCTGAGCAGATGACACTCGGGGTGACGCACGCGGCACTCTTCACCCACCCACCCCCCATACACACCGAGGACCTCTGGGGAGCCACGGATCCTTTCAACCCCGCGCTGTCGCCTCCCAGGCCGGCCAAGTGGCGCCCCCTGTCGCCTCTGAGCGCGCCGGGACACTCACCGCGTAGCGCAGCTGCGGTTTCTCGCGGTACACCGGGTCCCCCATGTCGCCACCGGGGAGGAGTGGCGGGCTCCCGGGCGCAGCCTGGAGTCGTGGCGCCTCTCCGGGGTCCCCCTATTTTACCGCCATCCTGGGGCAGCCCCCGGCCTCGAGCCCTGCTGCCTGCGCCCGGAGCGCGGTGCAAAGCGTCCCGGGCACCAGCGTCCCGCCGCGGAGCCAGCGGGGACAGGGAGGAGGCGACGGCGAAGGGGAAGGAGGAGGAGGAGGAGGAGGAGGAGGAGGAGGAGGAGGAGGAGGAGGGAGAGGCCGAGTCAGATTCGATGGGCGGGCATTTAATTCCTTCCGCTCCTGGCTGGCCCCAGTCGCGCCCGCCGCCGCCAGCTGTTGGGGGCTACAGCGACCGAGCGCGCCCACGACAGGTGTCAGGGCGGCCGGCGCTCCTAACTCCTGCCACCCCGCCCCTGCCCAGGCCCGTGGGACCCGGGATGCCAGGGCTGGGGCTGCTAAAGCCTTCAACACCAGCGAGAGGGCGAGCTTGGGTTTCCAAGAAAGAGAGACTTTGACTAACTTTGAAGGAGGTGTGGGTCTGATGCCGAAAGACGATTCGGAACCGGCCCGGCGAGGATGCAGTTTCAGTCTTTGGTCTCTGGAAAGCCTTCCTCCGGGAGAGTCTCAGTGGCGGGAACCGTAGGAGGGGGCAAGCGGAGAGGGACCAAGTAAAGCTGCTCGAGGGAACTGCTGAGGAGGGGCGACAGGGCTGGAGGCTTGCGGGGCCGGGCCACTTTGGGCAAACTGAGTCTCAGAGGGCTTGCAGGACCTGGGCGTGTCTAGGGAACCGGGCTGGAAGGGGGAGCCCTGGAAAATCTGCCCGAACTCTGCTAGAACTGAGGACTAGGGGTGCCAGGCTGGACCTGAGTTGGGGGCGGGGTGCTCAGAGCCCTCCTTTCTATGTCTTAGCAAATCGGGAAACAACACAGCAAGGATTTGGAAATAGAAGAAACGTCCACTATTTGCAAATTCTGCCAGATAAACCAAATCATTTTAGCACACACTGGAGATTCACAACACCACCTAAAACTGGCCTCTGCTCCGCAATCCCCTCGTGGAAGCCTACACTTTAAAACATCGTGAAGAGTGCCAAGGTCCCTCCCCAGGCCTGATATTCTGTGATTTACCTGCAGCCTCTCACAAGCTGCATCCAGACAAAGGTAGGGTCTGGGGCCGGAAGTAGAGACTCCAGACCCTGTGAAATCAATCAATCCAAGCCCAAGAGTGGTGGCTATCAAGTGGAAGATGGATTTGTGGGTGGCTTGTGTCAATTCTTCAGGGTCCCACTATACTGGACTCCCTGGGTGGCCCTCCACCTGCTGGGGAGAGGGCAAGGAAAATAGGCTGCAGCCCCTGTGTTTGAGTCCTTACAATTTGGTTGGGCGAACCACCCCACTGGCATAGAAGACTTTAAAACAGTTGGCAGCATAGTTGCAAACAGCAGTGAGAATGTGAAGCCAGGGGTGCAGGTATCCTAAAGAATCTACTACTAGATATCATGACAGTTCATCTGCCTGGAAAACTGTAAGATTATATCTACTAAAGCTGATCATATGCCTACCCTCTGACCCAGCAATTCCACTCCTAGATATATAGAGAAATGGGTGCCAATGGCCTTCTCATGTATAAGAATGTTCAAAATATCTTTAAGCAGAATGGCCAAAATAGAAACAATCCAAATGTCCATCAACTGGTGCGTGATGAACCAACCCTGGTCCCTCCATACAAGGGAATACATACTGCTCAGTGGTGAAAGGAAACTGCTACTGATAGACACAAGAACATGGAGTATTCTCACAAATGCTGTGTCCAGAGAAGGAAATCAGACTCAAAAGAGGACGTACTGTAAGATTCCATTTATTTGTTATGGAGTTGAAATTCACATGTTGAACTGAAATAGGCAAGTGTGATCTATGGTGATAGAAGCCAGAATCATGATTACCAAGATGGGGAAGTGGTGCTGACTGGGAAGGGGATACAAGGGAACCTTTTAGGGTTCTGGAAATGTTCTGTATCCTGATCTGTATGACAGCTACCCAAGTACACCCATATGTAAAAATTCACTGAGTGGTACAGTTCAGATTTGTGTAATTTACACCCTTCACTATGTGTATTTTATACTGCAATAACATAAAAATAAATTTAAACTCAACCCCCTGCCAAAACCAGGAACTTTCAGCCAGAGTGCTACCTGTCTTAAGAGAAAGTCAATTTCACCATTTGCCCAAGTCTCCTTCTCCCTGCAGCCTGCCTTGCGCAGATCACCTTTTCCTCTGCGAAGTGGGAGCAAACCCACTCACCGTGGAGGCCCACCCTGCTCCCCGACACGTCCAGGCAGAGCTGGAAAAACAACACACTAAAGTCCGCTCTTCACTTTCACTCTGCTCTGCTGCTGAAAGCAACCTTTAGAGCTACGTCCTCAAAGGCCCTCAGAATGAGGCACAGAACCAGCACAAGCTTCGCCACACAGCATCCTTAAGAGAATGCAGCTGGAGCAGCCAAAGGAGGGCGGGCATACACGAATGCCCCCATTTCGGGACCTCTGCTCTATTTAGAAAGAGGAACTCTCCAGCCTTAGGAGAGTTCCTCTGTCATACCTGCCATTAAGCCCTCAAAGCTAAAAATCCCTTTTCCTACAAAAACTATTTCGTTATTAATATATATAAACAATACAAGGCGGGTCCGTGGATTTAAAAAAACCTTATACATAATCCTTTGATCATTACCCTTGAGTATGTCACCTCCATGTTAAAATTGGGTCATCTTAGATTTTGGTTTGTTTGTATTCTGCCTTTGAAAATTTTATTAAGTCACTAAACGGCATTATTGTAAGCCAAAAATAATCCATCGTCCCCAAACTGTGTACTTACACTTTAGGAATGACTACTGCCTGCTAGCAGGTTTCTTGCTAAATTGTCATTGCTAAGTTGGAGTTAAATTTTCCAGCGCGATACGGTTGTTTTTTTCTGTGTTTGAAAGGTTTGAGGAGACAGGACAAAGCATTTAAGAGAAGAAGTCATCAGTTCATGCTGCAAGACTCTTCAGTTCACCTCCGAGTGAGTCACACACCTCTTCAGTTCTCAGTCCATTTGTTCAAGACTTGATAAGGGATCTAGAAGATTGTGCAGAACTCTAAGAGGTCTGTTAAGTCTTAAACAATTTAGTCATATGATATCGCTTATATGTGGAGTCTTAAAATAATGATACAAATGAACTTATTTACAAAACAGAACTAGAGTCACAGACATAGCAGACAAACTTACGGTTACCAAAGAGGAAAGGGGGTGTAAATGAGGAATTGGGGATTGACAGATACACGCTACTATATAGAAAAGAGATAAACAACAAGGTCCTACTGTATAGCACAGGGAACTATATTTAATATCTTGTAATAACCTATAATATAAAAGAATCTGAAAAAGAATATATATGTATATATATATATATGTATGACTGAATCACTTTGCTTACCCCTGAAACATTGTAAATCAACTATACTTCAATTAAAAAATCTTAAACAATTTGAATTCCACACATTATTTTTATTTGAATCTATTTCAGGGTATATTTTAAACACCACTCTAATAACAATTTCTTTTTTGTACATCTCTGCTTCCAAGTATCCTTCCGATGTTATTTAACTATTCACTAGGTTACTTATTCAATAAATATTTTTAAGTGCATACAATTCACAGGTATTGTTCTAGGTCATTTAAACTATGCATTAAATGGCAGGTGGTTTTGCAATTCAGGTGTGATCTTTTGGGGTGATGGAGGGAGATAAAGAGAGCACATAAAACGTCACTTCAGAAAACGTTGAAGTTCACATCATTTACTGGTTAGGTTAAGAGCCTGCTTGGCTAATGTTCTCTTTTGGTTAGTCATTTTTTTTAAAATAAATTTCTCTGATGTTTATAATTTCCCCAGAGAGGACTCAAAAATAATCTCTAGGAGTTCCTCTACTAGCATCACTTTTAAGAGAAAATATGTCACGCTAACAGTGGCATTTCCATGACTTCCTGTCCCCAAATATTACAGCACTTCCAGTACTGAAGGCTGCCCTTGCTGCCAGGGCATTTAAATTAAAATCCTTTTTTGTATTTACTCTGCCTGCCTATAAGCTGAGTTAATATTTTCCACATTTCGTGCCAACCCAAGGGTGATTACTTTTTTTAAGGAAAACTTTACCTAAATCCGTGGAAGCAAATTCAACTTCAGGGTGTAGGAGGAGCTGAAGGCCCACGTGAGAACTAAAATGCACTGAGATCAGAAGACGAGGCCCTTCTTGCACACCCAGCCCTGTCATTGTTGACAGAGTGGCTATGGGACCCTCCTGGATGGAGAACCTCTTCCCCCAAACCCACCTCCTGTACTCTTCCATCCCACTATCTTGTCAACTCACCTCCAAGAGTATTTTTAAATTTTTGAAACAGAAAGGTTGATAACATACATTGTGCAGCTAAATGAATTATTGCAAAACATACACCCATCTAACCATCACCAAGGTCAAGGAATAGAATATTGCTAGTGTCCCTCAGCTGCATTATAACACCCTCCCCCCTGACCCCAACCCAGGGGCAGACACTGCCCTGTCTTTATAGACTTCACTTATTTGCTTCCCTTTTATAGCAGGGTTTCTCCATCTCAGCACTATTGATACTTGGGGACAGATAATTCTTCTCCCCGCCCCCCCCAGCTTTACTGAGCTATAATTGACATATAGCATTGTATAAGTTTAAGGTGTACAGTGTGATAATTTGATACACATACATATTTTCAAATGATTATCGTAATAAGATTAGTTAATACCTCCATCACTTCACATAGTGAACATTTTTTTGTGTGTGATGAGAACATTTAAGATCTACCCTCTTAGCAACGTTCAAGTGTACAATACAGTAATGTTAACTATACTCACCATGCTGCACATTAGACCTCTCGGAACCTGTTTATTTCATAACTGGAAGTTTTTACCCTTTGACAAACATCTCATTACCCCACTGCCAGTCCCTGGTAACTACCAATCTATTCTCTATTTCTGGGTTCAGCTTCTTTAGATTCCACAAGTGAGATCATACAGTATTTGTCTTTCTCTGTCTGACTTATTTCACGTAGCATAATTCCTTCGAGGTCTATTAATGTTGTCTCAAATGGTAGGATTTTTTATGGCTGAATAATGTTCCACTGTACATATATACAGCACATTTTCTTTATCCATTCATCCATAGATGGACACTTAGGTTGTTTCCATATCTTGGCTTTTGTGAATAATGCTGCACTGAACATGGGAATGCAGATGTCTCT
Source organism: Eubalaena glacialis (assembly GCF_028564815.1). Classification (NCBI taxonomy): domain Eukaryota; kingdom Metazoa; phylum Chordata; class Mammalia; order Artiodactyla; family Balaenidae; genus Eubalaena; species Eubalaena glacialis. The sequence continues at coordinate 9,295,930 of NC_083736.1, forward strand.
TGGGGATCCTGATTTCAGTTCTTTTGGATACATACCAAGCAGTGGGATTGCTGGATCATGTGGTAGTTCTATTTTTAATTCTAAATTTCTGAGGAACCTCCATAATGCTTTCTATAATGGCTGTACCAATTTACATTCCCACCAACAGTGTATAAGTGTTCCCTTTTCTCCACATTCTTGCCAATACTTGTTATCTCTTGTCTTTTTGATAATAGGTATCCTAACAGGTGTAAGGTGATATCTCATTATGGTTCTTATTTGCATTTCCCTGATGATTAGTGATGCTGAGCACCTTTTCAAATACCTGTTGGCCATTTGTATGTCTTCTTTGGAAAAATGTCTATTCAGGCCCTTTGCCCATTTTTTATTTATTTTTTTCTTAACATCTTTACTGGAGTATAATTGCTTTACAATGGTGTGTTAGTTTCTGCTTTATAACAAAGTGAATCAGCTATACATATACTTATATCCCCATATCTCTTCTCTCTTGCATCTCCCTCCCACCCTCCCTATCCCACCCCTCTAGGTGGTCACAAAGCACCGAGCTGATCTCCCTGTGCTATGCGGCTGCTTCCCACTAGCTATCTATTTGACATTTGGTAGTATATATAAGTCCATGCCACTCTCTCACTTCGTCCCAGCTTACCCTTCCCCCTCCCCGTGTCCTCAAGTCCATTCTCTGCGTCTGCATCTTTATTCCTGTCCTGCCCCTAGGTTCTTCATAACCTTTTTTTTTTTTTTAGATTCCATATATATGTGTTAGCATACGGTATTTGTTTTCCCTTTCTGACTTACTTCACTCTGTATGACAGACTCTAGGTCCATCCACCTCACTACAAATAACTCAATTTCGTTCCTTTTTATGGCTGAGTAATATTCCATTGTATATATGTGCCACATCTTCTTTATCCATTCATCTGTCGATGGACACTTAGGTTGCTTCCATGTCCTGGCTATTGTAAATAGAGCTGCAATGAACATTGTGGTACATGACTCTTTTTGAATTATGGTTTTCTCAGGGTACATGCCCAGTAGTGGGATTGCTGGGTCGTATGGTAGTTCTATTTTTAGTTTTCTAAGGAACCTCCATACTGTTCTCCATAGTGGCTGTATCAATTTACATTCCCACCAACAGTCTTTGCCAATTTTTTAATCAGATAATTTGGTTTTTTGCTATTGAGTTGTATGAGTTCCTTATAATTTTGGATATTAACCCCTTATCAGATATATGGTTGCAAATATTTTCTCCCATCCTTTAGATTTCCTTTTCATTTTGTTGATTGTTTCTTTTGCTGTGCAGAAGCTTTTTCGTTTTATGAAGTCCCGATAGTTTATTTTTGCTTTTGTTGCTTGTGATTTTGGTGTCATACCAATAATTCTTTGTTGTGGAGGCAGTTCCCTATGCATCATAGGATGTTTAGCAGCATCCCTGGCATCTACCCACTAGATGTAAGTATTATCTCCTTCTCCCAACTGTGGCAACCAAAAGTATCTCTAGACATTGACAAATGTCCCCTGGGGGTGGGGAGGCAAGATCACCCCTGTTTGAGAACCACTGCTTTTTAGGAAGTTATGTATCCACAAATCTTAGAGCTTAGTGTTGCCTGCTTTCTAACTTCATATAAATGGATTCATAAGTATGTTTTTATTACATCTGGCTTCTTTACTCAACATTGTGTTTCTAAGGTTCTTCCATGTTATCATATGTAGCTGTAGTTTGTTCATTCCCATTGCTGTCTAGTATTCCATTGTATGTGTTTACCAATATTTATCCTTTCAACTGCTGGTGGACATTTGCATCCTTTCCAGTTTTGGACTACTGAAAACCACACTGCTTGAACATCATTATACATATCTCCTTGTACACATGTGCCTGCGTTTGTATAGGGTGCAAACCTAGAAACAGAATTGCTGGGTCATAGGCATGCATATCTTCAACTTTATTGGACAATGCCCAACCGTTTTCCAAACTGATGTACCAATTAGAATCTTTATTTACACTATAGTATAAATAGACTGAACATAGTTTATATAAAGGCTGAACATAGTTTAGAATTGTCTCTCTTCTAGGTTTTTTCATGGGGCTACAAAGATAAAATTCAGGAAATCAAACTGCAGGACCAGGAAGGAGAGATGGGGAAGAAGCTTAAGGTCCTCCTTGTCCAAAATCATGTCTCTTGTAAGTGAAGAAAGACCTACCGGCCCTGCTAGGGTCATAGCATTGGGAATACCATTGCTGAGTCCATCCACACGTATGGGTAAGAGCAATGGATACGTCAGTTATGTTTCTGAGGGAGGATGTATTTTTAGGCAGAAGTCCAGCATATAGTGTTGGGGGGGGGGCGAATCTCAGCAAACTGTAAACATAAGTGCCCCTTAAGGAATTACCATTTTGCTCCACAGCCACAGTGCACACCCCCCCTACCTTTTAACCTTAACAGGGATACGGGGATGGGACGGATCCAAGGAAGAATGAAGCGTCCCATTCCTTTCTCCAGGTATGTTAGAGAGAGAGAACCCCCAGCCTGAAGACACACCTGGTCCAATGACCAGTGACTGAGGAATTCCTATGGGTCCCAAGAATGGTGCCCGGTGCTGTGGTGACGTAGGACAGAGAAGAGAGTATCACCTAGAACTCCTGCCCTCAGCCTTGATCCCTACTATAAAGAATATAAAGAAGGTAGACATCAACAACTAGAACTGAGAATCTGATGATCTATGGATGCAGGGAAAGAAGGTGAGGGAGGCAGGGTGAGAATAAAGTGACCATTACAATAGGTTCAGTTTAGCATCACTGGTTTGTCCTTTTCTTGCCATTTTGATACCTTCACTGAAGAACTGCTACTCAGTGCCTTGGAGCCAAGGAGAGTGCCCTACAAAAGTATCCACAGAGAGATGTTTCTAAAATAAATTTTCTATTTCAGGCTCATTAGGCAAAAAAGCAGAGACTGTATTCCCTCTAGTTATGATTTCCCAAGAAACAGTTGGAGAATCAAGAAACTACTTTTCATCATCTCCATAATCTAATGTTAGTCTGTTGCCTCCACCCAACCACTTACAACCTCCTTTCCTCTGCGTGGTGTTGCGAGCGTGTAAAGCCTGCGAACACTCATGACACCACCAATGCTGCAGGTGCTGAAATGATTATCTGGAATGATAACGATTCCACTAATCACTGAGCACCTACGTCACTGGCCCTTTGTCCAACTAGATGCTTTGCAAACAGCAAATCTGGATCCTCGGAATAATTGTGTGAGGAAAGTATGATTATCTCCATTTTATTCAGGAGGGTAATTCACTTGTTTTGCACAGCCAGTAAATGGTGAAGTTGAGGTGTAAATGAAGTTGGGTCCAAATCTCTTTGCAGGCCATTCCAGTATGTTTCAAAGTAGAGACTCTTTCATTAGATCGCTGTGGTGCCTTCTTATGAAAGGGGCAGGCAGACACTGCCAGTGCCCCACGCATATCTCCTAGGCCAGTGGTTGTCAACGGGCACAATTTTCCCCCAAGAGGACACCTGGCAATGTCTGGAGATATTTTTTACTGTCACAACTGTGTGTGGGGGTGCCACTTGTATCTAGTGGGTAGAAGCAAGGGCTGCTGCTAAACACCCTACAATGCACAGGACAGCCTCCTGCAACAAAGAACTATCCTGCCTAAAACGTCAAGAGTACAGAGGCTGAGAAACAAACCCTTCGTAGACGTAAGAAATTCACCCTTCAATAATTTCCACTTAGGAGTACAACTCACACCAGCAACACATTTTCCTTTAGTGGAGTGGGTCTTGCGCCAAGGAAGGAAACAAGGAGAAATTCCCCCAGAGCAGAATGGTAGGGTCGAGCTTTGGAACCTACATGCAAGTGGGTTTGCACCCAACATAGCATGTCAAGAGGCTAGCAGAGAGTGTGAAAACTGGCCATTGGTGTGATCAACACTAGTAGCTATGGAGTCATTTGGAGCACTTGACTAGTCACCCAAGGAAACCACTGTTACATCCTCCAAAACCCCTGGTTTTGGAGGCTCAGCAGTGTTTGAATGATGACACCTGACATTACTCTAGTGCCTGGAGCATTCCAAGCAATTTCACATGTAACAGTTCTCCCCTCCCCAAATTAATCTATTTTGTGATTATGCTTTCCATTTTTTATAGGGAGCAGAACATATAAGGCAAACGTTAAGAATTTGTTGTCAGGGGTGTAATAAAATGAGAATGAAACAGAGTGTCCTTTGCTTGCCAAGTCACTTAACCTATCTGTATCCCATTAATCCACCAAATAGAGAGCATGGGCCAGAGAGTTCCAGATCCCCAAGGAATGCTTGGCATATAAAGGTCAAACATCAACAGTTCAGCAGGGCCTTCTTTGCCTTGCAGTGCAATGGAACCAAGCCTAATTTCTTGACTCTTTTTCTCTGGGACCATGCTGTATGAAAGTGGTTCTCAACCAGGGGTAACGTTGTCTGCCAGAGGACATCTGGCAGTGCCTGCAGACACACTAGGGGATGTGCTATTTGTATTTTGTAGGTAGCGGCTAGGGATGCTGCTAAACATTCCACAGTGAACAAGCCGATCCCTATCCCCCCAACGCACACACATACATAACAAAAATGATCTGGCCCCAAATGTCAAGAATGCCAAGGTTGAGAAACCCTATTTTATGGAAAAAATTGTTCTTCTAGTCAAAATAATCCTAATATATCAGAATCTAAGCATCACACTAGGACTTTTGCCTATTTCAACTTTGGTTGCCATCATTCTTCACATGCATACACACCACATATTATATGATTCCATTTATACAAAATGTCCAGAATAGGAAAATCCAAAGAGACCAAAAGTAGATCCATGGTTGTGTAGGGCTGGGAGATGAGGGGCTGGGGGGTTGAGGAGGTGATAGCTGAAGGGTATAAGGTTTCTTTCTGGGGTGATGACAATGTTCTAAAATTAATTGTGGGGACGGCTGCACGACTCTGAATATACGAAAAACCACGGAATTATTCACTGTAAATGGGTGAATTGTATGAAATGTGAATTCTACCTCCATAAAAGCTGCGAACCAGAGAGACAGACAGAGAGAGAGAGTAAGGAGGGAGGGGGGAAGGAAGGAGAGAAGGAAGGTCTTTATGATAAACTGAGTAGTGCAAGAGAAGGAGGCAGCTATCCTGGGGAGTGCTGATGTCTTCTTCCTGGCAATTGTTAGGATGACCATCAGCTAGAGAGGCGGCACTATGTAAGCAGTTTCACTAAAGGACCTGTAACTCTAAAATGTCATAGCTAATGTTTTATCTCTTTCCTGTTTCCCTGACTACAACATGTGTGGTTCAAGGCTAAAGACTGGCTTCTATTAATGCATTCAGTCCATTCATTCATTCATTCTTTCAAGGCCAACTGAAGGCCTTGTGCTATTTCTCTCTCTTAATAATACAGTTGCTTCTTGCCTTAGATAGAGTTCCTCAGAAACAGAGACTAAGATAAGGATTCATGGGCAAGTGATTTATTAAGGACATGTTCCCAGGAGTGACTGGTAAGGGGTAAGCATAACAGGGTAGGAAAGGCGAGGAAGCCAAGTAATGGTGTGATTTCTGGCAGAGTCTCAGTCTCAGCCTGATGCTGAGAGGAGCTCTGGAGTTGCCCCACCTCGAGCCAAAGGAGTTGACCTTAGATATTCTCACAGCCACCAGTCATGGGCTATGGGATGCCCCAGGGTGATGTAAACTCCCAGGCACGTCTCGTTCTTTGCAGGTACAGGGAAACTGCTCAAGAACCCCAAGGGAAATCCTCTGAAGACGTTCACAGATGTTGGTCATTAGACACAAACCACACAGAAGCTGGGGGATGGAACTGACACACAGAACTGGTCAAGATCTGAGATATTCTGGGCAGAGTACCAACAGCAAGTGTCCACTACACTTTTTGCTTGAAAACTTGTTAAGCTCTAAAGGCTGTTTATGACTGTTTCTGTGTCCAGATATCCTGAGCAGGGTAGAAGCTTGCAGCCCCCAGATGTGTTTCCAGCAAGGTGAGGTATGAATTGATCTTCCAAGACTCTACACTACAGCTTATCCCCTTCCTTGCTGATAAATGCCTTATCTGGCATCTTTGCCCACACTAGACCTATTTCATTTCATATGCTGAAAATCTTCTGAAGTGGTTAATCTGCCCACAAGCACTACGGGGAATTTCTCAGCAGCTTTAGCATCTCCAATGGTCATTTAGCCACGGACTTTAAGTTTGGGTAGATTCCAAAAGCTGCAAACCCATGGAACCATCCACAACTAGGTTACTTTACTTACTGGATTTATTTCCTTCCCCTGGATTATCATAAACAGGTCTAACATGGAAACAACCTAAATGTCCATCGACAGATGAATGGATAAAGTATAAATATATATGTATATATATATATATACACACACACACACACACAATGGAATATTACTTAACCATAAAAAAGAATGAAATAATGACATTTGCAGCAACATGGATGGACTTAAAGATTATCATACTAAGTGAAGTAAGCCAGACAGAGAACAATAAATATCATATGATATCACTTATATGTGGAATCTAAAATATGACACAAATCAACCTAACTACAAAACAGAAACAGACTCACAGACATAAAGAACAGACTTGTGGTGGCCAAGGGGAAGGGAGGGCGGGGGAGGGTTGGAGTGGGAGGTTGGGATTAGCAGATGTAAGCTATTATATACAGAATGGATAAACAACAAGGTCCTACTGTACAGCACAGGGAACTATATTCAATATCCTGTGATAAACCGTAATGGAAAAGAATATGAAAAAGAATGTGTGTGTGTGCATATCTATCTATCTATCTATCTATCTATCTATCTATCTATCTATCTATCTATATATCTGAATCACTTTGCTGTACAGCAGAAATTAACACAATGTTGTAAATCAACTATACTTCAACTAAAAAAAATAGGTCTAAGATGTTGATCCCCAAACACACAGTTAAATTTTTCTCTGCTTCATTAGTCATTTTATGACATCATTTGTTGATTACCATCTTTTTTGGGGGGATTAAATTAGTACGCAAGTGTGTGTGTGTGTGTGTGTGTGTGTGTGTGTGTAGCAGTTAGAACCGTACTGAGCATATATAAGCTCTATATCGATTTTTGCTATTATCACATAGGTACAGAACTCTCAGGTTGCATGATGAGGTCTTTGTCCTCAAAACTATTCTTCCTGCCAAGGGACTTGCAACAATTTTTCTGACCTACTTGGATTTTGAAAAATTGTTTCTATCTTGCCTTCCTTTCTGCTACTTCCTTTTTTTATATAATATATTTATTTATTTATTTGGCTGTGTTGGGTCTTCGTTGCTGTGCACGGGCTTTCTCTCGTTGCAGCGAGCGGGGGCTACTCTTTGATGTGGTGCAAGGGCTTCTCATTGTGGTGGCTTCTCTTGTTGCGGAACCTGGGCTCTAGGCGCAAGGACTTCAGTAGTTGTGGCACGTGGGCTCAGTAGTTGTGGCTCGCGGGCTCTAGAGTGCAGGCTCAGTAGTTGTGGCGCACGGGCTTAGTTGCTCCGCGGCACGTGGGATCTTCCTGGACCAAGAATCGAACCCGTGTCCCCTGCATTGGCAGGCGGATTCTTAACCACTGCGCCACCAAGGAAGTCCTCTGCTACTTCTTTTTTTTTTTTTTATGGCTGTGTTGGGTCTTCGTTTCTGTGCGAGGGCTTTCTCTAGTTGTGGCAAGCGGGGGCCACTCTTCATTGCGGTGCGCGGGGACCTCTCACCATCGTGGCCTCTCTTCTTGCGGAGCACAGGCTCCAGACACGCAGGCTCAGTAATTGTGGCTCACGGGCCCAGTTGCTCCGCGGCATGTGGGATCTTCCCAGACCAGGGCTCGAACCCGTGTCCCCTGCATTGGCAGGCAGATTCTCAACCACTGCGCCACCAGGGAAGTCCTGCTACTTCTTACTAGGATTTTCTCCTTCATTTCCTCTGAGGTTATCATACAAGATGGGGTTAATGGCAAAACTCCTCAGCACCAAACAGAAGTACTGTAAATATTAGGTGAACTGAAAAACAAGGGGGGAAAAAACAAAGAGAGCTCCCAGAACCTCTTAACGCATGTTTTGACGGTAAGGAGAGAGCCAGAGGGCTTTACTCCAGAGTATGGTTTTGCTTGTATCTATGAAAGTGTACAAGTTGAAATTCCATAAATGAGGAGCTTCTATACCACTTTCTATTGCTAATATTTTCTTTTCCTCTGAAGTCTGTCCCCAGGATTTCAGTTCATGATGAGCACTTAATATATGCATGATAACTGATGTTAGAAAGTGCTACAGGGGCCCAAAGCATTCTAGCAGGGGCATAAAGCATTCGAGAAAAATCCAGGAAAATATCAAAGGTGAAAAACCATCCCTCAAATAATTTACAAAAAAAACCTGAAAAAGAAAGCATGTTGTACTTCAACTTTGTTTTGTTTTGTTTGTTCTAAAAGAACAAATGAGGAGAGATGTTTGTCTCAGATCTGGCATAGGAGTAAGAATGGTTTTTACATTTCTAAATGGTTGAAGGAAAAATCAACAGAATAATATTTCATGACATGCAAATTACGTGAAATTCACATTTCAGCATCCATACATAAAGTCTTACTGGAGCACAGTCACGTCCATTCATGTATGTATCTGTCTATGGCTGCTTTCAACAGCCTAAAATATCTGGTCTCTTGCAGAAAATGTTCGCTGACCCCTGATTTAGAAAACTAACATAGCACTTTATTTCGTTTGATTTTTTTTTTTCTACTTTTGGTTTTCATCTTCTCCCTCCTGGAGGAGTTCTATAAGTCCAAAGGAAAAAAATATATCTTCCATATATTCGTTTCTATTAATATCTCAATTATTTTGTTTCATTTATAGACTTGAAACAGACAGACAACTGGCCTAAGATAACGCAGCCTGTTTAGGGCAGGCAGACTTCCGAACTGGATTCTGTTTTCCCACATATCTAAGCTTTTAGAGACATACCTCTGTTATTTCTAGAAGTCTCAGGTAAATGTATGTGGGATTCATTTGGGCTGTAGAAGGCAGCCCCACCCCCGTTTCTTCTAGAGCAATATAAATCATAACCAAAAGCCAACATTCCCTTGTTGTGTTTGTATGCACTAGTCTCAAATCATTTGTCAAAGTATTTCTTTCTCATTGATTGGTGTTTTCTAAGTCTCATCGAAAGCTTTCCCTGTGCCCTCAGCTTGCAAGTGTAAACCTGCGTTTGGACACATGCTGTTCCTTGGTATCAATCACTCCAAATCTGAATGGAGTTTGCACACATCTACACTGGATTCAATTACACAGCATGCCATGTGCTCTGAGACCAGAAAAGCAGAAGATTCTAGAACATCCATGTCTATATTTGGCCCTTAGAGTCTGACGATTTTGTCCTGTCTTAAAAACCTTATGTCATTCCGAGGAAGCAAACCTGAATTGTTATTTATTTTTATGGCATCAACTTTTCAACAGGCTGTGACTTCTAAGTCATGCCATACTGTACAGACAAATGTATATATATAAAATTTCCAGACTGGTTGAGATTCTGGAAGGTATTCAGAAATTCAACCCATTTTCTACGACTAGCATGACGCATAGAGCATCCTCTTCACGTTCTGAACATCCCAAAATGCGGCCCTCCTCCTTCCTGGCTCCTTGCCAGGGGAGATGCCCTTTGAAATTCTAAGGCACATACTGAATATGAGTCCTTCGTTTTCAAGGGGTAAACTCCCTCCACCTGTAACACACTTCTTTCTCCATCACATCCACCAGTTCCCTCCCCCCACACCTTCCATTTCTCCTTTGCCTGTATAACTCCCACTAGCCTCTCTAGCTTTCCTGGACCTTACAGACCCACCTCACCACCCTGCAGTAGGAGGCTCTGCTAGCCTTCTGGTCATACCTCTATTACAGCGACCATCTTTTCTGTTTCCTCTTGAAACACTGCTCTCATCGAAGATAGGGACTGTCATAGTCATAATTTTACCCCCAGAGCCTGGTCCCGTGCCTACTACACAGCAACCACTGGAGAAATACCTGTTGAATACTGTTATTAAATATGATTCCAGAAGATGAGAACAATCAGCATTGGGTAGTTATAGCACCAGCAAGTCTAGAATCACTACAATGGCAGCGATTGCTGCTTGGAGTAACCTGGTGATTTATCCAACAGAATCATTTCCTTGGACCAGTCTTGGCTCCCATGCCCAGATGTTGAATGCTGCAAATGGCTCGCAATTATCATCAAGACACTATGATGTGGTATTGAAAAGTAAAACCTTTTAAAATCATAATTCTGGCCCTCAGGAAAGAATAAACCACTTCTCCAGAAAAGGAGAGACCACAGGAAATCACAGGGATGCTGTCCAATCTCAGGGCTGCTATTTTAGGTTATAGAATAAATATATTCAAGGGCTTCTCTCAAGGGAGTTCAACATGACCAAGAGGTGAACGTGGCTCACAGAACAGGGGAGCTTCCCCAAAGCATAGCAGTTTATGCAGGATCTAGGAGGTCAGGCTCTTTACTTTGGTTTCTCATGAAACAAGCAGAATCCACTAAAAATCCCATGAAAAGGCTGAGCTTTGACAAGTCTGAGTCCCATCTTTGCACATTCACCCTTGTTCAAATCTGTTATCAGACACTGAGACCTAGTTCCTTCCTGGTTCAACACTGAGGGACCGCCAAGGGGTAGCATAATTTACTTCTCCTAAGACGAGGCTCTCCAAATGCTTTGGCCCACAAAGCAAGGCGCCCACTTAACTTCTGATCACAAGAGTTTGGCAACGGCACCCTTGTTCCAACAGCCCAGACCCCTAACTCCACTCTCCTCCTAGGACTGCTAAGAAGAAAAGGGAAGGAACATGGAAGTTATTTCCTTAATGAGAAGCCCCCTTGGAAGCAGCAGTAACCCAAATACTGGGACCGAAGCAGTTGGGTGGGTGACTCTTTCCCTTGTAACGGCCAGATCTTAATTTCCACAAAAATGCAAATTATGCAATTTCTCTGGGGTTTCTCCTAAACTGATAATTGGATTTTTTTCCAAAAAATTATTCTTTGAGGTGCTACACCAGACCTGGGAAGCTGCATCAAGATAATCTAAATCTTCAGAAAGTCTTACAAGCAGTTGGCTCCAGTTCTTTCTCATCACTTGCCAGTTGTTTTTTTCTTTCCTTTGGGGGATGGTAATTTTTTAAATGTCATGAATGTCTACACATATGTATTCAAATATATATACACACACATATATGTGATTATATATATTTATACACACACATACATAGTCTCAAGTCTCTATAAGATACATTAAAATGATGTCTTTTTAAATTAAAGGTTTTGGATAATTATGAGATATGAAAAGAAGTACATCTTATGTACGTGCCAGAACTTTTAGATTGAATATCTAGATTTATTTACAATTATTCAATTATTTAAATAATTTATATACAGGGCTTCCCTGGTGGCGCAGTGGTTAAGAATCCACCTGCCAGTGCAGGGGACATGGGTTCAAGCCCTGGTCCGGGAAGATCCCACATGCCGTGGAGCAACAAAGGCCATGTGCCACAATTACTGAGCCTGCGCTCTAGAGCCCGCGAGCCACAACTACTGAGCCCGGGTGCCACAACTGCTGAAGCCTATGCACCTAGAGCCCGTGCTCCACAACAAGAGAAGCCACCGCAATGAGAAGCCCGCGCACCGCAACGAAGAGCAGCCCCCGCTCGCCGCAACTAGAGAAAGCCCGCGTGCAGCAACGAAGACCCAACGCAGCCAAAAATAATTAATTAATTAATTTAAAAATAATGATTTATATACAAATATTCAATTCTTTAAATAGTTTATAGCAGTGCCTTTTTTTTAAAAAAAGTATGACTATCAATTACTCTAATGCTTCGATTATTACATCCCTTTTATTCATTTTTAGCATTTAATATTCTCCTTTCTTTTATAGTTTCTCACTTGCATCCATGGGAGGGAACAAATTTAACTCAATGTATCAGCGAAAAGTTTGGGTAATTCTTTAAAAAGACCTGGCTATTTCTTCTGAACTTCTCTTTTAAAAGCTGCCTCAATTCCTGGCTTTGGAGGAATAATACTTTAATCCTTTTTAAAATCTAAAATTGATGTTTTGGAGAAGTGCACACATCTTAAGCAACTTCCCACACAAGACTGGGCAGCCCGCCAAAATTCAAGAGTGCAATTGAGGCAGACAACACAGCATACAAACAGCTCCCTCAGTCTCCAGCGCCTCTTTACAACTTCACAACGTTAAGACTAAACAGAAATGGGGGGGAACCCTCCTTCCAAAATGCCTTCTTAGGATCCATAAATTCCACATTCAGCTGACCTTGCAGCCTTCACTTTCTCCTTTGGCCAGAAAGCCCAGGGGTTCGGGGTCTGCTCAGTGGGTTAATCCACTGCAGCTTAGATACAACCATCTTATCCTCGCCAAGGGCTGCTTGGAGCTGAGACCACCTAGGTGGCCACACTGTCAGGGGGGATGGAGTTTAAAGCAGAAAGCCAGAAACAGAAAATGTGTTCCATTTGTTACTGAGACTAGAATGCAAACATAGTCTCAAACAAAGGGCTAGGCCTGTTGTGTAGCCTTCTGTGGTTGTATTAGGAAGAACACATCATCATAGGCAACATTTTTAATAGAAAACTGGCTGAGAGCACCACTGCAAGGTTTCCAACATTAAAGAGATATGGATTCTTTTTCCTTTTCTGGGGGAGGGGGGCTCCTTATTGAAGTACAATATAATACATATACAAGCTGAACAGTACTGAATTCATAAGTGTACAACTCAGCTCATTTTGCCGAAGTGAACATCCCTGTATAATGACTACCCAGAACAAGAAAAACCCTCTCCCAACTTTACCTGGTAAAAGTAACCACTTTCCTGACCACCACCATCATAGATTTTGTTTGCCTTTTTCTGAACTTTGGATCAATAGAATCCTGCAGTGGACAGTGTGTTTTTCATCTGGTGTCTTTCATCACTACTGCACGTTATAGCATGCAATACTTCATCTTCACTGCTGAGAAGTATTCCATTGTATGAATAAAACATGATTGTTTTCCTTTTCTACTGTCGAGAGACATTTTACCAGCCTGGGGTTATTAATGAATAGTGCCAATATGAACATTCTAGAACATGGTTTTTGGTGAACATAGGTAGGCATTTCTGTTGGGTATATACCTGGGAGTAGAATACTCCATTATAGGGAGTACATATATTCTGCTTTAGTAGATACTGCCCAATAGTTTCCCAAAGTATTTGTACCAACCTACACTGCCACAAGCAATGTATGAGAATTCCAGTTGTCCCATATTAATGCAATACATGATATTGTCAGTTCTCTCTCTCTTCCTTAATTAGAGTCATTCTGACGGGCATTCAGTGATACTGCACTGTGGTTTTAATTAACATCTCCCTGATGAGTAATGAGTTGGAGCACTTTTCATATGTGTATTGGTCTTTGGAGATCTCTTTTGTAAAGTGTGTGTTCCAGTCTTTTGCCCATTTTTCCATTCAGTTATCTGTCTAGAATTGGGGTTGGCAATGTTTTCATGTAAAGGGACAGATGGAAAATACTTCTGGCTTTGCAGGCCAGACAGTCTATGTCACAACTCCTCAACTCTGCTGTGACAGTGCAAAAGCAATCATAGACCATACATAAATGAATGGGTGTGGCTGAGTCCCAATAAAACTTTCTTTACCAAAATAGTCAGTGGGCTGAATTTAGCCCACAGGCCATGGTTTGTTCACCTCTGGCTTAGAAGAACTGCGTGGTTTTGATATTTAACTATTAGCAAAAGTTGAATTGTATACCAAAGCTTACTAATTGTCTATCCAACATCCACTCTTCTATTATTTACTGGTACCATAACAATGGAGGAGGTGCCATAATACCTGGCTGAAAAAGTTAAAGGTATCAGAGACCAAGTGTCGGGTGGAAGGCTTCTAGAAAATTGTTAAAGGGAAGCTGTCTCAGCAAGGATGACACTCTGAGCTCCCCTCTTCCTTATTCTTTCTGTCCAAGACATGGGCATGATGGCTGGATATGCAGCAGCCATTTTGTGATCATGAGACAATCTAGAATAGGAAAGCAGGCACTAAGAATGGCAAAACAGAGAGAACTCGAGACACTAATGACATTGTTGAACTGCTATACTAGCCCAATCCTTTCATTTGTTTTATGTGTGAGAAAACTTACCACCTACCTTGTCTAAGACACTCTTATTTCAGTTCTGTTTCTGACAGCCAAGTGTAATTCTTAATGGATAAAAGAAAACTCCCATCTTGTTTGATTATATTTGTATTCCTACTAACTCCTTACCGAAATTTTAACCTTCAGCTTTATTGTTTAGCTATTTCATCCATTGTCACTGAACACTTAGCACATGCTCTTTTATCTTTTTGTGCTTTCTCTCTCACTGTTTCTGTCCTGTTTCCTCCCCTTGGTCATGTACTTGTTCATCGAGAAGAAATACCCCATATTTCTCTGTGCCCACAATACTTCAAAGTAAGTTCATCATGTGTAGTCAGTGCTCCAAAAAATAGTTCTTTGTGATGAGAATGTGTATGCTAAAGATGATGAAGAACATACTTCATTAGGCAAAATGATAGCATATTTTTGGTCAGAAAGACAGTTAAAGAAAGGTGACTTTGGGGTCTGTAGGCAAAGGGCAGGGCTGGGTAGCCGCTTAATAGGCATAGAGTCCTATAATACTAATACTCTGAATTTAGGCAACTCAGAGTTACACTATTTGGGGCATTGTTTAGTCTTCTGGCACACTAATGTGAGATTGATTTCTTATATTCTGAGTGCATTTACGTTGAGGTTCAGGTGACTCTCTTCTCATATACAATGCTCTCTTACAAGGCAGAGTAGAGGGGCTCACATTTCCTGGTTGCTGTCCCTTGCAGTTGTACAGAGCCAAGGTCACACCCTCCTAAAAGACTATATCCTAAGACAGTATTCTATATAACTTGGAAGTATTAAATAGACTTTCCAAAGCATAACCTAATTCAATGATTTAAAACAGCCACTTCTATCATATTCTCTAGAGTCAGTTTCCCTTAGTTTACAAGCGGCTATTTATTTTAAGCTAAAGACCAGTTTTAGAGGTGATCATGTCAATGGAAGGCTACTGGACTGAGAACCACAAGGAAATACAGCACAGTTGCCAACTCATATTTCACAGCCAAGAGGGAAGAGCAACAAGACCCAGGAAATACCTGAAAAATCTACTGAAATCCATTGGAGATAAAGACACAACCTTCAGTGTTAGAGACAACAGCCATTACAATTTTGATGCCAGGTGTACCCAGGGAGAAAAAAACATCACAATGTGAAGTCAAGGAGATTGGGACAAGGAATTGTCAGTAGGTGAAGCCAACTGGCCTCATTTTTTTTTCCAGTCAGGGATCTGTAACTTTGGCCCTCCAGACCCAGAGGGTTTTGTCTGGGCTAAAGAGAAGATAAAGGCTCTAGGAGGATGACAAAAGAAGAAAAGTATGGGGAAGAAGGGAGATTATATGTCCAACATCTCACACAGATTCCATGAATCTGTATTACTTTAAAAATCAAATCTCAGCTGGCATTGAGTTACAGATAACCAAATTAATGCTGACCTTTGGAATGGAGTGTTCTCACATAATTATCTTGCCTTCACCATGGGCTGAAAATCTTGTCGTCGTATTTTCAGGTGGGAGCCCGATTCTGATTACAGGCTAGAGTGCATATTACTACCTGGAGATTTTCTGTGTGCTTCTTTTTTAGCAAAGGTACACGCCAGGAACCACACAATCCAAACGTCCACTCAAGGCTTTAACAAGCAGTCTGTTCTACATGTGACAGGATTTATTGAGGAATAAAACAAAATGTTTTTCCTTATTCTTAAGACCAAAGGAATGACTGCTTTTCAAACTACCTCTGATTTCTTCAACTCCCTTCTATTGTAGCCCAGTCTGTTCGAAACTCACTCTCTTCTGTCTGAAGTATTGCAAAGCACTTTTCCAAACAGGAAGCCTGACCCCAGTAATAGTGTGATTGTAAAAGCCAGTATAAAAGCCATTATAAAATCAGTAGCAACTCTTTCTTTACTTAGAACTTTAAACTGTCTCTATTGAGAAAAGAAAATTCTTTTAAAAGCACTGTTCTTTTCCCTATTGTCTGAGCTCACTTTGTCTAGCTGGTCAAAAACTGAAGTCATTAGGAATTAAGGCTCAAGACTTGAGTGTGTAGTCCATACGGGCATGAAATGGTTAAACTTCCAGGCTCCAAAACAGGACAGGAAGGAGTCAAAGACTTCTGCAGAGGAAAAGAGCCTCTTGAGATTGTAGGAGCCCTTAAAACGCATACCCATTCTCCAAAGCCAAAGTGCCCCGAATTGCAAGGGGGCTGGATAATTTTCACCCCTATTTGGACACTCTTTAGGGTGATGTTACTTAATAATCACATCCGGGCAACAGACAAAAACCCAGTTATCCCGGACAAATCTAGATGTGTGGACACCCTACACATTTAGCCCCTTCCTTCCACCACTCAATGCAAAGGAGGGATCAAATATGCAGAAAGAAGCCTATGCTTGTAGCCAATGCTTTTTAGAACATCGGTTAAACGATACTAAACCAAGGGCTGTGCGATATCAAATTAGAGCAGTGTTATTCAACCAGGGCCATTCTGCCTCCCAGGAGACACTGGGCAATGTCTGGAGACACTTGGGTTGCAATAACGGGGAGGGGCTAGCGTGGGAGAGATGGAGGGGCGCTCCTGGCATCGAGTGGGTGGAGGCCAGGATGCTGCTAAACGTCCTACAGTGCCCAGGACGGCCCCACCATAGAGAATCATCCGGCCCCACATATCAAAGGTTGCTGAGGTTAAGAAACCCTTACTTAGAGTTGAGCGGAAGCTAGAGAAATACCTAGGATGGGTCATACCCATTCCAAAGCACACTGGCATGAGATTTAAAACACATGCACTACCTGCTATGCTCAGTGAATGTGTGAGAGGGAGACCCTGTCACAAATTGGGCAGAATTAACTTTTCATCACAGCATGTTAAGGGTTCACCAGTTGCTTCATGCAGAGGGATTAACAAATTGAGTGTCAGACTCTCATTATTGTATATGTTCAAGTAACATGTCGAAATAAACTGTAAATCTAATTTATTCCATCCAGAAGCTAATCATTCTTAATGAATTCTTTTGATTTTACTCTACAATCTGGGATAAAAGGGCCCCTTCAGATATTATTCCCTGAAGTTGCCCCAACTGACCATTCTGATGAGAATTCCCGTGTTCAGAGTGAGAAAAGCAGATCATGCTTTCTGCTCTCGTCTTTCACAGTGAGTCCTGAATAAGGCTCATTCCATCTGGGCACGTTCCAAATGAACAATTCAGTAAATTCAGTTTTGCTTTAAAAAGAAAAAAGCGGTAACCAAAAATGCTACTTGGTACCCATTTTCCAGTGGGAATAGGGCGAACATGGATGTAAGCAGTTTTTTTTTCTTCTTAATTGCTTTTCACTTCTTTTTTTGATGCCTTCCTAAGATAAATTCTCCATGTGACTCACACTGAAAAGAAAAAATTCTCTTTCAGCCAAAAGAGTCGCTGGCAGAAAGTTGACATTCCATTCCTTTCCTGTCCTACCAATGTACACACATTTAACTCCAAGGAATGCCTGATCAAAAACAGCCCTTCAGGGCCCTGATTGAAACATCAAACCACCTCAGAGAGTGACAACCTCAGTAGTAAATATTTAATAAGCCTTAATACTAAGTATTTAAATATATTCAGGGGACAACGAAACCACAAAACTCTGATCGACATTTTAAGGAATATCTGTTTGTGGAGAAGTATTCTCTTACTTCACTATGTCTGCTAAATCACAAGAGGAACATTAAGTCTTGACATCTTGTCAGAGATATTTTTGGTCAAGCTACATTTTACTATCAAAAAAAAGGTGCTTATTAATAAAGAGTCTCTAAAAGCTGGGAACAGATTTTCAGTCCAAGACACCGAATTTCCATGAGGAAATATTTTAGAATACAGGCATCAGTACAGCAAACACTGAATTACACTGTTTGGCTTGTGCCTATGGATTACATGGTTGAAGGGAATGGCACTGCAGTGTCAGATACTCACATTTCTTCAAGACCAGGGAGGACATGCCTGAGTGTTCAAGGAAGCAAGTTAAGATGACAAACCTGATGACTGTCTACAACAGACTATCATGACCTATTAGGTTTCCATAAACCCATCCATAGTTAGAACCTTCCATGTGTCATCATCATTTACAAGTTATTTCCCTTCTATAGAGTCATAACAAACTATGGCATAAAAGTTAAAGTCAACATTGAAAAGTCAAACCAAGGACTTCCCTGGTGGCACAGTGGTTAAGAATCCACCTGCCAATGCAGGGGATACGGGGTCGAGCCCTGGTCCGGGAAGATCCCACGTGCCGCGGAGCAACTAAGCCCGTGCGCCACAAGTACTGAGCCTGCGCTCTAGAACCCATGAGCCACGACTACTGAGCCCACGAGCCACAACTACTGAAGCCTGCGTGCCTAGAGCCTGTGCTCCGCAACAAGAGAAGCCACCGCAATGAGAAACCCGCGCACAGCAATGAAGAGTAGCCCCCGCTCACCGCAACTAGAGAAAGCCCGTGCGCAGCAACGAAGACCCAACGCAGCCAAATTAATTAATTAATTAATTAATTTAAAAAAATAAAACCTTCATAAAAAAAAGTAAGACCAATTAAAATCTGTACTTGAGGAGACTTTCCCACAAAGTTACACAACCTACTGGAGTCTTTTACTATCTTAGATCAGGGGTTAGCAAACTACAGCCTGTGAGCCAAATTCAGTCCATTGCTTGTTTTTGTAAATAAAGTTTTATTGCAATGCAGCCACAATTCGTTCATATATTGTCTATGTCTGCTTTTGGCCTAAAAAGGCAAGGTCAAGTTTTTGTGACAGAGACCTTCTGGCCTGAAAAGCCAATAACAGTTATTCTCTGGTCCCTTACAGAAACAGTTTGCTAACTTCTGCCTTAGATCTCTGGCCTCTTCCAAGTGGACACTTTCACAGAGGGTATTTGTATATATAATTAATAGTCTTCAAGAAAGAATGTTATCTACAGACTTAGCAAAAAAAAAAAAAATGCAAACAATCACAAGTCAAAAATACATGGTTCTACCAAGAAAGATGTTTCTAAAGGATGCTAACTCTGCAAAGCATTCGATTGAAGCAATGCAATTTGCATAAATGACTTGTAATTGACATAAAGAGTTTGGCTGATATGTACATTTCCCCATGCAAGAGTGAGGGTTTTTAATTTGCTGTGGTGAGTGCTTTTAAATAATGGAGATATATCTACTCTATAGAACATAACTGTGCTAAAATGTTTCAAGGTCACTGTGAGATAGCTCTTATGTTAAGGAAACTGGCAATGACCAAGACAAACTTCAGAAGAAAGGAGTACAAGAGGAGTGAACACATATTTCTCCACACATATGCTTACCACCTTAATTGCAATGGCTTTCACTTCCAAGCAAATCCAGCCACCCTCTCTCATGCCTCCACCCTAATTGTACTATTTTGGAATCTTAAACTCAAATATTCCAGTCTTTGAGCACCCCCTCCTTCCTCCTCTCTTGATTTTCTTCCAGATAATCAGCCCCCTCTCAACTTCAGATAAGGACTCGCCTTCCTTATCTAACCTGGATACCGAGGTCGAGGTCGGCTGAAGAAATTCTTCTTGCCCTCCCTTTGTCTTCTTGCTGTGTGATTCAGCAAAGTCCACTCCTGATCAAACAGACCACACCCCCTCCTTCAAGTTGGATATTAAGTACACTGGGAAAAAATTACACTAATGTGCAGACTTCATTATGCTAAGTGAGACAAGTGAGACAGAGAAAGACAAGTACCATATGATCTCACCTATACGTGGAATCTAAAAAACAAAAACAAAAACAAAAACCAAGCTGATACAGAGAACAGATTGGTGGTTGCCAGAGGTAAGCGGTAGGGGCGGAAGTGGGGGGAATGGGTGAAGACCGTCAAATGATACAAACGTTCAGTTATAAAAATACAGGCATATCTCATTTTATTGTGCTTCACAGATATTGCGCTTTTTTACAAATTGAAGGCTTGTGGCAGCACTACATCAGGCAAGTCTACAGACACCATTTTTCCAATAGCATTTGCTCACTTTGTGTCACTGTCTCACATTTTGGTAATTCTCACAGTTACCTTTTCATTATTTTTATATTTTTGTTGGTCGTCTGTGATCAGTGATCTTTGATGTTACTACTATGATTCGCTGAAGGCTCAGAGGCTGGTTAGCATTTTTTTAGCAATAAAGTATTCTTTAATTCAGGCATTTACATGTTTTTATAGACATAATGCTATTGTACACTTAATAGACTACAGTATAGTGTAAACATAACTTTTATATGCACTGGGAAACTAAAAGATTTGCACGACTCACTTTATCGTGATATTTGCTTTATTGCAGTCGTCTGGAACCAAACCCGCCATATCTCTGAGGTATACCTGTAAATAAGTTGTGGGGATGTAATGTACAGCATGGCGACTATAGTTAATAATATTATTTTTGCATATTTGCAATTGCATATTTATATTACATATTTGAAAGTTGCTAAGAGAGTGAATCTGAAGAATTCTCATAAGAAAAAAATGTAACTATGTATGGTGAAGGATAACTAGACTTGTGGTGATCATTTCAAAATACATACAAATGTTGAATCATTATGTTGTACACCTAAAACTAATATAATGTTGTATATCAAATATAGCTCAATAAAAAACAATGTGCAGGCTGGACAAAACTCCACGGTTTTTATCTGAGCGGGGCCCAGAGCACTGCGCGGCCATCAGTCTACTGTGTTCATCTCTTCCCCAGTCCCTGCGGCTCTTAGCCTACAGTCCACTTCCCTTCTCAAGCCCTGACCCAAACTTGCACCACTTGAAGTTCCCTCTTCTCTCACTGAGAAACCAGCATGATTACTGAGAACTCTTCTTCCCTTAAAAGATACAGATGTCTGGGTCTCATATAATTGGTCTCGGGGCCAGCCTGGGCATCAGGTTTCCTAAAGGCTCCCCAGGCGATACAGTCATGGCTGGGAAGCATGACCTAGACTGGAATTCCTCCACAATGAGCGTGTTCATCCTGGCCCTCTCTCCTGAGCTCCAGGTGGTCTACCAAAAAGCTCCCTAGACATCCCCTCAGGATATTCCTCAGGTATCTCATATTTACCATGTGAAATACCAAACATTATCCATACACCTCTCCCACCATAAAGTGTCTGTTTCACTGAGAAGCCTCACCTTTACTCAGTTTTCCAAGCCAGGGGCCGGTGATGCCTCCAGAATTGTATACACAGCACTTTGGTTTAGGGTGGGAGACTGGGAGCAAGCTATTTTGACTTGGTTTCTATGCTTATCTGGGGTGGTTGGGAACAGGATGCTTTTGAAGATTATGAGAAGCCAGATATTCCACTAGACTTTCCTTGCCACTGCTAGCTGAGACGTCACCTCCACCACCCCAACCCAACAAGGCACCAAGGCCAGTTGGCGCTACATCAGAGATCTCTCTTGAGCCCATTACTTTTTATCACCACCAATAAATGGTCTCTTCATCCGTCTCCCCGGGTTCAGCCTCCCTCTCTCACCTTCCCAAGTCCCAGTCCATACATGCCCCTCTCCACTTCCAGAACTGTCTTTCTAAACTGCTGGATAGACCCGTCACATCCCATTAGCAATGGGATCCAAACATCTGGGCAGCCACTGTGCATTGATTGTGAGCTTCTGGAAGACACCACACTGTTCTGTTTCCACGTCTGCATCTCACTCTTCTCTCTACCGAGGTACATTCTCACTGGGCTTTTACGGTGAGCTCCAAAGTCAGACCTCCTCTGACACTCACATGCCCACATACCCCTCCCTCCTTGGGCTGCTCTTGCCCCTGTCCATGCTTTCTCTCGGATGAAAATTCATCACTTATTCTCCGCACGCGCTTTCCTATCCTGACCGAGTTCTCTTGAAAGCAGAGATCACAACTTCCTGATTTCTAGATCTGCATCCTGGAGCCCAGGCTCTGGCACACCACAGGAGATGTGGTCATAAAGGCTTAGTGAATTGATACGAGAAAGTCCAAGGATTCAGAAGGATTCCGGGACGATTTGTATGTGACTGACATCAGTGACCGCAAATGCCGTGGGCAGATATGCGAGTAGACGCTCGTGGACGGACATGTCTGGAAAGCCTTGTCTCAGAAAAAGACAGGCTGTAAACTCCCACAGTGCCACTGGGAAACACCTGAAGACGCTTACACAGGTGTGATATTATTTCCCTGTGACAGGAGAGGTATTCACTCTGACAGCAATGGCTGACGAGTGAGCACATTCCAGAGCTGTGTACACTCAGTTGTCATCAGAACGGTCCCCAGATACCACCAACAAGGAAGTTTGTTCCTGCCCCTTTAAGGGAGGTTTTCCAGAATATTAAGAAGTAGGCTGACGTGTAGTTGATATTTACACAGAGCCTGATAAGTGATTTATACTCGAAATCTCCTTTCTAGAGCAAAGAACAAGTTTTTGCGTGTGTGCATGTGTGTGCATGTTTGGGTGTGTGTGTGGTTTTTTTATTGAGGTATAGTTGCTGTACCATATTATATAAGTTTCAGGTGTACAACATAGTGATTCACAATTTTTAAAGGTTATACTCCATTTACAAATATTATAAAATATTGGCTATATTTCCCGTGCCGTACAATAGATCCTTGCAGCTTATTTTATACCTAAATACTTTGTACCTCTTAATCCCCTACCCCTATCCTGCCCCTCCCCCCTTCCCTCTCCCCACTGAGAACCACTAGTTTGTTCTCTATATCTGAGTCTATTTCTGTTTTGTCATATTCACTAACTGTGTTTTCTTTTGCTATCTCCTGTGTGTTTGATCCCAGGTTGATGAGAAGGGTGATAATGAAATTCTCTGGAAAAGAGCTTGCTGCTCTTGCAGTCATTTCAACACATGGTGTTGAAACAAAGTACAAAAAACGTGTCATTTCCATGTGCTCTGCTACCTACATGAAATTCTAAACAAGTAGTACAGTGTGAGGCAAAGGGAATTTGTTTCTGGAATTGAGCGCCTAAGCCTCTCAGGCTTCTGAGTCATGCAAGCTTTGAGATGAACTCTTCACTGTGAGGCTCTCAAGAGGCTGCCGTTAGTGACATACATTCTTCCAGGGTGGAGCAGCTCTGACCACCCCCTGAAGAGTCCAGAAAATTCACCCTGAAGAAATCCATCTCAGGGCATCATATTCATACACTGACTATTCTTGCATCCTGAATGCTAGCCATTCCAAAACCATGAAATTCATGGTCTAAAGTAGGGTTTCCCAGCCTTGGCACTATGGACACTTGTGGCTGGACAAGTCTATGGGGCGGGGGCCTGTCCTGTGCACTGCAGGATGTTTAACGGCATCTCTGGCTTCTACCCACTAAATGCCATTAGCACAACACCTTCTCCAGTGTGACAACCAAAAATGTCTCTAGTCATTGCCAAATGTCTCCTGGGGGGCAAAATCACCTGCCCCCACCCCCACTGAGAACCACCAAAGGACAGCATCTGGCTGGGGAATCATCAAGGAGGCTGTTAGTAGAGACCCCAGGTGAGAGACTCAAGCATCCCCACCCATGGATCCAGCTGTGCAGCACAGCTCACCCAGCAATGATCAGCCCTCCTGCACCCTATGCACGTCCAAAGCTTTCCTAAGGCCAGTGTCACGCAGAGCCTCAGGGAAGATTTATCAACAATAGTTGCCCCTTCCAAAAGTCCATTCCGATACCATTAGTAGATGCAGGGATATAACTTAGCTGTTAAATGCAGGGACAAAAACCAAGATATTGCCTTTATTGCTTTCTCAATTTTTTTTTTCTTAATCACCCTAAGAGAAAATGATATCACTATGGCCTATGCTGGAACCAAAAAGCAGGAGAACCACTTGTTGCCATAGCAGCAGAGCCAAGGCGCATTTCCTGTAACCCTCTGAGTTCACAGTGCAGGCTCCCAGGGCTATCTGACTTGATTTTCTAATTGCTTTAATAGAGGAATCAGTACACTCATGCATTGCAATTCAAGAAATAAAACTTCATTTAAAAGTGATGATGAGCATTCGAATATGTGGCTCCTCCCCCTCGTACATTGCTGGTGGGAATGTAAATTAGTGTAGCCACTATGGAAAACAGTACGGAGGTTCCTTAAAAAACTAAAAATAGGGACTTCCCTGGTGGCGCAGTGGTTAAGAATCTGCCTGTCAATGCAGGGGACACGGGTTCGAGCCCTGGTCCGGGATGATCCCACATGCCGCGGAGCAACTAAGCCCATGTGCCACAACTACTGAGCCTGCTCTCTAGAGCCCACGAGCCACAACTACTGAGCCCACGTGCCACAACTACTGAAGCCCGCGCACCTAGAGCCTGTGCTCCGCAACAAGAGAAGCCACCGCAATGAAAAGCACCCGCACCGCAGCAAAGAGTAGCCCCCGCTCGCCACAACTAGAGAGAGCCCATGCACAGCAACGAGGACACAACACAGCCAAAAATTTTAAAAAACAAATAAATAATTTAAGAAAAAAAAAAAAAAAACTAAAAATAGAGTTACCATATGATCCGGCAATCCCACTCCTGGGTATATATCTGGAAAAAACAAAAATGCTAATTCGAAAAGATACACACACCCCAATGTTCATAGCAGCACTATTTACAATAGCCAAGACATGGAAGCAACCCAAGTGCCCATCAACAGATGACTGGATTAAGATGATGTGATATATATATATGAATATTACACAGCCATATAAAAGAATGAAATAATGCCTTTTGCAGCAATGTGGACAGGCCTAGAGAACACTATGCTTAGTGAAATGTTAGAGAAAGACAAATATTATAAGTTATCACCTATATGCGAAATCTGAAAAATAATGCAAATGAATGTCTATGCAAAACAGAAATAGACTCACAGACATAGAAAACAAACTTGTGGTTACCAATGGGGAGAGGGGAGGGGGAGGGAGAAATTAGAAGTATGGGATTAACAGGTACAAACTACTATACATAAAACAGGTAAGCAACAAGGATATACTGTATAGCACAAGGAATTATACCTATTATCTTGTAATAATCTATAATGGAATATAATCTGCAAAAATAACGAGTCACTGTGCTGTACATCTAAAACTAACACAATATTGTAAACCAATGACAGTTCAATAAAAAGATATGTGGTTCCTCTAGCTGAAAGGGGGCTCTTTCCAACAATCTGGCATTTGAATTCATTGGAGTATTTCCTACAGTAAGTTTCCATATGAAAGGGGGAGATCAGCTCAAGGGGAAGCACCAACTCTGGAGGCTCTTTGTAGATTTATGACTTCAATTCTGAATGAAGGCAGAATCTAGGAACCCAAGTAAATGTTCTGAAGAGCAAAATCCTGGCGACTCACAGCCCCACTAGTTTGTCCTCTCAGCTCAGCTTTCGCACTGTAGACCTCCTTCATCCTGTACAGGGGTCACCTCCCTGAGTCCCCAGGCTAAGACGATGCCGCTTCTCCCTGACCCCATAGCACCTGTTCAGAATCTGCCCCATTGGAGGGACATTCTTTAACATGCCTGAATTCACCGCTAGACTGGCAACTCCTCGAAGGCAGAGATGATATCTTCCCCGGCATTTAATAAAGGTTTAATAAATGTCTATTGAAATGAGGGGACTCTTTTGTTTGACACTTAAGAAAAGATGAAAATCAAAGGATAACAAAAGAAACTCATACAAGAATTCAGAAAAACAAGAAAAAGAACAATTATGAACCATACACCCCCCAACTCAGACTTCTGGCAGGAGATTTTGGTTAGTAGAGATGTAATCTGAAATTCTAAATTTTCCTTTGGCTGGGTTTAGAGTACCTACGCTATTCGTTCAGCCATCCATTCATTCAGGGAATATCAACTGAATGCCTACAATGTCCTAGGCATCCAGCAGGTGCGAATAATAATGTTTTATACTTACATAAGGTTTTATAGTGTATGTAACAGTTTCATCCACATAATCTAATCAAAGGAATATCCAGAAACTCCTTGAATGACTGTGTTTCCTAAGATCATACAAAGTGAGAGATCCACCTCTCCTGACTAAGGCTATGCTTAGTGTTCTTTCTATAGCTATTTACATTCAGAATAACACCTCTGAAGAATTTTATGCTTGTCTATAAGCAAATAAATAAAATTCCCAATCTTCAAACTTTCAACATTCAGTTCACACAAGAATCATGCTAGTTAATGAGAGTTTTACTCTAAGGAGATTTGTCACAGAAGCAGCAATTTGCACACAAGAATCTCTTGTCCCCTGGGCTTTGTCCTAAAGCAGGAAGCTCACTTAGTTATTAAGATAAATAGCAAAGGGAAGCTAAGAAGAAGCTAAATGAATTCTACATTTTTTCTTAGCCTTGCAAAGTTGTCAAAGCCAAGTTTTCCAAAACTACTCCTCACCACTATACTCTGAAAGGTTGACCTAGGGGCACCTTTACATGTGCGTTTATAAAAGCCCCTATCCAAAATAAGGTAATGCTAGTGTGGGTTTTGAGAATCCAGAAATAGTTAGATACACTTGGGTCACTCAGAACCTAGAAATGGGCAAGCTACAATTTCATTTGAGATGTATTAAATTTATTTGCTGCAATTTTATGAATATGTGGGATAGGCTAAGTATTTTTTTTTTTTTACAAAGTTTTAAGAGTGTTCTTAGATATTACCTTCCCCAGCATGCTAAAGATCTTGTGGCTTGTCCAGCTTCAGTATGCACCTGCCCTGGCTTCTGAGGGGAATTCAGTCTCACAAAAGTGGTTATTGAGCATCTGAGCACTTGAAAGTGGCATGGATCTGGTTATGGTGCTTGAGGATGGTGGATGGGAAAGGAAAAAGACACTAAGCAGTATTTCTGGATATTGAATATTTATTTCCAAGAAGTTCAAGTAAATTACTTGAGTTATCTCAAAATTACTTCTGGTTGTACCAACAGTATTCTTTTTACTCTTCCAAAACTGAGCCTCATATGAGTTACATGACATATCCCCAGCCCTCTGATGGTATGTTATTGCTCAGCAAGGCTCATAAAAGCCTGTCAATCCACATTTTTACTCTAGTATTTCCAAAAGAAGAGTAAGCAAAGTAGCAATGTAAAGCATATGTGTCAACTCTCATTTTTGATAATTGTTTCATTTTAATGTGCTTTAATTATATATTAATATCTTCCTGAGCCATCTCCTGTGATTTTGCACTTCAGGTGTGGTTCACTGTCTTTCCTTGGTTTTGTCTCATGCTGTCCCAGAATCTAGAAAAAAGGTCAGTCTCAGAGGTGAGCTCTTCCTTGAAGGTTCAAGAAATGAGTGGGCTTTCATGGAACCTTCCATGATGAACGTCCTTTTTTAATAAAAATCACACTTCTGAAATATAAGCTTTAAAATACTTTCCTTGAAGCATTCGGAGTACAGAAAAAGAGAAAGGATGCCTAATTTGCAGCCCCTGAATTAAAACTAAGGGGATCTTTTTTTAAAGGAAGTAACTGCCTGAATAAGAGGGATTTATTTTTCTTAAGGAGGCTTTCCAACAATCTGGCATTTGAATTCATTGGAGTATTTCCTACAGTAAGTTTCCATATGGGGCTGCACTGGCAAGAATCAAGAAGTGTGGTTTTCAGGTCTTGGAGCTGATTAGGTTTATGCTGTGCTCTGTTTACTGACTGTACAGCCGATCTAGTCCTGCCTGATTGTGAGTCACAGCTGCAAGTCCTGCTTACAAATTCTCAATTTCCACTTCCATGTGAAACAGATGGTTCAACTGGGGAACTTAAGAAGTCCTTTGTCCACACTGGGCACTTTAGATAGCATTTGGCATGGGAGGGACTTCATGACACAGGCCACATATTATGCAAAATATTTTTTATTCAGTACATACACCTCAATCCAGTTTGGCCTCATGATTGGAATTATTGCAGACTATGGACCAATATTGTACTACCTTGGAATAGGAGCTATCAATATTTGGTTTTATAACAAATCACAGTTTTTTCAAGCACAGCTTGGGGAGATGCCAGATCTTTATTGTAAACATGGAGACCAACACTTAATTTTTCATGAGTTTTCCTGAACTCTATTTCCTCATTATTCAATGGCCAGATTCTAATATATCTTCTTGACATTGGAGAAGAAACATATTCTCCAAGGCAGTGGAAGAAATTCCTATATTTACCAAATGGAAATTCCTCCATTTGCTTTCCAGGCCTCTTTTGAAAATAACCACAGGAAGAAATGGGATATACTCTTTCAGAATCCAAACTCTG
Source organism: Eubalaena glacialis (assembly GCF_028564815.1). Classification (NCBI taxonomy): domain Eukaryota; kingdom Metazoa; phylum Chordata; class Mammalia; order Artiodactyla; family Balaenidae; genus Eubalaena; species Eubalaena glacialis. Next base: position 9,324,367 of record NC_083736.1, read on the forward strand.
AAGTACTTTTGCAGATTCTGCAGAGTGAAGACAAAAGAAGAAATTGTGACCTTCCACCTGGAATAATGGTTAGGATGATATAAGCATGGCTAGACTCGCTGGTGACATCTTTGTCATTCTCCAAAGCATTATGAGAGGCAGAACAGTTAATGATACCAGTCCCTCCTACTTATGAAGTGACCATCTGAAACTGGAGCAGCCCGATGTTGCCATGGTTGTGTAAATGCAGCCAAGGACTTCATTAGCCCAGTAGCATTGGGACAAAAGTGAAATGTTACAGTTTTAAACTAAACATAGCAATGATATTAAACCTTGCAAACTGGGGGAAAAAAAAGAGCTTGTAGGTCCCTATGGTCAATAAATCAAGACTTGGCCAATTCATTATATTTTGATGTTCACATGGTAACTGACATTATTTTCCTCTTTTTCATCTACCTTCACTATCTGTGACTTCTCTCTGATTGTAATTTTCATCTCCTTTTCATGGTGAGTGATTTCAGGAGGCATCATATTATATTAAAATAAGAGGACAGGAGATTAGATCATTCCACTTCGGTTACTTGATATCTATGGCAGATCACTTAAAATCTTTGGATATATTTCTTCATTTCTAAGATGGGGATAATAAATATTTGCGCTGGGAGAATCAGATGGCATAATATATGTGAAAGTGTTTGAAAATTCTAGCTTGTTGCATAATCTGCAGATGATATAACCACCTAGATAGGTAACTCAAGAGACTCCACAGATAAATTATTAAAATTAACAGGTGGCTGCAATAATTTCAACATTCAATATGTAAAAACAAATCACATTTTGATAAACTTGCAGCCAGCAGTTATAAACTGTAATATTAAAAACTGTGCCATTTATAATTGCAAAATAATATATAATGTACTCAAGAAAAAAACTATCAGAATATGCAAGATCTTTATGTGGAAAATTATACATGTTAATTATTGAAAGCCACTAAAGAAGTCCAAAGTAAATGGAGAGAAATACCATATAAAGACAAAATATGAGTAAATATGTCAATTTTCCCCAAATTTTAAAATAGGTTTCAAGTAATTCGAAGCAGAATCCCAACTGACTATTTTTTTATGGAAGTTGATAAGAAAAGGCTCAAGAATGGCTGAGATTTTCTTTAAGGGAAAAAAAAACAGGTAGAGTGACCTGCCCTATCAAATGTCATTGAGAGAATGTGGCAAGGGTGACAGAATAGACAAAGAAAACTTTGAAACAGAACAGAATTCAGCTACAGACTCACATATTCACGGAATTTTGATATATGGCAGATGTGGTGTCTTGGAATACAGAATTTCAACTACCCTGTCAATATGACAAGAGGCAGGGGCTGGAGGTGGGGTAAGCCCATTGATGTCCCCTGGGACCCAGCCAAAGATGAACCTTCTTTGCATACCACAGAACATGAAAGCACTCCTTGAAAATGGGAACAACATAAAACCTTCATTACGAAAGACAATCTTGGTAATAATATGTTCAACATAATTCAGAAAAAAAGAATAATTATGATGTTCACGAATTAGTGAATCTATTCTATACAAAACTAGAAGAGGCATCTCACCTTGAAAAAATGAAATATGTAATCAGTATTCAATAGGCAATATGTTTTTACCTGTTCAGAGATTCCCCCAATATTATTTTTGTTGTTGTTATCCTTAAAAAGGGACTAGTACTACTTAGGAACACAGTGCTTAGCTCTGAGGCTCGATCAAACATATAGAATAAAACAGAGATTCAGTACTATCAGGTTAATGCCTCTATCCCCAGAGAGAAGCACAGCACACAGCAGTCACAGCCTGAACCCTGCCCATATCCCCTAGAACCACCACCTTGGAGATCTTCAAGAACTGAGACAGGTCTGAGATCTTACCCTACTTGCAAGCTAACAAGTCTTTCTGCCACAGTTTCACGGATGCTGGCAGAAGACATGAGACATGTGAGTCAGAGACTCACAGCGTGGAGATGTCATGGATAGTTTATTCCTCACAGCAATAGTAGTAGTCAGAGTATTGGCACTGGCCCCACTTCCTCTTCGCACCAAGTCCCACAAGGACTAAAGAGATTCAGCTGACACCTGCACACGTAATGGACTGCATTGCAGGAGAGGAACCCTGAGCTTAGGGAACATAAATTTTTATAATGGGCAGTAAGCCTGCCTGAACTTTGTCCCAGAAGGAGACATTATCTTTATTATGCTGGACCACAAACAGACCTACCCTTCACTCTAGAGGGAGACATGGCCTTCATCTCTCAAGTATGTTCACTATACAAATATTTTTGAAAAGAACTCCAAAACAAAGGTGTTTTGCCCCTACTCACAAGATGTATGAAATATGAGAGACACAAAGAGATTAGTCTTTCAACAGTGGTCACCTGCAGACAGTTTCCTACATTCAGACGGCTTCCTTTGTCTGCCTGGAGTGTGCTGGATCACTTGCACGGGCAGACTGGAAGTTCAGAGTGGCTAACGGCCCAGAAAAGATTACTGAGGACGGTATACATACCCCCTGCTTCATCAGGCCCCACTGGGACATTTCTGAGGTGTGTTCTATACAGTTTCTCAGCAGAATCGAGTTCCAAGTTCCCACAATAGTGATCAGTTCATTAACATATTATTTATTGGCTTTTCCCCTTTCCCTGTATCACTTCCCTACTCCCTCACTGTGCTCCTGGCATCATCTCCCAAATAAACTACCTGCACTCAATTCCTGGTCTCACTGTCTGGTTTTGGAAAACCCATACCAAGACAAATAGAGCAAAGAGATAAACGCATGCTGAATTTTCAGTGTCCATAAGTGACATCTTTACTTTGTGATGTGTAGACTTTACACATCTCAGTATGAAAACAAATTCTTTCCCCTAATAGGATGGTCCCTGATTCACAGCATTACTATGATGACTCAAATCTTGATTCTCCTGAGGTCCCAGTTGTAGTAAAGCAAGATAATCCTAAGCTTGATGCAGTCCAACCTTCTGCAATAGATTTACTGAAGACTTTGGCAAGGCTGCAGGCCAGAGAATGAGCTCATCCTTCAGAAAAATGCCTCTGCCTCTTGCCACTCTGGTATTTTGAAATGTGGCAGGGCAGGGATAAGGAATTGGCTTGGCACAAGAGAGTGTATCTAAAACCCAATGTGTGTAAACATACAAATTGCTTGTGGATTCCTAGAGCTGGGCAGTAATTCCTGACTCATCACATCTGCCCTAGGGCTCCTCCATATGGCACACTACGGCTAAAAGTATATTTTGGAGTTGTACCAAATAAATTGTGTATCTTTTGGCAAGCTACTACACCTCTCTAGTATTTGCTTTCTTCATTTATTAAATGGTGGTGATAACATCTACATCTCACGATTTTACTGTGAGAATTATATGTGATAATATATATAAAGCTCATACTACAGGTATCCATTTCTTTCATTCAGCAAGTATTTATTGAATGTTGTTTATGTGCTAAGCATTGTTCTAAGAGGCTGGGATACATTGGCAAACAAAGTAGACAAAGATTCCTGTCCTGGTGGAGCTTATATTCTAGCAAAGAGAGATAGACAATAAGTAAGAAATATAATACACAATTATTTAGAATATTACATGGTGGTAAATGCTAGGGAAAAATTAAAAGTTCAGCAGGGCATGGAGAGGGTGTGGAGAAAAGGGAACCGTCCTACACTGTTGGTGGGAATGTAAATTGGTACAACCACTATGGAGAACAGTATGGTGGTTCCATTAAAAACTAAAAATAGAACTACCATATGATCCAGCAATCCCACTCCTGGGCACATGTCCAGAGAAAACTCTAATTCAAAAACAGGGACTTCCCTGGTGGCACAGTAGTTAAGAATCTGCCTGCCAATGCAGGGGACACAGGTTCGATCCCTGGTCTGGGAAGATCCCACATGCCGCGGAGCGACTAAGCCCCATGTGCCACAACTACTGAGCCTGCGCACTAGAGCCCGAGAGCCACAACTACTGAGCCCCTGTGCCACAACTACTGAAGCCCGCGTGCCTAGAGCCCGTGCTCCACAAGAGAAGCCACCGCAATGGGAAGCCCGTGCACCACAACAAAGAGTAGCCCCCGCTCGACACAACTAAAGAAAGCCCACGCACAGCAACGAAGACCCGACGCAACCAAAAATAAATTAATTAATTAAAAATTTAAAAAAAGGATACATGTGCCTCAATGTTCATAGCAGCACTATTTACAATAGCCAAGACATGGAAGCAACCTAAATGTCCATCGACAGAAGAATGGATAAAGAAGATGTGGTGTATGTATGTGTGTGTGCATGTGTGTGTGTATATATATATTTAGATATTCATATTTCTATATACACACACACAGTGAAATACTACTCAGCCATAAAAAAGAAGGAAATAATGCCATTTACAGCAGCATGGATGGACCTAGAGATTATCATACTAAGTGAAGTAAGTCAGAAAGAGAAAGACAAATATCATGTGATATCACTTCCATGTGGAATCTAAAAAATGACACAAATGAACTTATTTACAAAACAGAAACAGACTCACAGACATAGAAAACAAACTTATGGTTACCAAAGGGGAAAGGGGGGGAGGGATGAATTAGGAGTTTGGGATTAGCAAATATAAACTACTATATATAAAATAGATAAATAACAAGGTCCTACTGTAGAGCACAGGGAACTATATCCAATATCTTGTAATAACCTATAATGAAAAAGAACATGAAAAAGAAAAAATATATATATGCATGTATAACTGAATCACTTCGCTGTACACCTGAAACTAACACAACAGTATAAATCAACTATACTTCAATTTTAAAAAAGTACAGTAGGATAGGGAATCATCAGGAGGGAAGAAGTAGGGTGGAACAGTTTGCAGTATCAGATAAGGTGGTCAGGGTTCTCAATGAGAGGTTGAGATTAGAGAAAATAGCAGGAGGAGAGGAGGAAGTTAGAACATTGATATTTGGGGAAAGAGTGCTCTAGGCAGAGGCATAAATATACTTTAATGTACATTAAATATCTTCCATTAGCCATATTTATAAGTGGCTCTTTAATTAAAGTAAGCAGTACTGACAATAACAATAAAAGGAACACGGTAAACATTTATTTATTACTCATTGTGTGCCAAGCACTATTTATGCTTCTAACATATTAACTGAATTGGTTCTCACTGCAACTCTTTGATATAGCGACTATCTTTGAGAGAGGTACTGTACTATTTTGAGATAATAAAACTGAGGCAGAGAGAAATTAGTAAATTGTTCAAGGTCACAGCACGTAACTGGTCTGGGGAGGAATCAAACAAAGTATTCTGACTCAACTATTGAGCACTCAACCGCTACCCCATACTGCCTTTCTTTAATGAATAGTTAAAGGGGTGCTGGACAGGCTTCCTGGGGTAGGAATTGGGGGTGTGGAGAGAAGTCCAGATGGCAAAGAGGTATGAGGGGTGTTTTGGGGGTAATGGAAATGTTTTGTTATCTTTTTGTGATGGCTGTTTCACAACCATCATCGAAGCTTATCAAAATGTACTCCTGAAACAGACGCAGTTTATTATACATAAATTATTTCTCAATGAAATTGATTTAAAAATTAGTTTTGCATATCTTGAAACCACCAATTCCATTCACCCCAGTTACCCTACAGAGCATTTCTCTTTATTTAACCATGTTTCTAATGCGTGGGCTGAGTGATTTATGTATTTTCTCTTAACTCCCTTATATTTCCTTGAGGTAAAACTTGTATAGACTATTAAATTTGAGTTTCTCCACAGTAGCCAATGAATCTGACTGACCAAAAAAATGTATAACAGTTTCTCTTTGTTTACTGCTTGTGGTAGGCAGAATTCTAAAATGGCCTGCAAGAGTCCCACCACCTGGTAAATATACCCTGTATAACTCCCTCCCCTTGAGTGTGGGTAGGACCTGGGAATATGATGGGGAATACAAGGTAACCCTTGATTAAGTTACCTTATATGGCAAAGATGATGTTACTCCCATGATTACATGATATTATATAAGACTCCATAGTAGCAGATGAGAAATTCTGTCCCTTGCTGGTCTTGAAGAAGTGAGCTGCCATGTTAGCCAAGGGCCTGTGAGAAGGCCATGTGATGAGGGACTTCTGGGGGCTTCTAGGAGCTGCGAGCAGTCCCTGGCTGACAGCCAGCAAGAGGGACCTTAGCTCTGCAATGACAAGGAACTAGATTCTTCCAACATGAGTATGGAAGAGGATTCAGAACGCAGGATGATACCTTCTTTGAAGCCTTATATGATCCTAAGTAGAGGATCCAGTTAGGTGTATGTGGACTCCTGACCCACAGAAACTATGAAATTATCAATGGGTGATATTTTAAGCCACTGCATTTGTGGTACTTTGTTACCCAGCCATAGAAACGGGACACACTACTCCTTAAAAAGATTCACTCATTCATTTAACATTGATTGAGCCCCTGCTGTGTGTCCTGCCCCAGAACAGCTCTCTCAGGCTGGAAATTTCCACCATTCTTCGCTTGCTTTAACCTACTAGTTATATTTAAGTGCATCCTTCTGTGTTCCTTGTGCAGCTTATCATGGGGGTTAGAGCACCGTCCTTGGAGCCAAACTGCCTGGGTTCAAATCTCAGTTCGGCTCACTAGCTGTGTGACCTTAGGTAAATTATTACCTTTTGTACCTCAGCTTCCTTGTAAAAGTTTCTGCTCCATTCAAATGGGCCACATGAGTCAGAGTAGGTTGGGGCAACAGATTAACCATGGAACCTCAGTGGCTTAATACAATGAAAGCATATTTTTCACTCATGCTAGGTGTTCAACTTGGGGTTTCCGGGGGCTCTGCTTCTCATAGTTACTCATGGACTCCAACTGATGGCAGGTCTTCCAAATTGCGATGCGACCATCTTAGCATATGGCCTAGAGAGAGCTGGAGGGTCATTTACCACCTTGGGCACGAGGTAACACACGTTACTTCCGCTCACAGCCCGTGCTTTAAGACCAGCCACCTGGCCCCACCTAACTCCAGTTGGTCAGGAAGAGACTTGAACACAGAAGAAGCCCGCCATGTGGAAATCTTCCCAGGTAGAGAGAAGAGACAGTATAGAGGCTCTGAGGAAGGAAGGAATGACATAGTCAAGGAGGAGTAAGAAGCCCACTGTGACAGCTGTGTGGTGACTCAAGCTGAGAAACACGGGAGACCCAGGGGGCAGGGAGGGCTGAGATCACACAGGGTCTCACCATGATTCACAGGGCAGCAGCTCATTCTTCAGAAACAAATCTCCAACTCTGAGAGTTTTTGTTGACTGTCTTATCTAAAATAGCACCCCCCTTTCTCCAGTCACCCCCCATGCCTTAGCCTGCTTTAATTGCCTTCATTGCACTTACATGTAATTATATCATGTATTTCTTACTGCTTGCCTACAGTCTCCCCCTACTAGACAGTAAAATAAGGGCAGAGATTCCTGCCTTGTTCACTCTGTTCCCAACATTTAGTACAGTACTTGCACCTAATAGACTTAAAAAATGCTCCCTGAATGACTAAATGAACGAATGAATGAATGAATGTGTAGTTTGATTTTGCTTCTACACGCCAAATGTGATGAGTTCAGTTAAGGAACACAGTGTCTGCCTCAAAGGCCATTCCAAGATAATTTTTCCATTCAGACCCTGTAGGAGTCAATTATTGGGGAAAATGCTAGTTCCTCATTAGAGCTGACGGCAGGAAACACATCTGCAACCTACTTCTGAAAACCACAGCGCTTCCAGCCCAGATAAAGGAACAGGCCTGCACAGGAGTGAGTGTCACTTGGCTCTTTCAGTGGTAGCCAATCATACCGAGTAGGGAGGGTTTCTGAGGACATGAGCAGTTCTGGAAGCCACATCCATCCTCAGGCAGGCCCGCCCTCAACAAAATGTAGATCCAACTCCCTTGAGTATTTGGAAATCCAAACTTTCTTCCCTTAGAGTCTTTCAAACAGAGTTGCCCGAATAAAGCCAGGCTGCCTACAATCAGCTTAGTTTAAATTAACTTTCCTAGAGTAACATGTATGTATTTTTTGTCATTAAATATCTTTCAGAATAATTTCTGATTATGTACTTTATTTTTCAAGTAAGTTTTATTTTTATCTTTTTTATTGAGACATACAACACTATGTATTAGTTTCAGGTACACATCATAATGTTTCAATATTTGTACGTATTGCCAAATGATCACCATGATAAGTCTAGTTAACATCCATCACCACACGGAGTTACACATTTTTTTTCTTGTGGTGAGAACTTCTAAACTCTACTCTCTTGGCAACTTTCAAATATGTAATACAGTATTATTAACTGTAGTCACCATACTTACATGACATCCTCAAATATCATGTATGGGCCAGGCAATCAACAAATTATTTACATTTGCTCTCATGATAATATTGACTATAGGTATTACCATCACCATGTTATAGATAAGGAAACAGATCAAGAGAGGTAAAGCCATTTGCCCCAAGTTCATCCAATCACTAAGGAGAGAAGAAGAATTTGAACATGTATGTTCAGGTTAGTGCTCATCCTGTATTCTATGACTAGAGGTAATAAACTGTGTTACGGCATCCAGATTGAATCTTCCTGCCCTTAAATCACTCACTTTGTTATAAATACTTGTTTAAATATCTGTATTTCACCCAGCAATTCCACTTCTAGGTATCTCTATGATAAATGAAAATGTATGTCCTCCCAAATATTGGTACATAAATGTTCACAGCAGCATTATTCACAACAGCCAAAAAAACAGAAACAATCCAAACGTCCATCAACTAGTTACTGGATAAACAAAATGTGGCACATTCATACAATAGAATTCTACTCAGCAATAAAAAGGAATGAAGTACTGATACATGCTACAACATAATAAACCTCAAAACTTATGGGAAGTGGGAGAAGCCAGACAAAACATATCAGGTGATGCATGATTCCATTTATACAAAATGTCTAGAACAGACAAATCTTTAGAGACAAAGTAGATTAGTGGTTGCCAGGGGCTGGGACGAGGAAAGGGGAGAGACAGGTAATGAGCATGGGGGGATGTTACTGGTGTGACAGCAATGTTCCACGATTGAATTATAGTGATAGCTGCACAATTCTGTAAATTTACTAAAAATAATTGAATTGTAAATTTACAAGTGAATTTTACAGTATAGATGTTATACCCTAATAAAGCTGTTTTTAAAAAGAGTGAGAGAGAGAGAGAGAATATGTCTGTGTTGCCTCTTAGACTATTAACTATGAATGCAGCAGGCATCTGTATTTTTCACTTCTATACCCCAAGTGCCTAGCACGTTTGCTGGGCACAGAGAGGAAACTCAAAGAAGCTTCGCTTACTGAATGACTAAATGAATGAGGTGTTGGTGATGACAGATGTGCCTCACTGAATTTTCTTCCCCAGATCTCTCCAAGGTACAGATTTCTTCGTAACCATCACAGCCAGGCTTTGGAAACATATCTCAGGGATGATGAAACAAACAAATTTTCTTGCGTGCAGGACAGCTCAGCAGAATGTTATCAAGGAAACCACATTCCTATCTTGGAGGCTAAGGATGGAGCTGAAAGATGTGACTGGAGTTTAGACTTCCTGCAGGCAGAAAATCTTCCCTGCTGCAGGCTCTAGTGGCCGAGAACCAGGGGCCAATGTCAAGGAGAAAAAGATCAGACCTGACGAGAAACTGGTCAGATAGGATGCCCTGCAGACTGCCCACATCCCAGAGCTAAGAGGAAGGCTGGAGGAGGGACAATAGCATCTCTGGAAGTAAAAATATTTTCTTTTACCCAGTTGCCAACTTGCAGGGAAGGAAGTTAAAGCAAAGCTGCTTTCCCAATTTAGGGCAAGGATATTTTCCATATCTTTGTAGAAATATTTTATTTATGAGACACAAAACGAACCAGGGGCAAACAGAAAGCAACAGTATGGCCTTTTAGCACATGGTGGGCTGCACATTTCCTTCTTGCACTTTTTAAAACACTTTAAAAAAAAGAAAGTCCAACTTGTAAAATCACACACATCTAATTCACTCTGAGACTTAAGGCCAAGAGATGTGACCTGAGCTGAGTCACAGCTGAGTCAAAGGGAACTGCCTCATCTCTGCTCCACCCATAGCAGTGTCCTCTCCATAAAAAAATATCAAACTGTGTTTGTCCCAGAGTAAGATTAAACCTTGACATGATGTGGGAAAATGACCTTTTGCTTTATTTGTATGGTGTATAATGGCGTCCTTGTGTTTCCTCCTTCCCAACCCTCTGAAAACACTTTCCGACCTTACTTTAGCCCTGGTCAAGGAACAACACAATAAGAATATAGCGATTTTGTCCTTTTAATGACTCAATCAAGAAAGAAAACATTACCACCATGCTGTGTTTTAAAATTCACTCCAAACTGATTCATTGAATTTTTATGAGATTTAGGATGGCCTTCTGATCTCCCAAATCTTAGAAAGCAACCATTTCTTCCCGCAAATCAACCACAACAGCTGTGCCAGGATGGGATTCAAATTTACAGTTTTGTGTGGCAAAGACTCCACATTACATTTTCTCCCGACTTTCTAACTAAAATCCTATGGTGACACAACAGAAGATAAAACACACAACACCAGCAAGTGTTGGACTCAGGCCGGCGCCTTGCTGAACTTGCATAGGTAATTCTACTAGCTGCATGGTTGATTGAAATGGTTTTTTTAAGGTAGTGGTGAGGCCCTTGGAAGGATGTGGGAACATGCTTCCCTCTCTCCCCTCCTGTCTGCTCAACGGTTGAGAAATTCATGTTCTGTCCCAGCCTGAAATCTGGGCAGATGTGTCTCTTGTCAGTGGCATGGGTAGATTTCTCTCTTCCTGAGAGATTTCTTTCTTCTCTCTTCAGAGAAGGTTCAGTTGAGATGGTGACAGAAGGTGAATGGAGCACTAACCAGTTGAAGCAGGGGGGACACTCCCAGCAGGACGAGTGGCATGTCTGATGGCCTTTGATGCACTTCAGGGAGTTCAGTGTTTTCAGTGGGTCCTTAATTCTTCAGCCCCCAAGATCAGCATAGAATCAGAAGTTTTGCAACTGAAAGATTCTCTGAAGGAATATACTTTTGGAACAAATGGTCAACTTCAACTAATGAATAATAGAAGAGGATAGGGATTCAACCCTTTTTAAAAATCATCTACTCATGTTGCTACACATATATCCAGCCTGGCACTTCTAACTGCTGCATCGTGTTTCCTATTGTGTGTCTATGACATTTAACTTACCCGTTCCCCCAGTGATAAACATTGATTGCCTGCAACTCCCCACTGCCACGAAATGCTGTGATGAACATCTCTTGTGTTGCCCTTCATGGACCTGTGTAAGAATTTCTCTGGCATATATATACTCAGGAGCAGAAGTGCTGAGTCATAGGGTAAGGTACGTGAATTTGACAAAGGATTACAAGATTGGCTTCCAGAATGGCTGCACCAGGCTATACCCTGACAGTGCCCGAGAGTCCCAGATCCCCACGTCCTCACCAACACTTGGCATTTTTCAGCTTTCTAACTTTTGCCAATATGTTGAATTTAAAATGATGTTTCATTGTTGTTTTAATTTGCATTTCTCTAACAACAAATGAGCTTGAGGATCTCGTCATATACTTAATAATAATAATCTCCCTTCCCTTCCCTTCCCTTCCCTTCCCTTCCCTTCCTTTCCCTTTTCTCCACCTCCCCCTCCCTCTCCCTCTCCCTGTCTCTTCTTGTTTGTTTGTTTGTTTGTTTGTTTCTTCCTCCAGGAACTGACAACTCATATCCTTGCCTGATTCTTCTGTTGGTCTTCCTGATCCTAGCATTGCTGCTGAAACCCAAGTTGAGGCAGAGCAATTCTAGAGACCGTTAGCCACCTGGGAGTTAGCATAGGGGAGTGCGGGGCAATACAGCAGAATGATAAGGACATGGACTTTGTAGCCAGACTGCTGCCCTGCTTCAATCCTACTTCTACTCCTTATAGGTGACTGACCCTGGGCAACTTACCTAACCCCACAGTGCCTCAGTTTTCCTATGTGTAACCTAACTCATAGGGTTCTTGTGAAGATCAAATGCATGTGTACACATAAAATGTTTAAACCAGTGCCTGGCACGTAGGAACTATATACAAATGTTAGCTATTATTATTAAACTACTGCCTACCTCCTACTTAGCCATGATCTGTACCCCTAAAAAATATATGCTTGCACCAGCAGGCAGTAGAAACAAAGGAGAGAGAAAACACCTCTCAGCCCAGGATCAGAGTTCTCTATTCGTACTCGCATGTGTAAATCCTGCCATGGTCTTGGGCTCTGGACCTGGCTTCTCCTACCTGGCTAGCCTGTTTAAAGAACCTTCCCAGAAATCTACCAATACTGCCACTTCCCACCCTGCCTGTGATGTGTCCCCATAATGCTACCACAGTAGCAGTAGCAGTCATCTTAGACCATGAAGTGCCTTTAAAGAGAAAGACAGGTGCTGGGAAGACAGAGGAGGGAGACTGCAGGAACATGGGGCCCAGGTAAATGTAAATCCACCATCTCAGCCTCCTTTAAATAATAAAAAAAAGAACCTCCTATCTTTATGAGCTATTGTTATCTTGAGTTTTTTTGATATATTCAGCTAAATCTCGTATTCGTTTATCCACTGTTTAAATGTAAAATTAATTCCACCTTGAGATATAAAAAGCATTCCCTCTTTGTGGCCAAAGACAGTGGGAGTTCACAGTGGAGCTTTCACCCAAAGAGGCATATTTACAAAGTTATGGTTTTACCTCCAGATAAGCATGAATTATTTACTTTTCTTTATTTTGAAAGAAATCACTGTGCATTCAATTCAAATATTTCTTGTTGAGCTTTTTTTGTTTAGCATTTTAAGACCATGTGATTAATTTTACTGACGTCTAAAGCACATAGACATGAAAACTGAAACTAAATCACAGATGAACAAGGAATACACATAACAATATATTAAAAGGCAAAGAGACAGATGTCCTAACACCCAAACAATTATTCATGAACTATAATTAGAGGGGAAAAGGCACAGGATGTTCGTACCTGTTTATAAAAATTAACACATCTCACCCAAATCCTCCTTCTTTTCCTTGTCTCCAGTAATTGTCAAGCAACTACAACTGCAAAGCTAAAGAATTTGCCAATCCTTTCTTTCATAAGTTTACTCCTCTCTGTATACACTGTTCATTTTCTTCAATACTTCATCAGAAGACCTACCTTTAGATAAATTGCTTCTTTTTATTTAACCACAACGGACCTCACATACAAAGCAAAGCTAACATTTATGAACAATTTACCTTCCACTTTTTTCCACCAAATTAAGCAACTGGCCCCAAAGGAGTGCTTCATTCTGTAGATGCTAAAAAGAGGCATGGCAGGTGAGCTGGTTTTCCCACCTTCACCCTGTCTGTTCGTGGCAAAGTCAAAAATGCCTTCCAAGCCTAGAACAATCGTCCAGTTCCACCACTTTCATCGCTCACCTGCCATCTTCTCTCAGCTTTCTCAATCCTATTTGCCGATTCACCACGCAGTACTCTCTATTACTCACTGATCCTTCTAACAACCCAAGCCACTACATATTTTATAAAGTCAGGCAGTCTTATTGTTTCCCCCCTTTCCGCAGAACTTGGCTCTCTTCCTATTTATCTCTTTAAATAGAAGAATAATGACACCCAGTTACTGAGCCAGTTGTTACTCTGTTTACATGGGCTTTGCATTCAAATCTAATTTTGCCCTCTCAATACTTCTACGAGGTAAGAACCACAGGAGTTAAGGAAACTTAAGCCCATAGAAGTTAACTTGCTAAAGTTCTCAAGACATTCCCACTTTATGCTCCAACCTTCCTCTGTCCAATAGAAATACGATGCAAGCGACATACGTAATTTTAAATGTTTCAGTAGCCAGATTTAAAAAGTAAAAATAGACAGGTGAAATTGATTATAACGATATATTTTATCTAACCCAAATATCCCAAATAGTATCATTTCAACATGCGATCAATGTAAAAATAATTATTAAGATATTTCACATTGTTAGAGCATATCTCAATTTGGACAATAAATTTTCATTAGAAATACTTGATGTGGATTTAGATTTCATAAAATATACAGTTGAAAGAGTCGACTCACATACCCAAGTTGTACCAAACATATTTAAAAGTTTTACGAACACTGAACATAGCATCAATTTTTTTTTAGTAAAGTTTGAATTTAACTTCATTATAATTACATAAAAGTAAAATCAGTTTGTCAGTCGCACTATCCACATATCAATTGCTCAGCAGCCACAGGGGGTCAGTGGCTGCCATGTTGGACAGCACAGCTCTAATCTAGGAATATGTGCTTACAGACAACTCAGCTATATGCTCCCATCTGAGCTCATGCAGTAACTATGTCTCCTCTCCCTCCAAAGGAAAACCTCATCACTGCCCACCCTCCAAGGCTCAGTGCAGATCCTCCTCCTACACGGAGACTTTCCCGATCCACTCAAAAGGAATCCAAAAATCCACTCCTCCTCCGAACTTGCAGAGCACGTTCTCTGGGCCTCCTGAATGGCAACCATCATATTTCTCTCTGCATAATAGATGTTTCCTTTTATTCCTGTCTCTTTTACTATCATCTATGGTCTAACTCAAAACTGTGTAAAAAACAGCCCCTCAAAAATATTTTTTGCCTGAATCACCCAAAATGATTTGTGGAGGAAGTATTAAAAAGAAACAAGTCTAAACCTTTGAAATGAACATATTTATCCTCACAAACAAAACCAGAAGAAGAAGAAAATGATTTCAGCAAAAAATTATAATCTCTTTGGTGTCCTTACATAAGTTGAGAAAGAATATGGATAAAAGGAATATTAGTGTACCTCATTTTTTGTAAGCTTTAGAACAGACACATTGGTCTTGAAAACCAAGGGGCATTTTAGACGTACATATTTATATATGTTTCTTACAGTAAAGCAGAATAAATATCCAACCTTCCACGGAAAACTTCTAGGAATGCTGGATAACATATTTAAAATCTGTTAAAGACATACATGAGTAGACAAGAAAATAAGAAACACCTAGGTCTCAAAATAACCAGAGAGGACATTGTAGCTCTACAGCTACTGTTTGCCTGGAAGGCATTTGTTGAACCTGGTGAACCTAAATTCTAGTGTTCCTGGCCTCACTGATTCAGGGGATGAAATGCAAATTCCAGGGTCTGCCCAAGGTGGCAATTTGAATAGGACATTCCTTCCCCTAAAGCTGGAACTCCAACAGTATATATTCTTGTGGCAAGGGGAAACACCCTTCTCTCCAATCATAAAGCAGGAGAACTTCCTACCTCAAACCTGGCCAGTGGAAACAGCTCCAGTGTACATCATCAGGAGAATGGGTACACTGTGGTATACATGTAGAAGGAAGTGTGACAGAGCAACAAGAAACAATAGACTACAGATGAATGCAACACCGTGGATGAACTCACAAATATAATGATAAGCAAGAGAACCAGACACAAAAGGATACATACAGTATGATTCCACTTAAATAAAGTACAAAAATGGGGAAAGTT
Source organism: Eubalaena glacialis (assembly GCF_028564815.1). Taxonomy (NCBI): domain Eukaryota; kingdom Metazoa; phylum Chordata; class Mammalia; order Artiodactyla; family Balaenidae; genus Eubalaena; species Eubalaena glacialis. Next base: position 9,339,950 of record NC_083736.1, read on the forward strand.
AAACAGTGGTGATAGAGGTTAGAATATAAGTTATCCTTGGAGGGGGTGGGCTAGAGACCATGATTAGTTATCAACTTTTAGCAGCATTGTATTTTGAAGCTTGAGGGCATGATGTCTGCTTGTAGTATTTACTCATAGATGTGTGTGTATTTATATACATAATATATATTAATAATAAATATATACCATTTATGTTTTAAATGTATTTATATATTTATATATAATTATATATTATATACATTTAGTTATATATAATTATATATTTTAGTTATATATAATTACACATTACATATATTTAGTTATATAAAATTATATATATTTAGTTATAAATAATTATATATATATTTAATTTACTCTTATATCCTCTCCATAGAATGCTGATATAGCCTCCTAACCAGTCTTTTGCAGACTTCTAGCAATTCTAGTCCACTAAAACACAGCCCGAAACTCTGAGTGAGTGACCTCTTTACACCCCAGGAGCTAGGGTCCAAGGGTGGCAGGATGTAAAGTATGAGGTCTGCACACCAGTTGCACACAGAGCATACACACAGAGAAGGGAACGATGGCGGAACAAAAGGCTCTCTGGTGTGATCCTCAGCAGTCATCTGCCCATTTGCTCTCAGTGGAAATCAGTTCTCGGAAGCCAGTGGAACACCACCTGTGCATCAAAAGAGAGAGGAGAGAGAGATGGGTGCATCTCTCCTAATCAATGGGCTTCTGTTTCACAGAGGAGCCAGCGCCTGTGTTGTAGAAACAGGAGAAAGCAGCCCCAGATCCAGGATGCCTTCTCTGATGTGATGACTAGGACATTAGTGCAGAAGGAAGGGTGTGCCTGACTGGAGGTATATAGCTCACACTGTAGATCAATCTGGGTGTGCAGCTACCTGGCTAGCTCAGCTAAGCAAATACTACAAGCGAGCATCATGCCCTCAAATTTCAAAATACAATGCTGCTGAAGGTTGATAAATAAATGATGGAGCTAAACCAATTTCCAGCTGTGTATTTCCCAGATACTTTCAAAATCCCAGCTTCCCAAGAGCTTTCATAGTTCATTTCCTCATAGGTATTTTTGTGATTTCATCAGAAATGACTGGCTGATAGGTTCCCTTGTGAAAGTGCCCCATTTGGACAAGTTAAATGAGTAAACCTGGTTAAAAAAATATATTCACCAAGGTACAATTTCCAAGAGCCCAAGCATTCTTGGCTACTTGCAAGTATTATTGGAAGGCGCTCAAAACAAACACTCCATTTGCCTGATCTTCAGCAAAGAAAATATCAGCCTGTGTGAGCTAATGTGGATGTTATTTTAGAATTAGCTTCACTGCCATTTCAGGGTAGCTAATACAATTGTCCTCACCTCAAAGTCTTTTGAACAGAGATTTAGAAGGTGGGCAAGCTGCAAAGATTGTGACTTTGAGTGTGGTTCTAGAAAAACTCACATATGAGTAGATTTGGCCTGGTCACGTAGAAAACTTTCCTTAACCTACTAGGTATTGGGACCATGGAGGAAGTTGAAATATTGGTAGGAACAGCAAGGGCTGGCTTCATGGGTGTGCAACCCGGGCAGTCACCAGGGCTTTGCACTGCAAAGGGCCCCACAATTCGTTTACTACTCTGCTGCTGCCATCTTGAAATTCCTAATAAGTCTTGAACAAGGGGCTCAGCATTTTTATTTTCCACTGGGCCTCCCAAATTATGTGACAATCCTGGAAACAGCAGTGCGGCTTTACTTCCACCCCCTTCCTAGACATCTTTCTTTCTTGTCATTTGCATATACAATATTCTCTATTCACACTAAATTAAAAATTTACTTTTAAGCGGTTGGGTCTCTTTGAAGGGTATGTCTCACCAGAAGGATGAAAAAGAGGATCAAAGAACAGTAATGTGAAAAGATAACATCAGTGGGAATGGAAACTGGTTTGGGACATATGGGAATTCTCTGTACAATTTTTGCAACTTTTCTATAAATCTAAACTTATTCCAAAATGAAAACACCAGCTCATCATAAATTTACAAAGTAAAATAAGTAGTTTTAAAAAGACAATTGTAAAATCATAAAAAAATAAAAATAAAAAGCAAGCCTCTCATACCTGAAAATTAAAATAAAAAAGAAAGAACAACATTCTTCTAAAAAATTACTGGAGTGGGAGCGCTTTCCAAGGACTCAGTCTTGAGAACACAACAGTAGTTGGGACCATCTGGATGGTTACATGTGACTGAACCCCGTTAAGGCCTCTCTATAAACTTGGAGATCGGGGCTGGCCTGTTTGGAGATCTACTTGTCTCATGGCTGCTCAAGACAAGCCTCCGAGGAAGTCATATCACTTCTGCACATCTGACTTGGTGAGGACTCCATCGTGAGGTTCCCATCAGCTACGAGGAGGGCTGACAAATGCAGCTTGGTGGTTGCAAAGAATCAGAATGAATTAGAATGGCTACCATAGGGGCTTCCCTGGTGGCGCAGTGGTTGAGAATCTGCCTGCCAATGCAGGCGACACGGGTTCGAGCCCTGGTCTGGGAAGATCCCACATGCCGTGGAGCAACTAGGCCTGTGAGCCACAACTACTGAGCCTGCGCGTCTGGAGCCCGTGCTCCGCAACAAGAGAGGCCGCGATAGTGAGAGGCCCGCGCACCGCGATGAAGAGTGGCCCCCACTTGCCGCAACTAGAGAAAGCCCTCGCGCAGAAACGAAGACCCAACACAGCCAAAAATAAATTAATTAATTAATTAATTAATTTAAAAAAAAAAAGAATGTTAACAACAACAAAAAAAAGGAATGGCTACCATAACCGGCTAGAGGTAATGAACCAAAAAGATCATGTCTGAAGTACAAGGAACGGTTGAGTTTCCTGTAGAGCTACATAATTTTAAAATGTGGATCTCTTTCAGAGAGGGTATTATCAGATCCCAGTGACCTTGAAGGCGTCCTCAAGGATCCCCCACAGACTGAGTGCCTCCATCATTGGGCAGACAGCCGTGTGGCTGACAGGGTCTTGGGGCTCCGGCCAGGGGTCAGGCCTGTGCCTCTGAGGTGGGAGAGCTGAGTTCAGGACATTGGTCCACCAGAGACCTCCCGGCTCCACGAAATATCAAATGGCAAAAGCTCTCCCAGAGATCTCAATCTCAACGCTAAGACCCAGCTCCACTCAACGACCAGCAAATTCCAGTGCTGGACACCCTATGCCAAACAACTAGCAAGACAGGAACACAACCCCACCCCTTAGCAGAGAGGCTGCCTAAAATCATAATGAGGTCACAGACACCCCAAAACACACCACCGGAGGCAGTCCTGCCCAGCAGAAAGACAAGATCCAGCCTCATCCACCAGAACACAGACACAAGTCCCCTCCACCAGGAAGCCTACACAACCCACTGAACCAAACGTAGCCACTGGGGACAGACACCAAAAACAACAGGAACTACGAACCTGCAGCCTGTGGAAAGGGGACCCCAAACACAGTAAGCGAAGCAAAATGAGAAGACAGAGGAACACACAGTAGATGAAGGAGCAAGGTAAAAACCCACGAGACCAAACAAATGAAGAGGAAATAGGCAGTCTACCTGAAAAAGAATTCAGAGTAATGATAGTAAAGATGATCCAAAACCTTGGAAATAGAATGGAGAAAATACAAGAAACGTTTAACAAGGACCTAGAAGAACTAAAGAACAAACAAACAATGATGAACAACACAATAAATGAAATTAAAAATTCTCTACAAGGAATCAATAGCAGAATAACTGAGGCAGAAGAACGGATAAGTGACCTGGAAGATAAAATAGTGGAAATAGCTACCACAGAGCAAAATAAAGCAAAAAGAATGAAAACAAATGAGGACAGTCTCAGAGACCTCTGGGACAACATTAAATGCACCAACATTCGAATTATAGGGGTCCCAGAAGAAGAAGAGAAAAAGAAAGGGTGTGAGAAAATATTTGAAGAGATTATAGTTGAAAACTTCCCTAATATGGGAAAGGAAATAGTCAATCAAGTCCAGGAAGTGCAGAGAGTCCCATACAGGATAAATCCAAGGAGAAACATGCCAAGACACATTAATCAAACTATCAGAAATTAAATACAAAGAAAAAATATAAAAAGCAGCAAGGGAAAAGCAACAAATAACATACAACGGAATCCCCATAAGGTTAACAGCTGATCTTTCAGCAGAAACTCTGCAAGCCAGAAGGGTGTGGCAGGACATATTTGAGGTGATGAAAGGGAAAAACCTACAACCAAGATTACTCTACACAGCAAGGATCTCATTCAGATTCGACGGAGAAATTAAAACCTTTACAGATAAGCAAAAGCTAAGAGAATTCAGCACCACCAAACCAGCTTTACAACAAATGCTAAAGGAACTTCTCTAGGCAAGAAACACAAGAGAAGGAAAAGACCTACAATAACAAACCCAAAACAATTAAGAAAATGGTAATAGGAACATACATATCAATAACTACCTTAAATGTAAATGGATTAAATGCTCCAACCAAAAGACACAGACTGGCTGAATGGATACAAAAACAAGACCCATATATATGCTGTCTACGCGAGACCCACTTCAGACCTAGGGACACATACAGACTGAAAGTGAGGGGATGGAAAAAGATATTCCATGCAAATGGACATCAAAAGAAAGCTGGAGTAGCAATTCTCATATCAGACAAAATTGACTTTAAAATTAAGACTATTACAAGAGACAAAGAAGGACACCACATAATGATCAAGGGATCAATCCAAGAAGAAGATATAACAATTGTAAATATTTATGCACCCAACATAGGAGCACCTCAATACATAAGGCAAATGCTAACAGCCATAAAAGGGGAAATCGACAGTAACACAATCATAGTAGGGGACTTTAACACCCCACTTTCACCAATGGACAGATCATCCAAAATGAAAATAAATAAGGAAACACAAGCTTAGAAATGATACATTAAACAGGATGGATTCAATTGATATTTATAGGACATTCCATCCAAAAACAACAGAATACACTTTCTTCTCAAGTGCTCATGGAACATTCTCCAGGACAGATCATATCTTGGGTCACAAATCAAGCCTTGGTAAATTCAAGAAAATTGAAATCGTATCAAGTATCTTTTCCGACCACAACGCTATGAGACTAGATATCAATTACAGGAAAAAATCTGTTAAAAATACAAACACATGGAAGCTAAACAGTACACTACTAAATAACCAAGAGATCACTGAAGAAATCAAAGAGGAAATCAAAAACTACCTAGAAACAAATGACAATGAAAACACGATGACCCAAAACCTATGGGATGCAGCAAAAGCAGTTCTAAGAGGGAAGTTTATAGCAATACAATCCTACCTCAAGAAACAAGAAACATCTGAAATAAACAACCTAACCTTACATCTAAAGCAATTAGAGAAAGAAGAACCAAAAAACTCCAAAGTTAGCAGAAGGAAAGAAATCATAAAGATCAGATTCATTGGAGCTCTATTTACAATAGCCAGGACATGGAAGCAACCTAAGTGTCCATCGACAGATGAATGGATAAAGAAGATGTGGCACATATATACAATGGAATATTACTCAGCCATAAAAAGAAATGAAATTGAGTTATTTGTAGTGAGGTGGATGGACCTAGAGACTGTCATACAGAGTGAAGTAAGTCAGAAAGAGAAAAACAAATACTGTATGCTAACACATGTATATGCAATCTAAAAAAAAAAAATGTTTGTGAAGAACCTAGGGGCAGGACAGGAATAAAGACGCAGACGTAGAGAATGGACTTGAGGACATGGGGAGGGGGAAGGGTAAGCTGGGACGAAGTGAGAGAGTGGCATGGACATATATACACTACCAAATGTCAAATAGATAGCTAGTGGGAAGCAGCCACATAGCACAGGGAGATCAGCTCGGTGCTTTGTGACCACTTAGAGGGGTGGGATAGGGATGGTGGGAGGGAGACATGGGGATATATGTATATGTATAGCTGATTCACTTTGTTGTACAGCAGAAACTAACACACCATTGTAAAGCAATTATACTCCAATAAAGATGTTTAAAAAAAAGCATAATGGAAAAGATTATGAAAAAGAATATATATATATGTATAACTGAAGTCACTTTGCTGTACAGCAGAAATTAACATTGTAAATCAACTACACCTCAATAAAATATTTTTAAAATGCTAAAAAAAAAAGATGTTAAAAAAATTACTGTATCAAAGAAAAATTTTTAATGGAAATTATAAACTTGACAATATAATGCTAATGTTATTTTTAGAACTGTTAAAAGATTTAATTTAAATGTTTAGATATAGCAAAACTATGTTTAAATATCAATAGTTTATTAAACTAGCAACAATAACAAAAATGAAAATCCCTTTTGCAATTGCCACAAAAACTATAAAAGAGCTATGACTCAATTTTGTAAGAAATTTGCATTGACAATTTACATGTGTGTGAATGGACAATAAAATTTCATGAAAAGGTACTAAAGAAGACCTGACTAAATGAAGAACCATACACTATTTCTGGATGGAAAGATTTAATTTTGTAAAAACTCAGTCTTCCCCAAATTAATACATAAAAATAAATTCTCTAAGTAACTGGGGGAAAAAAGAACACAGAGAAAACTCTCTCTACCCCCTTAAGGGGTGGGGGTGAAGGAAAGGATCCTCGGGGGAAGGGCAAGGTCACAGTCTAACCCCTGAGCCCAGGGACACAGAGCCTCCCTAAGACTGGAGCTGAACTAGGTCAACGGCGGTCTAATACACTTAGAAGCACATTCAGCTGAGTGCTTCTTGTGTGAGCGTGCTCTAAGAGAGGTGTTACACGGTTTGCAGTAGGAGGAATATTCCCTGTCCTTGTCTCCAAGAAGTGTGCACTTGAGCAGGAGAGAGAATTTGACCATGGCTACAGAGGTAAGGCAAAGGGAGAGGGCAGAGCTGAGATGGCAACCTCAGGCCAAGGTGAGCAGGAGAAGAACTTTTTCTTTTCTAAGCATGGGAAAGGAAAGAGGACACGGAAGCAAAAGTTTAGGGCAAGGGGCACATGGCAACAATAAGAGCTCCTGTGAACTGAGGGCTTGCTACTTACCAAGTGTGCTGTTCAGTGTCTTAGAAGCATTTTTCTCATTCATTCAGTACAATAACTCTAATAAATTAGCCACCTTTATGATCTTTATTTTACAAATTTATTTTACAAATGAGGCAATTGAAGCTTGGAGCAGTGAAGCAATGTTCCCAGGCTCAAAGAGCTAGTAAAGGCCAGATGCACAGCTTGAAGCTACTCATTCTTTTAACAATCAATGATTTTTTGAGCTCCAATCATGGCCTGGGCATTGTTCTGGGGACCAGAGGTAGAGGAGTGAATAAAACACAATCCAGAACAGGTCTTTGCTGTCTTGGGATGTACATTTAAAGAGGAGGTCAAACATAGAGAATAGAAAAGCAACAAATATATCAGAGTTTCTCAACCTTGGCACTACCTTGGCACTATTGACATTGGGGCCAGATAAATCTTCACTGGGAGCTGTTCTATGCATTGTAGGATGTTTAGCAGCATCCCTGGCCTCTGTTCCCCAGGTGTGGTAGCACCCTACCCCCACTCCCAAGTAATGACAACCCAAAACATCTCCAGACACAGCCAAATGTACCTGTGGGCAAAATTGGTCCAGGTTGAGAACCACTGAAATAAACGAACTTAATAATTTCAGATTGTGATAAGAGACAAATGAAATAAAATTGGATTGTGGATGGAGAGTGATGGGGAGGCACCACTTTAGACTGAAGGATTACAGAAGGTAACTCCAGGGAATAGAGGCCGAGAAGCAGACATCAACAAGTCGCGGGGAGAGCTCTAGGCAGTGGAGAGTTCCAGAGAACCAGAGAGTTCCAGGTGCAAAGGTTGTAAGGTTGTAAGGAGCTTAGTATGCTAAAAGAATGTAAAGAAAGCAGAGTGGCTGAAGTGTAATGACATAGGATGGGTGGGCAGGGATCAGATCATACAGCGACTTGTGGTTTATGTTTTAAAAAGATAACTTAGTTGCTCTGTGGAGAGCAGTTTGGATGGCAGGAGAAGAAGAGGGAATTGGTTATCTTGGAGAGAGATGATGGGGGCTGGAATAAGGCTTCAGTGGAGGAAATGGGCAGATACTGGACATATCTGGCACTGGGGCTGTAGAGCTGAGAGGCCTGGCCTATAGACTGGGTGTGAACAACAAATTCCCTTCCCTTCTGGGTGTCTGCCAAGGTGGGCCCCATTTTCCATATTCCTGGAAATCTACTCCTGCTTCCAACTAGGGCAGACTGGCTGCATTTCTGTTTGCTTGGACTCAGTCTCTGGTTCTTCATCCCTTTCTGTACCTTCATCTTCCACTAGGTTGCCCCTGGACCCATGCCTAGGTCAGCTCCATGTCCAGGGGCCTCATCTTCCCTTAGCGTCCCTGCCTTTCCCTCACATCCACTTTCCCTCTAAACACTGCCAGAATTCTAACTCTCTTGGGAGCTAAAGCTGAACACTCTGTTTCTATGAATACAGAAATGCACGAACTATCTCCATTACGAATTCCAGAGAAGGGCCTAGGGGGTTTCTCAAAGTCATCTTATGAGCTAAAGACACAGGAGATGTAGGGGGTCAGAAATGCAATAAAGAGGAATGACTTTCAGCTTAATGGTACAACATAGCAGCCAAGGAGTGATATTTAAAGTGATTTTTCTCTGCATATGCTTGTAGTGGGTTGAATTATATTCCTCCAAAAGATATGTTCAAGTCCTAACCCCCAGTACCTGTGAATGGGAACTTGTTTGGAAATAGGGTCTTTGTAGATGTAATTAGTTAAGATAATCACATTGGATTAGGGTGGGCCCTAAATCCAGTGACTGGTATCCTTATAAAAAGAGGAGAGGACACACACAGACACAGACACACACAGGGAAGAAGGCCATGTGACAATGAAGACAGAGATTGGAGTGATGCAGCTACAAGCCAAGGAACACCAAGGAAGCTGGGCACCACCAGAAGCGAGGAAGAGGCAAAGAAGGATTCTCCTCTAGAGCCTTCAGTGGGAATGTGGCTCTGCCGACACCTTGATTTTGGTCTTCTACCTCCAAAACCGAGAAGAATGAATTTCTGTTGTTTTAAACCACCCTGGTTGTGGTCATTTGTTTTGGCAGCCTTAGGAAACAAATACAACACTCCAAATGCTCATTTGGACAATTTGGGCTAAAAGGTACATTTTATCTACATGTGAATTTTCTGCTGAAAAGCTGTAACACAGAGTATTTGAAAGATGAAGATCAATATGATGGAGAATTCCAGCATTTGACCTGAGTTCGGTTGGTATTTTACACACGTGACCTGATTAAACTGCCTTCATGATACTCCCTTTAGCTGTACAACTGCTCCACTAGACACAGGCTCCTGGGGTCCAGGGCTCTCCTGCTGGGTTCTTTGTACAATGAAGTTCAACGCATACCCTCAGGGCCCTGAAACTGCAGTAGTGTGGGTGAAGGTGCCTCAGTAAAGGTTGACCAAGACTTTGCACATTCTGATTACTCTTTCCACAAGCCATTAAGCTTGATATAGGCCCGCATGACTCCAAAAAGACCTGGGCAAAGTCTTCTAAAATTGTCACCCTCGCACCATACTCGAGTCAGCCTTGGCAAAATGCCAAGGAGTACGCCCTGGTTTCATCCCCAAGTCCATCTACAGCCTTGCCTATTGGTGCTCCTTTGGATCTGCATACCTCCTTCCCTAGATCAGGTAAGTGTTTCTTATTTACATCTACTTCCATTCCCATCCAAAGGGAATTTAAATGGAGATATAAATCTCCCCAAATTATAAATGACCCAAGGCATTGTAGCTCCAATGACAGAATACTAGGCAGTAAGAGAAATGTTTTGGATGGTAGCACTTCTCTGTCGTGCTTTCAATTCATAGGCAGGGGACTAGCTGCCCCTTTTCTTAGTCATACAGAAGGATAAAGACATGAAAATCAAAGGAACAAATTAAAAGTATAAAAGCAGCAAACAGATGGCAATTTAAAACATTGTAAAGCATGATACAAAAGCTCTCATTGTAACACATTCACTCCCAGTTATCATTTACCTCAATGCTTCTCCTGCCCTCACACTCTCTGTTCTTCTAGAGTCAAAATTTTAAATATATAAAAATTTCCTGGAATACATCTGCAATGTAAGAACTTTAGAAACACAAGTAAGCACAAAATCCTGGGGTAAGAATGTAGGCGTTTATGTGTGTGCACACAGATGAAAAGGTAATCAGCCTATAAGCCCAGTTTTATAATTCGTCTTTCATTCAAAAATGTATACGAACATCATCCATGGCACTGAATATTCTACAGCACCATCTTCAATGGTTAAACAGTGTTCCATAATAGTGGTATATGATAATTTAAACAAACCACTATTGTAGACTGTTTCCATTCTCCCTTGGCCCTTATTTTAAAAAAAAAATAAGCTGTGATAACAAGCTTATTAAAAAATAAGCAGTGATAACACATGCTTGAAGCTAAATTTTGGCACACATCTAGGATTATTTCCACAGAATAAATTTCTGGATCTGAAACTGAAGTCTCAGGAATTAACATTTTTAAGACTTTTGATTCCTACTGCAGAATTGCCCCCCTTCACACACTGAAAGACTGCATGCATTTGCAACTCCAGCAGCATAACTGAGTGCTTCTTTCCCTACCCAATCACCAACATTATGTATTATACATTTTTTATCTTTTTCAAATTTACCCACTGAAAAATGGTGACAAGTCATTTGAATGTTATGTGAATTAAAAATGCATATATATAGCTTTTTCAAAATAAAGAATCATAGATCTAATTGTAAAAGGCAAAACTTAAAAGCTTCTAAAAGAATAGAAGAATAGAAGCTTCTAGAATATCTTTCTGACTTTGGAATAGGCAAACAATTCCTAGGACAGAAAATCTGATAAATTTGACTTCATCAAATTAAAAAAAAAAAAACAACCAACTTTTGCTCATGAATAGACACCATTGCTGAAGTGAAAAGGACACGTCACAGACTAGGAAAAACATTTACAAAACATATATCTAACAAAAGACTTGTATTCAGATACATGTTTTAAAAGCTCCTGCAAGTAAATAATGAAAAGAAACAATCCAATAATGAGTGTAAAAAATATATAAACAGGAAACTCTCAAAATAAAATACTCAAATGGTCAATAAATATATGAAAAGGCATTAAACAAGGAAATTAATAGTAAAACCATAGTGAGATTCAAGAGGTCCTAGACAGTGCTACAAGACAAGCAAAAGAAACATGTTGGAAACAAAGAAGAAAGACTAAGTTTATTCCCAGAAAACATAATCATGTATTAACTACATAGGAAGAAAATCTAGAAATCTACCCCAAAAAGCTACTAGAACTATAAGTGGATTTAGCAAAATCTCAGGATGCAAGGTCAATATACAAAAACAGCTGTATTTCTATTTGCTAAATGAAGAATTGGAAAATGAAATTAGGAAAACGATATCGCTTAGAATTTAATCAAAATTTTATCCAAAATGCACAAAGCACTCAGGGATAAATGTAACAAAATATATGCACAACCTAAAAACTCAAAATTTAAAAATATTGCTGAGAAAAGAAATAAGGCATAAATAAATTGTTTAGTTCAATGCAATCCCAATCAAAATTCTAGCATCAGTTCTTGCAGAAATTGACAAACTTACTATAAAATTTTATAGAAATGCAAAGAGCCAAGATTAACTAGTACATTTGAACAGAACAAAGTTAGAGGGCTTATATTACCTGATTTAAAGATTTACTATAAAGCTACAGTAATCAAGATAGGGTGGTACTGTATAAAGAAAGATATACAGAACAAAAGATCAGTATAGAGAATCCTCAAACACAAACACACATAATGCAGTCAAATGATTTTCAACAAACTGTCAAAAACTAATTCAATGGTCAAGAATAGAATTTCAATAGATGATGCTGGAAAAATGTTTTTTAAAAAATGAAACTGGCCCACTTCATGCTATATATCTATATATCTATACATATATATATATAGATATATAGAACACAGACCTAAATGTAAATGTTAAAACTATAAAACATTTTAAAGAAAATACAGAAGAAAATCTGCAATCTTGTGGTAGGCAGATTTCTTAGGATACAAAAAGCAACGAGCATACATGAAAATATTAAAAATTGGATTCCATCAAAATTAAATACCCCTGCTCCTTGAAAGATATTATCAAGAAATAAAAAGGCAAGATACAGACTAGGAGAAAATATCCACAATACTTATATCTGACAAACAACTTGCTCCCAGAATATACAAAGAGTTCTCACAACTTAAAAATAAGATGACAAACTATCCAATTTTTAAAAATTGGCAAAAACTTTACAAAAGAATATATATGAATGACTGATAAGCACATGATAAGATATTTATCTTCATTAGTCATCAGGGAAATGCAAATTAAACCACAATGAGGGTATCACTATAAGCCTACTAGAATTGAAACATATTGTATGATTACAATATTGAACAACAAATGTTGGCAAGAATGCAGTACAGCTGGAACTCTCATACCTTGCTGATGGGAGTGTAAAATGTGACAGCCCTTTAGAGAACTGTATGGTAACTTCTTACAAAATTAAACATACACTAACCATATGACATGGTCATTTTACTTCTTGATATTTACTTAAGAGAAATGAAAACATGTGTCCCCCCACCCCAAAACTGTACACAGTGTTTAAAGTAGCTATATTCATAATTGCCAAAAACTGGAAACAACTCAAATGTTCATCAACAGATGCATAGGTATAACATATTATGATACGTTCATATAATGGAATATAACTCAATAATAAAAAGAAACTACCAATATACACAAGAATATGCATGAATCTCAAAAACATGCTGAGCAAAAGAAGCTAGGTTAAAAAGTGCACATACCATATGATTCAATTGTAAGAAATTTTAGAACAAGCAAAATTAATCTATAGGGTCAGAAAGTAGATCAGTGATTGCCTGGTATGAGGGGAGAAGGCACTGACTGGGAAGGGCCATGAAGGGACTATGTGGTGATGGAAATATTTGATATCTTGATTGGTGGGGTGGTTACATGGAGATATATATATCATTAAAGTTGATTTTAAAAAAACATAATGAGATACAATTACATACTCCTCAGTATGACTAAAGTTACAAAGACCGACAAGATCAAGTGTTGACAAGGATATGAAGCAACTGGAACTCTTGTACCTTGATGGAAAACTTTTTTGGCAGTTGAAGTTAAATAAACAGCTTTTCTATGAGCTAGCAATACTACTCTTAGCTTTATACCCAAGAGAAATTATTACATATGTCCACAAAAAGATATGTACAAGAATGTGTGTAAAAGCTTTATTTGCAACAGCCAAACACTGGAAACTACCCAAATATCCATTGACAGGAGAAGAGATAAATCATTGTATGCTCATACAATGGGAAACTACTCAGCAATAAAGGAACAAACTAACGATGCCCACAACAACATGGACAAACTCAAAAAACACATGTTAAATGAAAGACACATAAGAGTACATACAAAAAAAAAAAAAGAGTACATACGGTATGATTTCATTTACATACATTGCCAAAACAGGCAACGCTAATCTATTTGGATATAAATCAGAATGGTGATTGCCTCTGGGCAGGGGAACTAACTGGAAGAGAACAGAAGGAAACTTTCTGGGGTGATGGAGATGTTTTATATTTCAATCTGGGCAATGGGTGTGTATGTTTCTCAGAATTCATCAAGCTGTATACTCGAACACTGGTGTATTTTACTGCTATAAATTATACCTTGGCAAAGTACAAAAAAACCAAAAATAAAATCCGAAGCTAGGAAGATTTGGGGGGGTGGAGAATTCTTCAGAACTTCTGTTCACTTGTACGTATTTTCTCATTTTCTTAGAGATTCCAAAGATGCTACTTATCAAGAATATCCTTCACAAACAACAAATTCCTCTTAGGGCAAAGTGACACACAGCTCTAGTCCTCTGAGGTCCCAAAGAAACAAAAACAGGAGCCTGCTGAGATGTGGAAGCCCCAAATCTTTGAACTCACAAAAGAAGGAATTCTAAGTTGGGAACCCAAACATTTTCTGTTTCCTAGCAAAAACCCTCATGTATGCAAAAGCTTCAAGCAGGCAACAAGGCTATTGAAACAACGATCTGGTCGTCACGATATCTTAAAAGGCTTTCAGAATCAACTTCAGTGCCCACTTTAAACAAATGCAGCTTTCTCCCAGAGTTACTCATAACAACCCGCGCACTCTGCGGTCACAGTTAATCTGACTCGCAGGGTCCTGAGCTTGAGGGCCATGTGTGTCGGAAGAGTCCTCATATGCCTTTGGACAGGCAGAGCTTGTGCGTGACTGGACCATCAGCAAAGGCCTCCCCAAACAAGGGCAACGCCACAGTCCAGCTCCTTGCACCACAGCTCCAAAGATCCAGCCAAAGAGATTTACTCCTGGAGACACCTCGTTGCACACTCATTTCAGACGGTAGCAGCCCTCAGATCAACAGATGTAATCTACAAATTCTCAAACTTAGAAGAACTCTATTCAGGGCCAGCTTCATGGGAGTAAAACCTGTACACAGGGCTCCATGCTCAGAAGGGCTCTGAACATGGGTGAATGCTCAGCTGTTGCCATCTTGAGATTCTAATAATTTTTTCAAAAGCAGCCTTGCATTTTTATTTTGTACTTGGCCCACTGCAATTTAACTCCAAAATGGATCACAGACCTAAACGTAAGAGCTAAAACTAGAATTCTTAGAAGAAAACAAAGGAGTAAATTTTCATAACCTTGGATTAGGCAAAGCCTTCTTAGATATGACACCAGAAGCACAAGGAACAAAAGAAAAAATAGATAAAATGAACTTCAACAAAATTTAAAACTCTTGTTCTCAAAAGACATCAAGAAAATGAAAAGATAACCCAAAGAATGGGATAAAAATATTTGTACATCATATATCTGATAAAGAATTTGTGTCCAAAATATAAAGAATTCTTGCAATGCTATAATAAAAAGACAAATAACCCAATTTCAAAATGTGGAAAGGATATAATAGACATTTGTCTAAAGAAGATATACAAATGGTCAATAAGCATGTGTAAAGGTTCTCAGTATCATTAGCCATCAGGTAAACACAAATCAAAACCACAATGAGCTACCACATCACCCCTACTAGGAGCGCTGTAATCAAAAAGACAGGTAATAACAAGTGTTGGCAAGAAGGTAGGCAAATTGGAACCCTCATACACTGCTAGTGGGAATGTAAAATGATGCAGTCACTTTGGAAAATGGTTTGGTAGTTCCTCAAAATGTTAAACATAGAGTTATCATATGATTCAGCAATACCACTCCTAGGTATCTATCCAAGAGAAGTGAAAACATATATCCACACAAAAACTTGTACATGAATGTCCATAGCAGCATTATTCATAATAGCTGAAAAGTGAAAACAACACAAATGTCCATCAACTGATAAATGGATAAGTAAATTGTGGTATACCTAACAGAATATTATTTGGCAATAAAAAGAATAAAGTACTAATGCATGGTACTACGTGGATGAACCTTGAAAACATTATGCTAAATGAAAGCATCCAAAACCAAAAAAATCATGTACTGTATGATTCCACTGATACAAAATGTCCAGAATAAACAAGTCCATAGAGACAGAAGTAGATTAGTAGTTGCCCAGGACTAGAGGTAGAGGTGGCGGAAATGGGGAGTGACAGCTAATGGGTATGGGGTTTCTTTTGGTGTGATAAAAATGTTCTCATGATTGTGGTAAAGGTTGCATAATTCTGTGAATATACTGAAAACCACTTAACTGTACACTTTAAATGGGTGAATTTTATGGTGTGTGAATTAAGTCTCAATAAAGCTGTTTTTTTTAAGTAATGTTTAAGTAGTCATTACAGTTTTAGCACATTAGCTGCTTTTTTCCCTCCAGCCTTTTTTAGTTGAATGAACCAAGATACCCAGAAAGAACACAGCAATACATACACTCTAACCCCAGCCCAAATTCCCCTGGGCCACTAAAGGAACAGGCATGAGTTATGTGAACCACTTGGATGGCACGGGATTCCCATGACGCTGTCTCCTGCATCTTTGCCCTCAGCTGTAGTTCCCTTAGCCACCAAAAGCTCACCACTGTCCTTTCTAACACAGGGTTAGCAAGTCTAAGGGAGAGGACAAGCAAAACTTTTTTTTATTTTTTGATTTGCTTTATTCAAACGACTCAAAATTCAGCTGCTTCTTTAGGCCATGATAGTATTAACAACCAAAATCTTTTAGAAAAATCATCCGAAGTATGTGCAACGAATCAGAGGTTAATTGCATCTGGTCTTTAAAAATACAAACTACGAGGATGGGCTCCGGAGGGTTATTATTTACAGAGGATTTTTTCCTCTATTATTTTTGTGAGTATACCGACTGGAGGCTTTCAGAAGAGGGGCTAGTGTAGAATGCTAGAGAACTCCTTCCCCAGGATCCTCCGTGACTGTATTACTCAATTATTCCATTCCCATGAGCTTCTCTTAGGGACAGTAGTTACTTCCTTCTCACACACATGCACATCCACACACAAGCGTATCAGGCCTTAAAAACCCAAGACCATTATGATGAGTTGGAGGAAGGTCGCAAAAGCTGAAGAAGGAAAGGACAGGGGACTGTGGGAAGTAGCAGCAATGATGAAAGTGTTGTGATGGAAACAGTCTAAGTGGCGAGGTTGCAGTGAGTAGAGTAGAAACTAATTAGGCAGCAGAGCGGGGATCCCACGCTGAAAGGATAAGCCGAGTGCACCAGAAGTCAGTAACGGCGGGCATTTTCGTGGTGGGGGTCCCTGCAGAAAGAATGTATCCAAGTACAATTGTCAGAGAAAATACAAGACACCTAGTTCAATTTGTATTTCAGGTAAAGAACACATATTTTTATAGTATAAATATATCCCCAATATTGCACAGGATAGATTTATACTAAAAAATTATTTGTTGTTTTCTGAAATTCAAATGTGTTTGCTAAATCTGGCAATTCTAATTGCAAGGGAAGAAAGCCTCAGCTCAGGCAATGCCAGGTAAGTGTGAGTGGGGAGAGGAGATTCTGAATATAGCCACAGCACTCTTCCCTTAGCACAGGACAGACGAGACACAAATACCAAATTAACTCACTAAACAATAAAGAATAAAAGAGTTGTGTCACTGGGACTTCCCTGGTGGCACAGTGGTTAAGAATCCGCCTGCCAATGCAGGGGACACGGGTTCGAGCCTTGGTCCAGGAAGATCCCACATGCCGCGGAGCAACTAAGCCCGTGCGCCACAACTACTGAGCCTGCGCTCTACAGCCCGTGAGCCACAACTGCTGAGCCCGCGTGCCTAGAGCCTGTGCTCCGCAACAAGAGAAACCACCACAATGAGGAGCCCACGCACCGCAACGAAGAGTAGCCCCGGCTCGCCGCAACTAGAGAAAGCCCGCGTGCAGCAACGAAGACCCAATGCAGCCAAAAAATAAATAAATAATAAATAAATAAATTTATTTTAAAAAAAAGAAAGAAAGTTTGAGTTGTGGCACTAAATCTGACAAATTCACACGAAGCTCATAGAGTTCCACCTCTTGGGACATTCTCCCCAGTATAACAGGTGAAAAACCTGGAAGCCAGAGTTCCAGGAGGTCAGTGTTTTAAGCCAGTGGTTCTCAACTGAGGGCAATTTTGACAAGGTCTGGGGGACATCTGTCACACGACGGGGGAAGGGGTGATGGTAGAGGCCAGCAATGCTGCTAAAATGTCTAGAGTTCACAGGACAGCCCCCTGCAATGAAGTATGATCCAGCCCCAAATATCAATAGTTCTTGGGGTTGAGAAACCCTACTCCTAACTAAAGAGAGTCAGAAGAACCTAAATCAGGAAGAGAGGAGCTGCAGTAGAAGGCATTACCAACAGCTTGGGTACCCGCAGCAGTGGGGTTGAAAGATGAGACTCGGGCTGACCCCACAGTACCTGCAGAGCCAACATCTCTGTTCACGTGTAAGACCCCTGGAGGTGCCTAACGAGTTGGGGGAATGTGCAGAGAGCTGATGGGGGGGGGTGTCCTGAGATGCTGACCTCTCAACACTCGTCCTTCTGTTGGAGCCACCCTCTCATGCCCAGATTGTTCTAGTTCACTTGGCAACAACCGAGCAATGCCCACCCACTCTCCGGCCCTGGGGTGCAGACTTGATGCAGGTCTGGACTCTCATGGACCCTGTGGCAGATGCCCTCAGGGCTGTGCTCACACCCCCTCCAACCTCTTCCCCAGTGTTGTGCTGAGTAGCTCTGGAATGTTGTTATTCCAAACAGCCAGCCTTGTGTCTCCTAGTTGGAGGACCACACTCGAGTTTCCGCAGCCATCTTTGCCTGCACACGCGGAGAGCACAAAGTGCCTGGAAATTATATTCCCTCCCCACAGGGCTGGGGGGCACAACCCTGAGGGGACAGCAGTGCTGAGTGGGACCTGCACTGTCCCCAGTGCTCCTCTGTGGCATTGAGCTAAAGTTACTCTCTGGACTTTACGGAACCTTGAACCCTTGTGGAGACTCCTTCCATTCTTTATCCCACTTCCCTTACTGTTTTTTCCTGAGAGTATTTCCTGATCAATCCCTTTCACATTAATCCTAGTTTCAGAGTCCAGACGTGGGGAACACACCAAAGGCAGAACTCATCCACTGTCCTCAACAGCTCTGAGGGATGGACATGAGACCAAAACAGGCTGTGGCTGACATTGGCCATCACCTTACCAACAACCATCTGCACACACTCCCTCCTGCCCTGCCCAGAGAACCTGCAATGTGTTCAGGTCGAAGGCCAAAAACCATTGATATCAGGGAAAACTGTCCCTTCCCTTAGCCTCAGAGGCTGAGTCATGACTGCTCCAAGCTACTCACGGTAACCCCATCATTCCATGCCACTGGCTGATCTCAGATGGACATATGACCCACTTTTGGCCAATGAGATATAAAGAGAAGTCTCCAGACATTTTAGAGAGCAGGGATCTACTCCCCAAAATAAGAGTGTTGTAGAAAGAAGGACCTCTTTACTACGCTTCCTTCCTCCCTATGACTCTGACATGCAGAAGTGATGCTTGCAGCAGCAACAATCATCTGCAACTATGAGCGTAAACTCAAAAGATTCACAATACACTGCCCAGCTCCTGATTTAACTAAGTTACCGAATCAACCCAAGAGCACCCTACCTTCAGACTTCTAGATCTGTGAAATAATCAAATATTTTCTGTTTGCTTAAACCACTGCTGATTGCTTGCCAGTGAGAGTCTTCCCATGAAATTGGTCAAGAAACTGGATGCCATAATACAGAGGGTTCCACTTTCTTTGGGGCCATGAGCCATAAGGATGGATGTTTCTGTTGGCCAGTGATCATCTTCCATGATTACAGGGAGAAAGACATCTGTAGTAGGAGAAAACAAACCCTCAGGGAAGGAAAAAGAACTGAGACACTGCACCTACAATAAAGTTAAATCTTATAGTGACACCGGCTCCAACTCCCTTATCTGTAAACTGGGAAAAATAATCCCTACAATGCAGAACTGCTATGAGAATAATTTGAACTAATAATTATAAAATACCTAGTTCCACTTCCTTTAAATTTAAAAACCTTGGATAATGAGGTATTCCAGCCTTATCTGCAAAGAAGCTTAATGCTGTTATTTGATAGTGTTTGAGTTGCATCCTAGAAGTCAGGTGTGCCTGAGCTTGAAAACTGGCTTCCCTTGAAAGAGACTTGGGCACCTGATCCAACTTTGCCTTGGTTTGTGCAGCAGCGGTGCTCAGAGATGGCAAAAGTGGGGGTGGGGTAAGGAGGGAGGGAAAGAGAGAGATGGTGAGGGGGGGAGAAAAGGAAGAAGAGGGAGGGAGAGGAGCAGGAAGAGGATGGAAGGAAGCAAGGGAGGGGAGAGGGAGAGAGGGGAAAGAAAAAAGGAAAAAAGTTTTATAACAGATTGGAATTCCAAAAAGCTTCATGGAGTTTCATTCATCAAGGATCTGTTGAGCCCCATGCCATTAAAAAAAAAAAAAAAAGCTAAAATTTTACTGACTGCTTCCTGTCATAGAAGCCCTCTTTAGCATTTGATTTTCAACATTACATTTAACACTCAAAAAGAAAAAACTGTTAAATAGGGGCTTTTATTATTCCTATTTTACATTTGAGAAAACAGCAGGTCAGAAAGGTCGTATAAATTGCCCAAAGTCACACAGCTAAGTGGCTCAGGAATTCAGCCCAGGTGTGCCTAAGTCCACAATTTTGCTGTTAGCCATTCTTCTACTAAAGTCCAGTTACTAAAAATGAAAAGACACATAACACATCACTCAGAGTGTCATGAGCTAGCCAGTGTAATTACCTCAATTCCGTACACTTGAGACAATTAACATAAATAAAATAAAACAAAATGAAATGCAACATCTCTCCGTCTGGAAGTTCACAGCCCATGGTGGAGACAGAATGTAAATACATAATTTCATTGCATGATAATTGTTCTAAACTCGCTGGAGAGCTGTCGGAAGTTTCATAGAGAAAATGTTCTTCATTACAGGATGAGTGAGGATTTATCAGGGAAAAGTCTTAGAAGAAAAAGGAGGAGGAAAGAAACAAATCTTTCAAAGGGCATGCAAGACACAAGGTGTTTTGAGAGAGGTGAGCAGTTGAATGCATTAGAAGTAAAATTGTAGAAAATGCCATTTAACTTCCAAAAATATTCTGAGCCTACATAATGTTAGTCTCCCTTCTCAGTCCCTGAAGCAGTTCTTAGTTAAGATATAGACATTATTTTTAAAGGCCCATCCACCTTTTCTCTCTTCCACACACATGAGTAAAATAAACTTTGAAATTACACAGTATTTTGTAATATTTTAATGCAATTGTTAGGGAATTTGTTATAATGCTAAATGAAAATATAATTTTTAAATTGCAATTCACACACATTGCTTATTTTCCTTGTGATGACTTGGGATGGGGGTAGTGAGCATAGCTGTTACATCTCCCCAGTTGGCAGGTTCAAGAGGAAGGGATTTTTCCACAAGAATTTACCTAGCTGGTGAAAGGATGAGAATGCGCCTCCTGACCCCCGGGTGCATCTGGATGCCTTACTGCCCCCTCTCTGCAACTCATTATTCATACCATTCACAGAAGTGGTCCTCAATTCTTTCTCTTCATGTGTAGAAGCAGCTTTACTGAGCAGATGTCTTATTTGATAACATTTTGATTCTGAGACAGAAGCAGCAGTTGATTTTGATTGATTTTGATCTCTGTGTATCGAAATGGCCATTAGGCATACTATTAAGTCTGCACATGGGGTGGAAGCAGGAGCCTGGGAGGCATGAAATATGAGCCCAACACAAACACACGAGCCACCTCCTAATAAGGAAAAATGATGTTTTAGCTATTCTCTTGCAAGGAAAAAAAGGCTGGGTTGTAGTGACCCGAAAATAAACTTGCCCAAACATCATGCTAGGTCAAGTAGGAAACCCAAAACAATCACTGGGTTACCATGGGTGAATTCTACATCAAAATTCAAATGAGTTCAAGCGATAAAAGAAAAGAAATTTTTAAGGGTGTTAGGATTTATTTTCAAGGGGTGAACAAGCTTAAGTTTCCATGTATTCATTGCTCACTCATTCACTCACTTATTCATTCAAGGTATGTTGGAGCGCCTATTTCAGGGCAGGCACTGTTCTAGGTCTTGGTAACATACCAGTGGATGAAGCAGATTAGAGGGGAAAACACAGAGAAAGTAAATCAATTGTAATTTCACATGATGAGAAGAACATGAAGCGCTTCCTTCCCTCTTTCCTTCCTTTCTTTCTAAATATTCCAATCTAAGAGCCATGAGGTGGGCCATGCAGAATAGGTATCTGCACAGGGTAAGGTAGGGGTGGCGACCCAGCAAAGTGTATCAGCCCAAGTAAGCTGAGCAGGGCATTTGCTCAAGGTGGCCTGCTGCCGGAGGTTAGAGCTCAAGTGGCATGAGGAAGGCATCCACACCGGGAGGTAACAGTGCTGGCCTGGTACGGGTTTCTGGAGCCAGAAACGGATGAATAGGGTGTTCATGTGCCACATGGCAGACGTGGCAGTGGAAGCAGCTTGCAATTGGGGTTTTGGAGACTAAGGTAGCAAGAGACAGGCCAGTGTGGGCTGTCAGAGGCCAAGAGAAGTGAGAAAGGCATCCATGTAGAGGTACAGGGGTTGGTGGTGACAATGGGAGATTGAATACATATTGGGGAAATTGATCCATTACATTTATATTGATGTTGGGAGGACCAAATTCCTCACTGTCAGAGAAGTGGAACAAAGGAGAGAACTAGAATTATCCATGTGGTACTGGATTGCAATTGGAGACATAGGTGTGAACTCATGGTTTTCAATATATAAAAATAGATATAGAGGGGACTTCCCTGGTGGCACAGTGGTTAAGAATCTGCCTGCCAATGCAGGGGACACAGGTTCAATCCCTGGTCCGGGAAGATCCCACCTGCCGCGGAGCAACTAAGCCCCTGTGCCACAACTACTGAGCCTGTGCTCTAGAGCCGTGAGCCACAACTACTGAGCTCATGTGCCACAACTACTGAGGCCCACATGCTCTAGAGCCCGCGTGCCACAACTACTGAGCCAGCGTGCTGCAACTACTGAAGCCCATGCGCCTAGAGCCCATGCTCCACAACAAGAGAAGCCACCGCAATGAGAAGCCCATGCACCACAATGGAGAGTAGCCCCCGCTCCCCGCAACTAGAGAAAGCCCACACATAGCAACAAAGACCCAACACAGCCAAAAATTTAAAAAATCTTAATTTAATTTAAAAAAATATAGAAATAAATACATATGTAGATATATGTATACGTATATGTATATGTATATATAGATACATGCATATATTCTCCTAGATCTCTCCACTGAAGAGGTCTAGGAATTATGACACTCAATAGCAATGAGTACACTTTGTGTCGAGATCTTGGTTTCTAAGTACAGTTTTATACTAAACAGAACCAGTGGTTGATGCAAGTGTTAGAGCAGGAAAGTACAAGATGATCGTGGAATATCTTGTTAGGTCAGAAAGCAAGGAAACGATAGAAGAATGACGGGGATATAATGGAAAGACAAAGAAAGCACCTTGAAGGGGCTCCCACTTTAGGTTTGCCAGATTCAGCAAATAAAAAATGAGAATGCCCAGTTAAACTTGAATTTCAGATAAACAGTGAATAATTTAAGTATGTCCATACAATATTAAGTATGCCTATGCAATATTTCAGACATATTGAAAAATTATTCATTGTTTATCTGAAATTCAAACTTAGCTGAGTGTCCTGTATCTTATCTGGCAACTCTATCCCACTGGTAAATGTGTGACTCTTTGAGCATTAAAATAACTGAGAGTAATGGATTATAACCCACTGAATAAAACAGGAATCCATCAGTCCATGGTGATATAAATAAGCAAATAGGAAGAGTAGAAAGCTTTTCCTTATGGTGGAATGCCAAATAATATTTGTAGAAGGAGTGATGAAGACAGAAAGTTATCATGTGGCAATTATCACAGTAATAATTTAGCCAAGAAACATCAATGGATGCTGAAACTAGTGGGTAAAAGTTTGATGAGGAATGAGATATTTACACCTCCTCAAATGTGATATTTCTGACAAAAACCAATAACCTGAACCTAATCATGAGGAACCATCAGACAAACACAAATTTAGAGATATTCTATAAAACAACTGGCCTGTACCCTTCAAAAGTATCAAGGTCCTGGAAGTCAGAAAAGACTGAGGAATTGTTCCAGATTGAAAGAAACTAAAAGACGTGACAACTAAATCCAACTCATGATCTTGGACTGGATCTTTTTGATACAAAGGAGATTATTGGGACAGTTGGTAAAATTTGCATGGGGTAATCCTACCACTTAGAAGTAACTGCTATTAATTTACATGTTGATATTTAGCCTCCTAGTCTTTGTTGTGTATTTACATAATGTTATTGTAAAAATGAAATCATCCTGTGTTTATTGTTTAGCAACAACTTTACCAATAAACATATACAGGCAACATGCTTGCATTGTTAAATATTCTTCTAAAACACATAGGTAATTTTTTGTTGTTGAAATATGGTTGATTTACAGTGCTGTGTTCGTTTCGGGTGTGCAGCAAAGTGATTCAGTTATATATACTTTTTCAGATTCTTTTCCATTATAGGTTATTACAAGATATTGAGTATAGTTCCCTGTGCTATACAGTAGGTCCTTGTTGTTTATCTATTTTATATGTAGTAGTGTGTATCTTTTAATCAAGCGCTGTAAAATGTTGGACACTGAACGTAAGTGAAAATGCACTAAATTTGAGAAGAGATGAGAACAAAACAATAAATTGATTTTTGTCTTGAAAAAAAAAATTTGCATGGGGCCCAGGGAATAAATGGAAGTAACATATCAATGTTAATTTCCTGATTTTGATTATTGTGGTCATTTCTTAGAGGAATTACACACTAAAGTACTAGGAGTGAAAGGGCATCACGTCGGCAACTTACTCTCAAATGGTTTAGGGAAAAGTTTTTTGTACTATACATCATTGCAACCTTTTTTGTATGTTTGTATTTATTTAAAGTAAAATTTAAAAAAATATCACCACCATTAAAAATAACATAAAATGGAGCAAAGCTTTATTTTTTTTAAATAGTAAGGCAGTTTGTCACACAGACCTACCAACAGTGTTTATTTCCTACACCTCCTTTCCAGCTCAGTCTGATGCTAAGCATTTTACCAGATGCAAAGTATATGACACATTTCTTGTGTGCAATGAGCTTACAATATACAGAGGATCTAAGGCTTATATAGGGTAAGAGAAAACTATTAAATCTGTACAATTTATGAGAAGTGCTAAATGAATCACCCCTAACAGAGGCAAAACTGGGTAAAGTCTTTGAGCTAGTGTCTTCTGTCAGCCTGCCTGGGGAAGATGGGTTTCTATTAAAGAGCATAGGTAAAGAGAGAGAAAAAAGAATTTGAAACCAGATAGGGAAGAGCCTTTGATGCTCAAACAACAGCAATCCAACAAAGGCTCCAAAGGGGAAGAGACCTAACTAGCTTCTGGGTCCCAATTAGGAGATGACTCTGTCAATCCAGGTAATGATAACAAGAGAGTCAACTAGGGTGAGTACTGGCCAAAGTAATGGGTTGGAAAGAATGGGGGCTACTGAAATTTTAAATGACAAAGAAACAAACTTGGTCTTCTTTATTCTAGAGCACAGGTGGGCAAATGTTTTCTATAAAGAGTCAGATAGCAAATATTTCCAGCTAGTAAATATTTTCAGCTTGGTAGGTCAGTCTCTGTAGCAACTACCCACCTCTGCCATTGTAGTGCACAAGCAACCATAGACAGTACTTAAATAGGCATGACTGTGCCCCAGTAAACCTTTAGGTATAACAACAGGCATGTGGATCAGATGTGGCCCACAGGTCACAGTTTGCTGACCCCTGGTTGAGAGAAGTCCAGGATAACTTTCTGGTTTTCTCTTCGGGTGACCTGAAGAATGATCACACCACTGAGATGAGTAGAAAAGTTAGAAGGAGGAGGTATTCAACATAACAGCATCAGTTTGATTTTACCCATGTTGTGTTTGAACACTAAAAGGAGGACTAAATAGAACACTAAAAGGAACACTAAATGGGGTCAAGGGATCAGTGACCTGACCATAGAGAAGAGAAGATCATGGAGACAGGCAGAGGGATGCATTTTATGGAGGTGTTGGAAATGCAGGGTAAAAGGTAATCAGGAAGCAGGTGAGAACTCAGATACTGTGTGGACCAGACAGGTGGAGGTTTGAAACCAGGCACCCGACAGGCATCAGAAGAGCACTGGAGATTAAATGGAAAGAAGGCAGTGAGTTAAACCATAAAAGCAATGTGGCAGACACAGCCTCAGATGACCCCTAATGAGTCACACCCTTGTATAATCCATTCCCCTTGTGTGTGGGCAGAACCTGGGACTTACTTTGAACCAACTGAATGTGACAAAGGTGATGGGATGCTACTTCCATGATCATGTTCCACTATATAAAACTCCACCTTAGCAGACTGGAGCAGCAGACTCTCCCTTGCTGGCTTTGAAGAAGTAAGCTGCCATGTTAGGAGGCCTGTGAGAGAGTTTGTGAAAGAGCCACGTGGCTGCACTCCAGAAGCTGAGCATAGTCCCTTGCCAACCACCAGCAAGAAAACCGGGAACTTGGTCCTACAACCACAAGGATCTTAATTCTGCCATGTGAGTTGGAAGAGGACTCTGAGCCCCAGAAAGAAATGCAGCTCAGCCGACACCTTGACTGCAGCCTTGTGAGACCCTGAGCAGAGGACCCAGTTAAGCCATGCCTGGACTTCTGACCCAGGGAGACTGAACTAATAAATGTGTGCTGCTTTAAGCCTCTAAATTTGTGGTAATTTGTTATGCTACAATAGGAAGCTAATACAGACAATTTGGAACAAGTTGTCCCAGATGGTGGCAGTGTTTCAGATAGCAATTGATGTCCAGGTCTGCTTCTGTTTGACAGTTTATGACTATTCATAGCCTTTGGAAGACCGAAACCTAGAAACGCCTATTACAAACTTTTTACCTTTTCTTCTTTCTTTTAAAATGATTGGTAGAGGTGGAAAGAAACCATACTAAAATTGTTTTGCTTAAGCAAGAATTTGACTTTAAATTCATACACAGAATATCAACATTGATATCAAATTTTCAAAAAAGAATATTTAACGTTAAAATTGTAATGCCAAAGAAGAACAGTGAAGGGCGAGGATGAAGCAGTCAAGGTCAGAATTGAAATGGGCATTATGTTATTCTTCAGCCATCCTCGCCTCTTCTGAGGTATGTCAACAGTGTAGAAGCAAACCAGCAACAGACATCACAGGAATTTAGACTTGTCTCCAGTTCTTGGAAAATAGAATACAATGTGCTGTGTATCATCTTAATTACCCTTGTTACTTAACAGTGCAATAATAAACAGAACAAATGAACAATTCTTTAATATGTGATTTTGGAGAATTACAAAGCAAACATTCTATATCAGAATACAAATTTCTATACTAGAAAAGAATGACTGAAGAAAAGAAAACCTAACCAGTCACTCAAAAAGCACTAATATATGTTGGCCAAGTCCTATATGTGCTGAGCATTCAATCAACAGTCAGGCTGAAGGGCTCAAAAGAGCCCCTTCCTGGGGAAAAAATTACACACTTGCCTCATGAGAATCAAAAATACACAATCCATGCATTCAAGTTACTATAGTTCTTTTAAAAAGAGGCATCTTTATATGTATTAGCATGGACAATGTTCAAGGCAAAGTACAGTTTTTACATAATGTGGTCCTATTTATGTTGAGAGAGAGACAGAGAGAAACAAAGTGCCCAGCTACACTTCGATTCCTGGCCCCCTTTGCAGTTAGGTATGGCCACGCAACTAGGTTCTTGCCCAAGCCTGTCCTTTAAGTTAGGTCGTGTGCCTTCTTCATGCTGCACTTCACTCTTTCTCAGTAGGTGGAATGGTGACTACCAGAGTGACCTGGAGGACCACGTATTGAAGATGGCAAAGACACAGTCATCCTGGGCCCCCAAATGACTGTCTAGAGCAGAGCTGCCCACCAACCTGGACTACACACATCAGGCCTTGACATGAAGGAAAAATAAATCTCATTATTCTTTAAGCCACTGAATTATGGGAGTATCATTACAGTTTAGCCAACCCTAACTTACATGTGCATTATAATATAAAAAGTATATCACACAATAAATGTCTGTACATGCATTGAAAATGTTTGCAAAAATAGTCAACAAACTGTTAACAGTAGTTATTTCTGGGGAATCGACATGGTGATGAGGGATGGGAATTATTGGGTGGATTAAGGTTATGAATCCCCTGGTCTTAGAGTCCATCCCAAAAGCTCAGACTCAGTCATGGGAACCAGGCTTAGCCAATCAGATGCTCCTGACCAGCACTCTGAATCTGTAGAAAGTGACAGAGGATCACAGGGCAATGAGGGATTATTCATGGGGGCAAAAGCAGCACTGAGTCCAGCAGGAGTGGTGGCAAGTGTCCACAGATGCAGCTTTCTTACCTGACTACTCCTTGGTATGACCCTGTCTGTGCTCTCAACTACCAATGGTTTGGGATATGGAGAGGAGAGTCAGAATCCTGAGGGTGTTGGCAGGGAGTTCAGCTATGGGGTCCAGATGTAATAGCAAGAATTGTTCAAGAGAGAAATGAGACAAAGATGTGGGAAAATGTCAAGACGTGGGCTCTACATTTAAACATAAAAAATATTTAATAGAAATTCATATCAAATTGACCAAATAAGGCTGTATAAAATTTCCCATACAAAACTAGATGCCATTTCTTAAATTAAATCAAGATTTCTCAACCTCGGCAGTAAGGACCTTTGGGGTTGGATCGTTTTTTGTTGCAGGGATGGTGGCATCCTGTGTACTGTAGAGTATTTATCAGCATCCCTGGGACCTATCCACTAGATGCCAGTAGCACAACCTCCCTCCGCATTCTAACAGCCAAAAATGTCTCCAGACATTGCCAAATGTCGTCTGGGGGGCAAATTCTCCCCTCCCACCAGGTTGAGAACCACTGCATTAAGTGAACTAATAAAAATCACTGCTTTCCCTCTAGCGTGTTTTCTTTTAAAATCCCACAAAATGGTCAGACCATTTGGGACATAACTGAGCACTGGCTCAGTCAATTAATATGCCTGGACATGCTTTAAAAGCCTGTGGCTGACACAACGCTGAGCATTACAGTAATTAAGGGAGATTACAGAAGCAGGATTCAGAAGGTCATCGCAAATGGGCCTAATAAATATGACTCCATTCGGAAAGGACAAATAGAGCTTAGTCAGAGTCCAGACCACCAACAGCAAATTACAGGATGGAAAGAGACATGATTCAGCTTCTGCAAGCGTGAAAGGAAGTTCTGCAAGAGCAAACTGCAATGTGACTACCAAAGGGAGTGGTACTACAAAAGGAGTGGAGTCAAGCTCCTGGGGGTCAGCTAGGTTGGCTGGTCAAGTTGGCTGGTCTTAGGTTCACCTGTGGGAGGTGGTCACCAGGATTTGAGGGACTTGCAAGGAGGTCTGGAAGGTGTTGATGGTCACAGGCTCCAGCTCTGATTACAGAGATTGTTTTGTAACGAACCCACCTTTCGTGCACTTATCTGGAGGCTTTGGCTGAAGAGGTAGGAGCTGAGGGTAGAGCAAAGGCTCATACTACCATCTATACTTTTCTTTTAATGATTATCTTTGCATGTCTAAATAAATGGCTTAGATGATTGGAAGTTAATGGTCCGTCAAAGAACCATTTTTGTGTGAAATAACAAAAAAACAGACAAACATTTACAGATAAGAAATCTGAGAAGAAGAATTTTATAGCTAGCTTAATAATTTATTTAGGAAACACTGGGTTAAAAACAATCATAATGATAGGGAACTTTGGGCAGCTTCAGAACCTATGTCTGCATTTGTTTTACAATAATATTTGAGCCAAGTAAAACTACTATGACATCACAGCACACTATATGAATAAATGTCTCAAGCAAGGAGACCAGAGAAAAGAGGCAGAGAATTCAGCCATTATGTGAAACGGGACTACTGACACATGTCCCTGAAAAACCCTGTCCCTTAGTAACTGGTGCCTATGGTAGACATTTATTGCCTCCTCAACAGCAAGTCCCCAACACCTGTCCTCCACATGCTTTCCTTGCTGGCAGAGACTTGTCTCTGCTAAGGGCAAAAATGCCACATACTCACACTTACTTTCCCAGACTCTTTTGCAATATAAATATGGGCACATGACCCAGCACTGACAAATGAGACCTGAGGGGAAGTCTGCTAGGAAAGCCTGACTTTCTAAGAAAGGCTTCCTGTCAAAATAATAAAGGTTTAAATGTCCTCTTTCATTCACTGAGTGTTCTGAGGTGCCAAAGAAGCGAGGATGGCCTCTGGTCAACTGCCAGTGAGAAACTGAGGCCCTCAGTCAAACATCCCTTGAGGAACTAAATTCTGCCAACAACCAGAGTGAGCTTATAAATGGATCCTTCTCCAGTTGAGCCTTCAGATAAGACCCCAGCTCAGGGTGCCACCTTGACTGCAGCCTTGTTAAAGATCCTGAAGTAGAGGATTCAGCTAAGCTGTGTCTGGACTCCTGACCCACAGAAACTGTGAGATAATGAATACGTATTGTTTTAAGCCACTAAGTTAGTGGTAATTTGCTATATAGTAATAGATAACTAATACAGTGCCTAGGTGAGATTAAAAATGTCCTTACTGTTTAAGCAACTTTCAGTCATATGCTCTGTTACGTGCAGCCAAAAGCAGCCTGGATGATACACAGGGAGATTTCTTATGCAGATCCTGTCCTTTTGTACTTATAATATTTCATTATCATAGTAACAAGTTCTGCTTATTATAAGATTTATTATGTTATATCTGCTATTATAAGATTCGTAAGAAAGCTACTGTGCTAACTTTATATTCCGACAAATGAGTGAGATTCACAGAATCACCATGTGCTCTTCATTAGCATTGACATTTGAGAATGATTCATTCCGGTTAAATGCATTCTGATTATCTTGAACTAGCAAAAATTATTATACGTATTAATACCATTTTTACAGCATTCTTAAATAAACAGACATCTACACTTGTGTTATTGAAACCAAAGCACATAAATGGACCCAAGTCCAGTGGGGATGTCAAGGTAAAAACACCGTGAGACCCAATTTAAGACCTGTCTGTACTCTCCCTGCCCCAAGACCTTAGACTACTCATTTCACTTCTTGGAACGCTATTTCATCATAACCATAGCGCAGTAACACTCACCCCACAGAGTAAACGATAAAAAGTAAAACAAAGTTTGATTATATTGAAGCATTTGTGGGGGAAGGAGAAATTTTTTAAAGGTAATATATTGTCCCAGCTTTCAAAGAATATTTGGTTTTGTTGAAATAAAAATAGACATACATAGAAAAAGTGACCCCAATTATCTCTGGCCATGTTTTGTAGCCATTTGGTAAAACAGCACTTTCTGGAAGCATTTTAAAATGAGTATACCTAGCTGCATTTGGTCAGGGCCTCTAGCAACTTCTGGTAAACATTTTAAGATTTAAAGATTTTACCCATCAACTGAGTTATATGTAGGAATGCACTTGTCCCTATCCCTGTCCCAGTAACTAAAATAACATCTTGGAACGAGATATTTCTGTTGTCGTAATATATTCTGGCTGTGTCTACAGGTTGGCAAAACAAGTGAAAACTAAAACATTCAGGCAAAGCAGGTACTTGGCACTTTAAGAATTGGTTGTTCTATTGACTTAATCTTTTCTCTCCCTAATGCACTGAGTCAAGCCGACTTTTGTGTGTAGACATAACCTTAGTGTTTATAGTCGAATTCGGGATCATTCATCTTTAGTCAGTCATGCGTTTGATCTGAAGATATTTGTGAAGTTTACATTTATGAAAATGTTTTCTTAAGTTCATCAAGCAGAGTTTTTCTTCCTTCTAAACATATCATAGGATTCTTTTTCTATTAATTCCTTTATCTTCAAAATAGTAGTCCTGTGCTTCTCCACTACTTTCCTTTCTTAAACAAAATGGCGTGTCCTCATTCTCCTTCTCAATGTCCCTTCCGGGGGCCTCCAAGATTCAGAGATCCTCTGACTTTTTTTCCCCAGTAATTCCTCTCCTGAGAGCAAAGGTTCCCCTTTTAGGTGTTTATAAAATGACCCATTTCTCACATCTCCTTGCTACCCTGGGCTCCAGGATCCCTGACCTCTGGTTCCCAGGGTTAATGTTCTCGTTTTTCCTCCATCTCATTCTTACTGCCTGAAGGGACTCTGATCCCAGCCTCTCCCAGGCACTGCTGGATGCAAACGGGAAGAGGAAGGAGCCGCATGGAGGTCTGCCCCTGGACAAAGGCCATCTTTACATTCTGAGGCATCTGGCTTTGCCAAGCATGACTTCAGCTGGAAACAATCTTGAAGCAGGAAGATTTACTGAGCTATATTCTGCAGTTTATATGTGCGAGCACCAGCTTTCTCCTCAAAGACTGATTCAGACCTAGGTTGTTGTGGTTTGTTTTGTTTTTCTGCTTATAATTTTCTCATTAGAAGAGTAACTGTATTTCCCAACAGTCTTTAGCATAGGAGGATATCTGAAGAAGGGAGAAAATCACCTTATCAACTGTAAAAACTTCCCTGTAGGTGATTTTACAAAATGAGACAACTTGAAAGGGCATCAAGAGTCACCTGATCCACCTTTTCTTCTTTTTATTCAGATAATAAATATTTATTGGGCCCTTTCTTTCTTTGAAAGATACTTCCCAAGACTCTCCGTCATCACTGCCGTGGTCCACCTGCCTCATCTATGGGGGCTCCCTCTCTGTGTCTGTGTCCCCACTATCACCTGACTAGCCTACTACGCTGTACCCCCCTGAGAATAAAAATATCTTTTTCCTAAGAACATTTTAAAAACTTTTTATTAAACCCCACAACTTAAGATTTGGAAGCAAAAATAAGCATTTTTTTCAAAATATATATGTATACCAAGCCTCAGCAATTCCATTTCTAGGTATATACACATGGGAGTATATAAATGTGTTCACTAAAAAACATGTACAAGAATACACATAAAAGCACAACTTATAATAGTCAAAAACTAGAAATAAGTCAAATGTTCATCCATAGTAGAATGGATAAATAAATTGTGGTATATTCATACAATGGAATACTACACAGAAATGAAAATGAATGGCTTACAACTACAGATGAAAACCTGGATGAATCTCACAAAAATAATGTTAAAGCCAGACACGGCA
Organism: Eubalaena glacialis; assembly: GCF_028564815.1. Classification (NCBI taxonomy): domain Eukaryota; kingdom Metazoa; phylum Chordata; class Mammalia; order Artiodactyla; family Balaenidae; genus Eubalaena; species Eubalaena glacialis. The sequence goes on from NC_083736.1 coordinate 9,372,884, forward strand.
TAACATGTAACATGCGATTACATTTATATAAAGTGCAAAACTAATCTATATGGTTAGAAGTTGGGACAGTGGTTACTTTTGGGGGCAGATAATTACTGGAAGAGAGGGTGTGAGGGGTTTCTGGGGTTCTATTTCCGGTGACACTCTATTTCTTGATCAAGTGCTGGTTACACGCGTGGGTCCACTTTGTGAAAATAGAGCCAGGGATGCATCACGATTTATACACTTTTCTGCATGTACTTTATACATCAATAAAATGTTTATAAATAAACTCTGTGAAGATTTCTTCAGTAACCCACACAGTTCAAATCTCACCTCCTCACTGAACCTTCCCCTGCATCCCTGGGACAGAGCTCATCACTTGCTCCTCTGAGTTCTTATGGCACACTGCACATTCCTCTATTATGTGTATTAATTCATGATTATTTATAGATCTTCTTGCCAGGGAAGACTAGACTCTTTGCTGCTTGAGGACAGGGAGCACATTTTAATCACCTTTGTGTGCCCAAACACTAACATACTGCATGATCCAAAGTAGACCAGAAATAAATGCTACTGAATAAGCTCAAGCAAGCACTTTGGGTGCTCATCAGACAATTCCATCATGAACTGATTACTCTTTAGCCCTTGCCAAAAACTCATTGAAGTCACTTGATAACCCAGAGAGAGAGTCCCAGAGTCTGATGGAAATGTCAGCCATCTCTCTCTCGGATCTTCAGAGACTCTACCCCTGATTTGTTAGATCACAAGCAAAGACAATACCCAGATGATATTTGGGTTCAGCTGCTCAAAGAAATGCCTTTAATTTCACAAGATCTAATGTCATACCCTCTGTTATTTTTTGGTAAAGAGCTGAGACCAGAAATATCCATTTGTGCATGCAGACACACACACACACACACACACACACACACACACACAATCCGTGTCTTTGGTAAAACCACGGTTGAAAATATGTCTATTTTATTATACAATGTCCCATACATAAAACCCTACAAGACATATTTCTCTTTGAATTCGGGGTGGGGGGGGAGAGGTGGTCTTTGCTGATTAACTTTTATATTAAAGGTTGCTTTTGTAAACCCAAGAACTCTGTTTCTGCCCCCCGCCTTTTTTTCATTTGACACGAAATTCCAAACTCAATCAAATGTTTAGCCCAAATGACTGTCACTTCAGAACCATGGTGACGTCTATGTTTCTGCTCCTTTTATTTTGTTTCGGTTATACTTTTATTCGTAATTGCTTTTTGTCTATTATGTTTACTTTGTTAAGCCTCCTTGGGAATCAGGTATACATCTTAAATCAGGATTTCTCAATCGCAGTACTATTTACATTTTGGGATAGATAATTCATTGCTGTGGGGTTGTCCTGTGCATTGTAATATGTTATGCAGCATTCCTGACTTCTACCCACCAGATGACAGTAGCACCCCCCCTCCCAGTTGGGATGACCAAAAATGTCTCCTCCAGTTAAGAACCACTGTCTTAAATATATAATTAAATATTCTAGAACTCTTTTAAGTCCTTGTATCTAAACTTGCTTATCAAGTAGCTATTAAACAAGATGCAATCCAAAGTATTGATTAAAACCCAACTACATCTTTCACAAGATGTAGTTAAGTGCTATACAAGTAAGTCTTTAGCCAAATGAGGAAAACACATACACATTCATTGCTTACTTAGCCAGGAGACATAAGGCTGAAGAGAGATTCAGTAAAGGCCAGTGAATGGAGGATGGTGGTTTCATGCCTTTCCTGGAGGTAAACATATAGTGAAAAAAATGAATGGAAGTGGTTAACAGCCACAGATAAAGTTAAAGAGATATTTCAGATGCCACACTGGGAAAGCCCTAATGGGAAGAGTAAACCCCAAAGTTAGTGGGTGCTCTTTTTCATATTTCTCCCTAGTCCAAGTAAATGAAGACATCTGGAAGAAGGTTGGATTTTTTTTTTCAAAGTAGAAAATGACTGATAGGTCTGGATGGCTTTTATTCAACAAACATGGAAGCTTCCCTGAAATCTTCCCCCCAAAGAACAACACATGAGGGAAGGACTAATGGAGGTGACAAGCCACTCAATAAGAACTCTACCCACCACTGTAGTGCATTCTACCTACGAGCTCTCGTTTCACTGTAGGAGGTAACCTGGACAAGTTAGGGTGCATTACCCTCATTTTATACTTGGGTAAGTCAAACATATAAATGGCACAGAGTCATGAACTTGAGAATACAAAGTAACCTGAGTGGGGATTACATTAATTCTATGCAATCTACAAAACCCCAATCCATGCCTCTTCCTCCCACAATTCTCCCCGGATTACCCCCAGCACTCAGTTGGAAGTATCCAGTTCTTCTCTTTAGCCTGTGTCTTTCGCTCTTTTATTAGCGTTGTCTATGTGTAAGCTTTTTCTCCCTACTCTAGCAGGATGTGTCTTTAATCATCTTTGTTTTCACCACTGTTTTTACCAAGCACAGAGCCTTGTAGGACTCAAAAATACTTGTTTAATTGAGCCTCATCTATTAATATACTCCTGAATCCCTACCAGTTATTCAGTGGTGAAAGTTGAGTATAAAAAGCCTCATCTTAAAGGGGAGAGGAGTTCCTGAGAAATATCTGGCAGTCTATGACTCAGTGATCTACTACAAAGGAACATGAATGTTTATGATCAGGGAGGGGGAGCTGACAACTGCTCTTTACAGGGTGAATTCTTCGCCTACCTTATATTTTAACCTCATTTAACCTTAATTACTTCCTTACTCCAAATACAGTCACACTGAGAGTGAGAGCTTCAACATATGGATTTGGGGGAGACATACATTTGTCCATAAGAAGCTCTTCAAAGACTCATGTCATTGGGGCTTCCCTGGTGGCGCAGTGGTTGAGAATCTGCCTGCCAATGCAGGGGACACGGGTTCGAGCCCTGGTCTGGGAAGATCCCACATGCCGCGGAGCAACTAGGCCCATGAGCCACAACTACTGAGCCTGCACGTCTGGAGCCTGTGCTCCACAACAAGAGAGGCCACGACAGTGAGAGGCCCGCGCACCGGGATGAAGAGTGGCCCCCGCTTGCCGCAACTAGAGAAAGCCCTCGCACAGAAACGAAGACCCAACACAGCCATGAATAAATGGATAAATAAATAAATAAATAAATAATTTAAAAGCCCAATTTAAAAAAAAAAAAAAAAAAGACTCATGTCATCTTACCAGCTAAAGAAAATAAAATTTGAGATTTTGGTACCTAGGACCAGGAAGGGTTGGCAGTAGAAAAGAAGGGAAGAACCTGGGGGATCAAGAATAATGTTTTTTGGTGCAATATATGGCCTATACCCAGATGATAAAAATAATTTCTTGGAATTTTTATCTCAAATGCTATATAGAATTTCAGTTTTGTACTTTTTGTGGCACCTCAGAATCACATAATTTCCAAGTTGGGAGTGACTTTCATTTTCAGATGCAAACACTGAGGTCCTGCAAAGCTAAGTGACCCTCCCAGCCTGGCAGGTTGACTGTTCACATTCTTAGTCCTCCTTGATGTTTTGCTACAGGGAGATGATTGTTCATTGATTTATTATTTTTAAAATTCAGGGTGCATGCTAAAAAAAAAAGTGGTGCTGTTTTGAGAAATGTTCTATTCAGGAATTTAAAGTCATAAGTCTAAAATCCAGAAGATTATCAGAAAAGAAATCCAGAAAGTAAGAAAGGTTAGAAAAATATAAGACACTTTGTCCTGTGTTAAAAGTTGCATCAACAAATGGTGAAGTGGAAGGAATGTGGCTAAAGGCAAAAAAAAAAAAAAAAAGCTGTGTGAAACAGCCCTCGGTTAATGACGTGGGTACAGCCATTGCAGGAAAAGGTCCAGTGGTTTCATAGACCCCACTTCCAGGAATAAACTCCTCTCACCTCCGGTGTGCAGAACAAGAGGACCTCTGGGGTAACGGGGAATCTTAAGATGCTAAACAAAGGCTATTCACAGACAGCAGTTGATGGATTGAAATCCTCTCACAGAAAACATTTGGTTGACCTTTAGTGTATCAGATTAGGCCATGGAATGCCCAGTCAAAAATATGTAATGTGTACTTTCCAGTAAAAGTGATATCAAATGAAGGCAAAATTATAAATGGCATTTTCCTGCAAATGATTAAGAGTAGTAGTCACAGGAAGCTATTCTCTCCGGAAAGGATCTAAGATGGATTATTTATTCCTTTCTCTTTTTTTCTTTTTTAAATGTAACAGCTTTATTGAGATACTATGCACATACCATACAATTCACCCATTTAAGTATAAAATTCAATCGTTTTTTTTTAATACCTTTATTGGAGTATAATTACTTTACAATGGTGTGTTAGTTTCTGCTTTATAACAAAGTGAATCAGCTATACATATACATATATCCCCATATCTCCTCCCTCTTGCGTCTCCCTCCCACCCTCCCTATTCCACCCCTCTAGTTGGTCACAAAGCACCGAGCTGATCTCCCTGTGCTACGCCACTGCTTCCCACTAGCTATTTGACATCTGGTAGTGTATATATGTCCATGGCACTCTCTCACTTCGTCCCAGCTTACCCTTGCCCCTCCCCGTGTCCTCAAGTCCGTTCTCTACATCTGCATCTTTATTCCTGTCCTGCCCCTATGTTCTTCAGAACCATTCTTTTTCTTAAGATTCCATATATATGTGTTAGCATACAGTATTTATTTTTCTCTTTCTGACTTACTTCACTCTGTATGACAGACTCTAGGTCCATCCATCTCACTACAAATAACTCAATTTCGTTTCTTTTTATGGCTGAGTAGTATTCCATTGTATATATGTACAACATCTTCTTTATCCATTCATCTGTCAATGAACACTTAGGTTGCTTCCATGTCCTGCCTACTGTAAATAGAGCTGCAATGAACATTGTGGTACATGACTCTTTCTGAATTATGGTTTTCTCAGTGTATATGCCCAGTAGTGGGATTGCTGGGTCGTATGGTAGTTCTATTTTTAGTTTTTTATATTCCTTTCTTTTCTGTCTTGAATAAAGTTGGAGGAAAAATAAGGTGGAGATCATTACACCTTTCAATAAAGAAAAGGAATGTAGATCACATTAATAGCCCCATTTCTTCACAGTTGCCTTAATTCACAATGTATGGAGTTGCTCTCATTAAAGAATGTATTTTCCTGCCTGTTGATTTCAAATTCCACCACGTGACTTGTTCTGACCAGTGGAATGTTAGCCTGAATGAGGCAACTAACACGCCTGGGTGACTAGGCTTGCTCTCTTGTGCCATGGCCATGGCCATGAAAAGAGCCTCACTCAGGAGCTTTTGCCACTAAGCCTGAGCCCCAAAATGAACACACAAATGAGAACATTATCCTTCACCTGGTGAGAAGCCAAGACTGGCTGGATCCAGAGCCTGAAGCAAAGTCACTGGGCACAAGCTTACATCAGCCCACCACGCCCCTACCCACGCTACACCATGCACAAACCTGAAGACTAACAAGTGGTAATGATGGTCCTTTTAGGCCAGGAGGCCATGAACTATGGCCTGCAGACCAAAATCCAGCTGCCACCATTTATGGATTTTAGATTTTTTAAGGGTAGGAAAAAAACACCATAGGAAGATTTTGTGACACGTAAAAATTATATGAAATTCAAATCACAGTGTCCATAAATAGTTTGATTGGAACACAGCCACTCCCATTCATTTATGTATTTCCTAGGGCTGCTTTAGCACTACAATGGCAGAGGTGGATAGTTGTGATAGAGATCATATGGCCCACAAAGCTGAAAATACCATCTGACCCTTTCCAGAAAAAGTTTTTCGACCTTGCTTGGAGCCACTGAGTTTTCTGGGGGTTTTTTTGTTTGTTTTTTGAATTTTCGAATTTTATTTTACTTATTTATTTTTTATACAGCAGGTTCTTATTAGTTATACATATTAGTGTATATATGTCAGTCCCAATCTTCCGATTCATCCCACCACCACCACCCCCGCCACTTTCCCCCCTTGGTGCCCATACATTTGTTCTCTACATCTGTGTCTCTGTTTCTGCCTTGCAAACCATTTCATCTGTACCATTTTTCTAGATTCCACATATATGCGTTAATATACGATATTTGTTTTTCTCTTTCTGACTTACTTCACTCTGTATGACAGTCTCTAGGTCCATCCATGTCTCTACAAATGACCCAATTTCATTCCTTTTTATGTGGAGCTACTGAGTTTTAAAGTGGCTTACTATGTAGCAATATGTAAGTGATTCCCCTCTCCCAACAACAAACTAGTAAATAATTAGTAGTAATTTTATCACAGGAAATGAACATATTTAAAATAATGCAAAAGTAGCAGAACCAGAGGATCTCCTGCGTTGGGCTATACAAGCCTCATATTGCCTCATATTGTCAGGGATTCTTAAGTAAACTGATTATTTTTCCTGTGCTTCTGTGGATTAACTTGTGTTGAAATGCAGTTACTAAAACAGAGGAGGAAGAGATTGGCGCTTGCCTCCTTACCTTGCGTTAGACTTGACACTGGGCCAGAAAAGAGACCAAAGTAGCTGGATGAGAGTTCCTTCCCTAGCCCCAGGGAGGATAAGGACCAGGCCTTATACGTCCTCTACATCACCCTCAGTGCCTTGCACATTTCAAGACAAACGGTGGGCACTTGATAAACATGTGTTGACTGGAGACATATCTTTCAAGACAACATGGTTTTATGGAAAGTGCATGGGATTGAGAGTCAATAGGCTTGTCTTCTATGCTCGATCCTGCAAATAAGTGGTGAGAGTCACTGGACTCATTATTATTTCGGTCCACTACAGAACATCCTAACCAGCCCACCCTGCTGCTGGGTTATAGATGTGTAGAGGTGGGAAGACTTCAGTCCAGCCAGGTGGGACCTGGGGTAGCCAGAGCCCCCAAGGCTAGTGCCCCCAACCACAAGCAGCCTTGTCCTTTTACTCCAATGTGCCGCAAAATTACAATTATTTTCTCTACATATCATGACATGAAAATGGTTAGGATACACCCACGGCAAGCTGAGCCAGGATTTAACATATAAGGAGATTAGCTTAGTCTGAAAGATACTTATTTTTAAAGTGCAGGGAATACACTCGAATTTTAATTAATTCTTTACAAATCAAATAATAAAAATGGTTTTGAAATTATTCTAAGAATCTCATCTATTATCCTGGAGATCAGGATGCTCAAAAGTGAACAAATCAAGGTTAGTGTTGCCTCTTTCCATGCTATGTAGTAACCTCCTTCCACACTGTGACTGATTGATTTTATTTGATGGTGCTAATTAATAGACTCTCCATATCCACACACTTTGAAATGTGACTTTGCAACTACTGCCATCAAGAGTTGGGTCTATTTCCCCACCCTTGAATATGAGCTGGTCTTGTACGTTGTTTTGGCTAGTAGGCGGTGGCAGAAGTGATGAGACCAGTTTTAAGCCTACACCTTGAGAGGTCTTGAATGCATCTACTCTCTCTCATGGATCCTTGCCCATATCATGAGAAAAGCTCAGGAGAGTCTGATGGAAACCATACATAAAGGAACCCAGTTTTCTCACCATGACCACCCTAGAGCAGCCAACTTCTAAACATAGGAGAGAGGTAGCCAAGATCAGCAGAGCCGCCTCCAGGACCCACAGCTGACTGCATATGCACGAGACAGCCCAGGCAAGACCAGAAGGACTGCTCAGCTGACTCGTAGGTATGTGACCAATGGTCAATGTTTATTTTTGGAAACCACTGAGGTTTGGGGTGGTTTAATATGCATCAATAGCTAACTGATACACAGATATATTAGCATCAGGTTTCTTTCCATTCTAATAAAAGGGAAAGTTATTCTTTTCCTCATTTCTAATATTGAAACATACATTGATCCATGCAGTCGACAAAATATTATTAATCATCTATTCTGTGCCAGGTTCTGAACTGGGCTCCAGGGATATAGCAGCGAAATTCGCTCAACTGATAATTGTTGCCAAAACTACATCTCCAATGCTGCACTCTTATCTAATATTTTAGGGTCTGGTTCTATTAGAACATTTTACCATTACTGAAAACTCATCATGTTCTACATCTTAAATCACTATTCTCTCCTCCAGGAGACCCCAGTAAAAAACAAACCAACAACAATAACAACAACAACAAAGGCTTTATTCTCACCTTCTTTATTTCTACACATCCATTCATTCATGCATGAAACATGGACAGTGAACTATGCCCAAGTGAGTTGAGACTTCAAAGAGGAATAAGACTCGAGACCACATTCAAGGAGACCCAGTTCTTCTTCTTGGGCACAGAGCTAAACCATATTTCTTAGCCATCTTGCATTTAGGTGGGGCCATATGACTAGTTCTTACCAAAGGGATGTGAGTGGAAATGATGGGTCACTTCTGGTCCTAGGTACATAACAGCAAGTGTGACTTCTCTACAAACACTATCTCCTACCCTTCCATGACTCCCTTGGTGCCTACATGTAAAAGACAATGGCTTTACGCAAAGTTAGGTGCCTGGATCCCTGAGTGTCTACTTGAAGGAGAACTCCCAGGATTGCCACCTGACCTAAACCACTTTGGTCTTTTCATGAGCATGATAGATATTTGTTGAGTTAAGTCGCTAAGATGTGGGGTTACTTCTTACAGCAGTTAGCCTATATCAGGGTTACCAACCTCAGCACCACTGACATTTTGGGCTGGAAAGTTCATTGTTGTGGAGAACTGTGCACAGCATCATAGGATGTTTAGCGGCATCCCTGGCCTCTACCACTAGACACCAGTAGAACCACCCCCTCCACTAGCTGTGACAACCAACAGCGTCTCCAGACATTACAAATGTCCCCTGGGGGACCGAATTGCCTCCATGTGATACCCACTGTCTTATACTGCCAAATATACCCCATTTCTCATCTCTTTGGTGTGCACAGGCTTCTCTCTTCTAGTATATCAGTTCTCCATCCTTATCACCAGAAACCTAAAGTCCTCTGTGTGATTTTTGATGTCTTCTTAATTTGATCTACTCTTATTTTCCAAAGTTCTTTTTTTTCTAGATTCCATTCATGCATGATGGATACTTAGGTTGTCTCCATACCTTGGCTATTGTAAACAATTTGGCAATGAACATGGGAGTACAGGTATCTCTTGGAGATAACTGTTCATTTCCTTTGGATATATTCCCAGAAGTGGGAATTGCTGGATATGGTAGTGCTATTTTTAATTTCTTGAGGAAGCTCCATAATGTTTTCCACCAAAGTTCTTGATAATTACCACCCAATTCATCAACTGAGTCTCTGTAATATTGCCCTCTTATCCTTTGTGTATGTATTGCACACACTCACCACACACATTTCCACCTCTGTGTATCCTACTATCCACTCCCACAAGACTTTCAAACCCACCCTGACTGCTTTCTCCCTTCTGTAAATTTCCATAGCCACACAGGTATCTAACATGGGGTGAACGATGGGTTTCATCTCACCGGAAAACTGTAACTAATTGACAGTGGCTGCTTGGAGCATGGCACTGAGAAGGCAAGGGTATTAACACAGGCTCAGCAGCAGGATGTTGTGATCAGTTAGTAATATCTACCATGGACCTGAAATAGAATGGTGCTATCCATGCCATCCTAGATATTGTCTCACATTGCTCTCTGTTGGCTTTTCTTAGTCCTATTAGAATTTCCTAAAAGGCAGGACCAACGTTTCACACAAGAGGAAAAACTCTCTCAGGTCCTCAGACAATAAAATATTAGTTCATAGGTCAGTAAGGGCACAGAGAACTTCTTGAAATCATCCCTAAGCCTTTTACTAATGCATTCATCAAGAAGAAAAGGGGCGTTCTGATGCAGTGATCCCCTAGGCTCTGTGTTCATCACACTGTCAGGTTAGAGAGTTGTATTTTAAATTCTTCAAGTTGTCAGTTTGAGTAGCAGCTATATAATATATACTTATTGGGGCATAAAAATATACCTCCTCCTTTTTTGATAACCAAAGCTCTCTCTCAATAGTCTTGGCCAAATTCCTGAAATAAGGTAAAAAAAAAACTTTAGGCCATGGAAATTTATACCTCTTAAAATATTTTTTGGACATCTGCTTGCTAAATGTTTCACTTTTATTTTTCTTTTAAAGTATATTTTGTATTAAAAGAACAAAACAAAATCATCTTCTTGTTTATTAAAAAGTGATTCATACAAATTAGTAATGGAAGAAATCTGTCCCCTTCCAGGAGCAGTAAACAATTTATTTGCTCAAAACATCCTCTAAAATTTATTTGAGCTAACTCAAAACTTCATGTGATTCATGAAATTTTACTGGTATTTCTAAAACAACAAATGAAAACTAAATGATTGAGATGGAGTCAAAAGTCCCCATGAGCCTCTTCATTGCCAGACCACCCCCAAATATGAAATCCCCAATGGAAACTAATATTTTTCCTGTTAAAGTTGATTATCTATGAGTAGACATAGACCATCCAGGTTACTCGTAAATCTTATGTGGCTATTTCTAACCCTACTGCTGGGGAACTCTGAACTCTCTCTGCACTCACATCTTCACTTACAAAAACAGCTCTTGAGCACTTACTATGTCTCAGATCTAATACTCACTGGTTGAGCTGCTATCCTGTGGATGCTACATCTCTTATATCCACCTGCTTCTTTCCCATTCTCACTGCCATCAACCTGGCCCAGCATCTCTTGACTTCTACGCATACTTCTACTTCCCTGGGTTAGAAAGTCTAAATAAGCTTCGCCTATTTCTCCCCAATGACAAAAGTATGACCAGCAGATCGTGGGAGCGGGGCTTACAGAAAGGCAGGTTCTGGTTCAACAGAAGAAATAATAACCAGAAAGGAGAAAACGAGAATGGCAGTAGAATGAGTAGAGTTCAGATTTTAACATCACACAGCCTGGGTTCACAACTGGGCTCTGACACTTACTAGTTGAATACTTTGGAGAGATTATTTAACCTCTCATGACTCAGTTTCCTGAAATGTAAAATGGAGATAACAACAAGATGTACCCCATTAGGCAGCTGGGAGAATTAAATAAGTAAACGCCCAAAAGGCATACAAATTCAGAAAACATATGAGTATTCAACAACCAAGGACATTATTATCACTCTCATTTTTATGATAAAGGAAGTGGTGCGGTTACCCATTAGGGTGGAGAGTGCTAACTAGTCAGCGATACACTTTCCTCTTCTTTCTGGGTAAATAATTAGTCCATACCTCTCAACCTGCCTTGCAGTTAGGAGTAGCCATTGACTGATTTCTAGCCAATGGTATATAAGAGGAAGAGCTGTGTGTTATTGTCAGATTTGGCCCATATAAACCTCTCACCTGCTTTTCCATACCATTTCCCTGTTCCAGCCAGCTGGAATGGAGGGACCCTGGTGTGGTCTTGAAAACAATATGCTGAAAATGAGAAGAGCGTCATCAGATGGCATCTTACATGCAGAAGAACTGGGTCCATCCCCTTTGACTCCCTCAACTCCATCCTAGTCTAACTTGAAGCACCGTAAACTGTTATGGAAGCAAAAATAAATAAATCTCCATTGTTTTGAGCCATTAGATGCTTTGGTCTATGTGTTAGCTTATTCTGGCCCAGGATTTCTCAGCCTCGGCGTTGATGACATTTGGCGTCTGATAATTCTTTGATATGGGGGCCATCCTGTGCACTGTAGGAATGTTTAGAAGCATCCCTAACTACTAGGTACCACTAGCACTCCTCCTCCCCACTTGAAGCAACCAAACATGTCTCCAAATATTGCAAAAAGTCCCCTGGGGAGCAAAAAATCACCCTAAGAACCACTCTTCTAGCCTATCCTAACCATATACCTATCTTCAGAGGTATTCAAGATACTGCAAGCATGACCTCTTTCCAGGGCTGGTTGAGCAGGAAGGCTTGAGATGTTGAAGCCTACCCATGATCTAGCATCCTTTCAATTCTGCAATTTATACTGGGACTTTTATTGGTGAAAGAGATCATACACATTTACTGGTGGATGAATTCTTAGAGATTATTCAGTCCCTAAGGAAAATAGGACCTGGAGATGTTACAGGACTTCCCAAGGTCATGCAGAAATCAGGGCTGCCAACTCCCAGTTTAATTTCACTTTTACTACCCCACACTGCCTGGCATGGGACTGAGCAGATACATTGTTCTGTTTTATTATTACACAATGTTTTCACCAAATAAAAGCATCGAATTTTTCTTTCATAGTTTAAGTTCAAGGAAAATGCCCAAAAAAGATGCCAGGAGGGAGGCACTGAAGGACACCAGTTATCTACTATGTACTATATTTTAAAAATCTGTCAATTCTTTATTTACCATGACCAAAATTTACAGAGGAAAAAAAATCTATGCAAGAATAATTGGCGTCAGGCTCTATTTGCATATGTTGTTAGTAACTACATGGGCCCCTCCGTCCAGAATTGATATTAACCAGGCTCACCAACCTCCTAACTCTCCAAAGGCTAGACTCGTTCTCAAGGCACTGAGTATCAGAAAAAGAACTGAAGCTAATCTTTTCTAGTATTGGTACCTATGGCAGAGTTTGAAAATATAAAAAAAAAAAACTTTCTAATCCATACCTTAACCTTGGATTCTCCCAGAAGCAGATAGTGAGATCAGAATGGATGCAAGTAGTTTAATTGCGAGGAGGTCCCAAGAAGCATTTAGAGGGGAGGGGAGAAGTGAGACAGGAAAGGGAAGGTGGCCAGTTCCGAGTGCATTAATGAGCAGGTGACTACTGTGGGCAGCTGGGGCTCAGCCCTGCTGGCCCGGGGGAGACTGTGGAAGGCCTGACTCTCAATCTTCCCATCCAAGAGGCAAGGAAGGTCATGTGAAGGGTTTCTTCCTGGCTGGAACTCCCTGCCATTTCCAGACTCGCTTGCTATTGGCTGAACACAACAAGTAGGGAGGGGCGGCAGAAAAAGTCTTCTAGTAAAGCGTTTCATGTGTTTGCAGTCTAAAGCCTCCAGGTGGATGTGGGCAGGGCGCCAGAAGCACCTGTGATGGTCCAGAATCAAACCATGGCCCTTCCATTCCCCCGCCCCTCGCATTTCTCCCCAACTCTAGTAGTTTCTTTTCCTTTGAGCTCATCTCTGCATTCAGGGAAAGGAAGCTCATTCATTCTGGGTCTATCGCTAAGATTTAATTGCTGTAGTTTAAAGATTCCCAAAAAGTGGGACATAGACACTTGGAGGTAAGAGTGAGGAGAGCCTCAAATTATATAAAGTAATCCTCAAAACTCTTTTCTCACCAAACATCATTTGTAGAATAAATAAGTGATCTCAAGATACATATATATTTTTTTTTACTGTTTTTCATATGTTGTTTGTTGCTACTGTGAAAATCATATATGAATCCATTTTAAAGCACAACTTACTTTGCTAATTTCTGTCATTATGTGGGTTTTTTTTAGACAACAAAAATTAAACTACCACAATTACTCATTTGAACCATGAGAAATTAAAATGAGGGAGGGGGATCCTCCATAATTGAAAAGTTTGGAAACCATTGATTTCATGGTTGGAGGATACTAAAGGAGAATTACTCCCGATGATGCTTTGCTGATATGAAGGGTGTGTGTGTGTGTGTGTGTGTGTGTGTGTGTGTGTGTCTGTGTGTTTCTTTTAGTCCATCTGCTTCCAAAGTATTATTAAATGCCACTTGGACTACACTGAAGTATTTGAGTCCAGGGCAAAGTTAAATGTGAGCTTGAATCCTAGCTCTATGACTCAGTAGCTGTTTGACCTGAGACAAGTGACTTAACTTCTCCAAGCCTGAGTTTCCAGATCTGTAAAATAAGTTTTTTAATGCTATGCCTTTCTTCTATGAGTGTTATGAAATTTAAATGAGCTATATGTATAAAACTCTCAATTCAGAACCTGGTAGATAGTAAGAACTCAATGCCTGATCGTTATCTTAGCTTAACCACTCTCTTCTGATGTATCTTTTTATCTGTTCCCACATCTTTTTATCGATAACGCTAGGTAAATTTGAATTTCAGAAAATCAAGGAATATTTTTTATTATAAGTATGTCCAAAATATTGCATGCTTCTAGATGGGCTGGGGGCAATATTCTTTTTAGAAGCCCTGGAATTCAGCACCTCATTGTCCACTGTGGTCTTTTCAAAGCACTGTCTGACGCATACTTATACTAAATACCAAATATTGCATGGGATATAGTTATACTAAAACATAGTCACTGTTGTACTGAAATTCAAGTTGAACTGGGTGTCCTAGATTTTCATTTGCTAAATCTGGCAATGCTACATTACATGAATGTGCCTGATCACAGAGGCATAAAAGCCTTAAGGATTTGTGGATACGAGTTTCAGTTCAGTTTTACAATTTCTATTAAAAATTTTAAGAAGCATGGCTGGATTTCTCTCAGGAGCCTTAGTCTAAAGATTCATATTCTCATATGAGTGATCACTGCACAACCAGGGCCCTGAATTCTGAATCCCTGTTTGAGAAGAGATGGCCTCTTGGGCTATTTATTCTAGTAAGACAGTGTTTATGTTTCCTTTCTATGACATATTTATATAAAATATTTGCTACCCCTTCAGCACAGAGTGAGATGAAACACTGCTAGTGAAATCTAGCTTGTCTGGGGCACATCTTCCCATTCCATTCAGGCACACTTCTGAGTTAGTGCAGGCATGACGTAGGCTCCACTGGTCCTCACGTTTCACTGCCTGCGTTTTACTAGCAGGGTTGCCCAGGATGGTCCACAGAGTTTCCAAATACAGGAAACTACATAAGAGGTTGCCTGTCCTTTTAATCTATAGAATGTTATCAATGCACATTCTTTGGATGCTTTGAAAAGACCACAATGGACAATGAGGTTGTGAATTCTAGGGCTTCTAAACAACATACTGGCCCAGCCCACCTAGAACTGAAGCAGCTACAGCAAGATCTTCATGCAACAAGACCCAGATCCTGGTCACTAATGCCTTTGTCCAGCGTCAAGTACACAAGGTTTCCTGAAGCAAGAGGCTTTATTAATCTTTTGAGTTCTCACCAGGTCTCCAAGGCATATTTAAACAAACAAACAAACAAAGTAACCTGGAACTCTTAGCCTTTCCTGTACCTATGTATGAGTTTAATGGTTTAAATTCTCAAAACGTTACTAAAACCAACACAGTATTGAGAGAGAAATAATGTTCAAATCAGCATACCTATCAGTGGAGTGGTTGGCATTCTAGACTTTCTATAGGAAAATATTATCCCTAAACGAAGTCTGGCTGGTGCAGACCAAGAAACACCTGAGATTTTCATGGCACCTCCTCTCCCCACCATACTTTTACTTTTCTGCATCTCTTACTCTAAAGAATATCTTTCAAGTTTTTAGCATAATGTCTAGAACATAGTAAGTGCCTGATAAAAATCAGCTCTCAGCACTATTAGCAGGTACTGCCACCTGCCTGAAGCTTGAGGCTGGTGGACTCTAAGCTAAATCTTCAGTGTCTCTGATAGTTCAGACTTTGTGGGACTAAAGACAGTCCACAAATCACACTGTAGAGCAATGTTCCTCAAATTACCTGTACTGAAAGACCAGGGTTTGGTTTATTTTGTTTTTTCAATCCATTGCAGACTCGTACTTTTGGAAAATGTAATAAAAATAAAATAAATTACATATAAAATTATGCTGTCAAATTTCTATGAAAGTTTCTAAATGTGTGTCCTCTCACTTGATTTGCTTATCTCACTGCAGACCTGCAAGGACTGTGCAAGGACCAGCACTGGTCCACGGACCACACTTTAAATAGCACAGATCTAATGGTCATTGCATACACACTTCACTACTAAAAAAAAGAAGAGACTCTCGCACTGGAAGAATATTATTGTTTTAATCAATGAGTTGACCTGTGGTTTTTTTATTAATAAGAAAAGAATAACTCTGATAAGCCAAGGTAATGTGTTGGGTTTGAAATTTTATCTAATAATATTTTCAGTGGTAGATTAAATTTCAATTATATATAGCATTTAGGCTAATGTTAAAATCTGTATTTTCCTGAGCACACAGACCGTCAACAGGTGGAGGTCTGCTCAGGGAATATGACTTATTTTGTTAGAAATATATTGTGAATAATACAATATACATACAGTGTATAATACTGCTCAAAGGAGAAAAAACCCTAGAAAAGCTAAAAAGAGTGTGGATTTATTACTTCAGAAAGCCACTATTTTACCTGGATATGGCACACTTAAGTTTACAAGCCCTTTTCACCAAGCCATGCTGTGTTACTGTTTGGAATACCTTTCCCACTCCCATCTACCAAGTAAAATTCTGCTTATCTTAGTCGATCCAGATCAAGAGTTGCCTCTCCAGTGCTTTCTCAACATTCATTCATTCACTGGTCATCCATTCATTCATTCATCCAACAAAGGCATATTGCCAGGCACTGGTCTAGGTGCTGGAGATACAGCAGTGAACAAGCCATCGTTCCTATCTTCTTGGAGCTTGTGTTTTAGTGAGGAAAAAGGAGAGAAAAACAAATTAACAAATATATTCACAATACAGTATCTGGTAAGTGAAGTTTTATGAAGAAACTAAACCACAGACTCAACTTCCTTCCCTCATCAGAGCACAGAAAGTGATTTGTGAGACTCAAATTTTCTCAATTTTCCTAAAGATGATGCATAACTATTATCATTCTAGTCACATAGGAGAGAAGTTAATTCATTACACACAATGGATGCCTTAGGGAATGAGGTCTTAATTCTCAGACTGAGAGAGAGTGAAATAGAGAGTAAGTGAGATGCTATTTTAAATAATGGGCACAGAGAAGCCTCTCCAAGGATTGTACAGGTGAGAAGAGATCTAAAAATCAACCCCTAAGAGTGAGTCATGTCGGTGCTTTGTGACCACCTAGAGGGGTGGGATAGGGAGGGTGGGAGGGAGACGCAAGAGGGAGGAGATATGGGGATATATGTATGTGTATAGCTGATTCACTTTGTTATACAGCAGAAACTAACACACCACTGTAAAACAATTATACTCCAATGAAGATGTTAAAAAAAAAAAGAGAGTGAGTCATGTGGATAACTAAGGGAAGAGTACTCCAGGCAAGGAATAGGAAATACAAATCCCCAAAGAAGTAGGGAATTTGTTGAGTCGAACAGTTGGGAGACCTGTATGATTGGAATGGAGTGAGTGAAGGGCAGAATAGTGGGAGATGAGGACAACAGGGCAGGGCTATAAAGTAGACAGGTGCCTCATCAGCCTATTACTTTGTTTGCAGCCCAGTTATAGCACCACTGTCCTATTTCTATTCAGTTAGTAAAGCATTGTTGAAGGCAGAGTCCGTGTGATACTCATCTTCAGATTTTGGCATCCAGAACTGCAACATATTAAGCCTTAAATGCACTGACTGAATAAGTGAAGAGCTGAATGAATAAATGAACACAGGGCTTTCACGAACATCACTCCATTCATTATTTGCCACACTTTGAGGAGGCAGTTCTGGTATTATTATATCTATTTTTCAGACAAAGAAATCTTCTAGATGTTCATCAACTTGCCTGCAGACACAGAATTGCTGAGATCTAGGGCAAAGATGTTCCAAATTCAGACTTGTTTGTTTGACTCCTGGTTTAGTGCTCTTTGTATGCCTCAAGCTTCCAATTATGGTCATTAGAATGGACAGCTGGTGTAAGCTTAAAAAAATATCTCGTGTATCACAACACTTTCCGAAAATGGTAGATGCAAACTTGAAATTTAATTTGTTAGGTGGTTTTCAGTGTGGGGACTGGCTGCCCTCTCCTGGCAAGGTAAAAAATAACATGAAATAAAAATCAGCATTCTCTAGTTAGGCCAAGACATCCCATCCTACCCTGCACCACTCTCCTATCACTCAGTTTCCTTTCTTTCCTGGATATACTTTTTAATTCATATTTGTCAAGTTCACTTAATGACAGGGGCTACTTTTTTGTGCTATGAGATTTATTTTAAAACCTGAACTGCGTCAGATATTTAATTCCCATTTGTCATTTTTGCTTTAAAATTTGTTAGAATCCAAAATTACCTGAATATATTAGGAAAGTCTCATGCTTTCATTTCTCTCTATCTTTAGATGGAACACATCTTATACTAATTTCCCTTCAGTTATAAGTCTGCAATGTACAAAGACCTTCTCACATGCACATAAAAGTTGTTTCCCCTATGATCATGTGTCTTCATTAATTTCACATGTTGAGAGTATAACATCTGCTATGATATATGGCTTTTGGTTAGAAATTATTTTTAATATCCATGAATATTATTAGGCATTGGTAAATATACCTAGATGAACATCAAGAGAAAATCATTCTCCACAAACTCTGGATATTGTTAGGATTTTAACAATCTATTAGGTTTTCTAGCACTTCTGAAGATGCCTATATTTCATCTAAAAACATCCTAAGTATTCCCCCAAATACTGAGTTAATTATTATAGAAACAAGAAAGGGACAATGATACAGTAAAATTCATTCTTGAAAAAGATCTAACTACTAGAGATTATGGTAACCAATGAAAATGTACAAATATGAGAAGTATTTCATATGCTCATTCTGTGGGATAATAATGCTACA
Source organism: Eubalaena glacialis (assembly GCF_028564815.1). Classification (NCBI taxonomy): domain Eukaryota; kingdom Metazoa; phylum Chordata; class Mammalia; order Artiodactyla; family Balaenidae; genus Eubalaena; species Eubalaena glacialis. The sequence continues at coordinate 9,391,461 of NC_083736.1, forward strand.
ATATACAATAATTCTTGCTTTTCAAATGTCCCAAAGTAGACATCATCAGGAAAAAGCAGAGCACTTCATTAATTCTGTCTGATCATTTCAGTGATATTAATTTGGGCTGGGCTTTTAAAACTCTGTAAGGCAGCACGAAGAAGGCTAAAGAAAAGACTGGTTTTTCTCTGGCAAAAAACACAGTGGTAGCTATCCCAAGCTTTGAGCTTCAGTTCACAATCCCTTTTTATCCCCATTTTGTCCAAAATCCAGAAAGCTGCATAGGGTCCCAGCCATTAAAGCCAAATGTATATGAAAAAATCTGAGATGAAAAAATCTAGTCTTATGAGCACAGCACTCTAACTCTTACTACTCAAAGTGTGGTCCCCGGACCAGCAACAATACCATCACTGATATTAAAGATGCAGAAGCTCAGGCCGCCCGCAGTGCTGGTAAGATACCCCAGGTGATTGCACGTACATTCACGTTTGACAAACACTGCTCCTACTAGATGCTCTGAAAGCACTGACCTGCCTTGAGCTGACGTGCAGAGGCGAGTAGGCGTTAGAAAAGGATTTGGTGAACACCTAGCGGTGTAGCCACAATCTCTGTTAGAGTTCACACTGTTTCTTTAAGAATACAATTTTATTCGTTCATTCATTCATTCATTTTTTATTGTTTGATGCCATTTCTTAGCCATTATAAATATTTTGTATTTATAATATCATAAGTGTGTTCCTGAACATATTCACTTTAAGACCTTTAGTCTTTAAACCCAATACATATAAAGGGATTATGAAGAACATGGCTAAGAAATGGCATCAACTAGTAAAGAAAGAAAGAAAGAGAGAGAGAGAGAGAGAGGGAGGGAGGGAGGGAGGGAGGGAGGGAGGGAGGGAGGGAGGGAGGGAGGGAGGGAGGGAGAGAGAGAGAGAAAGAAAGAAAGAAATTGTATTTTTAAAGTAACAGGGTGAACTGTATTAGAAATTGTGGCTATACTGTTATGTGTTCACCAGAACCTACTCCCTCTCCGCCCTGGCTGTGGTCATATGACTGGGTTCTGGCCAATGATGGAAGCAGAAAGGATGGTGCACCACTTCCAGGCTAGCCCAGAAAAATCTCCCATTTAAGACCCTTCTCCAACCTCTGACTGGAAGTAAAGGATTCCTCAGCCCCTGGGCAGGGGTCGGCAAACTACAGCAGCCCACTGGTTCTGTACTGCCCGTGAGCTAGGAATGGTTTTTACATCTTTCTGGCTGAAAAAAATTAAAAAGGAAGAATATTTCATAAAAAGTATATGAAATTCAAATCTCAGTGTCCATAAATAAAGTTTTATTGGCACACAGCCATGCTCATTCATTTACATATGGTCTACTGCTGCTTTCACACTCCAACAATGGAGTTGAGCAATTGCAATTGCGACAGAGATACTACAGTCCACAAAGCCTAAAATACCTTCACAAGGAAAGTTTTCTGATCGCTGCCCTCCTAGGGCTGAGCTACAAGATGGGAGGAGCCTGGGTCCCTGAGGCACCGCAAGGAAGGCTGCTCACCAAATATCCTCATTGGACGGTGACATAAGAGAGAAAGAAACTTGCATATTGTTACTTCACTCAGATTTCAGAGTTCATCCTTTTCAGGACATAGGCTTACTCCAACTAAAACAAAGGTTTTTTTTGATGCTTAGGGCAGGGGGCGGGGGCAAACATATGAATGAGACTACATCAGGTAAACTAAAGAAGATGTAAGAATGCAAATTTTTAAGGAGATACCATTTTGTGCTTTGTATTCACAGGCCTTAAGTCATGCTGGGGCTACCGAGGTGAAGAGAACAAATTTTCAGTACAGGTATTTTTAAATATATAGTGTATATTGCCTCATCCCCACTAGGTGGCGCTTAGGAGCCTTTATACTTTCAAAACTAATCTATTTCAGGATCATCACAACGGTTTCAACTTAATTGATAGCTTGTATCTAGCAAAGCCTACTGTGTATTCACTGTTACTGCTGAAGATACAGAAAAAGATACAAATCAGAGCTCTTTCCTCCAAGTATTGATCATTTGTAGATTTCAAGTTAAAAATGTTTAAAGTAGGGCTTCCCTGGTGGCGCAGTGGTTGAGAATCTGCCTGCCAATGCAGGGAACACAGGTTCGAGCCCTGGTCTGGGAAGATCCCACATGCCGCGGAGCAACTGGGCCCGTGAGCCACAATTACCGAGCCTGCGTGTCTGGAGCCTGTGCTCCGCAACAAGAGAGGCCGCGATAGTGAGAGGCCCGCGCACCGCGATGAAAAGCGGCCCCTGCTTGCCACAACTAGAGAAAGCCCTCGCACAGAAACGAAGACCCAACACAGCCATAAATTTAAAAAAAAATAAAAAAATAATAAAAGAATACCGCTAGAGGCTTCTATGTCCCTAGTAATAAAAATGCATTTTTAAAAAAATGTTAAAAAAAATGTTTAAAGTAAAACATAAGTCGTCCTAACCCCGAAGTTAGAGTCTTCTCATTTCAACACACTTGTTGCTGGTTTGATAATTATTTAAACCTTGTAAACGTGCTTTTACCCAAATGGTTATGGGTCTCACTCTACATGAGCAAAATACTGCCCCCAAAAATCTTTGTTTACAGGAGAGAGAGCTGTCATTAACCCCTTCCTTGGGATACATTTCTATTAGTGACAGTCACGTAATACTGTGAAGCGAGTTTTTGATTCTTACCACACTTAACCTCAAATCCACTGTGCAGCCTTAAGAAAAATTCATTGAATCTGAATCATAGTTTCTAGCCCATGACAAAGAATATGGACTGTATCCTAAGAGTAATTAAAGAAATATTGAAAGGTTTGGGGTTTGGGGAAAGATCACTGTGGCACGAAGAGAATTGGAGAACTGAAGTGGTCCATACTATTAGAAACCAGTTAGGTGGCCTCGACTAGGGTAGTGGGCCTCCTGATGGGCGGAAAGAAATGGGGTCTGGAGACCTGAACTTCATCTAAGCGCTTACAGTCCTCGTCTCTATGGTGGATAAAGCTCATGCAATCTGACTCCCCCCTTCCTAAATGCAATAGCTCAGCCAAGTTCCTTGAGTCCTATGAACCGCAAGCAATTCGATCAGTAAAACGGAGGTCCTGTCCACCTCACTAGTGCTCTCATGGGGAGTAAATAAAAGGACACCAACAGAAGGTGCTCAGTGTGCTGCCCGGCAATTCACAGATGTGCAGCAAAGGATGTTACTATGGGTCCCACTGTCTCCACTCCAGAGAGAACCCTTACACCCTCACACCTATGTTGAAACTGTTGCCCGCTGTTGGGTCTCCCAGCACCCTATAGTGATGGCATAGGGCAGGGTTTCCCAGCCTTGACACTAATGACATTTGCGGTTGGATCATTCTTTGTTGTAGGAGGCTGTCCAGAATCTTGGAGTTCTTAGGATTTAGTAAGATAATTTAAGCAAAATATTTTTGCATCGTCTAAGCTAGGGTGTCTCAAACTCGCCACTGTTGACATTCAGAAGTGGGTCCTTCTCTGTGGTGAGGCTGCCTCTGACTGTAGGGCGTTGAGCAGCACCCCGGTCTCTATCCACGAGATGCCAGTGACACCCCTTCCCTCCGGCTGTGGCGACCAGCGTGTCTCCAGACACTGCCACGTGTCCCGTGGGGGGCAAGAATCGCCCCCGCTTGAGAGCCACAGATATAGGACATGGTCTAGAACAGCCCTGTTCCATAGAAATATAATGCAAACCACAATTGAGAGCCACTATGTAATTTAAAATGTTCTAGTAGCCAGATTTAAAAAGTAAAAAGAAACAGATGAAATTAAGCTTAAATTATATTCTTCTAAACCCAATATAGCCAAGATACTACCATTTCAACACATAATCAAAACAAAAAACAAAAAACACATGACCTACATAGAAATTATCAATGATATATTTTATATTTTTTTTCATATTAGTCTTTGAAATCCAGTGCACCTACTTAACCCTTACAGCACATCTCCATTTGAACTCACCACTTTTTAAGTGCTCAATAGCTATGCGTGGTTAGGGGCTACTGCACTGGACAGTGCAGGTACGGGATCTTACGGTGTGTACTTCTATGTACTTATATCCTGTTATTTCCTTCCCCCCATTTCCCCTTCATATCCTTCAATCTTATTAGTTTTATATTTTTAACCACATACTGGAGATGTTCCCACAAGTATCACATGGCTCCTTCTCTATTGCAATGAAGCGAGGTAGAAATCAACTCTAAATAAGTGGCCCCTCTCAGTTCCTCCATCATCGGCCACTGCTACCCTCTGGTGTGCTGCCTCCCGCCCCCACCCTCCAGCGCCCATCGAAGTCCTTATCTCTTCGTCATGGCCCTCTGCTCACCGACCAACACTTGCTTTCTATTGATAGGACCATTCCCACTTACATGAGGCTCAAAGTAGCCATACTGTCTTCTTTACTAAATTGTTTAAATCTTCTGAGGAACAGGTCAGCAAGCTTTAATGTGATGTTCTGCAAATAGTGTGGACTCAACAAATATCTGCCAGTGAGCACTGGGTCTTTACATGAGGCTATTTGGTTTACTTATGCTCAAAATAATAAGCATTCTTCTTTTTTTTTATTGATTCAGTCTGCTTTTATTATTTTGTTTTCTTTTCTTTTACTTTATTTCAATTCTGTCTTTATTAATATATCCCTTCCACTTTCTTTAGCTTTCTTGGTCTTCTCCTTAACTTTTAAAGTTTATTGCTTATACATATATTTTCCTTTTTAAAATTAATACAAAACGTTAACAGAATAATATAAGCACAAAGATTATAAAATCAATTATTACTAAAAAGTTGATAACCAAAGGGAAAAAAAAAAGGAACAGTTACCTGCCCCACTCCTTCCCACATTCTAGTTCTCTTTTTTTTTTTTAACATCTTTATTAGAGTATAATTGCTTTACAATGGTGTGTTAGTTTCTGCTTTATAACAAAGTGAATCAGTTATACACATACATATGTTCCCATATCTCTTCCCTCTTGCGTCTCCCTCCCTCCCACCCTCCCTATCCCACCCCTCTAGGTGGTCACAAAGCACCAAGCTGATCTCCCTGAAACCAGCAGGCCACAGTGGTCCACCTTGGGCCTTTTCTCTTCACTGGCCAACAGCTTTGATATACTATAAAAGGAAGCTTTTAGGGCATGCGTGCTTCTTCAGGTCACCATATTGTTTCCCCACATTCCAGAAACACCCACCTTCTCTCATCTCCATGCCCATCTGTGTTGAAGCAGACACTGACTCTGGGGCTGCATTCCAGACACTCATTAACAGAGGTCTGGCTTACATCTGACAGTAAGTATGGTGCAAAGATGTCCCTGATTAATGTCCTAGAGGGGATGGATCTGTGATATGTTCAAGTCAAACAACAGCAAAAACATTCAACTTCCCATTGCTGTTCTGCAGATCTCCTTTGGGCTGGAATTTTTAACTCTCTTGCTATGGTTCTTGCAAACTAGCTTCATATTTCTGTTAAATTATGTGTCTTCGTGACCATCAAGTTGATGAAATTTGTTCATTTATTCATTATGCAAGTGTTTTGTCAGCATCCTTTTGAGGTCCTGTTTCAGCTGGTTTTCCTTTGCTTAGCCAACCTCAATAATCCCACAACATAACATACAACAAGGCTGGTGGGCCAGAGCCTGGTGAGTGAGCAGAGCCAACTAACCAGCTTATAGGGTGGAGCAGACGCAGTCAGTGCCCCCCACACACATGCTCTAAGCATTGACTGTTTCAGTACATATCAATGGCGTCCTACTGCACGCGTATGCAGCCGTTTGCCTAAGGGCTATCTCTTAGCCAGACAACATAGGGCAGGCCAGAAGTGCTGGGGAGCTCATGTCCCTGGATGTAGCCCTGAGCCAATGGTATATGGGAGTTGGAGGATAAATATCCCAGCTTCCTTGCCCTTGGGTGGGATGACTCTGATACATGTTCTACACTGGCTCCCAGATTCCCTAATGGGACTGTAGTCCATTGGCTAAAGTGGAATTTGTTTGATAGTACACTATTTATTGGATTTCTTCCTTCTCTGTCTCATCTGCTTCTTCCCTACTCCTCTAGTCATATTCCTCAAATAACCCCCTTGAACTTGAATCCTAGACTCAGACCCAGCTTCTGGAGAACCTCACCCAAATCATGCTAACTTTCATTGAGACAGAGATTTTGGTTCTCGTGAACAACGACCATTAAGAGAGAGGATAAAACCTTAATGAAAGTTGAAAAATAATTTAGCTTATGGTGTGAAAATATGCACAAGAAAACATATTTCTGGACCAAAATGTGACTAGGAGAAAGCAAAGAACCTGTACAATTATTTTCATATTTGTTTCTGATATTTTAATTTTATCTACCAAGGATAAATAGTGTGTTTTAATTCTCCCAAATAATAGCATAACAGGATTTTTGTATAAAAGAAAATTACCAATTAGAAATGTTTCTAAGGAAGAGCCTCCAAATTTCTAGACCTAAATACTTCAGTAAAATCCAATGACTTGTTTTGTCTTAAGGTGATAGAATGTGCTATCAAAATCACAAATATTTCAGACATGAATTCTCTTTTCATACATTATGGAGACTTGGAGCTGTTCCCCAATATTTGTTCTCTTCTGACACAGTAATAGAGGATTCAGTGTAAGCTGGCATATACCCAACTGGAATAAATATCATGTTACCCAGCCTCCCTTACAGTTAGGAATGGCCACGTAACTAAATTCTGGAAAATGGGATGTAAGCAGAAATGTCCTGTTGCAACAACAGAAAATTGCCTTAAGAGATAGTCCTTCTCAACTGTGGTAACTTGCTACCCAGGGGACATTTGGAAATGTCTTGAGACATTTTTGATTGTTACAACTGGAGGTGCTACTGGCATCAAATGGGCAGAGACCAGGGCTGCTGCTAAACATCCTACGATGCACAGGACGGCCCTCACAATGAAGAATGATCCTGCCCCAAAATGTCAATAGTGCCGAGATGTTGAAACTCTGAATTAGACATTGGATTTGAAACAAGAACTCAGAAACAACTGCTTCTGGTTTCCTCAAGCTCTGTAGAGAATCCAAGTGCCTTTTGCTTCCCTGGTATCTACAAAGCAATAAGAGATGATGCTGGCTCATGCTATGAGCCATGGTATTTGAAATATTCTGAGTCCTGAATTTTTGTTTAACCTGATTCATGTTCTCTGTCATTCACTAAAGCAGTGGTTCTCATAACTTTCTGGTCTCGGGACCCCTTTAAGCTCCTACAAAGTACTGAGGACTCCAAATGCCTGCATTTATGTGGTTTTTATGTACTGCTATTTGCTGAATTAGTAATTAAAATTGAAAAAGTTTTAGAACATAAGCACACATTCCACTAGCAGACAGCATAATGACATCATCAACCATCACACGCCACGTGATCTTGGGAAAATTCTACTGTAGACTCCTGAGAGAATGAGAGTTAAAAGCACACAGATAATGTCTTCACATTATAATGAAAATAATTTTGCCCTCAAGGAACTCCTGAGACTCAGAAACCCTCAAAGGTTCCTCAGACCATACTTTGAGAACCATAGGACTAAAGAACTCACTTTAAAGACATAGATATAAATAAATATTCTAGTATCCTTTGTGACAGAAAGGGGACTTTCTCCTTGTAAATATATGCTCATCATTTCTAAAGGGTACAGAGTTCTTTCTCATAGCTCTCTAAAGCCCAAAGTATATACAAATAAAAGAGACAAAACATTAATTATAGCATGATAACAGTGACTTTTGACATTTTTAATATTGAATACATACATTGAACTGGCTCACTGGTCTTGCAGATCACTTGAGAAAATTAATCAGTCATTCTAAATTTCTTCTAATGTGAGATTTCTGGAACTATCAGAAGATCGTGGTTTCATGTTTAAAGAGTCCAAACCCAATTAAATCTGGTAATGAAAAGGGACTTTGAGATCTTGAATTATATTTCTCTTTGCTTTTCCTAGACCTTTGCGGTTGAGTACCTCCCAATAAAATTTATCTCTAGGAGAAGAGCAACGCAATCTATTCCTCCCCAAAAATCAACTGCCCAGAGAGGAGACCCAGAAAGGCTTTTTAAAAGAAGATTGTGAGAGAACTCAATATTTTTGTAACTATTTTTCTCTCTACTTGTTAAGAGTTAACTCCTCAAACGTGTACAATAGTAACCAATGACTGAATTTCTTATAGACAGAGCTATGTATATAATCTCAGTGGTAAGACATCAGTAAATAAAAACCGGTTGGCTTTTTAAAAAATGTTCCTAATTCTTAAAATATTAAAGTAATTAATTTTTAAACAATCATTTTCTCCATGTCTTAATATTCTGGACACTCAATTTTTAGCATAGATTCCTGGAAACGAATCCAGTTGTTCTGTGTAAATAAAGATCATGATTTCTCAGACTTGGCACTATTGATATTTGAAGCCAGATAACTCTTTGCTGTATACATTGCGGGATATTTAGTAAGATCCCTGGCCTCCACCCACCAGATGCCAGCAGCACTCCCCGAGTTGTGACAACCAAAAATGTCTCCAAATATTGCAAAATCATCCTCGGTGGAGGACCACTGATTCAGGTCCACCAATTTACCATTCAACTGCATGAGAAGTGAGTCATTGAGACAATTAACTTACGCAGAACAAGCAAATGTAGAAGACTTGGGAATATTACTCTGTGCTTTCTTGGCAAGATCCACGTAAGAGCTTTGTTTCATTTCTATGAATTCAACTTAAAACTATTCCATTGATTCCAAGAAAGTTAATTTATCTGTGATTGTGCAGAGCTGCTACCCTACTGAACAGATGACCCCTTAGCCACCCACATGGACATAAACTCAGACATTTGGGGGTAAACATTCTCTTCCCATCCTCTCAGGAAATGTTTCCCAGAGACCCAGACCACAACTCCCACTTCTGAACTAGCCTAGGCGATCTGACATCGGGAAACACCCGCATTCAATTAACGTTAGCAGAGTGCCTAGTCACTGACTGTTTAGGTGCTGAGGATACGAAAAGGAATGTGACTTTATCCCCACTCTGGAGAAAAACACAGACCTATAATCACAGTGTACATATCTTCACGCTCCCCCCACACTTTGTTCCCAGCCACCAGCCCTTAATTTTGTCTATAAGATGATCTTTTAAACTTGTGTAAGATGAAAATCAATAAGCCTAAGGGAGTTGACTAGCCAGGGTAGATCAGTTAGCTCTAAGCTTATTGGGTATCTAGGGACAAAAAAATCAAGTCCAATATTTAAAAGAATTAATTTAGAAAATTTACCATGAGAATCAATACTATAGCTTTAGAGAAAAGCTAGTAGGAAGAGGAAGAGGCTCTCTGCTACAAGAAACCTTAAATTTCCTTCTACTCTTTCACCCAGTTCTAGAATCTTCTTTCCAATAATCATGGTAAATGGTCACCTTTTAGCATGTTGGGGGAGTTCCACAAGCTAAATTACCCATTTGACAGATCACTGTCTTTCCTCAGCCAAATGACTAGTCCAGCTCAAGAGCGTCTTAGATCCCACTCAGAGGTCTCTAAACGTGACCAGCTCCCACCCAGCGGCCACCAGTGGATTTCATTGTTGGAAATGGCTAATTGACACCAAGATGGCCCTGAGAGAATACACAGAAAATTCAATAAAAACCGTTTCTTTAAGCGAGGCACAGTGCTCCTTCACATAAGGAAAGGACTAAGCAATCACATGGTGTTGGAAGCAGTTCATAAGCGGTACTGTGTAAGCAAGTTGATGGTTCTATGGACTGCAATTTAAGAACAGTATGCAAGTCGTCTGTTACACTCACACAAACCAGGCCAGTGGGGAGCCAAATGGCTGCTGTGGACCAGCCATGGCATAAGAACAGCATTTTGTGGCACACTGTGAGTGGCTTGAAAACAGTGTCCAGCAATGCTCATCTCCTGTGTGCCTGTATGGAGCTCCATGGGCACACAATTTTTTTAAGTGTAGGTTTTATTATTATTCATGTATTGCCATTGAAAAAATAGCTTGTTACTCACAGTTCCCAAGAGTAGGAGGCACGCCATGTCCCACAGGGCCACACGGGGAAATACTAGGGTCGTTCAGGAGGCAGAAGAGGAAGGGGGAAACATGGGCAAGAGGCTTTACTGTGGTTTCCAAGGGAAGGAATAGGCGAGGCACTGTAAGCAGGCTTAGAATTGGCTAGTGTGAACAGGCTCAGGGATGCAGGGGCTGTCTCTAGTGTTTGCTGCCTGCCCTGGGGTGATTAGGGCAGGGGGGTACTGACCTGGAGCACGAGAGCCCTATAAAGGAGGTGGTTGGGATATGAGCTCTGGATTGGCTAGCTTGCATATGAAAGGCGTGCTTGCAGGTGAGTTGTTTACTATCACCAGGAACTGACTAGCCCTGGGAGGGGCATTTCCCTCCAGAGTCAGCAAGGCTCCAGAGGTCAAACCATCAGAAATACAGAAAATAAAAAGGCATGATTAACAGCACTTCACCACTCCATCACAGGATTAACAATTTAGAGGTCTCCCCATGAAACTACAGGCTTCTTACTTATCTTTGTTATACAGGACTTATCACATCTGGTAGCTGCTCAATAAATATGACTCCTGGTGCCACCATTTACTAGCTTCATGACCTTTGGCAAGTTACCTAACCTCTCTGTGCCTGAGTTTCCTTATGAGTGAAATGAGGATAATAAATAATAATAACAATAATAATAATACAAACCACATATAATTCATATGAGGATTGAACTGGTTAATATTTATAAAATCTCTATAAACACCATATAAGTGTTTGGTTTTCAAAATGTCGATTGAACGGAACTGAAGGCGTATCAATGGGAATGATAAGCTTTTTGTGAATGATGTCTATCTTCTAGGGTTGTGAGGCTTTTCCCTCACTTAGATTTCAATTGCATTTGTTTTGCGAGCTGTAAATAATGGTTGGGCAAATCACTACTTTTTCCCCCAAAGGGAGAAGACAGCTCTGCTCAAATAAATTCTATTCCTGTCAGCTCATTCCCCAGAAGCTGGTCCTCATGCCAATGGAATCAGAGGAGGGAGAATGGGGGAGAGAGGAGGGGAGAGGTGGGAAAAAACCTTCTGTGGTTTATGGACAGATCATTCCCATGCCCTCACCCCCAATTTCCCAGTTCAAGCAATCTACCCAACTTCAAGTCTCAGTTTAGGGCTTGACCTTCAGAAAGGTGTGATGGAAAGGCATGAAGTTGACTTCTGATTTTCTGAAAATGGGTTTGATTTCTCCCCTCCCCTCTCATTTCCACCCCAAGTATACACTATCTGTCACATCTTGGACCTGCAGTTAAGGCTGACGTGGAAAGACTCTCTTTGAGGTTGAAGAGTTAGAAAATCCTCTAGGCTTGCTGGAGGGCAAACTCAAGGATCAACTAGCACACATTAATCTTTTTAGCAGCCACCTTATTTACCGTTAAGTCAACACATAGACACAATAGGATATGGGGTAGAAAGGGTCTCTTCCAGGTAGGAAAGAAAGTATGTATGGGGGAGTAATAAAAAGGAATAGCTTTTACTACCTGGGGTTTCAAATGAGAGATGAAGCAATGACTTGAAAAATGGAGCTGGTAGTGTTTACACAGGGATGATTCATTTGAGATACTAAAAGAATTTCAGGAGGGAAGGAAATGTAGACAGAAGACCCTCGGGGCTCTTAAAGGGGCTTGTGAATGCCCCTCCCCGATGCAGCTTCTCAGTTCCAATGTCCTTAGTGGCTTGATTCATTTCAAGGTTCCTTCTCTTCAGAGTCTTTGAATGGCTAAATTACTCTGCTTTACCAAAAAGGGCAGTATTTTGTATATTTCTAGAACAACAGCTCTCAACCTGTGGCAATTTTGCTCCACAGAGGACATCTGGCAATGTCTTGAGACATTTTTGATAGTCACAACTAGAGGTGAAGGTGGGGGGGCGGGCGCTCCTGGCTTCTAGTGGGTGGGGGCCCGGGATGCTGCTCACCATCCTACAGTGCCCAGGACGGCCCCCACGACAAAGGCTGATCCAGCTCCAAATGTCACCAGTGCCAAATTTAAGAGATCCTAGTTTAGAAGATGCAAAAGTATTTTGCTCAAATTATCTCATTAAATCCTAACAACTCTAAGAGGTAAGTATTATCCTCCCCTCCTTTGCTGCTCATATGAGGATGGGAGCCTGCCAATGTCAAAAGTGGGTGACAAAGCTGAGTCTAACCCAAGACTGCCTAACTCCAAAGACAGTACCCCTGAACAGTATGTTAGATGCATGGTCCAGAAACCCTATAAATAATTGTGTGTGTGTGTGTGTGTGTGTGTGTGTAGAAAGGTGAAGGGGAAAGTTTACATTCTAGTGCTAATTTTTAAATTTGCTTAATTTTAAAAATCTTTGTTGAAGTCAAGATTCCCTAAGGAACAGAGCAATGCAGTCAAGGCCATATACTCATAGATGGATTACCGATTTTCAAAGAATAAGAATACAGGGAAATTGCCTTAAGGCTAAAACCATATTCAGTGTAATTCAATCTTTGATGATTTAGAAGGTTCCTTCAGCCTTAGGGCTCCCAACAACCCTTTCCTTGTATCTAGGCTGGTTTAAATAGTTTTAGGCATTTGGCTTTATTATGAAGCATACAAAGTGATACATAAAGCATGTGAAAGGTGCACTTTCCATGCAATGGATAATGCTCAGTAAGAGGGGAAGAGAAAGAATAAGTTAAATGATAAAAAGTGAATATATGACTACAGGATATACATCAACAGCAGGTGTCTATAAGTCTAATTAATGTTTATTTAGGAGAATAGAAAATGTTTGAATGCTTAAAATCCATGTACGGGGGAAGTTCCACTGGCCAAACTTTAGTCAGAAGTCAGGGATTTACTGTATGTGGGACAAAATGGAAAATGTTTAAAGCATGCCAAAACCCTGAGTGGCCTTAAGAATATGACCAGGAACTTCCCTGGTGGTCCAGTGGTAAAGAATCCATCTTACAATGCAGGGGACGCGGGTTCCATCCCTGGTCAGGGAACTAGGATCCCACGTGCCACAGGGCAACTAAGCTCGCATGCCGCAACTACTGAGCTCGCATGCCGCAACTACTGAGCTCGCGCGCCTCAACTAGAGCCTGCATGCTGCAAACTACAGAGCCCACGCGCTCTGGAACCCGTGCACCACAACTAGAGAAGAGAAAACCCACCCGCCACAACTAGAGAGAAGCCCGCGCACCACAATGAAGAGCCCGCGCGCCGCAACTAAGACCCGACGCAGCCAAAAATAAATTAAATAAATAAATAAATAAATAATAAATCTTAAAAAAAAAAAAAAGAATATGACCAAAGTTCTAACCAGCCGTAGAGGCTGGGTTATGCCTGTCATTTTGAAATTGGCTTCATGACCACGTATTTTGAGGTTGAAAAATCTGGCACCCAGAACAAGTGTCTTTTTAAGTTTTCATTATATTTGTTGGTACCCTGTTTGGAATGGGGTTCACTCCACCATCCATCTTGTTTATTTGTTTCAAGCAAGGGTCAATATCATATTGTCAGTTCTCTGGTGGAACTTAATTTCACTCTGACGTCTTGGTCATTTGAATAGTGTGATTTCTGTCTTGTGAATAAACTGATTCTCTACCAGCCTTTCTGAACCCAGCCTGTTCCTATGCAGTGGTAAGATCAAACATTTCAGCAAATAGAAGAAATGATAAATATTTCATGCTAGACTTACATAAGGCAAGTTTTCCAATAGGGCTGAAGCTATTTGGCAGAAATTAAAACATAAACAAATAAACAAGCAAAATCTTTGAAGAAATGATCTCATCACCCTGAAACTTCCTACCAAAAAATATGTAAATAGCTCATGATTACATTTACTGTTCAGCTGGAGATCGATCCATCATAGTATGGAATAGACAACCTCTCAGGTATAACTCATCTCACACGCTAGCAAGCTGTGTGACCTGGAGCAAATGCTTTTCCTTCTCTGATTTTCTCATCTATAAAATGAAGGAGGAGGGGAGTACTCTACACGATACAGGAAGTTATTTTTGACAACTACAAATGGCCCATGATTCTATTATATAATTCTCAGGAATAAGAAAAATCCTATTTGGCAAACTAAAGTTTAATTCTCCAAACTATAACGCCTTTCAACAATGTTGACTTCAAGTAGATATTGTGCTTCTTATTTGTAAATATCAAATTGAATAATAGTCCTGTTAGTTTCACCAACCCTTAAATTTAAAATACAAAAATTCAAGTAGCTATATAGTTTATTTCCTTCAAACTTCTGCGCAGTAGGAGCTAATTCTCTCAGATAAAACTATCAGACTTTTTAAAAACAGATTTGGGTTTCAAAATGGTCCATCAACTATGACTTCCAGATTACAAAACAGTGTACAAGCCAACATCTAGAAACTTAAGCATGGGAGTCAAACGGACACCCTGACTCTATCCTTCATTTTTAGCTGAGATTTGTTGAAAATTATACCTTAAACCTTAGTCTCAACATCTCTCAAATAGGAACAAAAGTTGCTCTGAACACTGCACGAGCTGATGTTGGCTCAAGGTAACACCTTGAATTGCAGTTTTAATAATTTTATTATTCAAAGAGTATCTTACCATCAATAGCATATTTCCTTCCAGTTTAAAAAAGTGAAGTGGACTGATATATATACACTAATATGTATAAGATGGATAACTAATAAGAACCTGCTGTATAAAAAATAAATAAATAAAATTTAAAATAAATAAATAAGTTAAATAAACGCATAACACAGGGAGATCAGCTCTGTGCTTTGTGACCACCTAGAGGGGTGGGATAGGGAGGGTGGGAGAGAGGGAGACACAAGAGGGAAGAGATATGGGGATGTATGTATATGTATAGCTGATTCACTTTGTTATAAAGCAGAAACTAACACACCACTGTAAAGCAATTATACTCCAATAAAGATGTTAAAAAAAAAAGAACTAAAAAAATAAAAAAGTGAAGTGGAACAAAGTAATAATGGATCACGTTTTTGTGAAAAGATGTAAGAATTCCCAATTTAGGAAGGTAAACATGGGTGACGCCCATCTGGATATGCAAGAATGGGGCCACTGTGATTTGCCCTGCA